>NC_073701.1:8369217-9023384 GCF_023634085.1 Falco cherrug
ACCTCCTCACTGCTTGCTTTAAAGTAAAGTCAGAGACCTCCAACGTTCTGTCTAGACTAGGAAAAAGAAGCACTTCTAGGATACTCCAGGGCACTGGCTCCACCAGTTGTCCAGGATGTGCCACAGCCAACCCCACAAAGACCTGAAGACCTGTGTTTTCTTCTCATAGAAAACTGGCCACAGGAGAGGGAACAGACTATTTTCACTGTGGACATGTTGTGACAAGGTGTTGGGAAGTGTGTGGGGTGGATACTTGAACTCAGGGTGCAGGAGATGCTCCTGCATTCTGCAGTTCAGACATAACCTAACATGGTGTGGAGCCTCCTCCAGTATAAGTTGGCTTACTGCTTTTGACCTGCCACAAGACCAGACCCCTTCATCTCCCACCTTCCACTCAGCCTCCTCGTGGCTCTCCAGCCTTCTCACAAAAAGATACTGCCTAGTCTATAGCTAGTCTCAGCACCAGGAGTTTCCATATCAATAGGGGATTATCAAAGGTAGATAACCTGCCTGTTTGTTCTGTCTAATGTAGAAGTGCTGTCTCCTCCTTAGCTGTTCCAGCACGATGAAGGATTTGTGGAATGCGATTTAGTGTCAATCTGTTTAGTATCAGGAGTGAGGTCATGGCTTGGTAAAAGAACTATGGACACTGAGTAGACATTCTGCATCCTGTCTTGCTGTGATTCCACATCAGCTCTTTGTATTAACCTCATCTTGAGCAACAACGTAGGTTTCCCATCCCGCTTTAAAATCCTTACTCATGCAACAGCAGTTTTCCTATCTGGATCCCTTTTGTTCTTATTCCTAGCCAAAGCATGCCCTGCTCACAATCTCTCATTCCTGTTTTCTGTTTACTCCTTGCTCTCCTGTGCTCCTTCTTTCTGGGTTTTTTGTCAGTGTCCTCTTTGATGCTTTTTCACTGAACAAGCAGCTTTCCTCTGCCCAAAGGGGCAGGAGTTTGTATAGTAGGCTGCTGACATTTGTGACTGCTCCCAAGGTATCTTTCATCTGTTTTGGGAAGCCAGTGTAATGGGGAGGTGTATTTGTCTGTACTCTGGCGCTGTAAGTTATGCTCTGAAGCCTGAAAGTTGGATGCCTTCATTTAATTTTATGTTCATTCTAAAAGACGCTGCAGAAACCTACAGAATTTTCTACTGCTTGCAACACAGGAATAATGCCAGTGAAATGAGGACTTCATTGTTTTTACACTATATTCTTCTCCATCAGTTGCAGGAAGGGTTTGGTTGGGACCCCTTCACCCACCTCTTCTCTGACTACCAGAAAATGTCCACCATCCCAAAAGACAACCCTTCTAAGATGAACTTGTGGGCACAGAAGTTTTCTCAGCAGGTGAATAAGAATTTGGCTCCATTTTTTACAGCCTGGGGATGGCCTATCAAGAAAGAGCTGTCTGCGGAACTGTCCTCTTTACCCAGCTGGGAACAGGACCCAATGAGATCCTATAGACCATGAAGGAAAAATATCCAAACGTTGATTCTCATACTATCTATAGCGTATCTTTTCCTCCCTGTATGCTGCATGGTAGCTCACTGGGTGCTTAGCTTTACACTGAATTGCTGTCAGTGGAGGTCAGCCCCAACAGAAATTAACAGAAACTTGTGTGCAGATCAGCAACCGTCTGAGGCATCTTCTGAAGGGTTAAATAACAAATGAACTTTGTTCTGGGTTCTTCACCTCAGGAGGAATGTAACTGAGTAGATTTGGTTCCTGCAGAACCTTTCTCTGCAGGAAGTTTTCAGGATGGAACGGTCACTGAAGTGGTCTCGAAGACAATACCAATAGAATATGGATCTTTAAAGCAAATAGTAGCCTGCACAATGTTGTATTCTTCAGTTATAATCCCAGTAACATGAGATTTTCGCTATGGGTTTAGTTACCCTAAAATCCCTAATTTTTAATCACTCTAAGTGTGCAGAACTTCCACAACTATTGTCATGAAAGTGACCTTATAACGCTTATCTACAGCTTATATAATACTGAAATACTGTAGATTTCTTCCTACATTGTATGACTGTGTGACCCAACACCCACCTTTATGTGAATAGTTTAATTATAAGTTGTATCTGTCACTTATCACAGCCTGGCAGCAAGATACATGCCGTGAAAGATGGGAGAGTAGAAAAAAAGAGGTGACTTCGTTGTAGTCAGTTATGGTTTAACTCATGGACTCCTCAAAGGTTAAAAAATAGGTGCTGACATGACAGCATGAGGGAGCAGAGAGGTGGAAGACAGCAGTGGACCAGCCTTTTCCACAGAGCAACAGAAGTTAACGGCTTTGCTATTGTGGGAGCTGGTACGCATGTTAATGCTTAGCCTAATAGCTTACCAGTCCCAACCCATTCCTTGTGTATCAGCAATAAATAAAACAATCGTTGTGGACTTACAGACTGTGCATGTGGTCCTACTTTCACATCTCTATGCCCAGTAAGAAAAGCCTAAATGGAAGTATTCCAAAGATTTGGTACAGCAGCTTTTCTTTTTTCATTCTGGCTCAGATGTGGTTCCAATTTCCCTGTGATTAATTGGCCTAATATTTTGCTTTGTCTTTCAAACTTTCTTTCTATTCTTACTCACTACTAGTTTGGGTTGTTCTTGCAACAAAATAAATGCAGAGGCTAATTATAGCTTGGACAGTGTTTCAGTAGTGATTTGGTCATGGTTTGGAGATTCAAAAGAAAATTCACATAGTGTAAAGATTTAGACCTGACCCTACCTACAGAAGTAGAATTCATCCCTAATGAGTTTATGAATAAAAATTGAGTTCATATTCCATTAAAAAAAAATGCAAAATATAATCAGATCTGTTACCTAAGTATGGCAGGATCTGTTCTTTTTTTCATGAATGGCACAACAAAATGAATCTTGAAATACTTAGGAGAAAAAAGGACAAAAGAAAAAGGTGATGGGTTGGATTCTGGCCTAAGGTGAACTTGTCCAACCATAGGGATTCCAATGGAGAAGCTACAATTTACACCAGCCCTAAATGCAGCCTGAAATATTTAGGCATACATAGTAACAAAATTCAAAACTAGACTTAACTCAGATTGTTACCCTTGGAATGGTGTCTGTTCTCCATAAAGTTAAAAAAATAAATAATAAAAAGCAGCATAGTATAAATCAGAAAAGACTGGCACATTGCAGGACTGAATTTTGCAATTCCATATCCACTAGTTATGGTGCATGCTGAAGTAGCCCGTCAAAGCAGAAACTCAGATTGTAGAAATAAGGAAATGTTAGCACACAGACAGATTGCAAAGTAACACATGAAACATTTAAAAATTCCTGTGAAAATGTAATTCAAGCAGCAGTCACAGAGCAATTCAGCATGCAGTCTGGAAAAACCCTAGGACACACCTGAGACCAACCTAAGCAGGAGCTGAAATGGAAAAAAAGTAAAATAGATTTGGAGGCCACATTAACAGCAAAAATAAAACCAGGAACAGAGTATTTTCATGCTGTGATAAATTGCGAATGAATGGGTTCACTGGTGAGGTTTCCAAATTACATATAGACTTACTGGCTTCATTTTTACATTCAGCTTGCTTTCAGTGGTAAGTTGCCTGCTATTGCTATATACTCTCTTCTGCTAGTAGGGAGACGGAGGCCCAACAAAGATCTGATGAAGACTTTCCTTTTATTATCAGACTAAGGGTGATTTCACTAATAGATAAAGTGCTAGATTTGCCACGACACTTGGAGAAACACACCAAGGCACAATACCTTTTCAAGAGGAAATATGAAATAAGATATCAATGATTGTCAGTTTTATTATCTATGTTTGTATAAGCTTTCTGGCTAGCAGCAAATTTGTTTTCAAACATGGCTTTTCCTTTTGTGGTTGTAAAGAACTCAGTGGTATTGAAGGAGCTGCTAATTTAGTAACAGGTTCACCTAATTTTGTTTTCTCAAAATTCAGGTAGACAGCTAGAGAAGTTTATACCATTTGTATTGATTCTTTTAGCCTTTGATTCTCTGGCAGCACCTTTAGGAAGTAATCCACAAATCAAACATAGGTAAAATGGAATTCATCTGCCTCAGTTTGGCCTTCAATAGTTCGCTATCTCAATCGGAGCTGCTCGCCCAAGGCTTCCTTTAGGGCCAACACAGAGAAGCAAGCACCTGCCGAGGGCAGTTCACCCCCTGAGACAGCACAGAGGGTTTGCCCCTTGGAAGTCTCTGTTTCTAAGGTAGGATAGATGAATCATCACCTTAACATGGAAGAAAGTGAACTCTGCGGTACAGCAGTGACATACATGATTTTTTGACCACTTTCCTCAGGTGTTCAGTGCTATGTGCTTCATGTCTTGGAGACTTGAAGGCTCTTCCCACTCAGTCTTGCATAGTATAACCGTGCCAATAATAGGAAAGTTGAATGTATATGAGAATGGGGAATAGTGGCTGGAGAGGATGAATGACTGAAAGTGACACTTTGAGTTGAGTTGATTACTGCCAGAGCTGAGCAGAAGTTGGATTTCCATTGCAGAGCAGTGGGGTACTAGGGATCCAGGGAGTTCTGTGGGAGTAGAAGGAGTGGGATAAAAAACCTTGCTGAGTGATTTAGTACTTCATAGCTTAAGGCTACACAAGAGAGAAAAGAAGCCTGTTGCAGGTGCAGAGATTTTGGGCAGTCAGATGGAACTGTGGAGAATGCAAGCTATGTGAGTGAAATGAAGTTTGAATAAGCCACAGTATTCCCTCAATAAAACTCTTCTGGAATATAGGAATGGTGCTTTTCTTTGAGGAAACACAATTCCTTTTGCACAATATTTTATGAAACAACTGCTTGGTGTAAACACTGCATCACACACTGGTTTCCCTTTAGAGAAGTCCTCACCTTTGTGATACAAACACAGGATAGTGGAAGGAGGATCCAGTGAGAAATGTACAGGGTTGCCTTCAGAAAAACCTTATCGACGACTTTGATAAAATCCTTAGGCATTTTATATTTGCAAGTTACAGCTCTGCTTTGCAAGTTACAGCTCTACTTTAAGTGAGCAGCCTTCAGTTAAGCCCAAAGAGACACTGTTGAAGATGTAAGCAGCATTTTTAACACAAATTGTTTGGTTCATTCACATGTTTGAACTAAACAGCAGAATAACACAGTCCCTGATTCTAAATCATCTGAAATCAATGGAGGTCTGCTATACAGAGAGGGTTGAGTAGTCTTTGGGTCAGACCTGAAGCTGAAACAATTCAGTCTGCCAGTTATAAAATGCAATTCCCCTTTTTCATCTTGCCCTTTGCTCTTCTCTGTCCTGCAGTTATGTGGAATTTTGCTTTGTCCATTCACCCTGCTTGCTGTCCACCATGATTTGCTTCTGACCTTTTTATCATACTTTCTATTTCCTCCTGAATTGTTTTGTTAAACACAGTCTTTTGTGTCAATCAAATGGTCAAAGTCACTGCCATCTGGAGCTTTATGCCTTCTCTATTTTATTTTTTAAAAAATATATTTAGGGTGAAAAGGGGACTGCTACATGGGAACTAGAGAATGAAAAATATTATAATGCAAGTAAAACATATTGCAAGCATTACAGGTTTATTTTTGTAATAAGCTATTTCTATTGCATGTATTACTTTAGATCCCCATTTTTTTCCATCAGAATCACTTTACTTAATGTAGGAATTATGACATTTCTACATATGCATGGTCATAGTTTTGAATTGTGTCATCTAAGATGCTTTTTTCCTCCCAAGATAAAATTGATTGAGTATATAGCAGAGATGGGCAATCAGGCAGTATTAAAGTGAAATGACACCCTTAAATCTGGCAGTCTTACTTTTTGCAACTTAAATAACATGGTTTGAGCATTCTTGTACATTTTTGTATGTATCTAAATTTATAAAGACAACCAAGTAGGAATATAATTAGAAATGGAATTTGTTGCATATATATTTATACACTTTCCCAATTTGATATTCTTCGGTTACAAACAATGCACTCATTATTCTACTTAAATTTGTCTGCCTTAGTGTGAAACATGAAATTGTTTTAGTAAGTTGATAACAGAGAGAAGTGAAAATAAGTGACTTCATGATGAAGTATAATTTGTGTAAGAGCCAGGGATTTTACTATGTGTGTAGACATGTACATTATTAGATAGGAAATAGCCATTGAAGTAACACTATGATCTTACATTATTGATATTGGTGGCTTCTTTTCCTAAAGCATACCGTGACTTAATTCAAGATATGTGGATGTTTTCAGATCAGGCATACTTGGCATTTAACACCCTGTAGAGAAGTGTGTAGATCTGGGTTATTTTCATGAATTATTCCTTGTTCCCCGCTATCATAATCCAGATTCAACCATGCAGATGTAGGACCTTCAAAGGGGGAACTTTTATTATGACTGTAATTTCAGAAAAAAATAAAAAAAATCGTACAACTGAGAAAAAACGGTTCTGATTGCTGATGCACTGAAGAAAAGGTCCCTCGTGGCAGTGTGTCGGAGGCAAAGCACTACACTGGGTATGCAGGCTGCGGCAACGGCGCTGGCTCTGTGGTACAGGTTATGTCTAGATCTGCTGGTAGAACTGCAGCTTATGCAAATCAGAGTCACCTTTAAACTACCCTGAGATTCAGGCTGCTCACAGTATGGGTAGCTGCCATAGCACATAGCACAGAGTAGGAGTCAACAAGTGCAAGCGGTAACCTGGCTAAAGCCTGTGCAGGACAAGACGGAAACATGCAGACTGAGAAGTGTTCATCACAGAATGGCCAGAGGGGACTGCAGATGTTTGGGCTGTTCTGAGGGAGCTGCCTTGCTTTTACCGTGTAATCATCACACCAAATTAGAGCACTGTTTTGGCTTAAATTGCCTTTCATAACAGTGAGCATCTGAGTTCGTGCACTCCAAAATAAACAGAATTCTGCAAAGTATAAAGGCTTAATTCAGATAAATGCTCTCTGTTCTTTTTTGAAAAAGAAACAGTACGGTATAGCTTGGGTGACATGGCATACCTTTTGATAGTTCACATTGCTTAAAATCTGTGGGCTTTCATGAAACCATAATCCAAAAATCCACTACTTAGATGAGACTTCTTTTCAGCAGTGGATTAAATGAATTACATTCTTAAGTAACTGATACTATCTTTCTTGTATGAAATGTTTGCCTGCCTTCCCTTTTTGGACCTACCTGAAGAAGAGGTAAAAGCAGGGGACGTTATTGACACCCTGGACTACATAAATGAATCAATAGCTGTTACTTTCTGCATTTACCTCTACAATAAAAATTGTCCCCACTGTGTGACATTGGATTAAATCCTGCATTGCCAATAATTTACATAGGCTCTGTGCCCGGATGGAGTAGGAAGAACAGCTGGTAATTAATTATGCTGAAAAGCCCTTAGTAAGGGAAAATTGCAAAATAATATTGGTGGTTGGCTGAGGACACAAGTGCTTGCAAACCAGAAGCATTGTCTTTGTCCAGAATGGCCACTATTTGGGGTGAAAGGAGGTGGTGGAATAAGAGCCCAGGAGGTAAGAATCTGATAGAACATCAGGTTGGGACTCTCCCATTACGTGGTTCCTTCATGTGGCTAACATGTACGTCAGCTACTTGGGTCTTTGGACCTATTTCTTCCTTCGGATCCTAAGGGGGTTCGGTATCACTGACTTTGAGCTCACAAACTGCCCCCCATGATTATTTCTTTGGGAGTTGCTTGGGGTGTTGAATTCAGTGGGACTGGATACATTACTCTTCTGCTCTAAATCAGTGGAGTCAAGAACCTGTACAAAAGATGAAACTGGAATACAAAGTTTAGCGACCCTGTGATCCATAATCAGGAGCATAGAGCGCAAGTCTGTGAGCTTAGGTGCAGAACTGATGCATGCACTGGTGTAGACAGACTATGGCTATGCTCCAGCCTGCATATAGGAAGCTGACATGGTTGAGATGACCCATAAGCGGTGGGAGACCCAAAGATAAACAGGATGGCCAAGATGTATAGCAGAGCAGTGTTGGGTATCGCCAAGAGGACTTGGCACAGTGTTTGGTATTGTTTAGGGGTATGGCCTCACCAAACTGGCTGGGAATAAACCCAGGCAAAACTGAATATGGTCCAGCTCATGGTAACGGGTTGAAAAACGCTCCTGAAACCTACAGAGCTGGGGTGCATAGCCTGCTGCTGTTTCTTAAATGGGAAAATACAAGATCAGGCACAGAATCAGCCAGAAGCTGTTGCTGCTTCTGCAGAATGTAAAAGGTATGTGTGGGATGTACAATATCTCCACTGGGATCCAGTTCCCACCTCCCAGGATTAGATCTTGACCTTACCTCGACCTTAAAAAAAAAGTAATAGATAATTCAGTGCTCACCGCCACCGCCTGACTGAATAGTCAAGAAAGCAAAAGCTTTTATCTGCTCAGAGAGGTTCAGCCTGGGATTTGACAGTCATTTATTACAATTATTCTTTTTAGGCCGTCAGGGCCCTGTGAGGGCGAGAGCTTCGTGCCAGGCACTGCACAAACACACAGAAACCAATGGTGCCTTCCCCACAGGCTGCAGTCTAGTTAAGCAAATGAAAGAGGTTTAAAAGATAAAATGAATTATCCACAGCTAGATCAGGCTGCAAATCACTGCATTCTGAGAGGAAGACCCTGTCCCTTGCCTGAACGGCCGTCTGCCACCCACCCTTTGCTGTGTGCTGGGGGGGTGAGGGGTTCCCTGGCACTGCCAGGCTGGAGCTGCTCACTGGGAGGGAGCAGCAGGTGACAGCTGCTCGTGGCAGAAAGCGAGCTTGGAGCTGAGGGGGTGGCAGCACCGGCAGTGCCCTCACGGACCGGGCACAGCCCCATGGGGCGCGAACGCCGGAGGCAGAGCAGGGTGCTGGTACAGAGTCCCCGAGCAGTCCCAGGCGAGGCAAGCCATGGGCTGGGTCCATGGTCTCTCCAGACAGTCCCATCAGGAGCAGAAGGAGAGGGGGTCAGAGGCTGGACAGGAGACAAGCTAGAACATATGCCTGCGGGGCCCATCCTGGAGAAAAGCTACCTACAGCACATCTCTGAGAGCAGGGCCGGAGGCAGCCCTAGAGACAGGCACGCCGACACCTGGAGGCCCAGTGCCGAGCTGGAATGGAGCCCCTGGTCCTATGGGCAGGGGGAGCGGGTGGAGGCAAGGTTGGCCATTAAAGGCCATTAAGGCTTTTTGGTGCACCCAGGACTCCCAACATGGAGTCCCAACTACCAGGAGAAAACTATCTGTGGTGGCTATTTTGACAAGGTGTTCTCAGCTCTGAGGGAAATGGGTTTAGATCAGCTAGTCACTTCACTGAAGCTATAGGAAGCAAATATTAAATGGCTAGAGTTTCCGTTCACTCCAGCCTGGGGCAGATGCGAAGGGGCACCCTACCTCTGCTCCCCATGGGTCACATCTCTACGTCTCTGCCCTGTTCCCTTGCTGATACAGGAAGGCACCCAGCGTGTCACTAGGTCACCTTATGTAAGGAGGTGGCACCCAGTGCAGGATCGGATTAAAAAAGATTCTGTTAACACAGCTTTACCCTACTGGGTAATTTTCCTGTCTGGACAGGTGGAGATATGTGAAACCTGCTGCACCAGTGTAGCCCGAGAGAAGACAATGCTGGTCATGAATGCATGCAGTTATCTATCCTAACGGTCGGGTAGATGGGTGGGGAGGCAAGGGGACTGAGCTGCTTATGCCAGAAGACATGCCCCTAAACACACAGCCTTGCAAAAGCATGAGTCTGTCTAATTCTTCAGCACCCCATACATTATGTTCTGGAACAGGTTGCCCAGTAAATGCATTGTTGCTATTGCTAGAGGCAATTCACAGGCCTCGTACTAATTTAATAGCTCAAGACTCACCAGTGTCTTGTGTGGCCACAGGTCTCTTTTAGTTATAACTTCAGAAATTTGTAAGTGTCAGGAAAGACTTGGGAGGCCTGTCTCCTATAGCTTAACAATGATTCTGCATATTTATCCGATATGGTAGAGGTCTAACATTACTAAGTAGTCATCATGTAACTGACCCATGGGCCAGTGAGAAATGGGTTGTTTGACAAGTATAAAAATAACTCCAAGAGGACCTAAGATCAAGGAGGAAGAGCCTTCTCCTTTCTTTCATTGAATTCTTCCCAGCAAAGAACTCAGGATATTAACGGCTCCCCGCAAACCATCTCTTCTGAGAAAAGACTAGCACAACTGCACATCAGGACCCAGCACTGGGGAAATGGTTAGATACTGGAGAACCTATGTATATCAGTTTTAACTGGATCATTACTGGGATTTAGCAATAGTGGAATAATTTGTATTATATATGTTAGTTATCAATTTAACTGGATAAATATTTTTGCCTTGTTGTAATTACCCTGTGTGGGAAAATTACTTTGGGGGGGTATTAGAGATAATCGGGACCTAACAGAAGTGTGGTATTACAGAAAGCTTTTTAGGGTAAAATAGAGCTATCACTTTCAGGATGGTTGGCATGCATGGAATCTACTTTACCACGGCTCCCTAAGCAGCACACCCTGCCACCTCAGCATGTGCTGGCAGGAGTAACGGAGGGTGGAGCAGACTGGAAACGCCTCAGCCAGGCTCTGCAGGAAAAGGAGCCTTTCCCTGCAGGAAAGGAGACCTGGTGGTCTGATAAGCTGCATAGCAGTTGTCATATAAAGAATCTATGAGATGGTGTCTGCTGCTGATCTGACCATTGTGGCAAAATTGCTTTCCTTAAATGAAATAATGTCATTGTAATACTAATGCACGCCTCCATCCCAAAGTTAGCCGCCTCCAGGGTACTAACACTTCACTGGGTACATGATACCAATCAGTAGCAAAAATGTGTCACTCAAACTTCACCTAAATGTAAAGAAAATGGACTGGCCCTGGACTGAAATAAATCTAAAGGGGGGAAATTATTGCCTAAACTCCCAAAATACCACACTCTGATTTAGTGTCACAAGGTTAGGTGAAGCTGACCCACCCTCTAAAGCTGTAAGTTCTGGCTGACAAGCTGATAAGGTGTCATGACCCCCATACATCAACAGAAACTTAGTTGAAAGTAGGACAAAGGTAATTGTGGTAGTGGGAGATCATGACCTCTGACTCAAATAGCCCCCCCAAAAGAGGGCAAAACCCCACCTGGAGAGCATGTGGAGTTAGTGAAAAACTTCCATAGTGCTATCTGAGGATGCGTACTAATTTATATTGGAAGTGAGAAACTTGTAACCAGTCGTGTGTATGATAATGAATACGCAATGTACTATGAAGTGTAAAAGTGGGCAACTGAGGGCAGAAGTTAGGGAAGACTCCATTGTAACTTCTGGGATCAGTTGGCAGGCTGAACCTGTCTTCTCCCCCATAGGGACGCCTGCTGGGTAAGAACTTAATTTTTTGACTAACTCATGCTAGCTGTTATTAGGTGAATCGTTCTAAGCTTGTTTTGCAGTCAGTGTGTCATCACTGGCAATCTTCAAACCTTACTCTGTCACAAACTTGCAATAAAAATCTTCAGCTGATGTTCATTTTGTACAAGTCTCTGGAGGTTTGAGTCATTGTTGTAAGGGATTTGACTGAGTGACGCTGTCAGCGGGGGTCCCTGAATAGGTTGGTCACATCCCCTCCGATACAGCGGGCTGTCACAGCGCAGGCAGCGGGCAGGCTGGGCAGGCACAAGGGTCTCATCTCTCCTGGGAAACGGACAGGCTGATCTAACACAAAGGGTTTGAGGAAACCCCCCTTCTTAATGTGACACCCTGTCAAGGCACTAATGAGACCAACAAGAAATTCTTTACTCTGTATATAAGGCATGTTCCTTTAAGTCTATATAATTTTCATTGAATGCAACGCATTCTGCCAGCAGGTGTACAATGGCGTGAGAGCCACTGCTTCCACCTCTGCCAGACAGGTGAACACTATGTCCTACACTCTTAGAGATAACTGAAGGCCTTTGCCTCTCTGAGATGCCAGACTTCCTCTTAAAATTGAGCCGTGGAAGCACAATAGCTTGTGGCTAGACCTAGTAATCTGAAATCTACATTTTATCTAATTAAAAAATTATTGGGGTTGTTGTACAGCTCCAGACATGTCAGTGTTGTAAAGCAGTTTCATACCTATTCAGACACTCACAGGCAGAAGAATATAGAAAGGCTTAACTGGAATTGTGTCTTCAATGTACATTTCCTAACATGTCTGTTGGGCTTATTGTGGGACTAGTAGCCATGTAATGTTCCCTCCTTCCTGTCGTATTTTCCTGACTCACGTTACTCCTGGGCCGTATATTTGTGCACCACTTGGGGACAGAGGTTCCTCATGGGACTGTAGAATAGCATAGCTGGTATATATCTCAATAGCTTAAATATGTTAAACATTTCAAATGTGGCTTCTAACCTAAGCAGTGCTTCCCTTCCTTTCTCTTTCAGTACTCATTAACAAGAGGTATATCAGATGGATTCCACAGCAGCCTGTGCCTCTCTGGTGGAAGATGTTAATTCATCTGAGTTCACAACAAACTATCATCCATATGAGCTGTTGCTTACTGGAGATGAAGCCTTCCCGTTGCTGGTGAGTACCAATGGGCTAATTGCAGAATATTGTTATGGGAAGGGCCGGATGGTGGTTGTTTCCCATGAAGGAATCTTGAAGGACTCCAAGTTCTCCCAGTTCCTCAGAAATGCTGTGGAGTGGCTCAAGCCTTCCCCCGAGGCCCTGGTTGGGGTCCATCCTCATCTGGATTCCCTCTCCCAGCTGCTGCTCAGGGCTGGCACCGCAGTGCAGGCGGGGGCAGAGCTCAGCCCCTCGCTGGGGGTGTACTGTATGGACGCCTATGGCAGCGCGCGGGCGAAAGACCTGGTTGGCTTTGTGGCGGGGGGGGGAGGGCTGCTGGTTGGAGGCCAGGCCTGGCACTGGGCTAGTCAACATGGCAAGGAGAAGGTGCTGTTGGAGTTCCCTGGGAACCAGGTGACCAGCGTGGCTGGCATATATTTCATAGGCAGTGAGGGAGAGACTGGCACTTTCTCAGTGTCCAAAGGAATGTCAAGGATACTTCTGATCACCCAGTGAGTATTTAAATATTTGTGCTGTCTTTAGATTGTATATAGTGTTTATTCTGCCTTGGGTTTGCTGCTATTAGCCTGCTGGAATGAAAAATATCTCTTCTCCCTGTCCCCCTAAAGAAATGACCATGAATAGAGATGGATATGCAGGAGCTGAAGGTGCTGCTATAGATTATTGAGAAACTACCAAGTAGTTTGGCTCATGTGCTCCATGTTAAAATGTTCAACAGATGACTGTTCTGGAAGAAACTTCTGGTTGGGTCTGATCTGCAAAGCAATGACACACACAGTATTTTTTCCCCACTATGTCAACAGCACAGCTATGGGGCCACTTCCTGAGGTATTTAAATCCTTCTTGATGCAGGACCTGGGACACAAAAGATGACCTTTATCTTTCCTGCAAATTTCCTGTGGCGTGGTGTAAACTTTAAGGCATTAAAACTAAGCATAGTTCTTAGCTTTGTTACAGGGTGTTGTTGCACCTCAGGGTGCATTTCAAAGTCCCTGGGAACCTGGGGTAGACACTGTGCGGATCCATGAGTCTTGGGTTCTGTGCACAGAGGGGCCATGATCTAGCTGTGCATTCCCCAGTAGATTGTATATTGCATAAATGTCTGATAGGGGGGACAACTAGACTCAGCACAGGTGATCCTTTCCTGCCCAGTGCTGCGAATAGAATAGAACAGAATAGTTCCAACTGGAAGGGATCATCTAGTCCAACTGCCTGATCACCTCAGGGCTGACCAAAAGTTAAAGCATGTCCAAAAGTAAAGTAAGGGCCTTGTCCAAATGCCTCTGAAACACCGACAGGCGTGGGGCATCAACCACCCCTCTAGGAAGCTGTTGCAGTGTCTGACCACCCTCTCGGTAAAGAAATGCTTCCTAATGTCCAGTCTGAACCTCCCCTGACACAGCTTTGGACCATTCCCACGCATCCTGTCACTGGATCCCAAGGAGAAGAGACCATCACTGCCCTCTCCACTTCCCCTCCTCAGGAAGCCGTAGAGAGCAAGGAGCTCACCCCTCAGCCTCCTTTTCTCCAAACTAGACAAACCCAGAGTCCTTGGCCGCTCCTCACAGGACATTCTTTCCAGCCCTTCCACCAGCTTCGTTGCCCTCCTCTGGATGCAGTCCAGGACCTGCACATCCTTCTTAAATTGTGGGGCCCCGGACTGCACACACCACTTGAGGTGAGGCCGCACCAACGCTGAACACAGCGGGACAGTCACCTCTCTTGCCCGACTGGTGATGCTGTTTGATGCACCCCAGGGTGCTGTTTGCCCCCCTGGCTGCCAGGGCACCCTGCTGCCTCACGCTGAGCCTGCTGCCGGCCAGCACCCCCAGGTCCTTCTGCAGGGCTGCGCTCCAGCCACTCCTCTCCCACCTTATCCTTGTGCTCAGCGTTACTTCATCCCAGGTGCAGAATCCAGAATTTTTTCTTGTTAAATTTCATGCCATGGATGATCGCCCAATGCTGCAATGTATCCAGATCCCTCTGCAAGGCTTCTTGTCCCTCCAGAGAGTCAGCAGCACCTCCCAGTTTAGCATCTTCAGCAAACTGGCTAATGTCAACTCCTGCAACCAGATCATTGATAAAAATATTGAAGAGAATTGGCTCTAGAATGGACCCCTGAAGGACTTGGCTAGTGACTGGCCACCAGCCAGAGGTAGCCCCATTCAGCACAACCCTCTGAGCTCTACCCTTGAGCCTTCATCCAGCGCACTGTGGACCTGTTCATCTCACAGCTGTAGAACTTGTCCAGAAGGATGCTGTGAGGGACCGTATCAAAAGCCTTACTAAAATCCAGAAAAACTACATCCACCACCTGCCCTTCATCGATTAGGCAGGTAACCTTAGACTATTAGAGTAAGGCAATTTCTTTTCTCATCAGAAGTTCTTGAAAGTGATGATAATTCTTCAGGGAATTTCTGATAAATAGGGTGGGAATTTGAAGTTCTGTAATTGGACCTTATACTGCTACATGAGGAAGAATATATTACAGCTTCATCTCTGTCTCAGAGCTATGTTCAGACAAGGATAATAGACCATGTCATGATAAGACTGTGCTCAGGAGGCAGCTCTGCTGAGGCAATAAGCCATTGTCTTCACATTAATTTTTCACATGTTCTGCACTGCCAATACATTTGGAACATGCTGATGGAAAACTGAATCATGGAATAGCTGAGGTTGGAAGGGACCTCTGGAGGTCAGTTGCTCCCATGTCTGCTCAAAGCAGGGCCACCTAGAGCAGGTTGCTTAGGGCTTTGCCTAGTCAGGTACTGAATATCTCCAGGGACAGAGATTCCACAACCTGTCTTGACATCTCTTCAGTGTTTAACCACTATTATGATGGAGAAAATTATCCTTATATCCCAGGATGGGGAGGCAGGCAGGCAACGAAGGCTAAAGTTTCTACTGAAGCCTGTGGTAAAGAGAATAGCAAGAGAGCAGATGACTCTGCAGCTTTGCAAAAAACTACCATAGTTTTAACGTTTTGCTACCTGGTTTCCATTTGCTCTGTGCTGGAGGTCACCACCTTAAAGCTGAATTGTTAGAAGAGTGTCAGAGCCTCTAGACTTTCTGAAAGCAAAATCAAGTGGATTAGTTGAAGCTATTGCTGTGAATGTTTTGAGGTGCATGCCTGCCTTTGCATTGGAAAGGATTAGGAAGTGCTTGGCTCATCTCTTATGGATTCTGTGCCCTGGGGACAACAACTTCTTGTAAAGGACAGAGCCACCCTCTGTGGGTAGTAGCGTCTTAGCCCACTGCAGAAAAATATGACATGAGTCACAAAGACACAGCACCATTCTTGCCTGGAATTCCATTGATACCATGCTTAAGGAAAGCTGGTGATCCCTATAATTTTAACATTGCTGCCACTTGGTGATATCTGTTGGGTTAACTTTCAAGCCTCTTTTGACAGAGGTTACTATATTTGCCTTGATAACTTCTTGAAACAAGGAGTGTTTCACTACTAACAGGGCAAAGATGAGTACAGCTTTCAGCACTTATAAATCAAGTCTGGATGACAAGGATTTCTTTTGCTTTTCCAGACATGAATTGGGTGAAAAAAAAAAAAAAGAAAAAAAAAAAAGAATTCCTTTTGAAGGGAGTTACCAAATGCAAAACTGAATACGGCAGTGTCTCCTCCCACCTACTCATCCATTGTGCATTAGTGTTTCCCATTGCTATGAATGCCTCCCACCAGGCATTCCTTGCAGCTGCACACTGTGGCAGGGGCCATGTTGTGGTACTCACTTGTGAAAACTTTTTCCAGGTATCAGCGATTAACACCTTTATCCTCAATGTCATTGATTGGCTTGATGCTGGGAAGGGAGGACAAGTTGTGGTCATCTACAGGACTTTTTCTCTCTCCTAAGCCAGGAGAAGTTCCGTTGCAAACTAACAGATCTTAAGGAAAACCTGAGTGTGTACTGCTGCAAAGCCTACAGTGGTGAGAAGGTGAAGATTCATGTCTTTTCTCCAAGGGGTGGTGGTCTGCTGGTTGGAGAACAGGCATGGTCCTGGGAACAGCAGGGAATGCTGTTGAGAGTGCCATTGCTGGGATGCATGGGAACAAAATACTACAACATTTTGGAGGTGGTATCTTAGGCAATAACACACTAGCATCAAGTCAGCCAGTCTCACATCCCGATGAGGTTTTCTCACAGTACCACTTCTGCAAGGCACTCTCCCAATTTTGGGAAAACCACAAAAAGAAAGAAGCTCTGAAGCCACCTTCCTCCTGGCTCAAGAAATTAGCACAGGCCTCAACAGTGTTCCTGAGGATTCCAGCTCAGACCTCCCTAGCTGTCTGCTCTGTCCAGGAGGAGATGACTAACCTAGTACTTTTCCAGGGTCAGTGCTGACAGCCCAGTCAAAGGCAGCTCTGGAAATGGTTTTAATCAACATTGCAGAGCTCTATGACAACTTCCTTGATGTATAGAAATGAATATGTGCTCCCAACAAAAATCTTCCAGAAATGACTACTTCTCCAACTGTAACTGTTCAGATCAATGGAAGAAATTAAGGTAGGGCATATTTTTCTCTTTCCTTCTTCAGCAGCACCAAAACTATGGAATGGAATCAGGCTGCCCGGAGTACTCTATAAATATAATAGTCTAAATCTCTCTGCTTCCTTCCTGTCCCAGATTGCATGCTCACCGTGTAGTCAGAAATGCCTCAGTCTTATAATGGGTGCTGGTATATTAATCATTTGATCTTCTGTTGGGTACAATTTTGGTCAGATGATGAATAAATTTTTGATTTTGCAGTAGAGGAGTTGACCAGACACATGGCTCATACATAAATGTTTCCAGAGGAAGTGATTTAACTTATTGCTCAATATAAAGTACCACTACTGCTCTTTGTCAAATTCAGGTGCAAATTCAGGTGCAATGACATTACCTGAAGATGTTATTGCATGAAGCTGGGTATTTTGTCTTGCTTGAGGAGAGCTTCTCTGGAAAGAAAAAATGCCACACTGTTATGGAGTGTTTCTAGTTGGACAAAATAAAAATAAAATGGACATATAAAATCACAGATTTTGGAGATTGTCCTCCATTCTTTTCAGAAACAAACGTCACTTCTGATATTTGTTGGGTTTTTGTTTTTAAATAAAATTTAACAGAAAGGTCACCTTGATGCCAAGCTTATCCAACTGAACTAACTTTTATGATGTGACAGTTGGGCAGGGTTATCTTGATAGTTTAGTCTGAAATTTCCTTGCATTTTCTCAATTCCCTATAAATCGTTAAAAATTGTAACTTTTCAAAGAAGATTCAGAGTTAGCTGTTGGTCAGATGGGGAAGGATTCAGCACAAAGGTGAAAGCCTCAGAAAATTAGTTTATTAGGATTAGAATTGAAGCTGCTGGATTTTACCTGTAACTTGAAGGCTATCATACGACTTACGTGTTTCTATTTGATAATGCTTGTGATTCTTTCTAAGATCCTGAAGCATGGAGAAGCACTGGGCTTTCTGTTCCTCCCAGAAGAGTAGTCACTCTGCATTTTCCTGCTTCTGCTGTTGTAGCTAACCTGGAGGTGAACATTTGCCTTTGTTTCTCATTACAGTCAGAAGAACTTTCTTTGTTTCTGTTCTCATTTCTTTGAAGTTTGTCTTGGCCTTACTAAGTCACAATTTCTCCCCAAGTTTCTCCTATCATAAACATCTTTCTACATTTCTCAAGTTACACTCACTTCTGTCCTAAAAAAATGACTGCCCTATACAGCTGTAATGGACACACCTCTGATTTTCATCTGGTCCGTACTGTGGTCATCTCACATTGGTCTCATACCACCTCTGTGCTCTACTCCATTCCCCTAGAGAGGGCAGAGGTCAAACAAGACAAATACCTATACTGTTGCTTTCAAGATTAACAGAATAATCCCTGTATTGACATTAAATAGGATGAGAAATAATAAAATTGAATGTTGTCTATGTGGAGGAGACTAATAGATCTTTCTGCCCACTGTAAAAATATCTCACTTGCCCCACCTTGCTATCTTCTGCTATCATCCTGCCTCATTTCAAGGCCTCCAAGCTGTTTTCTTTCAAGTTTTATTACCTTTGTCATAAGGACAAACACTCACACTATCAAAAAATATTTTTGTGGGGCTTATATCTTGACTCTGAAACCAGTCCTTACATTATTGTAAGTGGAAAGGGTTAAACACTACTGTAGAGGTAGTTGTCCAGACAGTATTATCGCATAGCAGGGTGAGTTGTTTTTTCTCTTTGAAGGGACAATAGGACAATTATTTAGGCAGATAATTGTCCTATTTTATATTTAAAAATATGTACATTTATATATATATATATATATAAAAATTTAGGAAGAACTGGGAATAACTAGTCTGGAAACCAGGGACTTCTTCAGTCACTGATGGCTGGCCCATGGGAGCATTACAGTGTTTCAGAGAGCGCATGGAACACAGGTGAATTATAAATGGGGACATTATCCCCTTCACCACCTTCCTTTCTTCTCACTCATTTTATATCAGGACAATCTCTGCTCGTGCTCTGCTTTTCACCTTGGTGCTGATCCATTCATAGCAGCACAGCTGTGGTAGCTGTGATGGTAAGTAAGGGTGCTAAAACTGGGGCCAACCAACTTCGAAATTTCTTCAAAACCAATGAAATCCCTCCTTTCAAACAGAGCTGTAGAAAGAGAATTCTGCTTTTCTTTGACAGTTGATCCAGCATTTCCATTTTATTCTTCATGGGGCTTAAGTCTGCCCTTGAATTCTTTCATGCCTCTTTCATCTGATTGATGCCTGTGCCGACATGAAGAATGATGTTCCATATGGTAGTATACTGTTGTCTTTCCCTGCTGAGACGAGAGACTATGGCAGCTACAGAACACACCGAATTTGGAGTGGAGCTACTCAAGCCTGACCAAGTTGCAGTGCCTTTTGGTGACCATTGGTCCCCACCAGGTGCAGATTAGCTGTCACACTGATGTCCTCAGCTATGCTGCAGACCTGCAGCAGCCTCCCTTGGTGGTAAAGAAGTTAGTTATAAGTTGAAAAAAACTCCATGGAAGTCTCTAGTCTGTGGGGTGGCCTCATATATGGCATAGTGCCAAAGGAGAGAACATTAGGTCAAATATCAGTCACAGTTAAAGCAGCGGTGCAGGCTCCATTCTTCTGGTTTGGTAAGCAGTTCCAAAACCTAACTACAGGCAGGGGAGTAAAGAAGTATTTCTGTATTGATTGCTTGCCTACATTTTCCTGGTTTTTTGTGGTCATGCATGGAAAAGACCTCAGAATAAATAATGCCCCAGGAAAGCCTTTGCATAAAGCTTTGTATTTCTCAGTGCAGAAAGTATATTGGTAGGACTTGCATTTAGGAATTAATCTCTGTCCATGTTGCCAGTATAAGCATTTCTGAGACACCTTCAAGGTGGCTTGATATTCAAAAATCAATGTCATCAACCCCTTGCAGTGACAGTAGACATACGGTCACCAAAGATGACTGGACCCCTCACCAGAATCTCAGGTTCTCCCCCTGATTCAGTAAAGTCCAGTTATGTCTAGATTAACTTGTTTCTGAGGCTATGCAGAGAGTTTTAGCTATGTAGTGATTCTCCTCTCTAGTCACACTTAAAACTTCTTTCTAAATTGCCTACCTTTTTTCACCTGAATGCTGAATTAGGGGAAACCGACGTCTCTGCCTGGCAGTCAACCATCTGTCATTACCCGGCCCCCTGGGCTGAGCTGGCCACAGAGGACATCATCCTGACAGTACCAGCTGCTGATGTACACCACATGAACAACCCAGCGAGTCTGCTTTCCATCTGCAACAAGATGATGTATGCAATAGCCAGACTGGCAGTCATCCCAGCAACTTTTCCAAGGCCAGAGAGGATGGTGGCAGATGTCCATATATCTCATGGCAAGTATAATAATTAGAAAATTTTGTCTTTACCTGTGATGGGTATTTATAAGGGAAATACACAAGGCAGTAACATTACCACAAGATCATGCAGATCCTCAAATCAGCAGATTAATCCCACCAAATTCAAGGAGACCCTTTGTGAAAGTAAGAATCTTCTGTGAATGTCAAGAGGTAACACATTCTGCTGCTAAACCTGAGGCTGTCCCAGGGTAAAACACAGTGCAGGGAGACAGGCTAGCCACCAAATGATGTGTATAGTGTCACGTTACTGTTATTACGGTGGGAATGGGTTTATGCTAATAGCAACAGAAAGAAGGGACACAGAGCTAGCTGTTTTAGGCAGGACAAACAAGATCTTGAAACTTAAATCGAGGCATTTAACTGATGCACAGGCAACCTACTATGTAATAAGACCCTATGCAGCAGGCATAGGATCACTTACATCAGTCAAGAAATAAGGGAAGGGGTAGGGGGGAAAGTTTATTGTAAGCAGCATTTTGTTATCTGTCATTAGAAACGTGCTGCTTAAAGACAATTCACTAGGCCAGTAGAACTGAAGCCTGTTAGGAGTGGTAAGGAGGCTCCTAAAGGCCAAATCTCACCATTATTTGCAACTAATCTTTGTTCAAGTATTGCACTTTTCTCAGTAGGATTGGAGGATGCTTTTAGCTTTACTTGATTGTAACACTAGAGGTGTTTTCTACCACTGGAATTGATCAGTTCATCAGCTTCCCAGGCCACCACTCTGTCAATAATCCACAGCTCTAGCAGCTTAACTCACGTGGCGTAGCAGCTGTCAGTCAAGTAGCACTAATTCAAGAGAGGCTGGCTCAAGTGTAAACAACTTACACTTCAGTTATTAATAACCAGTTAATTATAATCACTAGTGAAATAAACCCAAAATAAATAACAAGCCCCCTTTCAATACTTAAAGGGGGCTTCTAAGAAAGATAGGGGAGACTTTTTAGTAGGGCCAGTAGCAATAGGACAAGGGGTAATGGTTTTAAAGTAAAGGAGGGTAGATTCAGACGAGGTATAAGGAAGAAATTTTTTATGGTGAGGACGGTGAAATACTAGAACAGGTTTCCCAAAGAGGTGGTAGATGCCCCAGCCCTAGAAACATTCAAGGTCAGGTTGGATGGGGCTCTGAGCAATCTGATTAAGTTGAAGATGTCCCTGCTTATTGCAGGGGGGTTGAACTAGATGGCCTTTAAAGGTCCCTTCCAACCCAAACCATTCCATGATTCCATGATACATAGGTGCTATGTTGCCATGCTGCATATTCTGTTCCAGGTATATCCTCATGTAAGAAGGATTTTATTGGAGTAATCAATCATTGCATCTGGCCACCTATGGCTCTGAATTTAACAGTGAAGTTGTAATCTGAGAGTGACTTTGCAACAATTGTGTTTAGATTACATGTCAGTTGCTACTTTTTGTAACTGCTAACCCCTCAAGATCAACAGGGGAACATGGGAGTATTACATTTTTCCTATTCACTCTGACCATTAGTGACAGCTCTATTTGAAAATTCAGACACAGGACACAAAGGTAACATAATTGTCATGAATAATTTTGTACAGGTATAAAGGATGAGCAAGCAGTTCATCTGGCAGTGCATGTCAGAGAGCAGAGTCCATCCCTTTCCCTGCTTTGTTTTAGCTGTATCGACCCTGCAAGCCCAGTAAGCTAGCTATGGCATGTGTCTGACCCAGGCCAACGGGTAGGTTTTGCGCTGACACAAGTGGCTGTTCTGCAGTAATTTTTACTGACGCACAGGAAGAACTGATTTCCAAATACCAGAGTTTAAAATCCTTGGATGTGTACAGGTTGAGGTGAACTTTAAAACCACTAGTTTTCCCTTCCCTTGAGCCTTAAAAACCAGCATGACCCTGAAGGCATGCAGACTTGATTCACAGCTGCTATGAATCAGATCTTTCAAATGAGTTTGCACCGACTGAGAAGCTGCCTGAAGAAACAGTTGTTCAGGTAGCTGCCATTCTCTGAGTGAAGTTGCACTTAGAAACAAAGACTTCTGAATTATTGATTTATGTGGCTCCGTCTCTGAATGTATTCCAGCCTTCCGCACAGCTACTCACCATGTGATGATAGACAGCTGTGTCCATCAGAGGCCACACTGGCAGAACCCAACATATAAAACTCTTCCAGCTTCTATCGTGCCTGCTGAAATAAGTGGAGAGTAGCACCGTTTCAGAGATGCGAATGGCTCTGTATCCTCCCTGCACTATGCTGGAGCTGTAAAAAAACAGTGAAGGATCCATTGAGCCTATTGAATTGGCACTGAAAGAAAAAGAAATAAATACAGTAAATTTCTATGAAAAGCTACTGAAACATGATTTTTAAAGCTGGTTATTGTAGTCAGCAATACTGAGAAACTCATGGGAGATACTAAGGAGTATGGTAAGTCTGTTTGTCTTTTCTGAAAAAAGATTTTTACAAGCAGCATGACAAACAGCGTAACTGCAACCAAAGTGATGACAATTATAGTGAGGTAGTAACTGTGGCCAGCAGCAGCAAGTTCTAGCTGAAGCTGAACTGTGGAATATTTTTCAATAGTAAAGAGCTGTCTTGCTAAAAACACTGAGAAAAATCTGCCTTCACACACACACAAAAATACCTAAAAAAATATTTTTTTTGTTCCTGTTTTGCTTTCTGGTACAACAGACATTGCCAGGGTACAGTGGAGGATGCTGGCTGGGGGACAGGGAGCCAGGAGAAATGGCAGTGACACAGCCAGCAGGACAGGGGCCATCCCACAACACCTAAGTGAGGCAAGCAGGGCAGAGCTGGCACAACAGCCAGGGTCAGCTGAGAGTCCAGGTTGCCCGACAAGTGTTCAGGAATGAGGCAGGTCTGTGGTGAAGCAAAGAAGTCAATCCACGGCTCAGAGTCAGGTCCAGTGATGGTAACCAGGATTACCAGGCAGGCCCGTCGTGATGAGGCACATCTGAAATCCAGTGAGGAAGTCAGACCGTGGATCAGGGACTGGATCAACAGGGTCCACGGCCAGACACAGGCATGGCTGTGACAGAGCTGGAGACAAACACACCTACAACATAGCTCAGGCAGGGACTGACAGCCCAGGGCTGAGCTGAAACGTGGCCCCTGGGGCCACTGACAGGAGGTGTAGGTGGAATCCCCAAGTGGGGCTCCTCAAGGCCATTCATGCCTTTTGGTGCACTCAGGGCCCTGACAGAATTTTGCAGTGAAACATTTTAGTCCCCTGCCTTCAACGTTAAGATCTGCTTGTTCTTTGGAAGCATTTCAGGAAAAAATAATCCATTTTTCTACTTTAATTGTGTCTGCTGCTTATCATTATATTTTTCCCCCATGTATTTCCTATAGAGCCAGAACTTAGATCTCAGAGTTTCTAGGGAGAGCTGGGGAGGGTGCTGGGGTCATTTTCATCAACACAAGCCATACAGTTATTTGGCTGTACAAGGATACAAACTATCCTGGCAACAGTGTCTTCCTTGCCAGATCTGAAAATACGAAAGCACCAGTGTCAACAGAAAATTCTTGTATAGACAGGATTGGATTTCCACGCCTCCTCTCCACTCCTGTAGCTGGGAGTAAGGTCATCTGCAGTGTCCGTAGCTCTGGCAAAAGTAATTTGGCCTTTTTTGCTCTTTGTGGTATATAGTGCCGAGGAGTGGAAGTGAAGCAGAAAAGCATATAATATGCACGTTAAACTTTTGCTTGTGGTTGATACATTTGATAGTCCAGCAGAGGGAGTGGAAGCACGTAATGAGTAGCA
Source organism: Falco cherrug (assembly GCF_023634085.1). Classification (NCBI taxonomy): domain Eukaryota; kingdom Metazoa; phylum Chordata; class Aves; order Falconiformes; family Falconidae; genus Falco; species Falco cherrug. Next base: position 8,393,434 of record NC_073701.1, read on the forward strand.
TCCACTCCTGACAAACAACTCAAAGAATGAGTTAATGTAAAGAGAATTATTTTCATCCTGTGTTCTAGCCATAAGCTTTCCCAGGCAGATTGCCAAGACTGTTTGTGGTTTACCTTCCCTGCAGGTTGGATGCATGCTGGCAACCCAGTCATGCATCATTTGAAGTCAGTGACAGAGGTGGTGGGTGTTCGGTCCCTTGAAGCCAATGGCCTTTGGGGTGCCATTCATGAGCTGGGCCACAACCAGCAGCAATCTGAACAGTTTTCCCCTCACGCCTCCAAAGCCACCTGCAGTCTCTGGTCTGTTTATATGAATAAGACTGTGTTGGGCATCCCAAAAGATAAGGCCCATAATGCACTTGCACTAGAACTTAGGAAGAAGATTCGAGATTACCTTGAAAATGGATCACAGCTGAAGTACTGGGAAGTATTTACTGCCCTGGAGACATACCTGCAGGTGATCTGCAGGCAAGTTAAGCTTGCAAAAGGTTTACAAACTGGTAATTTAAAATCTGGACTGCTCCTTTCCTTTTCCTCACTTTCTGCAGCCACTTGATGCCTACCCCAGATTATCTCTCTCTGTTGACTCTATTAGTCTCCAACAGTGTCTTTATGTGTCAGCTCATAGGATTCCACAAACCAACATGAGTCAGTCATGATCTGTCCCTGAGTAGCACACTTCACCAGGAGACCCAGGGCTGCAGGGAAATGTTTTTGAAGCAGTCCCCAACAAATGTACTTGTTCTGAGTAATTTGTGATCTCAGCACAGTGTAAAAGCCTGTGGAGTGTACTGGTTTGGGATGCAATGGTAAACCATGTAAACCACAGCCTTTAGCCATTACCAACCATGACTTCTCATCATCGATAATGGTTTCTTTTTTTTTCTTTTTTTCTTTTTTTTTTTTCTTTTTTTTTTCTTTTTTTTTCCAGTTTAAGCCAGTCTTTCAGTTTTGTTGGTGCAATACTTCATTCAGGAGTCCCCAGGATTAACTGACTACAAACACTGAGTGCAGAGTCACCAAGCAGGGAGCCTGTATTTTGTGCTGCAGGAAGACAGTCTTATGCATTCTAAATATGCAGAGGTATTACACATATGCATACTCATAAGCATGCAGACATGGGTGGATATTTGTATCAATCTTGTTTTGAACAATGGTAACAACTGCAAAAGAAAAGAGTAGCGATGAAGTTTGTAAGCACAGCCATGCCCTCCAGGATGAAAATCATTTATATAAATACTTGATTTGCGGGGTTGTGTGAATATTAGAAACATAGGCTTGTTGAATAGTCTGATGGTGTTAAAGGGCTACTCTGATTCTTCAGTAGGCATTTAGAATTTGTCAGGTAGCTACACTTATAAAAAAGAAAGAAAAATACCCTGTAAAAAAATCAGAAACTGGATTTAGTAAAGAATGCAGGTAGAGTAATTCTAAACTTCCATGCATATATTTTGTACTGTTTCACTTTTCTTATGATTTATAGGTGCAAGAGGCTTTTGATTGGGAAGCCTTAATTAAATATTTTGAATACCAAAATATGTCTGAACTCCCAGATGATAATGACTTAAAAATGAATCTGTGGGCAGAAACCTTTTTTCATCTGGTGAAGAAGAATTTGACTCCTTTCTTTAAATCCTGGGGATGGCCACCGAGGAGAGCCTTTCCCCAGCTGGTCAGACGATCTAATGAAGCAGTGCATCTCCTAAGCAGGTTTTTGCTCATGAAAATGGAAATATGATGGTGCTCTGCAGCAGTTTTAAATGGTGTTTGGATGCTATGGAACTGTAATGAATCTAAGAAGCAGCTCTAAATTGTACTTGTGATAGAAGAGATTGTTCTTAGCTCCCTCCCAAGCCTGCCTTTGTGTGTTAGGGTCCCACTACTTCCCAACAGGGCCTTGAACTTCATTTAATGTTTTGGAAGAGGTTGCCTTCATGCTGTGCTCTCAGAGTTGGTAGCTGTGTAGTAAGAAACTGCTGCTTTAGCTCATGTCAGAAGTAAAACAGAGTCCAGGCAGTGAATTTACCACCTTGATCCTCAGCTAGAATATATCTGCAGTTATCTGTAGTAAAATTATAGCAACTTGCTCTGTCTAAGGATCTAAGACAGCAGTTGCCTCACCTCACAGGTTTGAATATGTTTACAGGAAAGCAGCGCTGGACTGTGTTTACTATGGTCTATTTTGATCTCAAATCTAAATAAACAGATCAATGGCTTGTTCTTAAATGCTACACCTGAATTTCCCCTATGTTAAAACACAGACTGTAGCACAAGCCAGTTTTTATGCTGCATTTCAAGATCCTGAGCCAAGCAGTTGCTTGTCTTGTGGCTGTGGTTTCTTTTTCAACCAAATATTACAGAATTCTTGATCTTGCAGTTTAAGACCACTGACACACACCCCAAGGGACAGCAGTGACAGAGCTGGACACTCTCTGCAACTCCTCCAAATCTCATGGGCCATAGCTGAGCAGATTCTTCCCAGCTTCATCCCAGCAAAGGAGTTGGGAAGTAAGGGATACAATCATTTCTTTTCTCTGTGCCCTGATAAACATATGCCAAATCTATGAGCAATCCAAAGTCAATGAAGTGACCTGCACTAATAATACAGATCATTTACATGTATATCCAATAGCACATTATCCAGAAAGTTCCCCCAAATCCTTTAACCACCCTGAACTTGAAAACCTTTGTTCTATACTTTGAAGCCAAATGTACAAATGCTATGATTTTTTTTCTCTGGCAAGGCCCTACAACTATTCTGTTTTGAAGTTTGGGGGATTCTAAGCTGAAAAAGAGCTCAAGACTTTTTGATCTGATTCTCAAGAACTAAAACCTAACAGTGTGCATGATTATCTCCTCAACCTCGATGTTTGAAAATTTTCCACAAAGCTACTTTTAAATATCCCAGAAAATTTGACTTACTCCCTTCTCTACAGTAAAGGATAAAGAAAAAAAGAAGAAATTATGAATAGAGTTGTTTTCCCTGTAATAAAATCCTTTAAGAGTTCAGAGGAGCAAAATGAGGTAGCCCTTTGCAGAGGTGGGACCTGCTCAGTATCCTGTGACCTGATCAGAGGATGGTTCAGTGCTGCACAGCTCAGGATTCCCAGCATCCAAAGGGACATAACATTATCTGTACTATCCACTCTTTATAGTTTTATCTCTGGTAAATAACATTTTAGCTGGTACTTTAAAGAGTGTGAGTGCCTTTCATACTGGGATCATAACAAAACAACATTTCTTGGTGCCAAACACCAACGCCAGCTGCATAACCAGTTGTTTACCCACAGAATCCATCCATTCCTCCTCAGTCCTTTCACCCTCACTGGCAGGATCAAGGAGAATATTTCTTGGGCTCCCATCCCCTTGGACTTTGTCCCTTGTTCCCCGAGCCATGTAGTTCTTGTTATGCGCCAGGTCTCCCCTGGCAGTACCATCATTGCCCACGTGGAAGAGCAGCAGGGTGTAATAGTCTAAAGGCCAGACAAGTGTTGACAATCTTTCCACAACATCATAAATGCAAGACCCTGGCAAACAGCAAACCTGCCCAGATGATGTATCAGGTTGGCAGATGGGGGGGGCCTCAGTTCCCTAGAGCAGAGGATCCAACCCCTTCTGATCCAAAGACCACTTTTAAGAAATTTCCCACTTACCTTGAGTCTGTCTAGGAGATCCAAAAGTGAACTGCAGCAGCAGGTTAGCACCTCAGCTCTGTACTGCTTTGGTCGATGGGCGTTAATAATACAGCTGTCCTGGGACACCCCTGGGATGGCTGAAGATCTAGGTCCCCTGTGCTCTAAACCACACCAGCTCTGTTGCACCTCCATGAAGCCAGCAGTGCTCTACCACCACTCAACCCTCATGCCTAGCAGAAATATGGGATATTCTCCTGCCCATACGGCTGTGCCAGAAGGAAAACATATGACAATGGCAGCTCTGTGGTTGCCCTGACCACTTACCAGTTGCAGGAGAGATAGGACTGCACAGGCTGCCTTGTTGAAGCAATAAATACTGTGCCCCTCTGCCTGCTTCTTGCCAGAACTGCCTGAACTGCTAGCCTGGCTTACAGACACGGGTAGGCATTTGATCAGAAAGGGGTTGCAGCTGCAGTACAGGCATGGTTTTGGTGTAGACATGAACCTCCCTCACAGTTATGTTCATTTTGTTGTATGGCACTTGAATGTTTGTGCAGGAAGCACAGATGCTTGTTCTCATGTGGCTACAAGTCATTGGTAACTGTTCTTTGGAACTACCCAGAGCGAGGGAGGTCTGCTCCCATTAACAGTGTGATGGTGTTTGTTACTTGGACAGTTTTCATCCACTGCTTTCATTTGTTTTAATAACTCTTTGGTGAGTTCAGTAGCTGTGGAGGGATGGCTGAAAACCTCAGCACTCCAGCAGCAAAGCACGCAGCGCTCTGCAAACAGGAAGCCACCCCGACTTGCTTTCCAGAACTGCAAAACTATCAGGATTTCAGAAATGACTCATAATGTTTTGGCTCTGGGGTGCAGCCACACCATATGGCCTCCGCTTCAGCAACTCTTCAGGCAGGGAGAAAGGACAACAATCTGTCCCACAGCATGCTCATCCCAACCTGGCCCGTACCACCCTTCCTTCTTTCACCAGGTGAACAGTGCCATGCACTAGAATGGCTTCCCAGCAGCCAGCATGGAAAGGAGGGAAGATGAACTGGCAAGAGTCCTGCTGATGGAAGTGACCCATGGTACTTCTGCATGTGGCATCACCAGAGAACATTGGGTTAACTAGAGAAGTTAACCAAAAAAGGTTTTTTTCCCCTTTTATTAAGATTTCTACTCCTTGTCCTCTTCCATATTTTCTGCATGGACATGAAATTGCAAAGAGCTCAAAGCTTTGCTGCAGTACCTAAGAATGGCAGAGACTGTGTCTTTAAGATACCTGATGAGCAAAAGTTGCTTACCAGGAACGATGTAGATCATCTCTTCTTAACACCTCCTATGTTAGTCAGGTGGCTAACTTGCTCCCACATCTCCCCACTCAAAATTGTTGTTCTTAAAAACAGAGGAAGAGTCAACTACGAGGGAGGACATAAGGACAAAGGAAAGCAACAGACTGCATTTCAAGTCAGGGATTGGAGAAATAGTGACAGATGAGTCTGATTACATTGAGATACTACTGGTTTTTGCAGGCACAGATTTCCATGAGAGGTTACATCCACAATAATCAGCTTGTTGATGTAGCTGGAGCTGCTAAATGTATTAGGAAGATCTTCTCATAACCCATATTTTATCCCAGTCTCAGCAAAGACCTAAACATAGGATAGCAAATGCTTAGACACATTAGGGAGGAAACGATTCTGTGTGGTTCCCAGGGACTATGGGATATCCCATGGAAATCACTGGTGCTTGCTCTGTGCTTGTCCTCCATGCACAGGGCAAGGCAGGATCTGCTGTCCATCAGCTGAAGAGGACTTCAAGTCAGCTAGTCCTGCGTATTGTCTGACACAATGTTCCAGCAACGAGAACAAGAACTGCAATGGGATGGGCTCCCACCTGACCTGTACAGGTGCTGAGAAGGTAACTACAGAGCTCAGCAGTTCTGGTGGCATCCTACACCCCTCACCTTGCTCCCGACCTGGACCCTCTCTCTTAGGGCTGCCTTCACCCTCAGTCCCACAGTCAACCTGCAGAGACTCTTGTCTGCTCAAGCCCTGCCTCTGCTGAAGAGCTGGGTTTATGTTTTAGCAGAATTTCCTTTTCTGTTTGGGTCTCAGTACTTGTCACGGGCAGCAAAGAAGTAAACTTCTGCATCGGTCTGTGTGCGGAGGAAGCAGAAGACTGTAGCCACTGGGCATGCCACATTGCGATGTGTGTATACTCCATGATGGAAACCATTTGTCAGGACACACCAGCAGTAAGCAGGGCTGAAGAGGCTGTCAGGCATGTGTGTATCTGGGTGCTGATACATGTGTGAAAGAGTTCGTTCTCCTCACTTGCAATGAAGTCTTTCTGCTGTAACAGTAAAAGCTGTGCTGAGAGAAAGTCTTCTTGGGGCAAAGAAGAGACACCTTTCTATGTTATTCTGAGACTCTTCCCACCCCTCCAGATCCAGATCCAGCTCCATCTTTGCAATATCATGTTCATAATGATTCCCTTCTGATGCAAGGGCATTTGCTTCTCAGAGAGGCTGGTACCCAGAGGTATTTAATCATATAGACAAGGAGGATTTATTGTGTTTGTGAAAGGATTAACATACCAGAATGGAAATAGGAATTGCCTGGTTTTCCTTGAGAGCCTGTCACATTCATGGCACTCCAGGAAAATATCTGTGAAGGATTCTTTGGGTCTCCTGGATGTTGAGCTACAGCAAGAGAGACCACCCTGGCTCTTTTAAGGGAATCTGACGAGAGAGGACTTGGGGAAACCCTGAATCATGGCTCTTATTATGCCAAACGAGGAGAGGCTGAGGTGGCCTGGTTCACCATCTTGGAATGAAGAAAGCATTATTCTTTAAGCAAATGTCAAACATTTAAGATGTGACAGTGTAGGATGGCCAGCCTACCATGTGAAGACTTCTTGAAAATGTCTAAACATGTTCTAGAAGAGGCTGCTTAGACACAGATGTTCTTGAGAAGTGATACAGGGCAAATGAGACCAACACTGCTAAACTTTGCAGTTTTGGTGTGAATGCTATGGATCCAGCAAGTTTGTCCAAACAGGAATGAGGAAGTGGTTCCTCTTGTGTGCAAACCTGTGACAGCAAAGATTCAGCTTTTGGGCAATGAAGAGCCAAACTTCTGTTGATTGCTTTGGCCCTATTGGAGATGTACCTGTTTCCAGCTGGGAACAGCAGTAGTTTCTAACATCTTTTAATGAATTTGAAAAGTATCAACAGGGAAGCAGAGGCTTGCCTCGTAGCCTCTATTCAGGAGCTTTGTTCAGCCTACCTTCCGCTAAGCCAGCTCAAATTGTGTCTCTGTCACGTGCAGAAGGTCTCGCAGTGTCTCTCAGCCAGCCTAACCCTGTGGGCAACTGATGGGCACTGCCAGAAACCCTCTGAGGCAGATGTGTCTGCCACAGGTGCAGTCATGCAGGACCTGACCATGCAAACTGGTGATTGCTCTGCATATTTCTGTGTGGGATAGATGAACCTTTCTGGGCAGAAGAATAACCAAAATTTCTGCTGAGCAGGTGAAACTGCTTTGGGATAATCTGGTGACATGAAGTAGCTGCATTTCGCTGCTGCGGCTTTAAAAAGCTGTCTCCTCAGGGCTATGAGCCGTGGGAGAAGTTTTCTTCTGCATTGCAGTTCTCCTGTCGCAAGCTTCGGCAGTTCCCCGTGAAGAACAACTGCCAGAAGCCCTGGCCACCCCCCGCGCTGCACCAGCAGCCTGCCATGACCTGTTCACCTTCTGGTGGCACAACCTTAAGGCCCAGGGCTGGCTGGTCCTTTCCCTGCTAGCTGTGCAGGGGTGGAGGGAACAGACAGGAGGCTTTGTCTCTCTTCTGTGGCAGGAGGAGGATGTTTCCTCCATGAAGGGAGGACTTTCCACCCTGCAGATCCCGGTCAGCCGCCTCTGCCCCTGCCTCCCTTCCCTGTCTCTCCCCACCCACAGCTGCTGGTCTCACAAGGCCTCTCCCAGCTCCACTGACCTCCTCCTGCCCCCTGACAGCCCCCTGCATGGCCCCCACCGAGTGCCTCCCGCTCAGGCCCTGCCATCCCCTCCCTGCCTCTCGCAAGCTGCACAAAGGCACAAGCGTCCAGCAGCCCTGGCCGCCGTGGTCCTGGGAGGGCTTGAGGCAGCAGCCCCCCAGCTCAGCAGGAAGGCTGGGCAGCCCTTTGGCCAAAGGCCCTTGCAGACAGCTGCATCCCTGCTTTTTGCGATCCAGGGAACCTCTGCCTCGCAGGCTGCCTGCTGCTTCAGCTCTGGGCCATTCACACAGGTCTGACAGTGCCCCCGCTCCTGCCCTGTAGACCCTTTCCAGCCAAGAAATACATCCCTTTCCCCCCCAAGAGGCTCTCAGTCCTTGTTGGAAGAGCTATAATAATCCAACTGTTTCATTTTGGAATGGAAATTGAATTTAGTCGCATCTTAGGTGTAGGGGAATGAAGACAGTGGGTTGATTGACATTGATGATACGCAGCTGTGGCCTTGCTTTGATGATGTGCAGCTGTGATCCTACAGCAAAGCGGTTAAATAGCTCTGAGGAGGGTGGGAGAAAAACCTGGATAAAGCAGAGACAAGGAGGAGTGTGGTCTGGCCTCTGGAGGATGGCAAAACAGCATGGACAGTAGAGTTTGACCGATGGTAAAGCTTTTTGCTGCTTACTGTTTTATTTGTGTTGTGTTATTTCCTGACTGCCGTAACTCAATCGCAACACTTAGGTAATTTATTTAAGCATTATCGTTGCCCACAGCTGGAAATGGCTTTATCTAGTGGTTCTAGTTTGGAGTTGCTGAGCAGCTGGCACTACAAAAGTCTGAAATAAGTGAGGTGGATGGAAAGGACCCTTGACCTGTGATTGCTCATCTGCAGAGGATTTCCCCTACATCTGCTTGGGGTGGAAAGCAGAAGAGGTATTTTTTTATTTCCTCTTTTGTAAAATGGTGAATAGATTTGGACACTCTGGAAATATGTGTTGGTGGTCCATTGTAAAGGGAGTTGAGAAGGCACAGGCGGTGGGAATTCCTTCTCCATAAGCTCATTAATCCACACATTCCCTTCCATCTCACCAAGTCAGTATGCTGAAGAGCAGCAAAGGCAGTTTCATGCATTGCCATAAGGGAAAGTTGGATCAGGTACAAGAAAAAAAATTTTTCCCTGAGAGTGGTGTGGCATTGGAACACGTGGCCAGTGGGTCTGTGTGAGCTTCATCCTTGAGACTGTCTCAACAGGAAAAGGACAAAAGCAACTTCATGTAGCCTCTGAGATAGCCCTGCTGCTGGCAGTGGGTAGGACTAAACACCTCCAGCTGTTCAATGCCACCTAAAATGCTCTGTGCGATCAAAGGTACCAAACAGCAGGACAGCTTGGTATTGCAGTCTCACAGTACAGAAAATGTAGATAAGAAAGCACCACATGCAGCAACTGTCTTCCAAAACAACTACATTGCTTTGGCACTATGCTTTCCCATCTTCAGGATTCCTTGGCCAAAGACCACTCAGATCAGACCTTCATGGATGCTTTGAGATAGATGACTGAGTATCAGTTGGCTGCATGACCAAGAAATCCCCTTCTAGAGAGAAAAAAAAAGCTTAATTCACATACTCCTTCCACGGTAGTCTGATACTGCTGCCGTGTCTGGTTCTGGTCCCTGCTGGATACCACACAATGGCCTTTGGCAGCTGAGCTCAGGTGGCTTGGTCTGCAAACCCAGGAGCTTCACACATTTTCACCTTATCTGCTAGGGCAGATCTTAGCTTATTCCTGGTCTTTTTCCTCTCCAGCTCCTTCACACCTGAGTTGACCTTCCTGGAGAGGAGCTGTCTCCTTCTGAACCAGCCCATGTGGGACAAGGTGGGCAGGGTGTGTAGAGGTATGGGACAGATCAAGCAATGAGCTGACAGAACAGTAGAAACATCTCTGCTGTGCGGGAGACCCTTACAACATGAGATGGTAAAACACTTTACACACTTTGAACAATTGTTTACAATTGCATCCAGTCACACTTAATTCTCACTAGTTCTTACGAGCCTTGTCTCCATTTAAAGGTGCAGTGCTCTTTTATTTCACCAGGCATGATCTGTGGGGAGGGGGCTTTCTTTGTTCGAGGGTGGATCTTTTAGTATGCTAATTAGGATAGTCCATACATAGTTCAAGTAATCTTCTGTTTGGTCTCATCAACCATTTGGTTCTCCCTGAGCTTATCTTGTTATGCCTCAGCTTGACATCTTTATGGTGTCTATTCCTTCTCCCAAGGCCAAGTTTTATTAACTGTTCATAACATCCTCTGTTCTTCAAATCTTTTCTTGTTTTTCATTATAGATATTTACATATTTTGTCTAAATTTCAACAAACTGACCTTCTATTAACCATGTATATGCACATATCTGATCTAATACTGAGCCGGTTGACTATAGAATGAGGATTATTTTTCTTGTCTATTAAAAAAAAGCGCAGTGGTCTTAGACCCAGATTATTTTTTTATTATTATTATCCAAGACACAACACAGTAGACAGCTGTATTAGCATCAGGGGTGGGACCCCTACGTTCAGAGCAGAGGTGGGAATGAGTTGCCAGTGTGGAAATGAGAAATTCTTAAACCAGTGTCACAAGCAGAGTTATAACAATGCCCCTGCAAGAAGTTACAAGTGCATCAGCGGCGTACTGCCCCTTGACTGACTGTTGTCTTTGGTTGCAATGCAAACATTGGAACTTAAAGCTTTTGCTAGCCTAGTCCTACTTCATACCGGATGATGAACCTTTCAAGGTAAGGTACGTATGCAAACACCCTGTGGAGCAGAAATCCCTAGCCATTCCCAGGCAGTGTGGCCAGGCCACTGTCATGATGACCATATTGGCTCATCCAGTCCTGACTTTAGCTGAAGAACAATTTGGCATTAAGAAGTTGCACGGCAAACACAGCCAGCCTGCTACCTGTGAGGTCACACACCCACTGTACAAGGAGCATTTTGCAGCCAACAGGAGGTTCCAAACCAACTCACTACTCAATGCAAGCTGCAAGAAAGGGGCAAAGCAGGGATGCTCTGCTCAGGGATGCGCAGTGAGAACTCTTTGGCGTAGCAAAAACAGACTGATGTAACAGGGGTCAAAACAGACAGACCTCTTGCTGGCCACCACTACCCACCATTGAGGGGACATTCTATTCCCTGATCTGTGACTTGCTCAGCAGGTGTCAGTGGCTCAGGACAGTGAGTTATCAGAGTAATGGTTACTTTCAGTAGCGTACTGGAGCACAGTAGAAATCGTGATTCCTGGTGTAGCAGTTCCAGTTCAGTAGGAAGCTCATCCTACCTAACGGAAGCCCTTTCACAGGAGAGTGGTTCCCTTATGCTGCTTTCTAACTTGCAGCTCAGAAACAGCAGTTTCAGGTCAGTTGACTGTTATTTTTCATCTCCTTTGCTTTTTCTGCTGCATTTAGACTGCAAGGTCTTTGGGGCAGGAGCTGCCTTCTGACTTCTGCTAAGGGTGTATCTAGTAACCGTTTCTGTGGGGACCTACCCAGGCCTCTAAGAGCTATAGGAGTGGATCACAGAAAAGTAAAAATGCTTAAATCCCACGTACCATCAAAGTAAGTCACTGCAGAATGAAAGTTTTGGTTGAGTGCTACTTCTCATTATTAATGTATCTAGGCAGAACAAGTTGCACATATTCAATAATCTCTTTCCTCTTTCCTTATAAACTGTTAAAAGCCAGAACACGTGTTTCCAGTGTCAGAACTCCTTTAAATGCCATTTCTCTGTTTTATTTTCTAAAACAACATTGTACGCTCCTCATCTGTGGTCTAGCAAGGAAAGGTAAAAGGAAACCAAATTAAAAAGGAAAGGAGAAATAAAGGTGGGAACAGTATGAGAGACAGCAGGAGTGCAAAGAAACATAAATAAGTGGAGGAATAAGTGTTGTAAGGGAACACAGAAGAATTTAAGGTGGGATAAAAGAGAAAAAGTGAGAAAGAGTAGGGGGGGAAATCTCTGTTTTGTCTAAAAAAAGATCAGAGACCCTTGGGGAAAATTTTTATTGAAAAGTCCTTAGAAAATGACAATGGTTGTCATGAAAAACAAACATTTCACTTTATTTCTTCACTTGGCAAGGATCACGGTTTAATAAAGTCAGGTGTATCCTATAAAAAAAGAACCAGCTGTCAGAACTAAACATAGAGAGCAGCATGCAGTGTACAGATGTAATTAATAAGCCTGACCAGATTAATAATGAACACTGCTTTACATGCCCACTGCCCAGCTGATGTCAGTACCAACTGCTGTGACCTCCCAGAGGTTTTGCTGTCATTCCTCTGAGCAGAGGAGCAGGAAGGTAAGCCAGCACATGCCAGTTCTCTCCAAGGAAATAAGGAATTTTTCAAAAGGGTAAATACGCTGTTACTGTGACAGACCCTGCACCACTGCTCCTCTTCCACGTGATCCTACTAGCTAGATGTAGGTACCTGCACTGGTCTCTTTCTCCTGCCTAATGCCATCCATGGGCACAATGGATGCCTTCTTTAATACCTGCACAAGCAGAAGTATTCCAGATCACACAGGGTACATACTTTTTATCAAACATTTTCTGAAAACAGAATGCAGTACTGTTTCTTTCCCACTCTTGCTTCTCTCTCTTCCCCCAGTAATGCCTGACATTTTCTTTCCACCTCTTGCTTATACTGCTGTCAATGGACACAGGGCTTGCCAGTAGCAAAAGGAAACCAACCTCCCTTTCTACCCAGCAGGGCACACCACCGCCCTGAGTCCCAGCGGTAAATTTCTAAGACTTGCAGAGTACGACTGAGTGAGTAGGGAGAACTGGCTGTGCTTTCCTCTGCAAAAAGTAGCAATGTGCAGGAGAATGAGGTGAATTCCCAGGCTGTCCTAATATGGCTCTTCTGATGTTTTCCCAGCTGAAGACAGCATCTCAAAGACTGGGCATCACAGGGTTTCTTGAGGAAAACCAGAAGCTATCTCAAGTTTGAACCACAACAGAGTTTTTTTGCTCTGGTCAGACCATGTCTTCAGTGTATGTATCCTCAAAAGTGAATGTTGCTGTGGCTCCATCCCTATCCTCAGACCTGAGTTCCTTTCTAAAGGAAAAGTTAATGTGACAAGGAGTGGTGAGAATCCAGGTCTTGTTCTGACAGGCAGTTGGGATGTGGTCAGGATGTCCACCAGAAAACAAGGACTGCAGATGTCATCATGAAGTATGTTAATCTGAAGTATGTTAACTTTTTGTCCTTTTCACCCAGCCTCCTGGTTCGAAATGCAGGGACTGTCCTGACGCTTTCTGGGAGTGCAACATCTTTGCCTCTTGCTATGGCATCTGCTGCCTCCTGATCCAAGACAGGGTTGAGACAATAATCCCTGCTTCTCGTGTTAGAGAAAGGTACCTCTTTCAGATAAATCTGTGTTGAGGAGGAATACATGAAGAGGAAGGCTTTTGCATTGCTCTACATCTGTGCAAACAACTACTGTGTACAGAGTCCATCCCTGCCTAAACCCTGAGCGCTGCTGTTGGGGTGGACTAGTCAAGGGCATTGGCTTTACTCACAGACACGGCTGAAACTCTTGCTCAATTTCACCACTTATCCTTCAACAGTGGCTGCACAAAGCAGGGACAAGGACCAATGCCTCTGTCTACCTGTGCTTGCTGTATTGTACAGCTAACTTAAAAGAATGGGTTTCTATTTGTGTGTGTGTGTGTTTGCAGGGAGATGGGATCAGGAACTTCTCTTCAGCAATTCTGCAGGCAAACCCAGTATCACCTCCCAAGATCCCCCCTTTGTTGGGACATCTCAAGAAAAATTTTGCATTCCAAATGTCGGGCACGGAGACTGTTTCTAGCAAATTAAATTTTCTTATAACACAGTCCTCTGGTGTGAGTTTTGCCCTGCCTCACACCACCTCCCAGGAGCCAGAACTGCAGCTGCCTCTAAAACCTCCTGTAAAACACCGGTCACGCTGTGTCTCTTGCCTGCCTGCCCCTCTTTCTTCCCCAAAACCCTGCTGTTGTGGCTTCCACAAATGAGTTGGGGGAAATTGAAAAGACAAGTGCATTGCAATGTTTTCGTTTACTGTCATGTTGGACAGGACTACAAAGTTTTCTCTATTGTGAAAAGATCCAGCATCTTCAGACAATAGGAGGCCAAGACCTTGCAACAGCTCAGCTTTTGGTCCAATGGCTAAAACAGAAAACTTGCACATACATTGCTTCAGGTAGAAAGGACATAAATTTATGCACAGATTTTTGATGAATTTAAAAAAAAAAATCACCCAGAACTGATTTTTCAGGATGTATTTTTAGTCCAAAACTGGAAACTTTTGGCTCTTCGAGGAGTATGGGTATCATTGACCAAAGGGGAGGAATATACAGACAGAGGTTTGGGGAATTTGAGGGAATCAGAGCACTTGCTCTAGACTTCTGTGTGTCTGATTTGCAGTGATGCCTCTGACAGGGGTTTTCTACCCTCTTCTCACATTAGAAATCCCTCCTGGGAAACCCTGGCTTTAATCCTTCATGTGGTATTTGATTGCTTTCTCTCCCCTTCATTGCCATGCTTAATCCTGCCGCATGTCTCAGCAGGATCTCCAAAATGCATCTCCTTTCTGCTACATCCTGGGCAAACCGTTGCTGGCGCTGACCGCTCACAGCCTGCTCTGTTGCTTCCCTCACATGTGATTCCCCAAAAATATTCAGAGCCTTTCTCACGTGCTCTGCAGATGATCACTAGGTTGTTCCTGCTCCTGGCCAGTCCAGCACAGTAATATTCTCACCTGCAGGTGCCAAACACTGAAAAGTTAAAACCTCCCTGCAAGGGGGCTGGGTTGCTGGGCGGTTGGGACTTGTCACTCACAAGACAGCCTCACGCAAAGAGCAGAATTAACATTTATTGATACTTTTTTTTTTAATTTATCAACAGAGAATATGCTGAAAGAAGAAGGAAACGTACAGATAAGCCATGAATAACTGTTCCCTTCAGGAGTGGGCAAAGCACATTGCACTGAATGCTCTTCTTTCAAATTCTGCTCCAGGGATTTGCAGGACCAGTGTCCTTTCATGAAACGGAGAGGGTCTTTCTGCATCATTGAGAGATCAACTGGACAAGAAGTCAAGGAAAAGTACTGGAGGATCAGAGCACACATCTGTGAAGGAGGACAGTGAAAAGGACACAACAGGTCCTTGACATCAGCCCAAGCAATTTCATCCAGGACTGATCTGCAGCTTGGAAAGAGATGCAGGGGCACAGGCTGCAAACTGACAGCCTTCGGAGCTGGGATTCTGTGGCTGGCTTGCTCACCCTACATCACAAGGTAAAGCATCTGCGTGAGCTCAGGCCAGCTTTTCAGCAGCTTTCTTGTGAGCTGCCCTTTCTCAAAGATAGTCCTTCAGGTCCTTCATCCAAAGTGGAGTTTCCTTCCTCAGACAAATTTGACTGCCTGTTCACAAATTCGATAGCAACTTGTGAAGCAAAGGATGTTATTCCAGTTACTGTAGGTGCTGGAATCTTTGTTACCCTTGACATGAATTGCAGCACATTTTTCTGCAAAGAGCAAATTGGGTTCCCTGGGTTTCCAGAACCTGTAAAAGAAAGTTCCTTTATTGGGAATGCATTGGCATGCAAGACAGGTGGGGGTGGAGTCACCTGAAACAGTTGTGGAATAGAAAGGGAAGGTCACTGTGACAAAGATCAGAAGTCATAGTTTTGACTAGAAAACTAGTCAAGTTTTCTGACTTGCAGGGCAGTGGGAGATGGAACACCCCCCCCACCCCCCCCAACACCCGCCTTACACAGTGTATTGGTCACTCGGACAGGTGTGGGGGGGTGAATTACAGGACCTTCCTCACTCCCCTGGGATACTCACGTGGCTGCCTTATTATATGGAGTCTGATCCACCCACTGCCATTGCCCATTTTTGTAAGCGGTCAAACCTATGTAGTATTTTGTTTCATAGGCGTTACTAAATACTCCTTTTGCCAGGTTGAAGAGGAACTCCTGGAAAAAGCATAATGTCCATGAGGTGCAGGACAGAGCACAGGGAAGTGGCAGGAGTCCCTGGTGGGGGTGGGTGGGGTAGTGGCAGAGGGGAGCTGGTGCTGAAGGGATGCAGAAGGGACATCGACATCCTCTCTCAGCCCTGCACGTACCTGCTCGGCTTCGCTGTTGATCACCACCAGGTGGGAGCCCATCCCAGTGCAGTTCTGCTTACTGTCATCCCAGGACATCACATCAGTGGACAGGTAATAGCAGCTTCCTTGAAAGCGCTTCCAGCCCTTGGGGCAGCACATCCAGACCTCCTCTGAGGGCGGAAAAAAATCCTGCTTTTGAGCCAGATGTGCTGTCCTTCATCTCCGTGACCTTAATATAGGGTCCCAGTTGTTTAGGGGAAGGGTTTGAACCACATCTTTAATCTGGACAGAGATAAACGCTCTGTTCCGTGCCCCACAAGGAAAGCTGTCAACAGCCTGATAGGTTCCTGTCACAAGGGCCCACCTGAAGTGTCTTTCCCTTTCTCTGTCTGTTCTGCCACATCCATGCAACCTCTGTTGGGTGAGAGACACATTTTCTGCCTTTCCCTTCCTGGGGAGGCGAGATGGGAAGTAGCTGGCTCATGCCTCTCTGGGAACACTTCCATCAGAGAAGTGTTGTCCAAGTGTTTAGCTCTCAACTCGTGCAGACTGACAGACATGTGCAGTAAACTGCTCTGACAGCCTTGCTGCCACGGCAGGCAACTCTTTACACTAGCCAGGTTTTCTTAGAGATCTGCCTTTTAGCCAGAAAGTCACATGAGGGATTAAAAACCCACAGATACATTCTCTCAAAGCATGAGACTACACGAGAACAGATCTCTGAACTGAGTTTGGGAATTTGCACTGCGGGAATTTTAGCACTTCCCGCTGCTATCACTTTATGTGTGACTGCAGCTCAGCTCTCCAGCTACTCTAAACTGCTTAACAAGATCCTTCTACCACTCCTGTTTCTGTTCCTCGCGCTGACCGAGAGGCAGTGGGCCAGCACAGGGAGCGGAGCCAGGCTGGGCCAGCCCCTGCGAAAGGATGAAGCACATTCGGCTCAATCTGTGAACTGAACTGGCAATTAAGGGGCTATGTGAGAAGGCAAGAGTAAGAAGTGTGGTCAAAGGTAAGTGTGGAACAACCCACCCTCTTCCACTGCCCCAAAACATTTTTCATAGCATCCTAAGTAAAATTGTACAATCCAGCATTTTCTTTCATCAGTTCTGCAGCTTCCTTCTTTAAGACAATCCAGCTCTGGCTGACAATCACATTCTCAACCTCAAAGGCTGACTGACACCAGGGTAAATTTTAGTGAGGTTCTTAGTGTTGCTTATGAGGCTCTTGGCATCACTCACTTTTGCCTGCAGATACATTGGGGACACAATGCCACTCTGTAGCGTTCTGGAGCAGAGTCTTGTATTGGCCATAGCTTCCATGAAGGAAAACAGCTGAGAAGAGAGGAAAGAGAAGGAAAGTGCTACTCACATCTTCTACTCCTGCATGAGCAACCTGTCCTATCCTCCACCTTCCAGCTTAGAGCCCCCATCGAGATTGTTACATTAGCAAGCTCCGAAATATGTATTGAATAAAGAGAGGAGAAACAGCAGGTTTTTGATTCCGCTACTGGTCACTCCCTCTGAACAGGCTTTAATCAGATGAGCTGAGGCTGAGGGACTCATTTTCCCAGCTGACAAAACCAGCTTAGACATCCTTTGAGGATGGGGTCAGGAAAGGGTCAAAGAAGCCATGGGATAAGATTAATAAAGGTGGAATATTAATATACAGTCCCTCTTAATCTTCCCGGGCATTGCAACTTTAAAGCACCACTTTTACCCTTGTCAGGAATGGGTAGAACTAGTGAGTGTTGAGGCCTCACCAAAGGGAGTTAAGAAGAAGCACAGACGAGCCACCACAGAGCAATGTGATGCTCCAGGACAGTACAAGCAAAGTGTCTGTTTCCCTTTTGGTCCGCCCAGGCGGTGTGGGTAGGATGTGGCTGGAGCATTTTGATGGATTCACTCCCACCCTGCTAAAATATGGGCAGCCTGGTAGCAGTGTTTTCAAGACATCACACTGGCTCCTCGGCTGCAATATTGTCACAGGGAGCTCTGAGAGTGAGACCAGGTCAGGAGAATCAACATCCAACAGCCAGCCTTCAAGGAAATTACTCAGATGCCCTCTGACGCTAGAGGCTTTTCAACTCTTGGTGGGAGGGAAGAAATGGAGTGATTTAATCCAGGACTGGCTTTGCTCAGGCAGGTGGGGAAGTGAGAGGAGCGGTGGGAAGGTGCTGCCAGGGAGCAAGCCTTCACTGTGGAATGGACCCTGCTCCCCGACCAAGAGGGCAGAGGCAGGAGAGGGGCCCCAGAACAGGCTGTTTTGGCAAAGGGCGTTTGCCTGCTGGCAGAGAGACTAGCATATTGTGCTTCCATCTGGCAAAAGGCAGTCAGCAGCCCCCTTCATCCCAGGGGAATTAAGAGAACCTGCAACCCACCAAGGCAGATGATTACAAAGGCAACTTTGATGACAAGGACAGAAACAAGGAAGACCCAGGGGTTCAGCCAGGAGCAGCTTCTTCCTTCTGTCGGGGCTGAAAAACACAAGGCAAGAGTGGAATCCCCCAGCCCAGAGCTGCCAGCAGGATAACTCAGGTGGGTCTGTACCCCAACAGCCTGCTGGCACCCTCGTGCCAAGGACTGGGAGCCCCACAGGTGCTGTAATGAGGTCCTGCTGCCCATCATTAGCAGTGGGTCAGACCCACAGAGTAGAGCAAAACAGGCGCTGCCCTGAAACTGCTCTTTCATTTCACTTTTTACCACAAGCCCTGCCTATACTCTTCCCAAACTACACTTGCTTCATCCTGCCGCGCCTCCTTTCTCCTCAACACATCTACCCTGTTGCCCTCCATCACCCCTGTCTTTCACTGAATGCTCTTGCTGTACCTCCCTCTCTTCAGAGCTTCTTTCTCTCAGCTACCTTTATTCCGGCTCTGTCCCCAAGCCCTTTTATGCAATAGCACATAGTCACTCCAAGGAGTGACTGTCCAGCTTAGTGTCTGCAGAGGCAGACACGCAGAACAGGTTGTTTCCACAGGGAGAATGAGCACTTTGAAGCTCTTGGGAGAGCCCTTGGTTCTCCTTAGAGACACCAGAGATGGGAGCAGTGACTTGTGCTTAGCTTGGTGTAGATAATTTTACCTGGATAACAATAGGATAGCACTCTTCAGTCCCATTGTTTACAGAAAAGCCACTGAAGAGGATGGCAGACCGTAGCCTGCCTGGACCTTCATTCCCTCTGGCTCTGGGAAAAAATTCATTCCCCCAGCCTGAGCGCTCCCCAGTTCCGTCATCTGTTGCTCTGCTCTTGTCCTAAGCCCCTTCTCCTGGTATGAGGCCAGCCACTGTTCCATGCCCATTATCTATCCTGCTCCTGTATATTCACCCACCCTCCTCCTTCTGCTACAGCAGGACAGAAAGGAAGGCTTTGTGGTTACCTGCGGTTCTGGGACTGGCTCTCCCTCGGCGGTTCATTATCACTATCACAGTATCACTCTTCAGGAGTCCGCATTACCAGTATCACTACGAATACAGCCCTCTTTCTGCACAGAAGACTGCGCTAAGGCAGCTCCCACACTGGTGAGAAGCCTTCGCAGTTTGTAATCCAGTGTGCAGAAAAAGTCATGTCCTGGGTGTTCCCACAGCACATGGAGATGGGGGAATTTTCATCGTTTCTCTGCCAGAACATTTCACAAGATGCTCATTGCAACACAGAAACTTAGAGGCAAATGAAAACAGATGAAGAGTAGTACCATTCCAGCTCAAGGAACCTCCTTTTTCACATATTAAAGCAGTTTCAGAGGACATACTACTGGCCTTAACCGGTGTTTGTTCTTTCCTGGTGACTATGTGTGTGAAAATGCCTCTACTGTTGGTATTTGCTAGCAAAGGGCTAAACCCACTCACAATGTCCTGCAAATAGGAGTCAAAAAACAGAAGAAAAGTGTATCTGTGACTCAGTCTGGGCAAGTCCCCACGTGAAGCTTGAGCCCTGTAACCCAGAGCACAACAAAGAACTTGCCAACACTGGTTTTAATTACTCAGGATAAGAGGATAGAGCTTTGAGTGGAGGGGTTGCGTGTGGCCTGTCATTATGGAGCTGGAAGTCAGAAAGGATCACTAGATGGTGCCAGAATTCCTGTGCATTACAGATGAAGAAGTTACACCTGGTCACCACCACAAAAGGCACGGCCATACATGGTGGTTCTAGCACTGCCCATGGTGACTTGGTTCAAAACCCTGCAAGATAAAGCGTCCATAAGGATAAAGAATCCCTGCTGGATCACATCGTACTCTAAAAGGACTGGGGTAGGTATGCAGCCTTTGCTCTTCTATGTTCCATCAGCTAGTTTCTCCCTGTGAAGAGGCATCCATGGTTGCACTGAGGAAGGAAGGGGATAGCTAAAGCAATAGCACAAGCATATCAGTTGAAGTCTCAAAAGGACAGGGCACAGAAGTGGTTACAAATGAGGACAAGCTGAAACTGTAATACCCCCTGAGTATGTTGTTTCGTGCACAGCAGACTGCAGGCAGGGTCAAACCATTCAACAGCTCTGTTGCATTGGAAAGAAGGTCCATACGTGTGCTTGCTGGCGTTGTTGTAGAAGGTATGAGCTACCAGAAAACACTAGCTACTGGATGTGCAGCGCAGTGAGAGAATCCCAAGTGACATTTTAAAAAGTTCCCAGCCATCATGCTGGGGAACAGAACTGAATTGCACCACAGATGCCCCAAAATGAGAATGCATTGTATTTGTTACTGCTCTAACATATACTTGCTTTTGGGCATATGGGTGAGGAGCTGACTTCAGCTGATCAGTATGGTGAATGTGGAGGGTGCAAAACTGTCGGAAGGAAAATGTGCCTCAGTTCACATGGTTTAAATCCAATCAGGATGGATCTAAGCAGTTTACCGATTTATTCATGACATGTAATAAACTGACAAACTGTGACCTGTATATTCAGGACCAGTATCAGCAATCCAACAAATAAAGCACAATACCAGGCACAAAATATTAATAAACATCTACGGATTTCTAAACACCTTTAGGTAACTAATCCCCAAAAGCTCTAAGCCCCACATATACACCCACACTCACATGATTACTTGTGCAACCTCCCATCTCCCATCCCCACCACAGGAAAAGCTAGCTGCAAGAACACATCCCCTTTTCTGGGAGCAGGGGTTCCCCTATTCTCACGCATTTCCTGCTGGAGGTGCAGGGTTTGTGTGTACTCATGTCACTTCCTACAGTCTGCCAACCCACAGGCTAGTGGCAGAGCACAAGATCACGTATACATACAGAAGCTGTGGGTCCGTACGTGTTGCACCCCTTAATTCCAGGTATGTAGGCTACCCACAGCATCCAACAGGGAGGATGCTCTGTTACAGACTAGGTTGCAAAATTGCAGGGCAACTATCAAACCAGGCGTCGATTGCTATTTCCTTTCCACTCCTCTCTTGCCTGTTAAAAATGTCCTTGCTTCTTCTAAACTTTGTTTTCAGACTGACTTTTCTCCATCTCAAAAGCCAGAGCCAGAAGGGAATAAGAGGAGTCCGAGGAAGGTAAGAGAAACAGTGAAAAGAGGGCTGTTAAGTGGGGCCTGTGAGGAAAGGTGAGACTTGGCCCTGGGAAAAAGCATTTGGAAGAGGGAGAGAAGCATCTTAGCCATGAAGAGGCTGTGAAGAGCACAGTGGTCGTGTTCCCACCAGAGAACACTGGAGGACATTAACTCAAGGGGCAGCAGAGAAGGATTTTGTTCTATGTGAGATATACCTCTGCACTGTGAAGCTGGAGAAGACCAGAACACCAAGAAGGGGAAGGGAGGCTATTTCCAGCACCCCACTTCTCCAGTTCTCTGATACCACCACAAGCCTCTGCTCATGCCTGCTTTCTAACAGCTGGCTGTGACACTGCTTCATGTTGGCTTGCGTTACTGATACTATCCTGTGGAATTAAGTCAAGTCCCCACAAGTGTCAGTACTACATCACTGGAAATAGCCCCATCAGCCAGTGGGGGTGGCCAGTTTCAGAAAAAGGACTCCAGACCCTTCTCACTTGCTAGATGATGTGGTTGAACATCAGACAGTTATGAATCCCAGGAACCTCATCACTGAAAAGGGAGCAGGGGCCCAGGTGTCCAAGCCACCTTCCAGGCAGACCAGGGGATCTGAGAGGCACCTATGAGGAAGACCAGAAATCTTGACCAGCTACTGGAGGGACCTTCTTCTCTTTGTGCCTGCCGTATGACTGAGTATAGGGAAGACCAGGGGATGCCGGGACCAGCTATGGATAGACTGAATGACTAAACCTTACTGCTGGAGAAGTCCATATTATATACGTGTTAGTATTGAATTTTTCTGCTAGCAGGTTTTCATCCTGCTGGCAGGCAGGGAGGGGAACAGGATCAGGCTGCTTGTGCTGTTTGTGTTTGTGTCAGTGCTTTCTGTCTGTGTGGACCTTGCTTATATGTATACATCCTTTGTCTTCCATATGTATCTGTACAGATACCCACTGTACATACACGCTCAGTCTCACTACTGTCTGGAGGTGGGGGCATGGAGCTGCAGCAGCCTTGCCTCTGCTGGGCTATGGGAATCAGCAGCTCCTGCCACCACCTACTGCCCTTCACAGAACTACTCCCGTTGGCTTAGGAAGCCAAATCTCCTGGTCACCTTGCCTCCAGTACAATTCCCCCCTTTCGCTGAGACACAGAGAGAGGCTTCACTTTCATCCCTAGGACAGAATCACACAGCCGGAAGATGCACATCAGTGCCCTGTGGGGAGCTGGCACTGTTTGGCTGGGAAAGTTTAGGCAGATGATGCTTCCTACAGCAAGCAGAAGTGGGGGTGCAGTGGCCAGGAAGTGGGAACGGGTGGAGGAAAGGTGAGATCCATGGTGACATATGGTCTGCAGCAGGACATGAAGGCAATTCAATAGGCAACGCACTCCTGGAAGGGACCTCTTGTGCCACAGCAGCCCTGCCCCCTCCTGCCTCTTCTACGGCCTGGTCTGGCCTGAGCAGATGTGTCCTTACAGAGACCTCTCAGAACAGCCTTCCTGGGAGGCCAAAACCTATCAGGTGAGTCTGTGATGTGCTCTGAATTGGGAAGGAGACTTCTTCCTTGAGGTGGCACCAAAGGCCTCAGTCATTTTTGCTGCTGGGGACAGATCCTCATACTTGGTCAAGCATGGCCTGATCTTGATCAGACTCCTGGCACAAGATCCTGTCACTCTCTGGGGCGAGACTGTCAGTTATGGAAACAAATACTCATAATATCCCTAGAACTGGCTTCCTGTGCCCAGTCCTTTCTGGAGCTCTGGCTGTGCACAGTGGAACATCTGTCTCTGAGGGGTTTACTCTCCCTGGCTGGATGCAACTTCTACTGCAGTGGTTTCGTAAGGTTGTATCCTGGCACAGCAACATCTTTTGATCCGGTCCTGCCCAAACAAAACCCCTATATACTGTGGGAGGAGAAAACGTCCCCATAATGCATATAGGGAGGTGGCTGGGGAAGCAAGCATAAGGACGGTCAGAGGGCTGGGGCACCTCTCCTATGAAGACAGGTTGGGGTTGTTCAGCCTGGAGCAGAGAAGGCTCTGGGGAGACCTTATAGCAGCCTGCCAGTACCTAACGGGGGTCTACAAGAAAGCTGGAGAGGGCAGCGGGCTGGAACTAGGTGATCTTTAAGGTCCCTTCTGACGCAAACCATTCTATGATTATAGAAAACACCTGCAACTTAGAGAGGGAAAGAGAAAGTGAGATACACACACAGCACAGAGCCTTTCATTGACCTAATATTGTATTTTCTCTTGTGTAAGAATTCAGTATTTGTTCAGCAAAACCAGTGCAACTAGAGGACATGCTCTGCGTGACTCAACAAAAAGTAGGCACCTCTGCTCAAGAAGACAAAGGAGATTGCAGCTCTGAACATCTGTCTTCTTCCTGGAGAACTCAACCTCTTTTCAGCCGGTGGCTCTAGACCCACTCAGAGAGAAGAGGACACAAGAGCCCAGGACCTGCTTTGATAACTCTGAGACTTCCTGTGTTCCCTGAGCCATTATGTGCACTGGGGATGCTGGACACAGGGTAATATCATCTCCACTCACATTGTCCCACCCAGCACATGGAAGATGCAGGCTTCAGGGCCCCCCACCCCTCCCACCAGCACAGCTCTGCGCTGTTCCCAGCTCACTGCTCACGTCTCAGTTTTAGTCAGGATGAAGGTATCCCCATCACACAGTTACTGCTGCAGCTTCACAAATTCGATGATGACGCTCACATTTGACATCGTTCCAGTTGTTAGGTGGTGGTGAAAACTTATGCATTACAACGCACTTCTGATCATCCTTGTTACTGGGTTCATCTTTCCTCCAGAACCTGAGACAGAGACAGATGTGTTACTCCCCAGCATACCCTGTAGAGCACTGCTAAAAAATCCCACAGCGGGATGCAAGGCTGGGAGGGCAGAAAGAAAAATTCCAGATGCTGATTCACAGACAGAAGCGGTACGCTTCCTACCACTCTGATATCCCACTGGCATCAGTCTTATGTGGAAATCTGCTTTCTTCCTATAGCCAACGCCACAGGGTCCTGCTCAGTCCTGCTGGGGGAAGCTGCTCCCATGATGCACTCACATGATGCATTTCACACCCAGCAGAGGCATGTGTCTGCCTCCAGGACAAGTTTGTCCTCAAAAAGACTCAGCAAGGACAGCCCTGGTGATCTGTCCCTGTGCCCTATCTTTTCCACAGCATAACAGCACCAGCCATGGCCATGCTGATGTATGTGTGTGCACATAGGCATGGTGGGGACACTATGGAGGTCAGGCAAAGCTGGTCATCTCTGAAGGTGTCTTCCTGCTGGCAAGATGCAGCTTCATCTGTGCCTATAGCATTGATGACCACATCACAGTTAGTTAATTAATAACCAATAACCAGCATGGATAGGGCCATGTGAACCTGGTGTCCTATGCATCCCTCTCTTACTCCATCATTGACTTCTCACAAGGAGTTGTCTCATCTCCCTCTCACACACCAACAGACACCCTCACATCTCCCCTACTTTCTTGCAGTACTAGGAGCAACACCAAACACTCTCCATCGGGGGATACTCACGCTGCCGTCACATTAAATGGAGTCTGGTCCACCCAGCGCCACTGGCCCACCTCCTGTGCACTCAGGCCGATGTAGTAATTCTCTGTTCTTGAAATTTGTCTTAGCTCACTAGAGAGGAAATCCTGGAAATCGGGGAGAGTGCAAAGTCCATGAGGTGCAGGACGGAGCACAGGGAAGCGGCAGGAGTCCCCGAGGGGGGCAGTGGCAGCGGGGAGCTGGTGCTGAAGGGATGCGGAAAGGACATCGACATCCCCCCCCTCCCCTGCAGGAGGGGCTCTCAGTCCCCTCCAGGACCTGGCACCGTGTCCCTGGCAGCTGTGCCCCTCTCTCAGCCCTGCACGTACCTGCTCGGCTTCGCTGTTGATCACCACCAGGTGGGAGCCCATCCCAGTGCAGTTCTGCTTACTGTCATCCCAGGACATCGCACCAGTGGACAGGTAATAGCAGCTTCCTTGAAAGCGCTTCCAGCCCTTGGGGCAGCACGTCAAGCCTCCCTCTGTGCAGGGAGGGACCACGGAGATGAATGTTAGAGAGAGATGGTGATTCCAAGGATCCCTGTTACCCAGGGACAATGCTCGTGTTCTGCTTAGATCACTTTTTCTGACATGAAGTGCTTGAAAAAACAAGGATAGTACAGATATGCCTTCCTATTGCTTTGGGGTATGACCAGAGAGCTTTGTGTACACAGACCCACGGTCATCCTTGTAACATGACCTCAGGTCTTGACAAAGTTATTTTGGTGATCTGGATTGACTTCTCCTTGTACAGACTCCTTTAGGGCTTTAGCCCCAGGGAACTGGGGATATCTATCGCTTCTTTCCCTGACAAGAGCTGCACTTTTATTATTGCTCCGTTGCTAACCTTCCCTGTGCTGCTGCATGCTGTCCCTTTTGTTTGTCAGTGTTCACAGCCACCCTGCCCTCCTGCACATCGCCAACGTGGCCCTCTCCCCCCCTCCAAGCTGTCAGCAGGGAATCCTTTTGCTCCCCACCTCTCTCCTCTGGAGCCTGCCTCTCCGGAGTCTGCTCCTGCTGCCGCTTGCTGTCAGAGCAGACCCCAGCATTCATCGTCCCCACCTCAAAGACCTCCTGCACCCCTGCCAGCACTACCGACCTTTGCCTCGTGGCACCTCTGAGACACACAGCCACTCTGTGAAATTCTGTTGTAGGGCTCTGGGCTGGACACCTCTACGGAAGAAGGGAGCGGCTGGAAAGGGAAAGGAAAGGCAGCAGGATTACCAGTTCCTCCCAGCTGCTCACACACCATCTCTGGGCTTCACTCTTGCTTCTCCACTTCCCTGCCAAGTGCTGCCCCAGCATCGCCTCCCCTCAGGCTGTCTCTTTCCATTTCACAAGCGGTAACTGCCATCCTCTCAGCGAGGGGGACAGGCAGCATCCCACAGCTGTCCGCAAGGATGATTCCAGCCACTGACTGACAAGATCTGGCCAGGATGACCTCGTGACAAAGCTAGAGAAGCCTGTGACCCATCCAAGCAGTGCCTGGTGGTCATAGCCTGCGGTTTATCATCAGTCTGTCCCAGCACCGAGCAGCTGGAATTGGGCCCCCTCGGGCACTGCGGGGCTGCAGGTGCAGGGTCCGTGGATCCCTAGTCCACAGCTCTGAGAAAACCGTCCCAAACAAGTGGCGTGGCTGCCTTCCCAGCCAGAAGGAGACAATCTTCCACGTCAGAGAGCAGAAGGACCGCTGGAAGGATTTCACACTGAGGACATGCCAGACAGGGTGAGATGATTGATTCCACCCGAGCACAAACATCTACCATGTAGGTACCTACACAGCCAAGCTGCCTGACTAAATCTCTTTACAATCAGTGAATAAAAAGCAGCGCTTCGGTGGCACCATTTGTCTCTTCCTAAGGTAGACATCAACAGTCGTTTGGATGAGTAACGCATCAGATGGGACTATTTCACCAGCAACAAAACCAGTCCAGTTGGAGGTAACCACATACAGCTAGAGCTGCTGAAACCAGGGTGGAAAGTAAACTTCTAGGACTTACTAGCCAGTTTATGAATAAATAATGCAGTGCTGGTGACAGGTGTCAGCAGGCCACATCCACAACCTGAAGGACTTATCGCTAACTGAAACACTCAGGGATATTGGCTGGAAGCTGCTCAGGGTGTGCTAAGTATTACAGATGTCTATTTTTATCAACCATTTCATTTAGAAATACTTTTACTAGTGGGGAGGGCAGGGTGATCATAGCAGCCTCTGTGCCTCATTAGTGAATTCCTATAACAGAAGAAGGCTCAGAGAAGTTGGGCAAGGGTGATGCGTGACTGACCACACCTTTGCAAAGCGAGGTGACCTTCTCTCAACACAAAGGGGACCAAATGATGGCCTTTAGTCCAGATGAGTGAATCAACCAGTCGTACCAGCTGAGTGAGCTGACCAGCTGTGTAACTGTTCATCCCTCTAATGATCAAGAAGAGAGCAATGTCAGCTGGTCAGCTAGTCAGTTAGCCGGACCAGCACGGGGCAAGCACGTACGTGGCTTAGCCCAAAATAGTGTGAAAAACTGAATGACTAACAAAAACATATCTCAAGAAAGCAATGGGCCTGATCTGGCTTTAACCCACATGCTCCTTGGTCACTGGGAACACTCAGTGTCTCGATGTTGAGCACATTGCAGAGACTGGTAAGGAGAATCACATTTATATTGTGATTGAAATGTGCATTGCAATTGCTACCCTCTGCTAAGCACAATTTGTACTTGTGTTTTCATTTACGTATGTTGCTGTAACACTCTGCCAAACCAAAATCCGATGTACCATCAATTAACTTGGATAAGTAAATTCGCCCTTAAAGATTAAACCTTCCGTATGTGGAATACCTTAAAAAACCTGGCCAGTGTCAGACTCTAAAAGCCCACCCTAAACCCCCCCAACCATTTAACAGAATACTGTGAAAAACAGAAAACTGTGAAAAAAAGTTGGGAGCAAAGCAATACAAACTTCTGGGGCTCAGGAACTGATGACAGCAAAAGGAAGGGCAGCAATTTATCCTGACAACCTCTTCCAGAATCCGCCATCTTTACTGACAATTTGTGCAAACATGCTGTAAATGATCTTTAGCAGAAAACAAGAATGTAACAGTGACCACAATCTCCACAAACTGTGTAAGAGTAACTTTTTATGCATTATTCTAGTACACTGCAATTGATACTAAAAAGGTGTGAGAGTTCGCACCACACAGTTAATCCTAGAGATGCCAGGACTGTGAAAAACCAGGTTTTCCATTAGGACATGAAGTGTCCAAGCACAAAGAGAGCTCAAGTGCAGATCCAGTTACCTTTATGGACACTTGTGCCCCCTCTGCTGAATGTAACCAAGTTCCTTTAGTGTGCTATGAAGGTAGTCAATTGTTTCACAGTTCCAAAGAGGCTGTGCAAGGTGGGTATGTGCAAAGTGGGAACACTGAAAAGGCCTCAGGGTAAACAGTAGAAGATCTGGTGGATGTATGCAGACCTACGCAAGGTCAGGGCAGAAAAGCCTGAGACCTTACAGATAGCCCAAACCACCCTGAAATTCAGAAGATGGCCATGCTTCAAGTAGGGCATTAGACTAGAGACCTCCAGAATCCCCTTTCCACCTAACTCTTTCCATCATTCTAACAAAGAGAATGGGTGTAACAGAACTACACGGCATAACGCTGTGGTAGTCCTAGCTCCCACATACCAGTTAGCCTAAACATCTGGTTTGGCTGGCCTGCAAGAGAGAAGTTTGTGTCAAGTTGCAACCATACCCTTAAATCCCCAATGTTTAAGTAGTCAGGAAAGATCTTGCTCCTAAACATACCTTTCAAATATTCAGCGTCTGGTTTCCTGAGCCCAAATGTTGGTGCTTGCATCCTTTCTCATGACAAAACTGCTCCTAAGTAAAAGCTCTTCCCTGGTTGGAACGTATTCCACTCTGGGCTCTGCTTTCTCTGCTTTTCTCCCAGCACTTCCCCCAGACCCCTCCCTTGTAACCCACCTGCACATACTCACCAAAGAGAACAACAACAAGGGCAATGCACACCAAGAGGAGCAGCAGTGAGGTCAGCCATGGGAGCCATAGCGGGTATTTCTGGGGATGGGACTCACGCTTCTTCACATCAAGAGGTACTACAAGTGAAGGAACACACCAAACACAACACCTCCGTCAACTATGCTTCAGTCAGTCCCCAAACCATGGATGTACGACTCAAGAGAGAGCAGCTCCAAAACCATGCAGTTTCAGTTCTGAGAGTTACACAGGCTGAGAGAGGGGCGGGCTGGGACAGAGCAGGGGAGCACTGTGGGTTTGGGGGAAGGTCATGTTCAGCAGTGATGTTCACAGCCCCAGCCCAGCTGGTGAGCTAGCAGTACTCATCGCCGGTGTTTAGGGGTGAGGTCCTCACATGGCCTTCAAATCCGGAGTGAAACCATGTCTTTCTAGATTGAGCTCAAAGCTGCCAAATACAAATACAAATACATGGTCTGTCTGTGGTACTTAAGACGTTCATGTGAAGATCTCATGTTGACTTCTCCCCAGAAACCTTTTTATGCCTGCTTCTGGTCCTTCTTAGTTTTTTTGAACTTTCTGTACAGAAGGTTGGTGTAAGCCGAATGAGACAAAACATGTGCAATGCTATGACGGCACAGAATCATTGGAAGAGAAAAAAAAATATTTTTCCCTTCCATCTCTGCTTTCCAGGATTCAGAGAATGCTTTCCAAGGTTCAGAGATTTGCTGTAGTAAAACCAGGTTGTGCTGTGCTGGATGCCTGGGGAGAAGGGAGGGCTGCGTTCAGCAGCATGAGTAGAGTATCCCGCTCGGATTCAGACTTGCCAGGGCCTGACTTTTGTGCAGAGGGACAGTGCCAGTACTGAGGAGGTTCGGGAGCAGGCAGGAGAATGGGTCCCAGGGAAGGAGAAGCGAACACTTGTAAGGAGACTGTTCTAGGTTGCAGCAGGTACACAGGGCAAAGTCAGGGCAAACAGGAGGGTAAAGAGACAGCAGCACTCACTGCAGGACAGGAGTGAAGGCGTTTTGGGAGAGACTGATATTATCGATAAGCTTTGGAGAAACCTCATTGATTGTTCAGCATGATACTCCCAAGCCTGCCAGCAGCAACAAGTGCCTGCCAGCCATGCCTAGTAAGCAAGACTTCCAGAAACCTCCTCCCTCTGACTGCTTCCCAAAGGCTTGGGGGAGGCTGTTACAGCAGGGCAAAAAGCATCATGTTTCATTATCAGAAGAGAAAACATTCATGAACAGACAAGACTCAGATTTCCCTGGCCAAATCACGTTTTTCTGGCCACAGCTTTTGTCTGCAGTGATAACAAGGACCTGAATCATGATCTGGAGTCCAGCCACCTCTTTCAGACAATAGATCTGACCAATCCAAATGATTTTCTGCTGTGCTGCCTGCCCATAGATAGACTGTTCAGCCCGTGCATCCCACACTCACACCCAGGTTGCAGAGAAAGCACCGCCGGAATGCATGCACCTCACCAACACAACTGCAGCGCAGTAAGTCTTGTGCGTACTCAGTGGGATAATCTCCCTGCAAAATGTTTCAACATGTAAACCCCGTGTTTCCTAGGCACGTGCGACAGGTGTGGTACTGCACAGACACCTATGTTTCTACCCAGGAAATCCTGGTCGGAAATGCAGGAAAGCTAACTGTACTGTGCTGTGAAACCCACCCCAGTGGTCTCTGCCATCTCTTGCCAAGGATTATAAGTTGTTTGATTAGCTGCTACCTTGTCCTCTTTATCTTCCAGTGACCGCCAATTTTGGCATCTCTAGAGCACAACTGGAAGAGGCTACAAAATGGGAAAACCCAGGTGTGCTTGGCCACCACAGCATGAAGTCTGCATGGCCAGAGTAACTGCTCAGAAGGACAACAGAGCAGCAAGGTTTCCTCAATAATTTTCAATTTCAAAATTCCTTTCAATAATTTTTAATCGTAACTCTCGTCCTACAAGCATACCCTGATGCTCTGACAGACATTAGTACTGTGCGTCATGGTACTATTGGACACTTCTCCAAACTCAAAGTATAAGCTACAACTACATAAGTGTGTGGTGTGATCACTTGGACATGTGCACCCAAAGACAGACAATGAGCACACCCCCAAACTGGTAGCATGAGCCTGGCATCAGCGGCTCAAGCAAACGTGGCTGGATCAGGTGTCTTTGGAGCAGGTCATTGGGAACACAATGGGGAACTTCCACCACCCCCTCCTCACCATGATGGAAATGCTAGCTGTAACCAACTAATCTTGGTGCATCAAAGACAGTGAACTTCCAAGTCAGTCAGGAGTATGTACATCCCTTATTTCCATGACTCATGCCTCAGAGCGGGCAAGGAATAACCTGGAGCTCTGTCGGGGATTGCAAAACTGAGGTAAAGCCGTAAATAGGCAAGTTAATATCCTTAGCAGCAATAATAATTTATGTATTCGTTCATTCATTTATGCACACATACCTTCACATCTCTGGAACCTGCTGTTGTGTAGGGTCCTGTATCTAAGGGTGGAAGCAACGAGCACCTCTATGCGTTCCTATTTGTGGCATAATGACTACAGAATACATACTGATCAGAACATGCCTTAAATTTGCACAAAGCCTAGTAAAGACACATTTTTACAACTGTGATTTTTAATAGCAATAAAAATTAGTTTGGTGTGTTAATTATTTTTCAGGAGAGGCAGACATCTAACACAGAATTGGATCTTCCTCCAAATCTTAGATAATTTTTCCTCTGTATATTTTAGGGTGTACTCTTCAAGCCCATTCTTCCTTTTAGCTTTTGAGCCTCTCTTCTCCGAGGACCATTCAATCAACCAAATTCAATCAAACCAAGGACTCAATCAACCAAGGACAATGGGGCTATAAGTTTCTGCCACCAGTGCCACCTCTCACGAAGCTGCAGAGGGCAACTGGCTGCTCTGCTGTAAGGAGGCACGTTGGCTCTCTGCTCCTTCTCTCTGCACAAGCAGCACTCTGTGGCCTCGCTCTCTCAGGGGCAAGGGCAGCAGCAGCCAGGGCTCGGGCTTATTTGCTGCCATTTGCTGCCATTTGCTGCCCTGGGAGGCTCGTCACCTTCGTGAGAGAGCAGATTGTTTGCAATAAACCATAGTCTTTATTGTTGGTACTCAGCATTTGTCCAAAATTTTACTCTCTCATCCAAGACTACATAACATGTAAGGAGGCAGCTGCCACTGGCGTTGCACCAGGACTGAGCACTATGACTGTACAGCACCCATCCTGGACTCTCTACCGTTCGCAACTGTTGGTGTTGCAACCAGGAGACTAAGGGAGCCAAAAAACATTTTTTACTGAATGCTCACTTGAAACCCACTGATTTTGCTCCCAGTGGTCATCCTTGTTCATGTTGCAACTCCAAGCACCCAAAGACTCCCACCTCTCCTCTTGTAGACATTCCTTGACCCTCTCACTTCAAAACTCCTCCAGTCTCCTGCTCACCTAATAGTAGACAACTCCTTTTTTCAATTTGTCAAGACCAAGAAGGAACCAGAATCACAGAAGGAGAAATCTCTATTCCCTGTTCTTCAGGTCCTCTTCCCTGGAATAACCCATCCATTCCTTACCTTTGACCACTGCAGCTGGTGATACATTCTTGAACTTCACCTCAGCGTAGGTGACTTCTGATGCCATTTAATCACAGTGTGATCGCTGGCCCTGTCTTTAGTTTTGCCAGGTAAACCGTGGGCCTTTCAGGTCTCTGGTTCCAGAGAGAGGCACCAACAACGCACTGAGCCTTTCACATCTGCTGCGCTGAACTCTAGAAGCACTGAGATAACTTGAGGATTCTGGGGATCTCAGAAATGCTCTGGAACCGATCTTCAGTTTCTTAGCCCAGGAAATCAGCCCCAGCACTATGGAAACTTCTGAGAAAAGAAAAATGAGAACTTAATAACTGGAAAGGAAGTTGCACTCTTTCCCCATACCAGATACTCAGCTGAGAGATTTCCGTTTAAAGATCTAATTTTTTTTTATTTTTTCATCCTTGTTTTTAACTCTCTCTCCTTCCCTTACCTTCACGTCTTCTTTCACCTGTTAGTAATCCTGCCATTGCTCTTAGGTTTGCAGCTAGCATGAGCCTTAGCCCACTTTAACCTGTAGCCCAGCCCAATACAAAACACATTCTGCCCTCACTTTTCTCTTGCAGTTAAGCTGTATTTGCTTATTGCATGCTATTTGCTATTATTTGCTGGCATTTTTTTCTATCTCTCATCTAGGAAGTCAGCCCAGCTGGCAGCTAGCACTAGAACAAATCTCAAATGAGGAACTGTTTAGAAATGAGACTGGGAAACTGCAGCCTTAGGCAGAGGAATAGAAATAATCTGAATAATCCAAGAAGAAACAGAGAGGGATTAGGCCAGGGTCAGGGAGGAGAACAAGCAAAGTGGAATAAAAAGAAATGGTGTTGATGGTTTGAGAGGTTTTTGGGAAGAGCACACACAGAGACCTTTCTATCACAACCTGATTTCCAGCCTGGTGAAGTTCAGAGGAGTGCTTGCTTCAGGGATTCAGGCTCCATTTCTGAGGCTGAAAGGGGCTGGTTTAGATTTCTTACTCCAATACTGTCATTTACCTCCCTTTTCTGCTTTCTGGTAAAGGCCTCTGATATTACCTTGGGAAAAATGTCAGACTGCTGCTTAGTCTGATTTCAAGCCAGGGCAGGTGTTGAAAGGAGATAACAAAGGGAGATGGCTGCCAAGATACACGCTGAATCAGAAGGACTTCTGAGAAGAAATTCCAATGAGTCAGGATAACCAGGGGAAAAAGGTGAGAAGGGTTCAGTCAGCGGACAGGACTTAGGAGTCACAGAATGGTTTGGGATGGAAGGAGCCTCAAAGATCTTCTAGTTCCAACCCCCATGCCACGGGCAGGGACACCTTCTACTAGACCAGGTTGCTCAAAGCCCCATCCAACCTGGGAGCACTCCCAGGGATGGGGCATCCACAGCTTCTCTGCGCAACATGTTCCAGTGTCTCACCAACCTCATCATAAAGAATTTATCCCTTATATCTAGGTCTAGCTTCTTTCAGTTTGAAACCTCTGCCTCTTGTCCTGTCACTACAGGTGCTGGTATAATCTCCATCTTTCTTACAAGCCCCTTCTAGGTAGTGAAAAGCCACAATAAGGTCTCCAAAACAACCAGAAAGTAGAAGGAGGAAGCTTGGCTTAGTTTGTTTGGCTAGCTGGAATTTCCTCAAGGCAGACCAGAATGAGATGTTTGCAGGACACCCAGGGAGCTAGCACGGAGGGTGCACAGGGCAGAGTTGGAGGTGAGGTAGGACAGTGGAAGGAAGAACACGCATCAGACAACAGAGGTGAACAACATGGCAGAAGGTAAAGGGCAAGGGAGGGATGTAGTGTACACCTGAACACAGATTATGGAGAACTGCCCCTAAACAAACAGTGCACGTGTAGCTGGATGTCTTTACCAACGAGCCTCCTCATGTCTCACATGCGCTGAGCTGGCTTCACTTCTCCTTTTTATTTTGTTTGCCAAAAAAAGCTGACTTTTATAGAAGAAGAAGAGGAGCTGCAGGACAGAAGCTTGGTCCCTTGAGAAGACGCATGACGCCTGCTTTTCTTTCTAACATCCTTCCAGCACTTTCCTTTGTCTTTATGCTTGGCCCTCTCACTGGAATTAAGCCTCAGAATTTAATTTAACTGAATTAAAATTGTTAATTTTAAACAATTAAAAAAAAATAATTGTTTGCTGAAACCTAGTTATGCCCTCAAATTTCACGCTGAGATTTCAGTCGGGGTAGCGCTCCGTGTGCTTCCCCCCATCCCCGGCCAACCAAGTCACAGCAGACTCACAGTCTCATGGGGAAAAGGCTTACTTCACGGCAGGGTTTCAAGCTTTCCGCTGTGAAGAAAAGGGAAATACAATCAGCAGACAGAGAAGAAAATCTCCATGTAGCTTCATGAGCTTTCTGCTGTTGAAATACATCTCCAAACACAGCTGAGGCATTTCAAATGCAAATTCAGGATCTAGCTGCCCATTTTATTAGAATAGACTAAATTGCGCTCAAACGTCAGGAGGTGGCTCAATTTTTCCTTCTCAGACACCAGCGTTGTTGCTTGCTGTGAAAATTCAACCCTGAATCATACTTCCACAGGATACAACACTGGGCTTTTGTGCAACAACAGTGAGGTGATACTCCTGAGGGTAAAATTGATGCTCTGAATGTCATACACGCTGGTGGCGTGTAAACAGGTGGGAGACAGGGAAAATTGAGCACAGCAGTTAGTTGTGGGGCTGACAATAAAGAAAAAGAAAACCTTGCTCAAACATCCCCCCCAGATCTCACTATTTGTTCCCTTGCATTCCCAAAGCTGTTCCTCAGTTCCTCCCTTCCCCCTCCACCCGTGTTCTGCCCACCCCATGCAGCACACCCTCGTCCTCCCGCGATACCTGTGCTTCCCCACAGACATCTTTCATCTCAGCCCCGCTCAGCTCTGCCAGGTACCGCCCACACACCTCGTACCTTGCAAGCCCCAGCTCCTTTCCAGGACTGGTGTGTTTGCTCACCACAACAGCCCTGCTTTCCCTCCTTACTCAGGCTCCAGCTGCTGCCTTCAGGTGGCTGCTCTGCAAGCGGCGCGGGCACCATTCGGCTAGCTGACCCAAGGAGAAAGCAGCAGAGGCACTAACACTCTTTGTCCCCTACTTGTCAATGACATTTGAATAAGGTAACATCTGCAAGCCTTCCACTTCACAGCCAGCTTCACCCAATTTAGCAAGCAGTTCATGTGACAGGGGCGACAGCACCATCGCACGTTGCCTCACTTCTTTTGAAAATCAAGGTGAACCGATTGAGTTAAAATTGAATTCATAAGCAAAGGACTTGAATCCTAAAGCTGTGACCCCACACATCCCAAAAAAATCCCCTTTTGAAGTTGAGCACTGCTGTGGTGGAAGCTGCAGGGAGGTGAGGCACGCTTGTTACAACCTGGTCAGAAGGGAGAGGGGCAGCTGAAGGAATTCGGTCATCAGAGGTGCCGTGGAGGTTACAGAGGGACATCACATGGGCAGCCCAAGGCCAATACCTGGTACCTCTTTAGAAGATTTGACAAAAGGCAAAAGGAAGCTGACATGGCTAAAACGTTGAGCCAAAGGGATTATCAGTATGCATTCTTCAACAAGCTGACCTTGCATCCAAATCAGGAAAATTGAAATGATCGTGTCCTGCATTAAGTGTAAAACCACAACACAGCAAAGGTCAAAAAAGAGTCTGAAAATCAACTAGCAGAAGACATCAGAATGTATAATAAATCCTTTCCTTTGGATACTGAAAGCAGAAACCTTTTCACAAGCTTTGGGGACAACTGAAGGTTGAAGGTGCAGGGAATAGAAGAAGCAGTCAGAGAGAACAAGGACGTCAAAACAAAGCTAAATTAATTATTTGTGACAGTGGAAGAAACTGGAGAAAACCCCCACAAGAACCCTGTTTTGCGGGAGACTAAACCAAAGGACTTGTCCAAAATAAAAGCGTGCAAAATATATGGAATTAGTAGGTCTGGGCAAGGTAGCCCCAGGGGTTTCCAAGAAACTCAGGGGTGAAACAGTTGCTAAGAGCAGTGAGTGGCCTCTTGCCTTAAAACTGCCTTTTAATCAGCAAATTGCAGGATGGCAAGGAATAAGTCAAGGAGAGGGGAGAGGAGAAGTCTAGGGAGACTTAGGAAGTTAAAGCTTTTACATCTGTGACAGCCAAGTTAGTAGAGATTATAACAAAAGAAAAAGATGAATGGACATGTATATAAGTATGATGTACTTTGGGAAGAGTCAATATAACTCTTGTAAGGAAATCCTGCCTCTTTTAGTTCTTTGAAGGGGTCAATGATCACATGCATGTGAATAATCTAGCTACCTCAAGTTCCTCAGCAAAGAATTCTAAGGAAAGTGGGCAGCCATGGGATAAGGTGGCAGATCTTTTCCTAGTAAGCAGACAGGAAAGGTGGGTAGGAATTAACGGTCAGTTCTGTCAGTGGAGGGCGAGCACCTGCAGAACTCCACCAGGTCTGTCATAGGACACACGCTAACATTTCCTTAAACAACATGGCAAAGAGGGATGATATGACAAAATCTGCTAACGATACCAAATTATCCAAGGCAGTTATTCAAGGGCCAGTTGCAAGGAACTGCAAAAGAATGAGACTGAGTAGCAGGGTGGTAAAGGGACAGAGAGAGCCCTGTGTAGGTAAGCAATGCCCTTCAGAGAAATGGGTAATGAAGCAATGCACTTTAGGAAAATCAGCCCTAACTTCACATATAAAATAATGAGCTTTGAGCTAACTATTGGTACGCATAAAGAAAAATGTCAGATTATAACAGTTGTATGAGAAAATCTGTTCAGAGGCAGAAAGAACAGCAAATCAAGCATCAGGAATGGTGGAAAAAAGGCACAAAGAACAGAACAGAAAATATTGCTATAGCACCTTATGGTTATGTCCTCATAACTCAAATGATCTCAAGAAGTATACAGTGGGTCCAGAAAAGGCTCAGGGGAAGACAAGGGTGACAAAAAGGTATAGCATGACTGCCGCATAAAGAGCAACAAATTAAGATGGGACATTTCCACCCTGAAGATGGGAAGAGGCAGAGATTTACAAAATCATCGAGGAAAGGCTGAGTGAGGATTGAGCCATTTCTGTTTCTTTTAATGCGAGAACTATCAGGCATTGAAAGAAGAGAACAGGAGAGAGTTTAATGAAGGAAGGTGGTTCTTCACAAAACGGAGTAGGGCAATGGGCTCCTTAACCCAGGATGCTGGGCATCCTGAAAGCTTGTTTGGCTTAAAGGTGGAAACTGGGGGAAAAATAATGAGAGAGAAATGCACTGAGAGTTTACTTAATGCACAGTAACCATACTCTACTCAGTAAGTTTCTATTCTGATAACATTAGGAATGGGGAAAAGCATTAAAGAAGAACATCTTGTGTGCTTGCCCTGTTTTTATTCTTTAGCCACTGGCATCAGTATAGTCTTTCTTAGATTACTTATCCAAAGCATCTGTCAGATGGAGGTTGCTCAGGAGACAGTCAGGTGCTAATATACAGCTTGAGGTTCTGTAGCCAGCAGCATGAAGGGGGTTGCTGATGTGGCTCTCATCATCCGAGCAGGGTTCAGCTCCCCCAGCCAGCTGGGCTGCCAGTCGGGCAACCTTTGGTACCAGGGCAGTCGTCCAGGGAGAATGTCCCTGCTGCTCTGCCAGTTGTGTGGTCTCCCCCTGAGCACAGACACGGGGAAGGCAGCTTGCTGCGTTCTGGAAAGCAAAGCAGAGAGCAAGAAAGACAGACAGAAATGGAGGGCGAGGAATTTCTCCAGCCAAATTGTATTCTTTCCATTTACTCTCATTCACGTAACGAAGTATTTATCATCACCCAGCCTTATGTGTGGTTTTGTTCAGTTTCTCGAATGGAACACCGATAGCACAAGACTTTCTCACAAGACCTTATTCAAGCACAGCACACACCCAGTCCTTTCATAAAACCCTCTCCTCTGACCTTACCTGGACCCTGGCTGCCCACTGGTGGGACAGCCCTGCCATCACTTGCTCTCATGGCATCTCTAGCTAACACAGTCCTCCTCCAGGTCACTCAGCTGAAGACAGCCTAAACCCAGTCCTGGCTTTTTGTCCCTGCACCTGGGTGAGCAGAGCATCAGAAGTGAACGCATGCCACCCTCTTGGTCTTCCCTCTCCACACCACCTTTCTCCTCTCCTAGAGATTAAGGTCGTAGAGGTAATAAAGGGAGAGCAGAGCCCTTGCACTCAAGGGAAGAGCATAAAAAAGCATGGAGAATGGGGCCCCAAGGCCCAACACTGGACAGTTAATTAGTAAGGGATGGCAGATACCTAATCAAAGGGATTCAGGCAGCTCCTGAGGGATTTGGCTGGTTAGAGGGGATCATAGAATCACAGAATGGTTCAGGTTGGAAGAGACCTGAAAGATCATCTAGCTCCACTCCCCCGCCATGGGCAGGGACACCTTCCACTGGACCAGGCTGCTCGAAGCCCCATCCAACCTGGCCTTGAACGCTTCCAGGGATGGGGCACCCACAGCTTCTCTGCATGACCTGTTCCATCCAGTGTCTCATCAGCCTCACAGTGAAGAATTTCTTCCTAATATCTAATCTGAATCTACCCTCTGTCAGCTTAAAACCACCGTTACCCCTTGTCCTGTCACTACGGGCCCTTGTAAATAGTCCCTCTCCAGCTTTCTTGTAGACCCCGTTAGGTACTGGCAGGCTGCTGGAAGGTGTCCCCGGAGCCTTCTCCTCTCCAGGCTGAACAACCCCCCTGTCAGCAACCACACTGTGCCCTGCTGCAGGGAACTGGTTGGGGGCGGGGGGGGCAGGATGCTGCAGTTCTGACTGCAGGGGCTGAGCTCCCCCAGCTCCAGGGGACAGTGTGGGAGCGCGGCAGCCTGCTGGGAGCGGACAGAGGGGCATCCTACACCCTCCTCACGCATGGCTGGCAAAGCCGGCCAGAGCTGCACCGGGAAGAGGCCTCTTCTGGCAGGTAGTCACCCTTGCTGATGACAAAAGGTGAACCAGGGTGCCATACTGATATACCAGGAGACCTAGGAAGAAATGAGTTGTATAGAGCTGTGAAAGCTCAGAGAAAAGGACATTTGAGCATCCAGGGACGAAGAGGAAACAGGGAAGAACCGGATGGAGAGAAAGGGAGTGGGACAGATAAAACAGAAGGTAGCACTGCAAAGCCACAGTAATTTCTGGCAGGTGGTAGCACTTCACCACAGGCAAGCCTGAGTCAGCAGCAACAGTGTCCTGAGCAAATCCAGCTGGAGTGACACTCTAGCACTTTGACAGAGACCACCAGCTCCCCAAAACGCTGCCGGTACAGTACCATGCAGAACATGGTGAAAGCAAAGAAAAGTTAGAGAGATATGAAAGAAATGTTACACCCCAAAAAGGATTTGTGCATTCCTCCCCCGTCCACATCTCTGCCAAGATTTAGCAAGAGCTGAGGGTTTCAAGCAGAACAGATCATGTCCCAAAGCTATCTGAGCCAAGGGAGCTCAGGCTCAGTTTTGGGAAGTCATGTGCTCACCTGTGATGGTAGGCTCCCAAAATCCCTCAGGTGTAAGGGAAGGAATAAGAGAAGGAAGAACAGTGTCCAGGGAATCTTCAAACAGACAAAAATCCCCTACCTGCCTCTTTGCATATACCTTTAACCCAGAAATGTTTCTTCAGAACAGAAAAGATAAGTTTTATTTCTTTCCCCCAATTAACAAATTATCCAACCAAAGCCAACACAGGAAACATTCAGATGCATTATCCCACAGCTTTGTTTTATGCCATTACTGGGAACGTCACACCTTCACCCCCTTCCTCTATTGGATCTGAGCCACAAGCCTCAGGGCCAGAGATTTATAAGATCATGGAATAGTTTGGGTTGGAAGGGACTTTTAAAGATCATCTAGTTTCAACCTACTGCCATGGGCAGGGACACCTTCCACTAGACCGGGCTGCTCAAAGCCACATCTGACCTGGCCTTGAACGCTTCCAGGGATGGGGCACCCACAGCTTCTTTGAGCAACCTGTTCCAGTGTCTCACACCCTCACAGTAAAGAATTTCTTCCCAATATCTAATCTTAAATCTGTCCTCTTTCAGCTTAAAGCCATTACCCCTTGTCCTGTCACTATGGGCCCTTGTAAATAGCCCCTCTCCAGCTTTCTTGTGGACCCCCGTTAGGTACTGGCAGGCTGCTATAAGGTGTCCCCAGAGCCTTCTCTGCTCCAGGCTGAACCACCTCAACTCAGCCTGTCTTCATAGGAGAGGTGCTCCAGCCCCCTGATCAAACTGTTGGAGATCAGATCCAGATACTGCAGTTGCCTGCCACAGCTGCACCTTCCCTCCAAACGTGAGCCAGATCCAAGCCCTGGCCAGACCCAGCGGCCTGTTTCAGAGGCAGGGCTGTAAACTTTTAACTTCTTTAGAGCGGGCACGTGCAACGCACACGAGCAAGCTGTGTGAAAAAAAGCAGAAGAATGGAAAACCACCCCATTCATCAAAGCAAGCGTGGGGGCTGGCAGGTAAGGCCATCCAGACCCACGCTGTAACCTCAGGGCCATTTTTATTTGCTCCCAAGGTGCTTCCCTCCCCATCCTCCCCGCGCACCCGAGGGGAATGCGGTGGAGCCTGCGCAGAGGGTCCGGGAGCGCCGCGCCGGCCCGGCTGTCCCACCAGATGGCACTGGAAGAGCAGCGCAAACCCCGCAGCCCCTGCGGCGCTCGCCTGGGCGCGGCAGTGCTCGGCTCTGCCCCGCTGCTCCTGCTACCCGCACGGGCGGATTTATCGGGAAGATCCCAAATGCCCCGCGCCCGCCAGCCAAGGGGTCCCCGCACGCCCTTGGGACCCCCTGCGCCCATCGCGGG
The DNA here is from genome assembly GCF_023634085.1 of Falco cherrug. Taxonomy (NCBI): domain Eukaryota; kingdom Metazoa; phylum Chordata; class Aves; order Falconiformes; family Falconidae; genus Falco; species Falco cherrug. The sequence goes on from NC_073701.1 coordinate 8,434,694, forward strand.
GGGCGCTCGGGGCGAAGGGGCACACCTGCCCCCAGAGCAGCAAACCCATCCCATGCGTCCAGTCGGGATGGGACAAGGCAAAAACCATCTGGAAACAACCCGCTGGGGAAGTTTCGATGCCAGGCAGCGAGGGCTCCAGCTTTGGGGTTCAACAGCACGCAGGAGCCTCCTCGTGACGCAGATGTCAGCACTGATGGGGAAGGGCACTTTGTGTTTTCGAAGGGCACGCTGTCCAGGTGCCCGCGTCACCCACTTTTACCAGCCTAAGACACAGAAGTCATCATGGTAAAGCTGACTTTAAAAGGGTGGGCAAGCGGCGCTGCCGGGCACCAGCCCCCAGCACTGACTCAGAGGGCAAAGGGCCCTGCGCTGAGCCCCTGCCGGCCCCGGAGCTGCTGGCTGGGCCTGACCCAGAGGGCAAAGTGCTGCTGGCTGACTCACGCTGACCTCCGGCACCGCGGCCCACGTCTTAAGACTCTGCCTCCAGTTCAGTTATTTGCCTGTGTCACATTTTAAGACTGGGATAGCACGGCACACCACGCTAGTCCTTGTGCTGCCTCTGCCCTTGCTGAGCTGAAGGATCGTCATCAGACCCCCCAGTGCTCCCCACCACCAACCACCCGCCCGTGGCAGACATCTCACCAGACACTGCTGGCCCGCTGCAGCACCCACCGCACCACAGCCTAGCGCTAGGAAATAGTTCAGGCTGGAGGTCTCTCCTGCAAACCGTGCTCGAAGCAGGGATACTTCTGAAGCTATACCAGGCAATCCAGGCCAGGTTCTCTGCTTACAGTAACCCAGTTTCTGTAAGGAATATATTTCTTAAGGACTCTTCCTCTCCTTAAGACCCACAAAGCATGCAGCGGTCATTTCCAAGCATGCTTTATACATGTCCCCATGGTACTGACTTCAGCTGTAGGTATTAGTGACAGCAGCCCCTAACTCTTGGCCAGGACGTGCAACCTGTGCTGCCATATCTATAGCCCCATAGCACATATGCTCCAAAGAATACACTCTCCTACCCATCTCCTCTCGGCGTTGCTGCTCACTGGAATCCAGTTCCTTGTCCCTACCAGCTAACCAAAGCAACAGTTTGTATATCACTACCGAAATAGCGTCTCCACACATCTTTGAACAGTTTGCTTAACACCATGATCAGTGCTTAGACTTTAAAAAAAAAGACTAGGAGTTCAGTTCCTATAGGGCAAACTTTAAAGACAACAAACATACACACGTGTACGGGCACTGACAGACCACAAGAAGAGATAGGTGCCTGCCCTGGCACATCTCAGTTCTAAGCCCCACACTGAGCTGTTTGTGCATGAGGGCACTGAAGCACCGAGGGCGTTCGGATAGCAGAACATGGCTACATTTGAAAGCACCAGTTCCACTACTGCCAAACTATCAAGAGAGATGAAGAAAAAAACCCCTCTAAAAATCTTTAAACCCTGCTTCTGCAAATTTGACCAGGGACCGGTTCTAACTCGTTCAGGAAAGCATTTGAATGACGAGTTATGATACTGGTGGACATGAAGGCAAAGCTGCTATTAGACTGAGGGAAGCGTTCAGTAAAAGCCAATACAAACTCTGCTGTCATCCAAAGCTGTTTTGGTCCACTTTAAACCAGACCCACCAAAGTTCTTGTTCTGGCATCTTAATGTTGCCTACCTCCTTTGTGCCTCCTGTGCGCTAAAGTCAAGACATGTTTCCTTTCCCCTCTATCTCAGATGCTCCTGGGGACACCTCCAGGTGCTGCAGTTCTGCTTTGTGGTTTGCTCCATACCCAGGTCCAGCCCTTGCCCAAATCCCTCCCAGGCACAGCCCAGGGGAGGTCACCGAGGGCAGCCAACCCAGGAGTCAGCATGCTCTTGCTGAATTGCTTTTCAGGAAGCACTTCACCAGTGCTAGCCACTTCCCAGGTGATGTTCACCTGCGGGCCCAGTCGGTCCCTGGAGATGGTGGCCCAGTCCAGGGATTGCCAGAAGCCCTGCAACAAGGGGTTTCAGCAGCATGGCAGCACATGGTCATAGGTGAGACTGAACTTGTAAGCCCTGGTCACAGGTGTCACCAACCCATGCAGGCTGGCAGACCAGGCCAGGAGGGCAGGGGAGCGCCATGCCTCTTTACATCCCCAGACCACAAGACTCAACACAAAGGCTGCAAGTACAGGCAGCTCCCTCCTTCAGGGAACGTCTCTTCAGCCTTCTTCAAGAACCAAAAAGCCACTCTCCTAAGCAAGCCAGCTGCCTCTGCCCAAACATGTAGGAGCTGCCATCCTGCAACATCTGGGAAAGAAAAAGGAAGCCAGGCCATTGCAAGTTACCTGGCTGGCCTGCCCCAGACACGAGGGATTCGGGCTCACCGCAGGCTCCCAGCAGCAACAGCTGGCAAAACGCGGCTCTGGCCGGGAGGCACCAGCTGCTGCTGACCGACCGATCCATGCTCGAAGCAGCGCCAAGGAACATCCCTCAGAGCCCCAACTCTAGATGAGGGCACACAGCTATAGCTAATGGCAGCTGGCAAAATTAAGCTATCAGACTAGAAGGGCACTACATCCTGCGATGTGCTTTTCTTATTAGCATGGACAAAGCTATTAACTTGGAAGAAAAGACATCTAAAACTGTGTCTAAATTGAGAATCTATTGTTCACATAGCATAATGAGCACTCAGTGGATTGCCTAGACCTCAAGGCATTACAATGTGTGTTAACTACATAGGCCCCAGTGCTCTGTTTTTACACATTAACAGCCCAGCTGTGCTCCCTCCTAGAGCGTTGTAGGCTTATGCTGATTTAACAGGATCAGTTCAGCTTCAGATCCTGCTCCCTCACCACCAAAGCTCAGGAGGACTTTGGGGATTTGGTTTCCTGTTTGTTGAGTTTGTTTGTTTGTTTGAATTCCTTCAATGGACATCCGTTTCTCTCCGTTTCTGCAGGAGTCCTCAACACAGCACCAAAGCTTTGTTCAAGCTAGCGAGTTTGTGGCTGCAATCCATACTGTGTGGCTGCAGTAGGAACAGTTACTGCACAGCTGTGAGACGGGAGTTTTAAGTCACAGAATGCAGAACCGACTTAATGAGGGGGAAACACATCCCACCTCAACTACAGTTCTCACAAAAGAAATGACAACCAATAACCAGACAGAACTCAGATCTTCCCTTTGACGTGTTTCTTGACTCTTTCTACATGCTACAGTCTGTCTCCCATTCGGCATGAACTTCTCCTCCCCCTTTGACCATTGTCCCTCTCAGACCGAGGGCAGCTCTTCTCAGCTGCCAAAGGAAACCAGTTATCTATTATGTGGAACATACTAAATGTTCAGGAAATAATTTTTTGGTTTGACCTGCTGATCCCCATTAAAAGCCTGGCCTTCATGCTTTACCTAGAGAATGTTACCATCTGCAACATCAGAGTGTAGGTCTCAAGCAGCCTCCATACTGGCTTCTGCTGCATCAGCAACAGAAACTGCAGGAAGAGATGGGAGGATTCAGCCAGGCCAGTCACAGGCCAAGTCACTTCAACAGCAACTCACCATCACAGCCAACAGGGGATGGAAAGATTGTTCCTAATGGTCGCCAAGGAGAAGAGGATTTAATCAAGACACACCAAGCTGTTACATTCTAGCAGGACTCGTTGTGATGAAATACATGAGCACCAGGAAGGTCTCCAGAGAAGACTAAGCTCCCCTTCATGGACAGTTTCCCAGACCTCTATGCTTCTCCATGCACCAGCAAGAGTATATCCCTGCACCTCCCTTAGGTACACCTCACCTGGAAATCCTCTTACTCTGGAGAAATACCCTCTTCTTAGGCTAGTCAACCCTTTTTGCTGCTACTTGCAACAAAAGTCTGCTGAAGAGGCAGAGAAGCTTGAGCACAGCTCACATACAAGACCCTTCATCTTCTGCCTGGCCAGGACCTACGCAACATATCCACCCTGTTCACCAAAACAGGGTACCAGCTTTGTTCCTAGATCTGAAGACATGTACAGATTTTTTCTTATTTTTTTTGGGCCATTACAGGTGCTAGAATATTTGACAGCTGACTTAAAAGGTCAGGACTTCCTACCCCTACCCAGGCCACAACTCCCATTGCACTTTCAACACAACCATACGCAGAGCTTTGCTGTCTGGCAGCAGAACACTGAGCAAGCGTCTCTGTGCAAGAAGAGATGGCTGTGAACAGGACCGATAAAAGAACATCAGGGCCCCGAGCATATTCTCTACTTCCTAGGGGACTGGCTGCCTGGACTCGGGTCCAGCTTCGATAGTATAGTGTCTGGCTTTGAGAAACCTCAGCAAGGCTTGCTGACAGGCTAGGGTGCTCATCCTTCATCCAGGCCCGAGCTAGAGCTGCCATGCCCATGCCTGACCACGTACCCTGCTGATCCGAACCTTCAACCTGACCTGCTCTGATCTTCCTGCTATGTACTGTGGGACTGTTCCTTTGTCAGCAAGGCCGCTGCCCCTGCTTGCCTTGCTGTGACTCGGCTTCCAGCTCGCTCTCCCTTTCAGAGCGGCCTGCCCCTGCTGCTCCCTGACAGGGGGCCCACGCAGCTCACCTTGCTCACCTCTGCAGTCAGCAGAGACTACTTCCCATTTACAACAGCAGCAAGAATCAATTCTTAAAACATCTGCAATGTGTAGAAGCCTCAAATGCCTGAAGTGCTAGATGGCAGGGCAACCAAGTTTTCTTACCTGCTAGTTTTATCCACGTTCTTATCGAGCATCACACACACCTCTACAGTCCAGCCTGTTTCCATGTTGTTGTTCAGTATTTTTTACCCCATTTGGAGCAGCCATAGGTCATTTTTGTGTTCTTCCATGCTCCTACTTTGTCACCCAGACAGAGCCGGAACCCATTCACTCCTGACGTTGTTCTTATCCTTCTGCAAGTCTGTTATGGCCTGCAGACTGGCCAAGTAGGCTATCAGGATGTTGCTGGAGACATAAAGACCTTCATACTGCAGTGCTTCCAAAGCAACAATTTGACAACTTAGAAGACTCATGACATTCCTTTCCCCGATATTACTTGTTTAATTACCATTTGCACCGGTACATCTTATGCTTTATATACATATATATTTAATTTTTGCTTCTTCAGCTTTTCAAATACGTAATAATATATTATCTCCAGAATACTAAGACAATACAGAGGAGGCTCCTAGTTAGTTGTTAATTGGTGCCATGAACTTCCTTGGTTTGGGGAACTGATACATAGCTGAAATGACAGGACCTCACGATGATCTTAGCAAAAAAAAAAAAAATAACAAAACAAAAAGCCAACCAGCAGAGTGCATGACTGTGCTAGCAGATTATAGCCACCCACAAATTCAGAGGAGGCGGGAAGTTTAAGCACAATGAGACTGCAGGAGTGACTATGAAGGCAAGTGAGGGGCAGCAGGGGGAACACCAAGACATCTAAGGGATCAGGATTAAATGACTACTTAAAATACATCCAAGAGCAGTCTGGTCCCCACTTCCACAAGTGGAACTGCAGCAGCTTTAGAGCCATTTTCAAGAATTTTGCTTCCCAGAGGGATGGTCTAAGTGCAACTGTCTCCAAAATGCCCTCAGTGTAGTAAGACAAAAAGGATAAGAGACCTTTGCAAGTACAAGGTGCATAAAGCTAACTACTCTCTTCTAAAAGCCTCACCAGGAAATCTTTGCCCCAAGAGAAAAACGTACTTGCACAGGTGTGCTAGCAGAGCATCCCAGTTACAGAAGTGTTGCTGCTGGCTTGAGTGTTCAGAACAGGAAGAAGCCTTCCGGTGAAGTACCAAAACTCTAGTGTTCTAATAACTGGGTACAGCTGTGGAAGAGCCACCGAGACCACCTTCCCAGCTAGTGTTCTGTCTTACCAGCTAGCACGGAGAGTAGCTAGCTCTGTGAGGTTTCAAGCCGGCCTGCAGGCTTTGCCCAGGGTAATCGGCCCAGACCACATCCATAGCTGCTGGAGACTGAATAGCGGCCAGATCGAAGGGCCTCAGGAAACTCTCCCAAATAGAGAAGAGCAGAGAATAAGAGCCTTTTTCCTCTTTCTAATGCCCTAAACCAGAGGAAATTGAGGCGGTTTGGGGTACTTTAAAAATAAAATTGGAAAAAAAACCACCCAAGTTGCAATACCCAGCTCACATCCCCAGAAAGTTAGCCTCAGAATAAAAGCCACAAGAAAGAACACAGGTGGGAGAATTTTGCTGCCACAGTTCTCACCACTGGGCCTACTATACATTTCTTACCCAGACAAGTGTGAGCTGAGAAGGGGAAGGAGACTGTCCCTTCACCAGAGAATAAACCACTGTCCCACCATAGTTCTTACTGTGGCATGGATATGCAATACTTGTAACAGTGCCAAGTCACAAGGCCAGGGCTCAGGATAGTGACGCAGGAACATGAAATGCTGACTGGTGGGATTACCTGGCTGTCATCTAGTGCAAGTAACTACCAAATTATAAAAACAGGCTTTTTTTTTAAAAAAAAAAAAAAAAGCTATTTCCAGTTAAAACATCTCAATGACAATGAGGCCTTTGCATGGGGTGGGAGAAAGGAGTGAAAATGAGATAAGTTCCTCCAGTGAACCCGCAAACCAAACAAGGAGCCTCAAGATGGGGCACCCACCTGGAGCTACAGCACAATGGCAGCAGGTCTACTCAAGGACTTGCATAACTCCTCCCACAAGAGCACAGGAACATTGAGCACTATCAATTGCACCAGACAGGAAGAGTAGTGCGTGCATAGGGAGGCTCACTCCTCACCACAGACATAATTCAAAGAAGGTTTTGTGTTGAGACTACCTCTCTCCTTGCCCATCTTGTGAGGAGTCAGCATGTTCGCTTTAGGTTCAGTGGTTTCACTGTGGGATCAAAAATAGTAAGTTCTGACTGAAGTGAAGATCTGGTTTAAAAAGGAAGGATTGTCCCGATTTGTTTCTGATTGAAGACTAGAGAGGTTTGTGCCCCCTCTGATCCCATTTGGTGCCTCTAGAGCCTCTTGGTCATCAGTTTGTCCCATTCCATTGCTTTGACCATTCAGAACTGGACCCAGTTGGACTGCTGAGGAGCCTGATTGGGAACAGCACTGAAATAAAAGAAAGGAGAATCAAAGGAGCAGATCTAGTAAGACTTCTTAACTTACAGCTCTTCCAGTGCCCGTCAGGACATTACGCTTCTTGTGTACAGTTCCCTTCACCAGTTTACCTGGATGCAGTGCTGAAGTCTCCCCAGAGGTCTGTGGTAGCTGATGCTGGTGCCTTGGATGCAGATGCAGGGGCATCTAAGTCTAATAGAATATCTAATGCAGAAGAAAACAAAAAGGAAAAAAAAAAAAAATCAAGGTAATCAAGAAGAAAACCTTACAAGCATTTAAACTGTCATCTTACACAAACTGCTGCATGCAGGCACAGAGAATCTTTGAAGGGACTCCAGCTATCCCACCAGAAGAAGGAAGTTACAACTTTGCTGAAAGTGCGCAGAGCATCCAGCTCATGCCGCAGGGGTACACTCTTCAGGCACTCTTCAGTCCCCGTGCAGCACACCAACTGGCAGATTTGTGACGTAATACCTCTCCCAACAGACATGGCTTAGACTCAGCCCAAGCTCAGCAATTATTAACAGTTGCCAAAAAGGCACCACCTTAACCATACGAACCATGCACTGGAGCCCCGCCCTATCCAGAAGCTTGTGGTTTCTTCTCACTGATCTGCATACAGCACTGCTGAAGTTTCTGGCTTCATTAGGGTATCATCAGCTCTCCAGACACCTCTGTATGGTCACGCTTTTCACACAGCATCCGGAAGACTGCAGCAACCTCTTTGTTACAGAATCACAGAATGGTTTGGGTTGGAAGGGACCTTTAAAGACCATCTAAGTCCAAACCCCCTGCCACGGGGAGGGACACCTTCCACTAGATCAGGTTGCTCAAAGCCCCATCCAGTCTGGCCTTGAACACTTCCAATGATGGAGCATCCACAACTTCTCTGGGCAACCTGTTTCAGTGTCTCACCACCCTCACAGCAAAGAATTTCTTCCAAATATCCAATCTAAATCTACCCTCTTTCAATTTGAAACCTGGGCCCTTTGTCCTGTAACTACAGGCCCTTGTAAAAAAAGTCTCTCTTCATCCTCCTTACAAGCCCCCTTTATACACTGAAAAGGCTGCATAAGGTCTCCCCAGAGCCTTCTCATCTCCAGGCTGAACAACCCCAACTCTCCCAGTCTTTATTCACAGGAGAGGTGTTCCACCGGCCTTCTGATCATTTTTGTGGCCTTCCTCTGGACCCGCTCTAACAAAGCCATGTCTTCCTTGGACTGGGAACCCCAGAGCTGAATGCAGTACTCCAGGTGGCGTCTTAAGAGTGGAGCAGCAGGGAAGAATCACCTCTTTCAATCCGCTGGCCATGCTTCTTTTTGTGCAGCCCAGGATACAACTGGCTTTCTGGGCTGCAAGCAAGCGCACATTGCTGGCTCATAACCAATTCTTCATCCACCAGTATCCCTAAGTCACTGTCTGCAGGGCTGCTCTCAATCCACTCATCCCCTAGTGTGTATTGATACTGGTAATTGCCCCACTGCAGGTGCAGGAACTTGAACTTGGCCTTGCTGAACTTCATACACATACATGCGTGTATATGCATACATACACACATATATGAAGTTCAACATATACATTTTAATGATTATTTTTATATGTAATACATACTATATAAAATTATCTACATATTTTTAATATGTATAGCTATATCCACAATCCCACTACACTTTGCACCTCTTTCTGCTGTTCATACTAAAGCTTGCAGTCTCCCTATTCAAAGATTGCCAAGAAGTGCTTTTCTTGCATCTTTCAAGAAGAACCACAAGTCTAGCTGTATTTTTCTGCAGAAAGCAAGTGACCATGCAGTACTTTTCTGGATACCCTACACAGCTCTGCTAGTGCCCCTAAAGCACACACAAGTTCAGAAAAATCCAACTACTTAAATTTCATACCCATCCCACTGTCCTAACTGTTTTGACCAAGTCGCTTGGTTTCTCCTTTCGCAAAGAGAGAAGCTACAATTCAGTCCTTGTTGCAAGGAGAACAAGCAAGTACTATTAAACAAGCACGGAGATCCTCACGTCAAACACAGCAAAGCCCTCAGGAAAAATTATGTCTCACAGGCACTACTGGCACCAGACTGAACACCGGTTCTCTAAAGCAGGCCTCCTGCCTCTCTTTGCACCTACTAGTATCCAACAGACTGTTTGCTGTACGCTGACATTTACCTGCATTGCTCACAGTACTGGATTTCTGCACGGGTGGCGGTGTGACATGGTTGGCAATGGCTGTGGAAGAAGGGGGAGGTATAGGAGGGACTGCAATTTTGCCTCCTGGTGGGGGTGGCAGCAGGCTTAGGCCCCCCGATCCAGACACACGGGGTTTAGCTGCTCCTCCTTTCTTTGTTGTCATGTTCTGTATAAAAAGAAAGGACAAGTGAGGAAGAGTCTCCACTGGCATATGCAGAGAAAGAAGCAGGGTAAACTGTGCTGCTTACCCCAATGTTCAGTTTGATGGTCTGCCCTTCCTTAAACCCCAAGTCTAATTTGGGACGTGTGTCAGCTTCCTGGGACTCCTTGGAGATCTCAGTCTCCTGCTTCACCCACCTAAAAAGAAGAGGAAGATGTAAGACCCTGTGGCAAAGGGGAATGGGGTTTCAGAAAAATGCATGGCTCCTCTCCCCATCCCGCCAAAGAACTACCTTGCCTTGACAGACCAGCTACCTCCCTACTCCCAGTGTAGTACAGCAAAAAGCTGGGACCACCACAAACCCAAGAGACTTTCTACACTGCATCTGTAGTATCACAGGACCTAAGCTTAAGACTTATAGATCTGACTCTGCAGGACTCTCAGCTCATACAACAGTTGGCAGCACACTCAAGTGTCCCTGATGGAGCCAGAGTAGGACTTCAGGACCATCCCATGGAAGCCTGCACTAAATGAACATGCACCACCACCCACCATGTTCTACAGGCCAGAGGAAAAACAGCATTCCAGAAAAGCACAACTCACTTGAAGTGATCCTGCAAAGAGACGTTGAAGTCAAAGGCATCACCACGATCCGTGAAGCCAATGCCTATAAAAGCACTTCGTCCTAGCAAGGAGACAGGAGGAGTCATTGGAGGTGCCCTGCAAATGGGCCCTTGTGTTCATTTACTCCAAAATCCTTCTGCTTCTCCTACACCACTCTGTGCTGCCTCCCTCCGACACACCTGCAGCTGGACGCTAGCAGCTCACAGCAGTTCATTGTTCCTAGACTTCAGGATCCACCCTTCTTCCCACGTGGCACTCTCAGAAACTGAACGTTCCTTCCCAGCCCCTGGACTCTGCGCAACATAAAGAACCCTCCTATGTTAACCTTGCCTTCCTAGCCCTCTAGGCACACTACCCAGACCTTACAGTATTCCCAAAACCATTTCAATCCACCTGGCGCACACCCAGCTCCACCAGGCTAAGTCTCCTCCACCCCTAACCCTTGGCACATACACGATCTTGCAACTCACCAGTCCCATCCTGAATTCGAATGACAAAATAGCGGCTGGAATCTGTCACAGTCTCTACTGCAATGCCAGGGTACTGATCTATAGGAGCCTGGGCAAAGAGTTCTCCTGCAGACAAAGAATTGAGCGTTGAGAGCAACCTCTTGCTAAAGCATGGCCAGGGTTGCCACGCACAGCTCTGAGCAGGCTTAGAAGCACAGGCTCATAAGCAGCAATCATAGTCACAGTCTTGTCAAGCCACAGCCTTTCCCTTACCTGAAACCTTGTCCTCCAGTTTTATGTATGCAGTTTTGCCTTTGGAGGTGACACGAAGCCGCCCTGTCCAGTCTGGATGGTCCAATTTCCAGTCTGATGCCCTAAAAAGAAAAGCAATTGTTCACTGACCATGCATCAACGCCTCCACTTATGTCCAACCATGTCAGCAAAAGTCTCTGCTCACAAACCTTCATCACCTCCAGCTGCCTTATTCCACTTCTCTCCCCAAACAACATATGAAGCCTCAGCTCCTCCCTGTTGCTGCCAGTCAACACACAAGGCTCTGACCAGCCTCTTTCCGCTGGGTAAAGGCAAACAGATACAGTCCAGAAAACAGCAACTCTGACTTTACCTTGATAAGCTTGCAGACGCGTGAAGACTGAAACTCACTTGGAACAGCAAGCCCAAAAGCAACTAATAAATGACTTGTGAGCATCAGGAAGACCCCAGAGTTAGTTACTAGCATGTTGAAAAACTACTCAATTATTCTACCCTATTGCTGTAAAATGGTATCAAGTACTTCTGGGCAAAGAGGCAACTAGCTTACACTAGGGAAAACATCATATGCACAGCCATCTTGACTAGCCCAAACTCTTTGCTACAGACTGTTGTGAAGGGAAAAAAAAAATATCAAAAAGGCCCAACCTACGGATTTTACAACTGGAAACAAACACCTGTGGCCAGACACGACATCCACAGTGGCAATGGTTTGCCAAGGTCATCAAACCTTGTACCACCAACAGCTATGGGCGCTTCAGAGCGCAAACCCCCTTCTCCAGCAGGTCTGTGGGCTCGGCCTGCAGCTGCGCTCCCCTGGCTCTAGCTAGAGAGAGGAGGGCTAGGGAGAGGAAGCATTTTTAACTCCTGGTCCTGCAACCTGTTCTCAAAAACCATGCTGAACTCCTGCCTTCTTCCCTGCTAGCTGCGAGAGCCCACAGGCCAAGTTCTGCATGCCGCTACACCACACCGCTGACAGCCCAGGGAACTGGGCAAACCGGGGGCAGCGGCCAGCCCCGGAGGAGCACGTTGCTCAGGTGCCCTCACGGGATTCACAGAGCGGCCGCTGCTCCCCACGGCGCGGGGCACACGCTGCCGCCGCCGGGCCCACAGCCCCCGCCACAGGCGGCTCAGGCCGCTGCGGGCCAAGGCCCCGGGGGACGGGCCTGACCCGCCTGCAGCCGCGGGCCACGGCTGCCTGAGACCGCGCTCGGGGCTGGACGCCCCAGCCCGGGCCCGGCCCCTGCAGCCAGGGCTGGGCTGGGCCGCACCGAGCCGGAGCGACCCTGGGCCCCGCGCACTGCCTCACCTGTACCCGCGGTTGGAAGTGCGCGGCGGAATGCGGTAGACGTTGACATCGGGCTTCACACAGAGGACGGACTCGTACTCCAGCTCTGCCGCCGCCATCTCGGCCGCCGAGCCCAACCACCCGGCACGGAGCGACGGGCGGGAGCCTAATAACCGGGGACGCTTCCGACCGCCATCTTTGATGAGGGCAGACAGCGCCTAGGGACGCTGGGGCGGCCGGGCGGGAAGCCAGCCACGTCAGAGGCGCGGCAGGCGGGCGGGCAGGCAGGCAGGCGGGCGGGCAGGCATCTTGGATCCTGGCAGCTCAAAGCGCGGGGGCGGGGAGGAGGCCATCTCGGAGCCCATCTCGGAGCCCCTTCTGACACAGCAGGGGGCGTTGGCGCCATCTTGGATCCTGGCAGCTCCGCACGGAGCCTGCCGCGGCCATGTTCGGTTCGGGCCGATGGAACGGTGCCGGGCGCCGTCCTGGGCCTGGGCGGAGCCGTGGCGGGAGCGGGCAGAGCCGGGCGGGATAAGGCGCCCCCGGGGAGGCCGGGTCCGCGCTATGGGGCGGCCCTGACTGCCGGCAGCCCCGCGGGGGGGCCGGGGGAGGCCCTGAGGCACCGGCCTCCCGCCAGCCCGGTACGCGGCGGCACCGAGCGAGAGGCGGCGGGGTCAGGCCGGGCCGAAGCACGGGGCTGGGCTTTGTGCCGCCACACGGTTGTCCTGGGGGGCTCGTGGGCTCCTGGTCGGCCGCGGGCCCGGGCGCTGCCCCCCGGCGCGGGGTCCTTTCTGCAGCCTTGGGCCGAAGCTTGGGGTTTAAGCGAATGGAGTTTGGTGTGGCCTGTGGCGCCAGGCTCGGGAGGCCTGTGGCAAAACGCCAAGCCAAAGAGCAGACGCAGCACAAACCTTTACAAGCTTTGCAGCTAGAAGTGGTGAAAATGCCTGCTATGTAAACGTTAACTTCAGGAGTGTGACTTCCCAGAAATGTGGCCAAAATAAGTGTATAGATGCTAGTTTTATTTATTAAATATGGTAAAACTACTAGCATTTAAGCTGCTGGGTTTTTAATAGTGACTTTCTAGTGACAACTGGCGTTGCAGTTCACTGCTATGCAGTAGCCTATGCCTGAGTCTCTAAAAAGTACTAAATACTTACTCTGAAAAGTGGAAGACAAGGTGTGAGAAAAGTTACAAGCAAACTTACGTATCCACAGAGCCAGGGGTGGGCGTAGCGTGAGCTAATTGTGCTAGGAAGCAATTTAAGCTCTCCATGGAAGACAGTAAGCACAGTTTATTGCTGAGGGTAAAGCAAAAAGTGAATGAAACAGCACTACGTTTGAGGAATTACTTTTTTCCGGTAGGGAGTAGTGTTAGTCAGTGCAGTGAGAGCTGAAATGGTACCTGGAGGTTTGTTTCTTGCTGTTCCCAGAGATAAATGGAACAAGATGGTAATGAACCTCAGTCACAGCAGTCAAACAAGCTGTCCTGTCAGGCCAAGCATCCAACTAGCCCAGCACTGTATCTCTTGACAGCAAGTGGTGCAGAAAAACTTTGAAACAAAGAAACGGGGTCTGTACTGGTGATTCCATAGCCCTAGTAAGTGAAGATATTTTGAAGCCAAGGACAGGAATTATCTTGGGTCATTAAGAATAACAAAGTAGGATAGTTGTAATTTAACTAGCATATCTAAATGTAATAAGCCTAGTTTTCCCCAGAAATTATGCTCGCAGCTGTACGAGTAGATACACGGGAAAGACGCGTGACTGGGGTGAGCTAAGTACCTGAACAGATACAGAATGACGCAAATGCGCAGCTTCCTTTTCCCTTTCCCTCTGCCAGCTTGCTCTGCCTCCCTGCAGTGGGAGGGAGGGGCTGACACGCTCTGCTTTGTGGCAGATTTCGATGCCCCAAGGAGCAGAGGCTCACACCCTGCTGTGTGGGTGCCCTGCCAGGCTGATTGCCGGGGCGGACAGGTACCAGCCCAGAGAAGAGAGATTTGAGCCCTTTTATGCAGCCTGCACAAGAGCTAGTAGGAGTAGACAGCACTGATAACCAATGCCACAGTGTAAAGGCAGGCTCTGCCTCCCTGCTTGCAATATGCTAGTGTTGCATTGCTTGCCAGGCTGCCAGAAATAAGGCGAAGACGTCAGTGAGAGGCAGACCTTGGAGAGGAACAGAGCTGCTTAAATAAAGCCTATAAAACAGTACGGAATTACACTTTCCTAGTATACTATCCTAGCAATCTGTAGTATAACGGCTCTGTGGGCCAGAGGTTTGGTGTGCATTTGTTAGCAATATTTACAGACTCCTTTAGTGGATTCATCTATTTGCTTTTTTTAAACTTAAATGTTTGGCTGCCCATATCATCCCTGGAGCCGTGAATCTAATTATGCAGTATGAAAAAGTGTAGTTTTGTTATAAACTTCTACCTGATCATTTAATTTGATACCTCCTAGTTCTTGTGCTACAAGAATTCATGTCACCTTCTCCATGTGTGTCTCATATTGCCACTTTGATTCATCTTGGGAAAGAGACATCTTTCTCATCTATTTAGCTTGTCCGCCAAAAGAAGCCATTCTGATCCATGGCTATCTAATAATTTTCTGTATCATTTCTGATTCTATAATTGTTTTTAAGATCGAGGACCACAACAGCATTCGGTATTCAAGAAGCAGCTAAATACTTCCTGTTATATTTACCTTCCGTTGTGTGTTGACATGATTTTTCATAGAACTTTCTGCAGTGACGGGTGTTTTTTCTTCGAATGGTAGTAACTTACCTAGAGTACATCACCACTCTGTGTGTACAGTTGCAATTGCTTTACTGTTTAGTAACTGATAGACTGGTGCAGTTTTGTTGTAACAAACCTGAAATGGCAATATAAGTGGTAACTTGCATTAAGGTTTTAGCCGGCTTGTGGTGGCCAGTTGAGACTGTACATCAACATAAACTTCAATATGATCATCCTCATGGACAAGCTGATGGAGTACGCGCTAGATAAAGCAGTGAGGGGGACTGAATAGTGACTGAAATGCTGGTCTCAGAGGGTGGTGATCAGAAGTACTAAGTCCAGCTGGAGACCAGTCACTAGTGGTGTCTGGCTGCGGTTGACACTTGTTCCAGTACTGTTTAACTTTTTGTTAATGACCTGGACGATGAAGCAAGGTGCACCCTTAACAAGTTTGCAAGTGATACAAAGCTGGTAGGAGTGGCTGATGATTGTGACTGTTCAGAGGAACTGACATTGTGGAGAACTGGGCAGACAGGAACCTCATGTTCAGGAAGAAGTGCAAAGTCCTGTGCCTGCGGGGGGAACAGCCCAAGCACTAATACATGCTGGTGGCTAACCACCAAAGCAGCTTTGCAGAGAATGATGATGTTGTGGTCCTGGTGGACAAAAAGCTGAACGTAAGCCAGCAATGCACCCTCACAGCAAAGAATGTCAATAGCTGACAGGGCTAGATTAGGAGAAGCTCCGCTCTGGTTCATTTTTCAGGCGAAAACGGAAATACTGAGGCTGATTCTTGTATGCCTGCCCTTTGTCATTTCTGCTAGCGGTCTTCATTTCCCAAATCAGGTGTGTACGGAGGAAAACTATTGTTGCACATTTGAAACGCCTTGCCATAGATGTCTTTTCTTGGTATAGTCTTGCCACATTTTGTGCTATCAGCATTTCAGTGAACCACTTCTAACTTTTCATCCGTCAAGTTCCTTCTTTAAAAGAAAAAGAAAACAACAAGACTTTTAATACCCTGAAAGGTCAAAAATCAGATTAAAATCCCTTTGACATGACCAGTTATAGTTTGAGTACAGTGTGCTGTATTTGGTGAACTAAGCTCTCTCAAGCTAGGACAGAAGCTGATCTGGATTGATAAAAATTCCCCAAATGGGATTAGCTAGGTGAATGTGCTAATCTGATAAAACATGGAAGTGGATACAGGACAACAGATCAGACACCTGACGGTGGCATGGCAGGGTTTGGAATTATGGATTATATCAAGCAATGGTCAGCATTATGCCAACAGGCAAGACAACTGATGCAGTTGTCTTATGGAAACTATAGTAAACTATAGTCTATGCTTATCTGTAATGGTTTGACACTGGCTGAATGCCAGGTACCCATGAAAACTATTCTGTCACTCCCCTCCTCAACCAGACGGGAGAGAAAATAGAAAAGGCTCATGGGTTGAGATAAGGACAGGGAGATCACTCCGCTATTACTGTCACAGGCAAAATGGACTCAACATGGGGAAAATTAGTTTAATATATTACCATTCAAATCAGAAAAAACACCTTCCCCCCACCCCACCCCTTCCTCCCAAGCCAAACTTAATTCCCAGTTTCCCTATGTTCTCCCCCCAGGCAGTGCAGGGGGACAATGAATGGGGGTTACGGTCAGTTCACCACATTAGTTCTGCTGCTCCTTCCTCCTCACACTCTTCCCCTGCTCCCATGTGGGTCCTTCCCACAGGAGACAGTTCTCCATGAGCTTCTCCAGCATGAGCCCTTCCCATGGGTTGCAGTTCTTCACACACTGCTGCAGCGTTGGTCCTTCCTATGGGGCGCAGTCCTTCAGGAACAGACTGTTCAAACGTGGGTCCCCCATGGGGTCAGAAGTCCTGCCAGCAAACCTGCTTCGGTGTGGGCTTCCCACAGGTCACAGCCTCCTTCGGGTATCCGCCTGCTCTGGCGTGGGGTCCTCCTGGGGCTGCAGGTGGGGATCTGCTCCACCGTGGACCTCCATGGGCTGTGGGGGCACAGCCAGCCACACCGTGGGCTGCAGCACCTCCTGCCCTCCTTCTGCACTGGCCTGGGTGTCTGCAGTTGTTGCTCCCGCACAGTCTCACTCCTGTCCCACTAGTGCAGATATTTTTTTCCCCCTTTCTTACTATGCTGTCACAGAGGCACTACCCCCATCACTGATGAGCTCAGCCTTTGCCAGCAGCGGGTCCGTCTTGCAGCCGGCTGGCAGTGGCTCCATTGCACATGGGGGAAGCTTCTGGCATCTTTCCACAGAAGCCACCCCTGTATCCCCACCCCCCACCAAAACCTTGCCACGCAGATCCACTGCACTATCGTTCCCTTGCTTTCTATTATTATTTTACTCGGGCACTATATTATTTCGACGATGTTGGGAGAGCTTCATTTGGTTGACTATTTTATCAGCAGATCATATCTAAATATTCAAATATCAGTCATTCTAAACCTTTCCATGATGATGAAAGAACATACTTAGCACACACACTTGCACATACAGGAAAAAAGCAGTTCCTGAAATGTCATGTGAGTTCTTTTCTTCAGTCACTCCAGAGACGAGACTGATGGTACTTGCTCTCTTGACACATCGACATACCTGCTTCACTCAGGTAGGTATAATAAGCTGCAGAATTCTGTTTTCCTCTTCAATTTGCAGTTCCTTACTCTTCACTCCTGAAAACCTCTTTCTCCCCTCCAGTTCCCCCTTCCATTTTCATAACCACATAGCAGCCCTTTTAGCACTTTTGAAAACACAGCGTGGGCGGTATTTTCTTTTTGATTCATCCCTCAGTTTGCTGTGGAGTAGGGATTTGTACTACTATCTTTACAGCATTCCTTGATTCCTTACCCCCTTCATACCAATTTCTGTAGCTATATGGGGAGGCAGGAAGATGCAGCTCTTGCAGCACTGCTCTCCCATTGTCCCTGTAAAAGTCGCTTCTGCATATATCAGCAAGACCACGGGAAATGGAACAAATTTGTTAGTTTTTAATTTAAGCCCCTTGCTGCCTTCCCATGACTTCTTTCACAGCTTTCCTTGCAGGTCACCCTCACCTAAAAGCCTCTTAGCAGTTGTTAGCAAAAAAATGGTAAATTACAATGTTTGTAAAACTGTTTATCTCATTTTCTTCATGATGAAGTGGTTCTAACACTTACGTGTCACTCCACATTTAGACTATATGCTATACAAGAAAGAGATTGCTGATTTGGGAATTATTTTTTTTTTTAAAATAGTATTGATATTTAGTCCTGCACACAACAGTCCCTGACTGTCATTTAAGTACTGGCATAATAGAAGTTAAAATAGAATCAGTCTGGGTTGTCTTATTTGTGTCTCCTCAGCTGCTTCTGCAGAGTGTATTCAGCTGTCACCTCTGCAGTTTCCTTGCGTTCTGGGACCTTTCAGCAACACAGCTGTCTTCATTGATTCGGCAAGGGTTTAGTTAACAGGGGTTTTATAAACAATTCTATTAATGCCTAAAGGACAAAGATCAGGCTATTTTTCTGTTTTACCTTGACTTTGCTAGGTTTACTTTCCCTTCTAAATTTACTAAGATGTAAGTCCAAGAATAATTGAGCAATCAAAGTTTTTCCACTACTGGTCTTATAGTTTTAAAACATCACTTAAGTATTCTGTGGCTCAACTTCATTGTCTTGCAATAAGACACCTTTTCTTACATCTAAAATGGCTCAAGAGCATTACTGCTATTACTCTGTGTTTTCATTTTTCTTTCTAAAACTAAATCCCTGTCTGTTCTTCTTAAACTGCTCACTTCTGGCTTTTCGTCTCGTCAAGACTAGGTTTCCAAGAAATGTGCAGAGAGCTCAGAACAAATACAGGGAGAAGGAAGTGCTTGCTGAGACTTCCCTAAAAATACCCCTTAGCAAACAGAGTTGCTGTCCTGTCCTATTTATAGTGTCCAGAAAACGGAGCAGGGTTATTTCTTTAAGACAAGCATTGCTTTCTTAACATAAACCCATTTCACTGGTTGTGCCAGAAGAAATCACTCATTTTAGAGGGAAAAGGAACTAAAATGCTGACTTACCTTTCCAAAGCAGAGCGTATGTAAGGGAAGACAGGAAAGACACCTGCTGACAGTGTGGGCATGTGAGCGGAGAGCTCCAGTTTGGGGGGTAGGCATGTGAACAGACACCTCCATTCCCGAGATTAAAAAGAACCAGACTGAAATCAAAGGGGATGACAGAGGTACGAGAACTGAACGGTACACAGCCCCCTGGTTGAGTAGTGGGCCTTACGTAGCTTAGCCACCATGGGAATGATGGTGGTGTATAATGGTCAGATTAGTAAAAGCCTTTGACAGCTCTGTACTGTCACCTGACTCAGAGACGCTTCAGTACAGATAAAGGGAAGACTTCGGGGAGGAGGTGTGAATTGCTTACTAATTTGCTTTCTGTTCTATAGCTACAGAAATGCCTGAACTCCTGGATCACAGCAGTTCACATGAACAGGCTGCTGTGTATTATGCATCAGAATCCATTGTCTCCATTGTTGTCTTCATCATCGTTTTCATCTTCGGTATCCCTGGCAATGGACTGGTGATCTGGGTAGCTGGTCTGAAAATGAAAAAGTCTGTGAACATTGTCTGGTTCCTAAACCTTGCTGTGGCTGACTTCATGTGCTGCTTGTCCTTGCCGTTTTTTGTTGTTCACCTGGCCCTCCATGAACACTGGCCATATGGTTGGTTCCTCTGCAAAATCATCCCATCAGTCATAATCTTCACTATGTTTGCTAGTGTCTTCCTACTTGTGGCCATCAGCATTGACCGGTGCCTCCTTGTGATGAAACCTGTCTGGTGCCAAAATCATCGGACAGTGAAACCTGTATCAATAATATGCCTTGGCATTTGGATCCTAGCCTTCATTTTCTGCTGTCCTGTCTTCTACTACCGTGACACTAGCACTCTTGAGAACAGAACTCACTGTGGGTACAGTTTTGGAGATTTTGAGGAGCAAGATCATATAGAGGGTTCTGTAAATGAGTTATTGGAAGAATACCCATCTTTAGCCTACAACGGTAATGACACATGGGGAAATTCCTACGAAGATCTCTCTTCTGTGCCGCTTCCCTTAGTGCTAATTAACATCACTAGAGCTGTCTTTGGCTTTGTACTCCCCTTTGGCATAATGGCAGTTTGCTATGCTCTTATTGCTTTCAGAATGCGTGCCAATCAGTTTCACAAGCCACGCAACAAGATGCTGCGAACAATTGTGCTCGTGGTAGCTGCATTCTTCATCTGCTGGGCTCCGTACCACGTAGTTGGGATTCTGTCCATTGTACCTACTCTTGAAACAATGGAGGAGTCATTGATCCTCTGGGATCACCTCTCTACAGCACTTGCCTATGCCAACAGCTGCATTAACCCCCTGCTCTATGTTTTTGTGGGACGGGACTTCAGGGCAAAGGCATGGCAATCAGTGCAACAAATCTTGGAAAATGCCTTTACTGATGAACCAACACGTTCGACCACTTACTCCCTTCATGGAAGCAAGAGTTCAACAGAGAAGGATGTAAGCAGCACAGTGTAATGCAGAACCACTGTAGAAAGAGGGCCATGGGCCCGCACATCAATCACTCTCCACAGCTTTTCTTTTGCTCCAAGACATTTGAGTAATTTGCAGATCCACACACAGGACACCAAGACTGTCCAGATCATAACAGCTAACCGCTTTTACATCCTGCTCTAGAGAGATGGGACATTGGAAGTACCCAGAATAATAATCTGAGGGAAGACTCCGGTGAAGCAGGAAACACAGAATGCTCTATAGAAGAAAGCAAGATCACGTAGTTTAACCTCCAAATTGCTGGATGAGAATGTCATTAGAATTATTTGCGTATGTCTATGTTCTACATCCGTCGTTGATAAACTGCAGATGAAACTAGCTTTGATGTATCTCCTTGGAATCTCTCATCCCATCTTTCCTCTCCTTTGTCTACACTGGGGGTCTAACAGGTATTTTTCCTGAAGATTTCCCTAGAGGACAGCACTACATTTTCTTACAGCAGTACAGCACTTGCCCCAGCCAGCTGCACTGAGCCGATTCTCACGCCCTGGTAGATGCCCAAGATACTTCTTTGTCGCAGCAAACAGTAACTGGTCCGACACACATGCTGTAGCTATGTCCCTTAGCACGCACTCACTGTCCCCAACACTCCCTCCACCACCAGAGTCCCAAATCTTCCTTTCCAAAGAACAGCCAGCCGTGAGACCTTTCAACTCTTTGACATCCTAAAGCCTCAGTCACAAAGTACATACGGGTGTGGGCTGTTAATTTAGCTATGTCCACACCCAAATTCTGTTTCTAAGGTAAAGTAGGTGGGAACTGAGCCCACCTGACGGGCGCCGCTGAAAAAAAATTCAATACTGGCACCAAAAGAGTTAAACCATAAACATTCACTTTTTCTTTTTATTAAGAAAGCATGCACAAAAATAAACTCGTGAGACCACGCCCCTCTCTCCCTGACCACAGACACAAAGCACAGGGTGGGCACACCACGCCGGAGGGCCCGAGTCCCTCTCTGGGACAGGCGGCATCCCTCCCGCCCTGGCCCTGCAGGCCGGTACCCGCGCACCCGGCAGAGCTCCACGCCGCCCACCCGGTGCCTTCCCATACACTAACAACGCACATTGATTTCAGGGGCAGAGGAACGAGGCTAATTTGCACACTGACCGGCATGTATTTACATATGCAAATGAGGCACAACTTAATATGCGAATGAGGCAATTATGCAAATTAGGAGCACTTGGATACGCAGAAGGAGCCATCTCTGTTTGTTTTTCTTCTGGTGGTGTGTTCAGACTTCCACAGGGCCGGCTCTCAGTAACATCCTCTGCAAAGCACTAGCTGGCACCTACCAGAGGTCACCTCTCGTGGTTGTCTCCAGTGCTGCTTTCCACAGAAACCCATCACACATGCTTCCAAGCTGTATCATTCCCATCCTGAGGCAGCAGAGATAACAGCTGACTCCGTGTTGAAGTTGTCTGGGATTCCTCATTTCTCTTGGAAACACTCAATGACGAACTCCCCCCCCAAACCGCACACTTAAAAAAGAAAAAAAAAAAAAAAAAACCCAAACAAAAATGTCCCGTCGTTCCCCCCTCCCCCGCAATACAATGAGACTCTGTCCACTTTCCTGACAAAGATCCAATTGGTTTATCCCTACAGCAAACTGAAAAAGCAATGCTGGTTCCCCACCTTCCTGCAGTCAGAGCAGAGGCTGTTACTCCCCTGCCCCAGGTCTGTCAAGCAGCCATGATGCTTTATTCCTGTCTTGGTTCCCTTCACCGGTAAACAGGGAATAAGGGCTGGGGGGAGGCTTTACAAAATATTAAGAGGACACAAGAGGTTTGACAGAACAGAGCCATACCAGAAAAAAGGGGAACGCAGGACACAGCTCTGGGGAGGAGGCGTCTCAACACTCACTCCTGCTCCTGCACCTTTTCCACCTTCCTGATTTGCAAGTGCTGACAAAACTCATCGTTCGGGATTTACGCTAGATTCCGTTATCTCCCCAGCTGAACTGCAAAGGGTCTGACCCACCCTCCTCCCTTTTACACTACACTCTTTTGCTGTTCGGTTTAAAAATCTGCCCCGCTCCATCCTCTCTTATAATGCACCTCTTACAAAAACCACTTGTGAGGGCCTCCCAGTTACTTGACCGGAAGGTCCAGCCCCTTGCCCAGAAGTCCTCTAACGCACCTCCGCTCTGAGCAGCGGCTTCCTCTTCCCACCATTAGCTCATTCACAAAGTGGGAACCACTGCCTGAGAATTTGCACCTATGCAAGACTCCTGTCGCTGGCACTCTCAAACCACAGACAAGGACAATCTCCAAAGAAATATGAGGGGCAGAGGCCCAAATAACAACAGAACAAATACTGATAGGAGAAAACTTCCAAATTTGCATATGCAAGTAAGAGCCTCACTACATATTTTGAAGGGCTTGAAGGGGTGGGGGGTGAAATTAAAAGCTCTGGGGAATAGAATTTGCTGAATCACATGTGACACCCCTGACTGCTTATTTTACCTGATGGGTATGTAGGCTTCACCTGGAGACTGCAAAAGGCAGTGTAAAAATAGGCCAGGATTCCCTCAAAAACCTCTCTCAGTCCTCACCGATGGCACTGCGTTCTGAAACCGAACTTCTCTGCTGAAATACCACCTCTGCTACATTCTCCTTTCCCAAACTCGGGTCTACCCTCCCAGCTCAGCTCAGCTCAGCTCTCCCTACCTCAGGGATTACGCTCTCGTACTTGGGAACTCTTACTTCTTTTCTTGCTTTTCCTGCCGGTGCGAGAAAGTTCACAGAGCTAAGATCACCCCTCCAGTGTCCCTTTAGCCCCCTGACCTTTACAACATTAACGAAGCGACATAACTACAGGCTCCCAGGGTCCACTAGGCTCTCTCACTCCAGTAGCCAATACGACAGATTCACCGGCCACCTTGAAGGGAAAGAGGGATTGTTAAACGCAAAATGATGGAGGCAGAGAAAGATGCACTCGAGGATTCAGCCTTCCGAGGTCTTTTCATGGCACCAAGGACCCATCTTTCCGCCCTCTACAGGGCACCACACAATACGAAAGAGCCGATCTGATGCGTCCGAGGCCACCAGAGGAGGGGGAGGGCTGTGCTCAATTATTGGTAATAATAATAATAATAACAATAATAATAATAAACAAAAGAAGAAAAAGAAGATAAAACAGGACGCAAGGAAGGATTATCTTCGGCAGCATCTTGCGGTGGCTTCTCTGGCGGAGATAGAGAATATATATCTATATACAGGCAAGGCAGGGAGGCTGGGGAGGGTGGTGCTGGCACCATTGACCCCATGTCCCCCTCCCCTCCCGCGTCCTTCACAAAGGACGGGCTATCAAGTCTGTAACTCGCTAGGTGATCAAGTCCCAGTCGAAATCATCGGGGATTTCCTCATTGGCGCCTGGAGGAGGCCCTGGAGGCCGAGGGACCAGATGGTGAGCTGAGCCAAAAACAAGATAAAAAGAAGAGAAAGGAAAGAGAACAGTTAGAATAAAAAAAGAGTCACACTTTTTCACAGCAGGCCCTTGAGCAAAAGAAAGCATAAAATATTAGGGCCTTCTCCCTTCCAACAGTCTAAGCAAGAACACTACTGGCATGCGCTTCTCCGTCAGACAGCACCTACCAATGTCTGCAGGTGTCTGCTGTGAAATTCCCCACAGCAGCTTCTGCAGAGGTTAAGTTCCAGCCTCCTTAACTTCCCTTACAGCTGACTGCTGACAGAGCACAAAGGACTTCACCAACAGAAGCTTCTCACACAAAGTTGCCTTCAAGCAACTGAGGTTGAGGCTGAGCTAGACCATTTATGTGAAGTGAAAGAAATCAGGCCACTGAAATCCTAAACCTTGCCAGAGCTATGGCGGAGCCCTACACGGAGTGTCCCTTGCGGTCCGGGCTCCCTCTCTACCCTCAGTGCTCCATTTGATTAGCAAGTGCTTTGGGAGAACTGCACAAAGGGCTTTGGAACTGGTTCTTTAATGTTCATGGTATAATATGCCTTAACGTCACCCCTTACCTGGGCGATTATATCCTGGAGAGTCCTGGGTGGAAATCTGGTACATAGGAGATGGCCCGGAGAAGAGATGGGGTGGCTGGGGCTGACCATAGGAGTTCACTATGAAAGGAAAGGAATAAAAAACAAAAAACCCCACCCTGTTAATGTTCTGGTCAACTGTCTTGGCCCTGACTGGGTGGCAGCTCAGCCACAGAGCAACTCACTCAGACCCACGGGATACTGAGGAGATGTTCAGCTGTTGGGTCCTAACTGCAAGCTATAGCTTGGTCAGGGATCTTGTTCTTGGAACCAGCAGCAGTTTCTCTACTATTGTAAAAGAAGAAAATTTTCATCCAGAAACGCCACAAGCTGGCTCAATATCATCCATTTAGTTCAGTACTAGATGACACACACCATTACAGTTCTACCAAGACTATGACATCCTGTCTCTCAAAAGCGCATCCTCCTATTCCCTGTCCAGTCAGTATTTCTCCAACATGGGTGCAAGAGCTTTCTTCTTTACAGCGCCTGCCATCTGGAACAGCAATCTCTCTACCTTGCCATTCCCTTCTGTTGGTCACCTACCAAAAACACACACACACACACCCTTCTCCTTTTATGGGTTTACCTTTTAAATGTATTTCTGCCTGGAGAAGTTGCCTGTCAGTGGTATGCGTCACATAACAATGGTCTGTCTAGGCCATGGACATAGGACATCCTAACTCTTTCAAGCCAGAGGAAGCTGAGCTGCTACAGACAGCTCTGACTAACAACTCAGCCCAGCCCTGAGTTGCTCAGTGTTACATTGCCTGGCAAGGCTGCAAGTAGTTTAGGATATTCACAGAACTGGACCTTCATTTACATGTCATTTTAGTCTCCCTCCTAATTACCTTGGTTCATGGATTGCTCCTGTTTGCCACTGTTCAGGGCACAAGAATCAGAGATTCGGGGGGGCTGCTGTGGGCCAACCAGGTGAGGGAGCTGACCCGTCTGGGTAAGGAAGTGATTAAGGGAGTCACAGAGGTTGGCAATATGGTGTTGATCCAGCGTCCAGTTCTTCCGCTCAGCCTGACGCAGACTCTCCATTAGCTCTGCAGGGGACGAAGAACAATGTCAAAGACAGCACTCACGCTGTGGTCCTCCCTGCAAAGAGCTTCTGTCTTCTACCCCTATATCCTACCTTCTTCCCACAAACCCAACTTCACTGCTTCGTATCTGTCACCAAACTCCTGAAGAGTTCCATACCTAGGATACTGTCTCACTGACTCAGGTAGGGGAGGGAAGAGTAGGAGGGAAAAATCTCAGTTACCTTTCTGACATACTTTTATGAATTAATTCCCCCTGCTCAAGATTCCTGCAGTGTTTAAGTGCTTCAAGGTCTTTAACAGAACCCATGAAGTAAGACACCGCATTTTACAAAGAGAAGGGTTGAATCATAGAACCATAGAATGGTTTGAGTTGGAAGGGGCCTTAATGATCATCTAGTTCCAACCTCTCTGCCATGGTTACACTGAAAAAAAACCAAACCTGGGCACAGCACCCACATATTCTAGACTACAGCCCCAGTCACTGAGTCACTAGATGTAGTCACTAGGCCAACACTGACCTGAGAATTGGGAGTGCTCAATGCTAGACCAGTTCAGCCGGTTTACCATCTTGAAGCTTTCCTTCAGGGAATCAATGTTGGAGCACCAGTCAGGGGGAAATGCTGGAATGAAACGGGGACAAGATTATTCCAATACAGACTGCCCTTTCCCTCCACCCTTTCACATAAAATGATTGGCCCCTCTTCACCAAAGAGCCTGATGCTACACTGGAAATCCTTTCTCCTTTGGAAGACCAGGGATGGTGCCTCCTCTTTCATTTAGCCCCTGACTTTATCCTGCATCCCTAAACAGAATCCCAGACTCAGCGTGGATGTATCCTCCTTTCCTTCAGTGAGGACACAATTTCGCTCTCAGATTTCAATCATAACTGGCTTTCACCCTTTTTCCACACACCACGCAGACACTACTTAGGGAAAGCTCACTTGCAGAATTTCTGTCTGGAGGATCCTCACTGCTCCCTTTTGCCCAGCTGTTCTTTCCACTGCCCCTGACTCACCAAAGCCAGCATTGTTGATTGAAGCCTGTGACTGCTGCTGCTGCTGGTGCTGATGTGGCTGCTGCTGTGGGTGGGAGTGTGGGTGATGTTGATGCTGGTGGTAGCCTCCATGCTGCATTGGGGGTGGATGCATGGACATCACTGGTGGAGGGCCATAACCTTCACCACCCTGCTGCTTTCCCCCTTGGGATGGGCAGCCCTCTGGGGTTGGAGTGTGGAGTGGGGGAGCAGCACCCACTGATGAGGGGCCTTGCTGCTGCTGCTGCTGGTACATGTAGTAGTTGTGGTTGGAGGGCTGCATGTCACCAAGGAGAGAAGAGAAACCTGCCGAGAAAAAAAAGGAGGGAGCTTTAAGACCTGCCTGGATCAGACCTCTGCTTAAATCATCCATCTCCAATTTCACACGGCTCACCCTGCTATTTACGAAGCTTTTGGAGCGCCCTCTACAGGCTGCCAACAACTCTCACTGCGCAGTTACGCCCTTTGCTGTGCTCCAGATTCTGTTCCAAACAAAAGGCTCTACAAGAAAGCTCCAGTAGGATTTAAACTTCCAGTACCGAGCTGGGCACTGAAATGCCTCCCTGGATTTTTCCTGTATTTACCAAAGTAACCCATGCTCTCCTGAAATGCCACGCACATGTTGTTTTCCTAGAAATAACCATTAAGCAAACTTAAACAACAAAACATTTAGAAAACAGGTAACTTGATAAATCTGATTCGCTGTTTCCGAAAGCTCCCTTCAGTTCCTGTCTTACCAGCAGCTTGGCTGGGAACCTTCACAGTTTTTCTCACACAGATCATGAGAAGTCACACATTCCACTGCTTTTGTACACAGAGCACACTGCACGCATCAGGGCTCCTTTATTACTCTCATTCCTCCCGACTCACTGGCTGCGTCATGTCTAGCCTCTTGTATTTCAGGCATCCCCCTACATTCAAGAGCATCAGGTGCTCTCCATTATTCCCCACATCAGGAGCTCAGCATCTCTCTTACGTCTGCTTCCCTGGTTCATTCTCCCCTTATGTTGTGGAACCTCCAGAAAAAAAAAAAAAATCACAGTGAAGGACGCTACACGCTACTAACCTGAACTACTCATCTCTTACTTTGAGTGCCCTTACTTGACCATCCACAAGCAAGCCTCAGTTTTTCATTAGATCCAAAATCAACCCTTAGAGCATCCTACTACTGCAATGGGGCAAAAGGATGAACACTGCCACCCTGACTCAAAATTTTCCCACAAAACTTTGTCCAAAACTGTGTGCTTTCCTAGACTACCTTACAGCTGAGGACTTGGGGGAAAAAAACCCAGACTGCTGCTAAGCTTTTACAGAGGCACACACTGAGTCAAGGTTGTTCTCTGTTTTTCTGTAGCTTGCTCATGCTACAACACCTCACACAACAGGCTCCTACAAGGCATCTCAAGTGCCAGCATGACGAAAGCAGTAAAAGTAATAAATTTTTATTGAAGCTACAAGTTCAGGAGGCTCCTCCTAGAGTAGCAAAGATGGCCTGCACTGTATGATGGCTGAGCACAGGTGAGAAGCCCATCTAATAATATATTCCTTTTTACACCAGACTACTATTTAGAAGAGTGTTTAAAGGCAGGGACAACCGTATAGATTTTTCTGAAGTGTTTTTGGTGGCCAGCTCAGCTCAGCTCAGCTCATCCCTACGGCGATTCTGCCCTCTGGTGGCTTCTTCCTCAATCCCAAAAACACAAGCTATGAATGGAGTTCTAGGCTTTTTCTTCCTCACTCTCAACCCACAAAGCTCAATTCTCCAAGGCCTTCTACAATCCTACTTTTAACAGATCTGAGCAATAAGGACTTTCCACTCTCCTTTTGGAGAAACTCCACATGCAACAATCCCCTCTCTCATGGTTTCTAGCCTGACAGATTATGAATACTTCTCTGACATGCTTTTCTTCAGGACTTCGTTTCTCTAAGCTTCTGCCATTTTAGTATCTGCGTTTGTATCAACACAAGGTATTTTTAAATCATTATTCTCTTTATTCTGAGACAACTAGGGGGAGCAACAGATAAAGGACATGCAGATTTCGTATCTGCTCCTGGCAGAACTAATTACAGCGTGCCAAAGAAGGAAAGTCTGTTTGCACAGCCTCCTAAATGAGGAAAGATCCGAAAGATACCAAGGATAGATCAGTGGACAAGACTGTGTGGGCAGATACCTGCCCACCCCACGACGCATATAGTTACTCACCGTGCTGAGAGGAAGATGATTTCTCCAGCATGGATTTGTAGAGGTTTCGGAAGGACCAGCTAAGATCCTGGAAGTTGATCTCAGAGTAGGAGAACTTGAAGTCATGGTTGGCACTGTACAGTGGGGGTGGCACATCGGCCCCTTCACGGCCCTGCCCCCCTGCTACAGTAGAGGCAACATCCACAGGCCCTGCACTCTGCTAAGGAAGGCAGAAGTAGGGGCTTTAGCTGGTACGTGTTTTGTAACTCGAGACAGGGATCCAGAGACTAGATGCACTGACATCCCATATCACTTAGCTCATTCCCAACAAATCTTCCCAAACTTTGCTTGAGGAAAATCAACCACCACTTCCCCTCTGCAGCACACTGGCTCCAGCCTTGTCTTCAGCTATCTAATACCAATATGCCTTTATCCTGGTCCCCATCCAACCCTTTGTTAAAACTCACTTCCTCCTTATTTTCTGTCCCTGCAATTTCAGCTTCTTCTCTTCTTTTTATTTTTGCCTTTATGTCACGATTTTCATGATTACCTCTCCTCCCCACTTCGCTTTTCCATTCATGCACTCCTCCCCCTCTCCTTTTCCCCCACCATAAGGCTTCTATCCTTTTCCCTGCTGCTCACCTGACTGTAGTTGGCAATGGGGGTGGTGCTCTGGAGTGACAGCTGAGGGGTGGCCTCAGGTGGCAAAGAGGCTTCTGTGCTGACTGGAACAGCCCCTCGGGGGCTTTTACTTGCCTCTTGCTCTGGGGAGTCTTGTGGTATCTGTGGATAGGGAAGAAAGAGAAAAGGAAAGGAGCAGAAATTAAAAACAGATGGAGAAGTGAAACTGCAGATGGGAAGCCAGCTCCCCTGCTGTAAAAGTTCATGGCTTAGAAAAGAGGAGGACTGGGCTTTAGTCACTGAGCAGTCCGGATAAAAGGACTTTAAACAAGATTAACTTTGCTACTGAACAGCAGCAACCACAGCCAATCAGCAGGACACACGCTAGTTCATTCAGTCCTAGCCTTTGTCTCCCCATGTGTACACCCTACCCCCAAAATGATACCATGGTCTGGTGCTGGAAGGACTCCTTGGAACAAGAAGGGAATTCCCCCTCCTGCTTCCACACCGTCTGGAAAGAACAACACTCACATCATCATCTGGAGGATGCCGCCTCTTGCGAGATATATCTGGACACGTGTCTATTGTCCAATAAGAGCCCTGAAAAGAAGACCCATTGGTGAGTGCATGATTAAATCAGGGAGCTTCCTGAAGCTGCGGGTTATTGACTCAAAGAATGAAGCACCAACTAAACACAGAACCACAAGCACCACCCTCCAGAACATCAGACAACCAAGACTTGGGTGTTGGAAAGAGATTCCCCTCTTGCATTGGATTCATTGAACAATGAGGTACGATGCTACTGGTGGAAGGCAGAATGCTTTATATTTCCGTCACTCTGAGACAGGACACCAAGAAGACCAAAGGATGCTCTCATCCAAGCTAGGCCAACTCTTTTGGGCCTGCACACCCCCTTCAGTATCTTGCTCACAACATAAATTTATTATTGACTGATGGGAATCAACTCAATATTCAGGTTGGGCAGAGACAGCTAGAAGGATCGCTCTTTTTTCATGCTTATGAAAATGCACTTTGAGTACTGTGTCCATCTGGGGGGTTCCCAGTTCAAGACAGACACTGATGTGCTAGAATGGATCCAAAGGGGGGCCACCATGATGGTTAAAACCTAAAACTCATGATGTACAAGCAGTTCACACAGAGAGATCTGTCCGGCTTGGACAAGAGAAGGCTAAGGGGATCTAACCACTACCTTCAACCGTGTACGGAGATTATAAAGGAGACAGAATCAAACTCACTCGCACAGCACAAGAGTAAGATCCAACAAACACAAGTTACAGGAAGGAAAATTACAATCAGATACAAAGAAAAACCTCTTTACAGCGATGGTGGTGCAGCAGTGGAACAAGTGTCCAGTTGTGATATCTCCATCCCTGGAGGTATTTAAAACTCAATGAAGACCTCAACAACCCAATTTAATTGTCCCTGTCTGGTAGGGGGTGGGGGTGCATGTTGACCTCCAGAGGTCCCTTTCAACATAAAATAGTCTATAATTATGTCTGTTGTTTTCTGAAGTGTAAAAAGAACTCTAGACTGTGATTTAGGTCATTTTAACCTTCAGTTGAAATCTGATTCATCAGTGACAAGCACAGGATGGCTTTTCATTATAAACCCAGCCCAGCACGCCAATGAACACCTGAAAACATATATACTGAAGTCAATTACAATTTCCTGGAATAAGCCATATAATCAATGGTATTTTTGAGCAGCGATCTTCAAAGATATACTACTTCTGTTTATAGATGCCAGCTGAGCGCCATTTAGTCACTGAAATATAACCCGAAATAAAAGACCTGAGCAAGTAGCCTTTTCCAGTAACTTTAGGATGGGGGAGTGGAGACAATCTTTCTGTCTAAATACATAGCTGCTTGTCCCCACCATTTCCTTCTGCTTGTTTAGTTGGTTGTTTTTTTAACAGTAATAATATCTGCATGCCAAGATGCCAAGTCTAGATATTCCCGTTTACAATCTATATATACTAATAGAGTTTTGTTAGCCCTTACTTAGCCAACGAATTCTTAGATTCTTGAGTTTTACTGGTAAATGACTTCTGTAGATTTAAACTATCTGATGGTGACAGTTTTCCCCAACACCAAATGCTTTGCAGTCTAAATAGATTCTGCTCTCACTTCCATGGATCTTGCCTCCATGAAGCTCATGATGTCACATCATAGTCCTGCCACTCACCAGCAGCCACTACAGTCTTTCATAATAGAACAGGTTGGACTAGACCCACGTTATACACATAAAGATCAAGAAGAAAAAGAAACAAAACTAATAAAGTACATTCAACGCTACTTTTTCCTTCTTCTACTACCTTTAAAGTCAACCGAAGATCACAGATAAGAAAAATAATTGCTAAAAACATTAAGGCCCCTTTACAGGTTCCCTTTAAGCAAATGCTTCTGTAGCCAAAGCACTGCAGTAAATCTTACTACTGCTTCCATTTTTGCCTACACTTTAGGTTTCAAATTCCAACCATGAGTTAGAAAGGGCAACCCCGGCTTATTCCCTGCAGTTTTAAATTGCTTGCCCAGGAGCATGCAGTTCTTACCTTCCCAGGATCATCTCTCGGTCGAGGCACCTTCCGAAAACATTTATTCAGAGAGAGGTTATGACGAATAGAGTTCTGATGAGAGAGTAAGAGATACAGGTAAGTGCCAGAACAAAAACATACAGCCTTCTGAGTATGTCTGGGAGTGGGGAAAGAAAATAGAAGGATGGTGCATACTCAAAAGCTAAAGCTCACTACACAGACCCGGAACAGAGCACAACAGAAGCTGTGGAAAGGGAAGGGATGGGTTAGGATAAATAATACAGGGTTGAACCACCTATACATCTACAGAAGCTGCAATGAAGATTGTATCAGTGTGATGCAGAGGTTGGTAGTGATGCAGGTTTTGGGGCGGGGGGATGTTTTGTTTTTCTTGGTTGTTGGTAGTAGGTTTTTTGCACACTCCTTAAGGGGCCACCACATACATACAACAAAATTCTCAGAGAAAATGGGACTTTTGACTCTGTATTTTTCTCCAGTTGGTCAACTTAGTTTCACATCTGTCTTTTTATTTTGCTCAGTGAGGGTATTTTGCACAGAATTAAGAAAATAAGTCTTGTAATTAGACCAAAAGCGTACTTTAGCAATGCAAGTCCTCACCTTCCAACCAATACCAGCATTTTTGTAGTAGGGAAAGTTGTCACAGATCCAACGGTAGATCTCACTAAGTGTCATCTTCTTGGCAGGTGATGAGTTGATGGCATATGTGATCAAAGTGGCATAGCTGTAACGTGGCTTCCCATCTTGGTGCACTGCAGCCTCATCCTTACTCAGGGTGGCATTGGGATCTGTTGGTGAGCCCGGGGGACACTTTCGGGCAGCCCCTGGAGGTCCTGCTTGTGAAGAACCCCCTAATTTTTCAATAGTAGCCCTTAAAGTAAGCTGTGGGAGCCAGTCTATGGAAGTAAGGCTGCTTTCCAGGTCAGAGGCCATGATGCTGGGAAGCAAGAGTATCTGTGAGAAGAAAGAAGCAGAAAGGGAACTCCTGAGTTATAAACAAGGTGAACCCTAAGAACAGAAACATCCATTTGAATTCCTCCTCTGCTTCTCCCCCTATCACAAATACCTGTGTGAAGATCATCCCACTTCATATACCTTATTCACAGCCAGAAAGAAGAATCCAAAAAGGCATATGACTGTGTCTCTGGGAGGACCACCCTTGCTGATTGTAGCTGGGACAGTGCTGATGGTAACTGCTAGGACAGTCTTACCCAGAGCATCCCAACTGTTCCCAGGTAAAGCACCAAGATCTATTCAAAGGAATTGGTGCTTTTTCAGCAGCTGTATCGCAGTCACTCCTTTCCCACATAAGCAATATAGCTTTGGAACCCTTCACCAAGATTACCTGTAATCCAGTAGGTTTACCGTGTCAAGCAAGAGGAAAATCATAGCTAAAAGGGAACACTCCTTCATGCCATATACAAACCACAATTTAATTAGATCAACTGGAAAAGTCAAGACACTGACTATCTTAATTTGGGGGGAAATTAATTTCTCTCTAAGGCCTAGCCTCTCTTTTTGCATCAGGTGACATTATAATGAATCCTATTCCTTAGAGCTAGGATTACATATCTCATTTTAAAACACCAAGATCATGCATAATACTATATATAGATAATTACATCTACCATGTCGAGGTGGAACAGACTATATTAAGCTCATTATAGTTAAAGCTTTGCCTACCATAACCCATTTTTCCTAAATATACATATCGTTTTATTGAATTGAATCTTGCTTAATTCACAGTATAACAGGCAATTATTTTCTCCAAATCTGAGACACAAGAAGAACTTACTTGTCCCAAATCACACAACAAGTTTGCCACAGGGTGGAAACAGACTCATGATCTTTCCTCTCATGAACATTATGTATTTCCCCTCATAAAAATAAAATACACCTGTCTAACATGGCTAGCACTTGTATCCAGGGTTTTCTACTTATTTTTTTTATATGAAGAAAACATTTAGCAGCATGAACTTGCATGAACTTGTACACTTAGCACACAAACTTTTATGCTGTCTCTTGTCGTAATCAAGGCAGCAGAAAGATCACCATTCTTTTTTATCATTGGCTGCATCACTATACTAGCAGGAATCCCTTGAAGTCTGGACTGAGGTAGCTAAGTTTCCATGGTCACAACCTGCACTGCTCTGCACTTATTCTTTGCATAAAGAGAAAAATCGTGTCTTGAAGGGCTGCAAGCTCTGCACCTTTCATTTTTTAAATTAATCTTTTTAGAGGATTAGATAATATTATCTTTGAGCATGCTAGTGGATACAAAAGGTAAATGCACAAACACACATGCACATACTTATTGACACACTCATGTAACAAATTAAACACATGCACACATCTAAGAGAGAACAGACTCTCTTAGGAAAGATTCATCAGCAGACACCTCCCACCAAGTGCATCACTCAGAGTGGATCAGATGAGACAGGGAGACACCCATCTGCATGAATACCAATTAGACACTTGTTCTAAAAATAGGTATTTGACAATAACACAGTGTGGATGCACAGATCCAGAGACAGATGCACCCAGCATTTTGATACAGAAGCTGACTGTTCTTCCCCTACAACCATATGCATTATACCTTGCACTTCTGCACTGAAGTGCTCTCACAGCACAAAAGCACTTCAGAGTCTACATTTCAACATATTTGTATGCACTAAACCTTTCATTTTCATGCATGTGCTCATCACACTTCTTAGGGTTCAAACACCTACACAATACCCCAAGAAAATCCACCCTTCAACCACCACAAGCAGTGGCTCCAAAGCCCTGGGCTCAGAAAACACCTCCTAATTGCTCAGCTAACATTATCACTCTCACTCATATGAATGCACAGACTGAAAAGTAAAATTGCAGCACTACAGTATCTGTAGTGAGTGAAAACATTTTTCTGTCTGTGGAGGAAAGGAAAAGCCCAACTGCTAGTAACTTATCTATCTTCTCATCTGCCGCACTATCACATATGATAGCAATGACTGCTTGCTACACAGCTAACTAGGCAATCCGAGCTGCAAAAAGCTTTCCATTATCCACCCTCCTCAAGTTGTTGTTTATTGAATATAGCTCTTTTTGCCTAAATTGATCTAACCTCAAACATTTTAATTTTTTTTTAAAAGCAGCACTATTCCTTCCTGAATCATACAAGGGACAAGCAACAATGTATTTTTATCCAGTGTGGCTGGACAGACCACTGAGGTATCCATGTCACTGAAACACAGATACAATCTCATGGTAACTTTACAGGTACAGCCCTCACCAAAAGTAGTATTCAACTTGGGAGAAAACATGAACCAGGTATCAGTTGCATGCTTAATTTTGTAAGTGTACCTCATATAAATTTCAATTTCCACAGTGCAATCAAAGAACAAATTATTGCTGTTTATCATATGCATATTAAGACATTAAGAAATATCAGTTAAGCTAACAATACAAATCCAATAAATATAAATTTCCAGGTGCCCCCCTCCCCTTTCTTTAAGACAAGCACAGAAATCAAGAAAATCAGGTTATAAAAGCCTATGTCAGAGTAAGATACCAATCTGAAACACCAGAAATTCAAGAAGCAGAAGAAAACACTGCAGTTTTCACAGAGCTTCAGTACGCCCAGGTTATGTCAGCTGAGCATTTGGCATGATTGGCTATGCAGTAAAATGTAAGGTTGATATGCAACACGCCCATTGCCAAATATACAAGCTTTTGTGTATTTGTGTAAAATACACTTGACAGGAAGACATG
This sequence comes from Falco cherrug, assembly GCF_023634085.1. Lineage (NCBI taxonomy): Eukaryota > Metazoa > Chordata > Aves > Falconiformes > Falconidae > Falco > Falco cherrug. The sequence continues at coordinate 8,470,308 of NC_073701.1, forward strand.
CAAGGTTAGAATTGGGTCACCTTACACCCATGCTAAGATTGTGAATATTTTCATTCCCTGGTTTATAAAAATCTTTGACAAGAAAACAAAATCCCAAAATCTTAAATAAAAAAAATTCTGTGTATACATACACACTAATCACCCAGTACTGAAACAACTACTTTTCAGTAAACTACAGCAGCTCTTTAAGAACATAAATGCTAGATAGTAATTTAGGACAGAAAGTGAAGACTCAGACCCAACAGATACCACATGGGAAGTTTCAAAGCAATGTAATAAAATGTTTTTTCCAAGTTTGAACTTGATCATGTTACTTAATTTAGAAGTCTGTATCCTGGCAATATGGGATCTATAATAATCAGGCACAGTCAAACCTTAGGTAAGGTGGCAATTCCAGAACACTGTCAGTGCAAAAATAATCTGGTGTAATTGCTACTAAACTATTTGAAAGAATACTCAATATAACAGTAATACTTGCTATAATTTGTACTGCATATCTCATTCACCTGATCCAAGCAGTACACCAGCTTGACACTACTTAATGGTATGATAAAACAAGACTGCAGCCAAACCAGAGCAGCTGATGATTCTTCCAACTTTCCCTTCTCAGTTTATTGCCTGGCAATTCTTCTTTCAAACTCTTCTCTTATGATCCCACTCAAACAAAGAAAAAAAACACCCTAATGACTAACAAACACATTGAACTTAAATCAAGGGTGTTTAAAAAAATCCTACCACATTAGCAAGCCAGAATTACCTTCAAGCAAGTAAAAAGAAAGTCAAAGACCAGAATTCATGGTCTCACATTTTACATGGTAAATGGTATCTGTTTACGTATTTGGCCGACTTTAAAAACCAGTCTTAAGTTAGCCAAGTCATAACCACCATCAACAGCTGGAAATTGACTGCAGAGTCTTCATTTCTCAAGCACTTACTAGTTCCAGTACAACCCCAAATCAAGACTGGTCAGAGAGATGCAAAAATGGCAGCCAAGCACTGATCCAAAACTACAACTAAACAGAGAAGAATCTGTCTGATTCATAAGAAAAATTTATCAATCATTAACAACAATCCTAGCATTGAATACCTTTTAATAACCACTAATTCACCTGGGACTAGTAATACCTCACTATAGCTTTCCAGGAAAGCTACTGCCTTACTTTGAATATTTGCAACTAGCAAATTGAACCTCAGGTTGAAAACGCAAGCCAGCCTTCTGTCTATCAGACAGTACTATCCCTGCCGCTGGGCTGAAGAAATCTGTACTTTGCCTGCCCTGTTTTGCAAGTGCTTGCTCCAAGCCAGTCAGATCTCATCCAAGATCACTACTACCTATATATCAGGACTGAAAAATGCGTGAAATGTGGGGAACAGCACTCTGAGGGTCATATTGAATGCAGTTAATAAACATTTATAGCCTGAAACATTCTCTAAGGCTGAACCCAAAGGCTGGCCAGTCACAATCAGTTACAACTGAAGCAGAGTCACATAATGAATGAAGCTACGCTGTGCACAGTCTACAGAAGATGCATATTCTAGAATAAATCTCTACATTTACTCTTCTATATTTACTTTCACTGTTGCTTTATTTGCTGCCATTCCAATTCAATGAAACAGTGCTGGCAAAACATTCAAAGGAGATTCAACTTAAGTTTCTCGACATAAACATTGAGAAGGAAGAAAGGCACAACAGACTACCAAGCAGTGAGAGACACTGCTGTAGAACACCTATAAAAAACAAGCCCACTTCTATTAGGTGCCTGAAACACAGATCCAGTGATCTAACCAATAACATCAAATTTATTCAGAGATACACCTAACTTCTAAGGTATTTAACAAACAAAAAACTTCAAACCCAAGCTGGCAAAAAGGAACGATTTGACTGCAACCTTTCTGCAACAGGTGAGTGCAACATCAGTTAGAGGAAGCTGCCTCAAAAAGTAAGGAAGTAACACATCAAGAATATCCCATGCATGGAGAAACTGACAGCTTCTACTCTGATGGAAAAAGGCAATTTTGACATACTTGTGTAAATTACACATACAAGAAACCTGTACTCTTATACCAATACAGAAAGGGGAAAATAATCAGTTTTGCTAACTCTGGCAGAAATTTGCCATGCTAAGACATGTGCTTTGCCTCAAAAATAAGAAGGTATGAACTAAGAGGGCAGGAACAAAACACTTAAAAATCTATATTCTCTAAGCAAACAGTCTCACTGAGAGATACTTTTTTCATGTAAGAAATCAGAAAAAAATAATATTGATTACCTGCATAGTCTGAAATTGTTATCCATCATTTTGGTAACTACTTGTGAGAGCCTCCAGGAAGTATTTATGTTTCTGGAATCAAATCCAGAAGAAAGAGAGAGGCTGCTGAGTATTGTTCATAAACTGAAACTTAATCTGGAAGGAGTGGCAGGTGTCATGCTAGCATATCAGCAAACCAAAAGAAGAACACTGCAGTTTGAAAGTACACTTCTCTCTGGAGTGCCGTATGAAAGGAGAAAAACCAGTCCCTGGGGTGAAGAGAAATCATCATACCCCAGAACCATGTCTCTCTTCTTTGGGAGCTGTAGAACATGCCAAAAAACATTTTTCCAATAAACTATAAGCTTGCACATGTGGTAACAAGGGGCACACAGCTCTCCCTAGTCAAGAACCAGAAAGGCAAAAGGAATTCAGCCAAAGGAAGTTACTGTCACCTAAGAGCACACAGCACAGTTTCACCTACACAAATAGGAACTGTCACAGTCTGTGTCTGTCCCTGTCACAGTGGTCTGACTCTACACCCCTACTCAAAACTACCTGGTGTCCAAGACCGAATGGCTTTGAATGTTCAATGCTGTTTTGGGTAAAAGAACACGGGTGGCATCCTGAACTGGAAATCTGCTAAAAAAGTGACAACACACTAAGATGGTATTGAAAAAAATCAGTCGGAGGAAGATGAAAACTTCCTGATCATGTATAGCTTAATATATATCACTGGACTAACTGTTTTGTTTTAACTGAGTTGTCATACAGATAAGGTTTTCCTTCAACAAACAGAAATCTCAGTAACATAAGGTTTGTATCGAGGAAGAGTCATTTGTTTTCATTATAGTTACTAATTACATAAATATCATAATAGCACATTTTAACATAGGACCTTTCGATTCCCTCCATTTTGTGAAAGGTGCATGAGCAGAGTATAATTTTGTATTTTGAATTTAGTGAATGAATGGCACTGACTGCGCCTGCATTCTTGGTACTAACGAAGCAAAAAGTCTTGCGGGGACTATAAAGTCACCAAAACCCCCATGCTGGAAGTGCATCACGATCCAACTCCAAGGCAATTATGCACTCGTTTTGTAGGAAACTGACAAAATGGTATAGCTTACAAAACCTGACCTGCTTATTTAAACTTATCAACAGATGGCATTACAGCCAAAATCTAAAATATGCTCATGTCAAGGGAGACAGTATCTTTACAGGCATAAAAGGCTAGGATGAAGCATAGCTAGTGCCTTGCCAGATTTTAATAAGACCAACTAATCAAATATTTTTGTTGTCTGCTACATAAACATGCAGCAAAAATGTATTGAGAAATACAACACAAACATTGCAGAGAACCCTCAGATAGTCTGAAAATACGTGTTCAAAGTTAAGATTAGTTTGCTTATTTATGGTGCTGCGTAAGTGAAAGTGGGGAATATGTAACACCTGTCAAAAGAAACAGCAAATGATACTGAAAATACTGGTATGCCTAAAATACTTTTGAGCCAAAAATTATTTTCTTTGTAATAAGACTAATATAAAAGATTTATTCTAATAATAAGCCCAATGTCCCATGACAACCCTCCCAGTAACAGATTTGAAGTAAAAAGTAAACCAAGCACTTTGAAGAAGCACAATGAAAATACATCATCGCAGCAGAAATGTCTCTACAGCATCCCTCCACCCTCAGTACCACTATGCAGTATTTTACCGCTGGAAGTAGGAGCTGTAATTCTAAACATATGCCAAGGCAGGCAAGAGAAATCTTTGGCATTTGCTTTAAGAATATTAACAGAACAATTACTCTTACACTGAGAAAGGTATCGGGTATTGTTTTTGGAATAATTCAGATTTATGAGCACATATCTGGAATGAAATTTTCCCTTGGAAACCAGGAAGTCTGTGGTAGTGAAACCGTATCTAAGAGAAGGTATTTCCCCCAGCCTTGTGGGAGCACCCAGGTTGAAGAGAAGGATTTCAATTTTAGCTGCCTATCAGAATCACATCCAGTAGCAAACCTTCAGTACAGGATATGCAAACACTGATATGATTCTCAGATTGTCTCTGAAATCAGAAGTAGATCAGCATGCAGAGTATCTGGCTCAGAAAATCTTCTCATGGTTGCAAAGATAGGTACGGAAACCCAGGTTAAAAGAATGCAACATGCACTTATAAATGCAAACTGTATTCTTATTCCCATTACAAAATGGGTCTATCCGTGAAAAATTACTGTTAACCTTGCAGTTTAATAATACTACAAAGCTTCTGTGTAAGAGAGCTCCTAGGGCTAAATAGTGAAAACGAAAATCTGACTGCAAGTGGTGAGAACCTGTCCACCAAAGCCTGAACCACTGAAAACAGATTAGTCAATATGAACTCAGCAATAGTTGCTGAAACAAGCCACAACCCATTCCATCCCACTTGTGGAAATGGGCATCAAGCACTAGCAAGAACTATGTACTGAATTCATAGAAAATAAGGAAATTGGTATCAAGTGCAGATTAGTCGTATACCACGGGGCCAAAAATGTACACACAGCAGATGCTCCCAGAGTTAAGATTACCAAAGCACTGCACAAAAACTGTTCAAAAGGAGTTTGGAAACGAAGTGCAGATGAAATTGAAGTTGGAGAATGATCAGAAGAATCAAGTAATACTGTGTGAAGCTCATAAATTAGGTCTCAACCACTGTTTTAACATAATTCCTTTTCACTATTCTGTTAGTTGTTAATGTGAACTAAACTGACTGAACCGTCTTCCAGGAGACAAAACACCTGACAATCCCTAGCCACGCTCACAACTTGTAAAGATTGGTACCAAGCTTGAAGGTCAAGAGGATTGAGAACCACACTAGCAAGGAAGACACACACATTAACAGTTTCTTCTGGCTTAAAATGCTAGTATTGCTACGTGGCTTTCTACATCCTACTCATAAAATGCTTCATTTTGTCTATCATCCTCAAACTGAATCTCCTGTTAATTTCCTTACAGACATCGAAAGGAGCCCCCTTCTTCCGCACACATACTTGCCACAGTTGCCACCTTACAACTGTTAAGTATTATTCTGATTCTGCTCCAACCCTGATGTTCCTAGTCTTTGAGATGTTGTGTCTTTGCTTATAATGATCTTTATTTACTTTTGTAGTTATTATTTTTTACAAAAGAAGCTAGGGAGAGGAAGGTACATGTAATAAGACAACTATCTCTGGGTATCAGACCTTTTGAATAATTTTTAAATATGCAAATAAGTACTTTCCAGTACATCTGGCCTCTATTGGCTGGCAATTCTCCTAAATGTATCAAGGTATGAGTCAGCTGAGGAAGAATGTGAAGAGATGCTCATGCAAGAAATTGGAAAAGCACAATGTCATGCTTGTGTTGCTGGCAGAGCAAAGGACAATACAATAAGAGACAGTGACAGGGGAGAATGTGAAGGCCCCTTAGAGTGAAGCTGGAACCTTCTGTGGTGGATGACAGCCAAAGAACAGGCTTGTCAAGGTAGAGACGGCAACATGTTGAGAAAACATGCCAGGAGGATAGCTTCAGTAATCGTGGTTTTAACAAGACAAGTAGTTGTCAGAGGCCAGCAAGAACAGCTAGCAGTAACTGAGATGGTAAATGAGGGAGAAAGCATAAGGGTTATCCAAAGAGACCAAGAAAAAACAAGCAGGAGATTCAGGCCATGAAACTAGATGAGTCACTATCCTGTACATGCAGAGCAAGAAGAGTGCAAGAAAACCCATGTTATAGGCCTAACTGAAGGCTCACAACTGAGGAAAGCAGGAAACAAAGAGAAATCTCAAAGGAGCTTTCTAGAGTTCCATCTTGGCCTCAGCAGTCTTAAAATTACAGCAAATCATTCAAAAGAGATGTTAAGGTAGTATGCCAAGTTGTGTAATTTAGTATCACTGGCATGAAGGAGGCAGAGCAAACCAAAGAGAGGGTATCAGAGGTGGGTCTTTGTGTCTAATTTACGAAAAAAATAAATGGAAGCTGGTAAATAGCTTACTGCAGAAGCTACTGAATGAATGACTAGAACAGTAGGAGGGAAACCAGGAAAATACTGACACAAAAGTCAAGGGAGGACAAGATTTCAAGACTGGGCATGATCAAGTGTCAAAAACAGCAGGGAAGCCAAGAAGGATGAAGATGGAACAGAGACCCTGAGACCTGGCCAAGAAAAGGTCATTAGAGATCTTAGGAGAAGCTTCAAGGGAGTCAGAATATCTATACTTAAGTTAACTTAAAAACCAGTTCTAGGCTGCAGACATGGTACAGGATCTTTCTGTTTTGGAGTCACAGGTCCTTCCATGAAGAAAAAATTCACCAGTGCATCATGCTTTCACTGTTTCTTAATCCCACAAAAAGCAGCATGTAGAGGGTTTGAGTTGAATATCGTATTGTAATTAAGGTAATCAACAGCAAGAACAACCAGCCTTTATGAAGTGTTTTTCATCCTTATACTTTGGAACCCTTATAAAAGATCAATAACCTATTCCCGGATAAATGGGAAGCCATGCATGGAGAAGCGTGCAGCCTAAGGTCAGCCAGCAAAGAAGTAGCAGAACCATACAGAGAACACAAGTCTCCAAAATCCCAGACCAGTTCTCTACATTCAAAGCTTGTCTGCTTTGTCCAGGTAGAGGTAAAGGGAATTTCAGAGTTAACTATTTTAGCAGCTTGTTTATTTTTCTCTGCAAGTTCCTAATGGGGTGGGAGAATTGTTTTTGTTTTACTTAACAATAGGTTTTTTGGGGAAACTGAGAATTCAGAAACTTTGCTCCTTTAATTTGTGACCACAAAGAGTTCAGATTCTTTCCCAATTATTCAGATTTGAACTTTTAACAGTAATTACATATTACTGCTATAATCAGCCACAGTCTTTATACAGCAGAGAGCATAAACAAAATTTGAATTGCTAATTGTAAAAACCAAAAAAGCAAGTATTTTTTTCCTCGAGGTATAAAAGCTCTCACTCGTCATCTCCCTCATTAATCAGTCTCTCTTATACATAAAGGAAGGGGGAAAAAAACCCCCAAACACATTTCCTTATTTCTTGACTTCACACCAAATAAACTGACCAGCTTAGAAAGATGAGGAACAAGGTACCAGGCCTCACACAAACTGTTCACCCCAGTTCTAAAAACCAAGATCCTGAAGTGCTGGAAGGAACCAGAGAATGTAATACAAGGGGGATTTTCATTCTAACCAACTAAAATCTGGCTATTCCTGAGGAAGGGAAGGGGACAGGGGAAAAGGGAAGGTGGGAGAACGAAAGAGTTGGATTAGGGAGACAAAGCACCATTCCCCAGCCTAGCAGAACTGGGTATTTTCAGAGGAACAAAATTCCATTTATTATAGTGGTAAAAAAAAACAGGTTTCTTGACATAACCTCAGACAAAAAATGTGCTATGTGTCCACAAGCACATAATCTAATGAAAGCCAAACCAAGAACAGGTCAAAATGCAGGTGTGCAAGTAAGAGCGGGGCCTGTGAGATGTAGTAAGAAAGGATTCCTGCCAATGAAGAGTCCTGGAAAGGAGGTGAGGGATGCTGGCTTGAAGAAGAGAAGCAGCATTTTAGGCTTATAGGACCACAAGACAGAATGCCGAAGGGACAGCATGGAAAATGAGATGCACAGTGCAGCACAGAGAGAACTGGGAGGAGGAGTGGGGTGTAGGAGGAAATGAGCATAAAGAAGTAGGAGGGGTGGAAACATGCTGGGCCTTAAAGGTGCAGGAGAGGAACCTGAAAAGATGCTAGGAAGTCAGTATGGGACTCAAGAAAGGGTTCACAAAGGTCAGGAACTAGGAAAATCTGTGCCATCTACCTTTAAGACACCAACTCCAAGATTCATAACAGGATGGGGTAGAGGATGAGGCAGGTCAAGGACAGAAGAATAAAACAGCAGTCTAGTCCAAGTCTGGGCAAAGCACCACAGGACACAGCATTAAATGGGTCCTAAACTCTGTTGTGAGGTCTCCAAATTTTGAAACATTCCCAGTGTTTTGCATTTTCATTTCAAACTTCAAATGAAAATTTGCAATTAATTAATTGTGAAAACATACTGAGAGAGAACAAGCATGCCACAGTAATACACATACGCAGGCTGCCTTTTAAAAGTGAAAACATGAGTACAAGGCAGAAATATGTTATAGATTTTTAAGTTCATCATATGTCCCTTAGAAGGAAGAAGAAAACAAAACCAGCAGAATAAATAGCAAGTAGCAATACTGACTCCAACCAAAATGATAAGCATTTGGGGGATGAGCACATCAGCTGGATATTCTTGCTAAAGTAACATGATGTGCAACAGCCAGCAATACAGAGATTTACATGCTTCTTCTTAGGCTTCAGAGTTAACACAACTGGAGAGTTCATACATTTTGGAGATACTATTTTAGGCTGCTCATTAATCTAGGCACTACTTATCTTTCCAAAGTTATCTTCCAATTTGAAAATGCTAGAAACAGTATTTTTTCAAGTTTCAATTCTGAGGCATCACTCAGCAACAGATTCTGCAAATGAAGTACTAAAAACCTCAGAGGGTTCTGTGTGAAAGTCCACCCAGCGCTGGAAGAAGCAAATGGAAGAATGAGTCCAAAAGCATTTTACCTTTATAGTTTCTAATGACCTAGGTGTAATTCCTGTCTGACAGTTGTGTAAAATTAATCAGCTCAGTTGCCTGCTCTTGAGGGGCAGCTGTCCATATCACAGTTGCCATTGACCATACTTCATTTCTGGCACTTGGAGTAAAGGTCCAAAGATCCAAACTGGGATGCAGACTGAATCACCCACTACACGAAGGTCAGCTGAAGTTTAGAGGAGGAGGTAATAAGCAAAGATACCTGTACCTCTGCGGTAAGAAAAAACTTCTCCAGAGACACAAGCATTCAGTTGTATTTTTACAAGGGGTAAAAAAAAAAAGGGGGGCGAAAAAAAGAAGTACTACAGTAGTCACAACCCTATCTCAGATGGGGACATGGGACTAATATCCAAACTCCTCAAACTGTTTACTGTATTCCATTCCAACTTTTCTGACTCCTTATTCTATCCTAGAAATTTGCCTACAGAACCAGATTTCAAGATAAAACCCAAGAACTTACAGAACATGTACTTAAACATTAATATAACCTCATGATCTTTCAGTAATGTAATCTTTTTCCCACAACTCTCTAGACCTCCTCATTCCATTTTACTTAAGGGCTTGACCTGAGAAACGCCACACAGTCAGCTCTCAAATGGGAGCCGAGTGCCCATAGGACAGGATCAGAGTGCTTCAACTTAAAAAGTCAACTTTCAGAAGCACAAATGTCCAAATGCAAATTTACAAACCCATACACAAAACTACGTGTCTTTTTACTCAAATATTGGACTTCATTGCTTCTGTTGAAGTCAACTCTACGTGTCTGGGCATTTACAAGAATTATGATATTTATTTAGGTATCTAAATGTGGGTTTTAAAGTCTAATTTTAGGTGTTCGGGTTTAACATTCTTAATGTAAACTCTTAAAGACATAGCACTTTCATTTAAATGTGTATATAAAGTACCTTGCACTTTTATGAAGACAAATAACACTCTCCCTTTTTCTTTTATGGATACTTTTGTATAAAATAAATGGTGTGGAACAGTTGCAGTATTCCACCTCAGAGGAAACTGCATTTTTGCCTGTGATAAACATTTGATCTAAATGCCATGATCACACTGAAAAGCTATGCTCCTTAAAAATTATTCCCTTCCTTAAATTTATCAGTATGTCCTATCTTTTGTAGAACTGTGGTTTAAGCTACAAGATCTTCAGAGCAAAGACTGTCTTAATTTTGTGTGTCCAAGCCAGCACTGTCAGCAATTAACAAATAAATAACAATTACTCTACAGCACACAACTTTCAGCCTTGTATGTCTGTCATGAATATTTAAAGTTCACGCAGCAAATACAAAATTTTAATCTTTATCATTAATAATGAAAAAAAAAAAATTCATATACAGAAAGATAATTGTTGTGGGAGAGCAGAATTTTGTAAGGCTGGCATATATATTCTGTAAAGTGCCCTGGCATCCATCAGAGCCAAAAGCACTTGAAAAATGTCAAGTCATTACTGTGAGGAAGGGGGCAGCGTGAGGTAAATTAACCTCAAGAGCATGAAAAGTCAGTTACCCCCTTGAATGTACAAAGGCCAAAATGCCTCAGTTATCTCTTCCCTTGTGCTAGATAACACAGCACTGCTCAAAACAGGCTGATTGCATAACTATAGGGCAACAGGTAGGAGGGCATCTAACAGTACCCCCAGAACATATGTACACTTCATGGTTTAGCCTCCCCTTAGAAAGAGGCACCTTCTGAAGCTATGGATAACTGTCAAAATTCCCTGCCAAAATGGGGAATCACTTTGGCATCTTTTGTCTGATCTTGCTAGCAAATTACACCAAGGAGTTCCTTCTTCAGGGACTCCCTGTTAACCATTGTGCTCCCAAATGGATTCCAGAAGGGTTCCTGTCCTGGCCAAGGACCATTTGATCTTGGATTTCCTCACGATTATCTCACTGGAGAACAAAACCAGGAATCTCTCAGGTGAGATACCCTTGGGCATGATTCCTCTGCTAAGGAAATCTGCTTTGGCTTCATCCGAGATGAAGACTCCCTCGCACTGGATTTCTCAGGAAATCACTACGCTAGTGTTAGAATACTCATTTGTGACTGGAAATTAAGTGCCTCATTTACAAAAAGCAGCCAGCTTGGCTCACCACAGCACTGGCATTAGGATTCACATTCCTAGCCCCTGAACACAGCAGTATAAAACACAGATGAAGGTGGCAATGGAATGGCTTCTTTCAGCTTTTGGAGCAGGTTCCACCAGCACTGTCACAATTTTCATTCCCAGGCCCCTGAGCACCACAGAACCCACTCTCAAGGGCACCATTTCCAGAATTCATCTCACAGCACCTAGGTACATTTTAGGACACAGATCTCAGAGTACTAGCACTGGGATCTGTACATTCGGCTCCCAAGCACAGCAAGGTCTGCATTTGCACAATGATTTTATTCCCACAGTTACGAGCATAGTAGGACCCACATGGAGAACAACTGACACTCCAACCCCACGGGTGAATCCTTGAACATTAGCACTACGAATCACTGCTCCTGTCCCCTCAAAGCCTTTTTGGCCAGTATCATTCTTCTCAATGACCCCTAAATGACATAAATTAATTTCACACCGTTGATGATAAAAACTGAGCCTAGGATGAATACACCAGTGAAAGAAAGTAGAAGGGAAAGGGCAGAGAGGTTTCTTACAATTAAACAGGGCTAAGGTCTCCAATAAGCTAAAAAAGTAAGGGAAAGAATCAGGTCATTTCCATATAGCATATAAAGAAGCTCAATGAGAGAGACGGAGAAAGACATGCAGAAAACGAAGCCTGGGGAGAGGCTCAGAAACAGAGAAAAGATGAAAAGGGAAGCAGATACAGCAAGAAACATGGAAAACAAGGACAGAAGGCAAAAGAGAAGGGCAGCTAGGAATAGAGAGGTGATATAATGTGGTCACTCACTCTGTCTGGAAGATTTTCTGGAGGGAGGTGGATTATCTTCAGTGCTGGTTTCTGGGGTGCTGCCCTTCACACTCCTTCTCTGAGACCCATCCTCAGAGCGTTGCTGTCAGCTATTCCAAGAGCTTCTTTAAGAAATATCTTGAGCACGAAGCGATTGTGGATGAAATCTGGATCTTGAGTATTAAAACAATCTGCCTGGGACTGACAGTCCCCTAAAACTGCTGGTTTTACCCCAGGATGGAGATCCTCTCTCCCTTTTGGCAGCTAACTACTAAAGGAGTGTTCCCCTGGGAGACAGCCTTTTTTCACTGATTGTCAGATTATTTCAGAGATCAATTTTCCCAATCTCCCTACCTGTAAATCTATCCTCTCTTTCCTCTAGGTGCACCTTTTCCTAATGGGTGGGCAAATCTCTTTTTCTGAAAAAAATCTTGCTATCTTTGTGGATATTACCAGCAAAACCTGCCTTTTCCTTTCCCTGTAACTGGGAGGTGTGTCTTCTCTCCTTGCACAGGATATCTGAAGAAAACCCTCTTGGGATCAGGGGATGAGGGATCTTCTTTGGGATGAAGGAGGATGAGGTCAGTATCGGAAATTACCTTTATCTCCAGTGGTTAACAGCAACTGGAAAAGGGAAGAATAAATCTGTCCCTGCTTTCTCCCTCTCGTTTTGCTTTCTCTGCTGCCTGCTGAGCAGATGTAAATAATTAAAAATACTAGGTAAGCACCGGGAGCTCCTGCTTATTTCTGTCTTTGGGACTGCCTCTCTTGGGCATACAGGGTTTCTTCTGCGAAGACTCCCCTGTTCCTATCTGCTCTGGTGAAGGGCTGTCTCCTCTGCTTGGGAGAGGAATTTCCTCGGCAAGCGGTGGGGAGTAGGTAGCAAGAGTATTTCTCGCAGCCCTCCGATACTGGGGTCTGAGGACGCCTCCCCCCTAGCCAGGTCCTGCGGGAGCTCCAGGAGGCTCTATCCCACAGCGGGGAAGAGCAGACCTCCTTCTAGTTGCCAGGGCTCGGTGCCGGGGCCCTCTCTGCCCACCCTCGGCTCCTTAGTGGGGAAGAGGGCAGGTGTTAAGCTCCCGCACCAGCTGCGGGGAAGGGGGGTGGCAGGCGGCTGCGCCCCGGCCTGCCGGCGAGGCGGGGGCAGCGAGAGGCCGCCGGAGTGTCACCCCCGCCGGGAGCGGGGCTGCCTAACGGGGTGTCCCCTCACGGCCGCGGATGGGGCGGGGGGGCGGCGGGCTGAGTCTCTTCCCCCACCCCGGCAGGCTACGGGGGTGTCCCCCCACCCCGGCTGCCCGGAGGCTGTCCCTGGCTTCCCCCCAGGCCCCAGCTCCTCTTGCCCGGGCCCGGCTACCACGGGAGGCCGCGGCGGCTCACGGGCCTGCGCGGGGCTGAGCGGGCGCCTCCGCCGCCTTCCGCCGGGCCTCGGCTTCGTCCCGAGGGGGCTCCCCAGGCTCCGGTGCGGGGGGCCCCGGCCGGGCGGCGCTGAGTCTCTCCAGGCCCCGCCGCTCCCGCGGCTGCTGCTCCGGCTGCTCCGGGCTGCGGCTCCACTGCAGGCCCCGGCTCCTCCCCGGCCTCCGCTCCGCCTCCCCCGGCTCCCCCCGGCCGCGGCCGCCCCCGCCTCCCCGGGTTAAGGAGGCGCGGGGCTGGGGGAGCTGCGGCGGCCCAGCGGGGGCCGCGCCCGTTGTGCCCGGTGGCGGGGGACCCCGTTGGGGCCGAGGGCTCGATTCAACCCGGCGGTCGCGGCCGGCCGGGGGGCCCTCGCCAGTCAGGCCGCTGCCAGCAGCAGCCTCTTGCCGCCCCCGGGCTGGCGGCGGCAGCTGTTGGGCCACCCCTGCGACAGCCGCTCGCCCACCCGCCGGTCATCGCCCCCGGCCCCGGCGCGCTCCCGCCACACCCGCCGCACGATGCTCCCGAATGGCCGCCCGGGCCCGGGGCTGGGGCTGGGGCTGGCGCCGGGCCTGGCCGCCCCCACCGCACTGGCCGCCCCGGGGGACCTGCCCTGCTCCCACCAGCCCTGCGGTGGTTGTGCCCTGCGCCAGCCCAGGGCCATCGAGTCTTCTCCCACCCCCAAAAAATTTGTCTCTCCACCCCTCCTCATCTTCTCACACCTTGTCGATGGCCTGTTGCAGTAACATCCCCAGACCTTGAGCGTTGGGTATTTCCACCACAACCCTGTTACAAGTCTCATCGCTAGCTCTCCGATGTGTTAAACCAGCTAAAACCATACAGAAACCCCTGTGAGTTAGAAATGCGAGTTGCCCTGCTGTCGCCCAGCTGGCTAAAAACAGGGCATCTCCTGCTGGTGTGTTGTAAGGCTGGTCTTAGGGATGCGGACCAAGGCAACTGGCCATGATTTTACAACATTAAAGAGGACTGCACAGCGAAGTGAGCTAAATTGATGAACTACTCCAAAGTGTGTGTGTGTGAGAGAGAGAGAGAAGGAACAGGCACTGCCTGGGATCCCCCTGCATCTGAGGCCAATGTCATAGGCAGGCCACTTCTACATGGAGACCCAAAATGCACAATCATGAAACAGCCTCCCTGGGGGTCCTTACCACACTTGTCAGACCCCTGTGTTTGACAAGCTCTTGCTTCTCTGGGTAGTTTCACATTTGCATCCTCCCAAACAGTAACACTGCTATAGCTTGGCATAGAGGGTAGGACACATGCTGGGAGAAAATGGCATTTTCTGATTTTTTTTTTCCTTATGGAAACTGTAATACGGAAATTGTTCTGGTAGTAGAAGGGGTGTTGTAAGACTTGTTGCTTTGCAGGGCTTAATTTACTATTGTACCTGCAATGACTCTTTGCATGCCTTCAACAGGTCAAAAGCTGTGCCAAAGTCCCTGCCTTCATTTCAGGAAGTCACAAGGATGAACGCTCAACCTCTATCCATCCTCAGGTTGTTTTGCATCCTCTTCTCCCACACCAAACCTTTCTTCTGCTCCTACGCCAGCAGCTGTGGCCATAACTCTTCTCCCTGTGCTACTATTTGTTCGTCTATCAAGGAGGGTTTCCCGCCCCTTTTCCCATATTATTCATGTTATCTCATTACAGATCCCATTACAGTGTTCCTAATCATTACCAAGGGCCAATAACCATCTCTTTTCCCTCCCACTTCCACATCAGAGCTCTGTCCTACTCTGTCCTTTCCCCCCAGTCCTGCGTAAATATCTTAGCTCCAGTTCACTTGGCCTTCTGCCTCTCCTTGGACTTCTGTTTGGGCTAGGTGCTCTTTGGGTCTCCCTGCTATTCCCACACCAAGCTCTCCAGTTCCCCTTCAGCTAGGATTTGTGTCTATACTGTGCACAGGCTCCTCTTAACTCTACTGAGAGACAAGGCAGACATCATTTTGCTGGGAGGCACTGATGGGTGGTATCTGCGAGTTGTTTCATCTATAGCCAACTGCAGAGGTGTTGGAAAACTGTGGTTGGACTTGACACGTGCCAGGCATCCAATGCGTGTTCCCCATTTATTTTTCCTTTTGGTTTTCAGGATCCTGTCTCCCAAATGAATGTCTGAAACATTGCCTGCTTTTCATAGATAAAAAAAGACATGAGGTAACTAATTTATTACACTACTTGAAAGAACGTAAATACAAAAATGCCATCCAACACAAAAAAAGCCCTAGGGAGGCAGGCCAAAGAATCAGTGTTGCAGAAACACACAGAAGTGAATGGATCATGATCCATTATCATATTCAGCATTCAGAGAAGAAAAAGATCCACCCCAAAGCCTTTGCAAGCAAAGGATAGCAGATGGAGGCATGTGGAAAAAAAGTAAACTAGTCACCACGTACCTTATTTTTACATTACATTTGATGTATTTTATCCTCCCAGTTTTTCAAGATGCCACTGGCTTTGTGCATGACTGAATTGTTAATATTTGTCTAGGGAAAGCTATAAATTTTGACAGATGGGTAGCGGGCAGTTAGGGCTTCTGGTATCCAGGAAGGTGTAGGAGGTGGCTTTGTTTTTTGGCAGTTGGGACATTGAAACTGATGGTATTCGGGAAGGAATTATCTTCCACATCCTGGCTGAAGGACTGTTCCTTCCGTTTGCAACCAGCAGTAAACAGGCATCTCAGCAATCCCCTGTAGCATGCAGGTATCCCAACATATTTTTCTCCCTGAGCAGGATTTGGTGGTTGGCTTGTGGCTTTTTTTCCCCCAAACCCTCTTCTTACCCAGGAAAATCTTTCTTTTACATATTTGTGCATACATATAATTTGCTTCAGTTGTTCATGTTACACCCCCTGAATTTCTCAAGAGTACTACATGAAAATGACATTGCCTACCCCCTTTTGAGGCCACCCCCATGTAACGATGCATCATACACGCCAAGAGGCTACAAGTGGTGGTTTAGAACTCGGCGCTTGACATACACATTTAGGATCTTGCCTACATGCTTCATGCCTTATGCCTCCACCAGTGCCAGCTGGGCCTGGCAGGAGCTCCAATGGCTGGACAAGCGTCGAGGGCCGTGTTGGCTGTCCCAGCCTCCGACACTGGGCCCACCGCGAGCGGACACGGCCTCCGGCGGCCGTTCCCTCGGTGTGCCAGCTCCCCGTCCCTGCAGCTGGACACCCGACGGCACAAGCTCTTCCCTGCCGGTACATACGGCCACGGACGGTCTGCTCCTCCGCCCGGCGCCCCTGACGGCAAGGCGGGTCGTGCCCCACCAGCCGCCCCCCGCAAACCCGCGGAGGCAGCAGAGCCGCCGGGCACCGCCGCCCTCACCCCGGGCAGTCCCCGCCCGGCGCCATGCCGGCCGCCGCTACCGCACCGTCTACCCACGGCGGGGCCTCGCCCCCCCGGGGCCAGCCCCCCGCACCCGGGCAGAGCCCGCCCGGTGCTGCCGCGCCAGCGCCTCCTTAAGAGCGCACGGAGCCCCCGCACGCAGCGGCCGGGCGGCTCCTCCCCGCCCCGTGTCGCATCCAGCCTGGGAACGTGTGGCGGGGAGCGCAGCGGCAACGGGGACACGCAGGGCAGCCCCGGCCCGGGGCGGCGGCAGACCCGCACAGCGGGGGGGTTGGGGGCGGCCCCCCGGGCAGAGGCGCGCGGGCGGCGGCGCGGCTGCTGGGGCGGGGGCTCCGGAGCGCGGCCCTCCCTTCCCCCCCGGTCCCGCTAGCGCCTTCATTCCACAGCGCCCATTGGCGAGAGTCGGGGGCGGGGCTAGCCCGCAGCCCACAGCTTGGTTGGCTGCTGCATCCACCCATCAAAGGGCGACGGCGACCGAGGAGAACTCGCCCTTCCGATTGGCCGCGGCCTGAGAGAAGGTGGGCCGACGGGCAGACAGCGGTAACCCCCATTGGTTCGCCCCCCGCGTGTCAGTCAAACGAGTCACAAAGGGCCGCGCGGCCGGCTGGCGTGCGGCGCGAGCGGGGGGCCCCGGCGGCGGGGCTGTTTGTCACAGTGCGCAGGGGTCACTTCCTGTCCGCGCCCGACGGCTTCCGGGTTAGCTCGGCGGCCAGAGGCGGCCGCAGTTCGGCCGGCGGCCGGCGCATGCGTGGGGGGGGGGGCGGTGCCTGGCCGTGCTCCCGCTGCCCCCGCTGCGGACGGTTGGCCGGACGGTTGGCGTGGGGCCGTGTCCCGCGTCCCGCACACGGGGCCCATCCCGCACACGGGGCCCATCCCGCACACGGGGCCCGCTGGCGCTGGCAGCCATGGGCGGGTCCGGGAGGGCAGCGCGCTCCGCTCCGCCCCGGCGGTCCCGCGGGCAGCTGCGACCCTGTGGCCGTGCGGGGACCCCTGGGGCTTTCCCCTCCGCAGCCTCCTCGCAGGTGGGGCCGTGCGGGGGAGCCTCTCCCCGCCCCTTCCCCCCCCCCCTCCCCCCCGGGGAGCGGCAGCTGCAAAATGGCAGGAAGGGGCTCCATGTTGTCTCTCGCAGCAGCACCCGCACTGGAGCTGTGACGGCCGCGGGTGGAGCGGGGGGCTGCGCCCCCCTGCCAGGCGCTCAGGCCTGTGCCGAGCTCCTCATGCTGCGTCTCGGTTCAGATGCAGTGTGCAGCGTTCGGGTGGGTGCTGGTGATGGTACATGCGGGAGCGCAGTATCCCTCTTGTCATAGTTGTGTTCGTGAGTAAGAGAGGCCATTAAATTTAATTCAGCCGCTTGCTCAGCAGGTGTGACTGAAGTCACAGGGTGAAGTGTAGTAACCTTTTCCTGCTAAAACTCAGGCTCTTGGAGATGGAGCATGTTCTACCTGGTTACAGCCATGTCTGCTAAAGGATTGTGCCAGTGTAACGCTGCCAGGTTACATTAAAAAATAAATCAGCCCAGCCCCAGAGATTTTAGTCACTGGGAGAGGTAACTGACTGTTTTGGGTGGACAGAAGCCCTTCTGCCCCTCACCACCCCTCAAAGTACAGTTTCCACATGGACTATCCTGTCCGTACCACGGGGCCGCTCCTGCTTTGCAGCTGCAACTATACAAACCCTTCCCTGAAACCCTCGGAAGTCTAAGACAGGGATGATGGCTCTGCTTTCAGTACAGAAAGTCCTTTTTCAAAAGAAGGAAAGTCCCAGCCTTCATTTCTTAGTGACTGATGGTTTGGTCTTTGTTTCCTCCAAGCCTGACTGTGCAGGCTCTGTGCCATCGCATGTGGTTGTGATAGTCATTTTTCAGGCTACAGCTGCACTTTAATGTGCTTTGAAGCAGGTAGTTCTGTGAGTTGCAGAACTAACAAAGCCTGGTTCCTTACCAGTTTCAGTCTTGTAATTGGATTCTTTGACAACTGATAAGGTACAAGTTCTAACTGAAGCTTTTCCCCTAATTGGTGCATTTGTAATGTCTCTTCATTCTGGTTCTCTTATGCCTTTTACATCTTTAGTTTGTACCATGACCTTTCCCTCTGCAAGGACAGAAATAAAGTCTTTCTTGTCTATTTGGTCTCTTTATTTTTATGAACCCTACAGGAGTTCTTGGTTTTTTAGATCTCTGCAACAGACTTTCATTCTTCTCATGGCTTTATAGCAAAGGTTTAAACCTGGGTCAACTGCTTTTCCTGCAATATTTCAGACAGGCGTAGTGGCTGTAGGTAGGTACCAGGACAGAGCAGGGCTCATTCCCAAGGATCATGAGCAGGAGATTTCTGTGTCCACCCAAGACTGAATGCCCTATTTGAAAGACAGACGTGCCAGCGTATCTTAGGTAAATGCCCTTGTTACCCAGCTTTGCATAATTGAAGGCAGTTGCTCTTTTAAGGCTTTTTTTCTTGAAGCTCTTCCTCTTTGTGTGAATGATTAAATACATGCAGAAAGAAAAACGGATTATAAACCCCAGTCTTCAGGACATTCAGTCAGTATATGTGAGATACCAGGGAGAAACAACATGACAAAATTCAGACTCGGCTATCTCTGACAGAAAGCAATGTGGGGAGGCAGGGTTTGGGGTCCAGATCGGACAGGCTGGGGGAAATGTAACTGTGATGTACTCGGTCTGCCCCAGCCCTTCCTATGGGTTCCCTGTGGCTGAGATGTGCTCTGAATGGGCCTCTGGGAGTGACATCTTCTAGGCAGATTGGTGGGGGGAAATCGCACATAGGAGCCTTGTTCTGGGGCTTCTGGTCAAGCTGAAAAGCTTGGAGGGTGAAGTTAGAACTAACAGAATCAGCAAGTGCTTACATGAGTGTAATACTTAAATGCGGACTCCTGTGTGATTACAGCGTTTGTAAGGCTAGAGAGCAGGGGACCCCTGGGGGCAAGATTCCGGGCTGTCATGGTCTGGCAGACCAGGGTGTTGAGGTCTTTTGCAGCATTTATAGTGGCCTAGAGTCTGCTGTGCTCTATTCTAGCCGGCTTGGATGAGAAAAAGGAGCTTTCTTGGGAAGAGAAGTGGGTGTCAGTGAATGAAGTGAATTTGTTCTGTGTACGTTTTCAGTTAATGCTGTTTTTCCTTCAGTATAAAACACCTAAAAAGTTTTCCATGACAAAATTATTTTCGTCATAATCGCACTTTCCTGACTCAGGAGGTTTACGTAGTGTTACTGTTATATAGTGTTACCTATTAGAGATGATGAAGTACTCACAAGTGAGACATTTCAGTAGTTAGACAGACAAGACAAAGTGATAATGAATATCAGACCCTAAGGCCGAAAGCCCACAGAGGTAGTTACACGTTATGTTACTATAGGCTCAATGAATACAAAGCAAAGTGCAGGAAAATTGTGAAGCGACTCTCTGCTAAAAAGCTGTAAATTAAAAGGTACTTTCTTACTCAGCAGTTAAGATGCTCAGGTGTGTTCTGACTAATCTTCTGACTTGACAGGCTGAAATATTTTTTACAGTTTTTCTTGCTTGTTAACCCTGCAGAATTAAAATAGCTCTGAGAGGAAGCTGGATGCTGATCCTTCCTGTATCGAATTGACAAAATCGTATTCTAAGTTTCAGATAATTATAGTGAACAAACGAAAAGAACAATTAGTAGCTGTCCTTAAAGGAAAACCCTGTTTTGTGCATCAAAGTTTGGATCTTCGTATTAGGCAACAGAGCCAGAGAAGGAAAGCTGTGGTCACATCCCAGGATTGGCTCGGAAAGCTCTGTCTGCTGCTAAATGCAGATAGAGGTTCCTGTGAAACAGTAAATGTAGAACCACCTCAAGTCACTTTTCAAAGAGCCACTACACTTCACAGACACTAAAGCACAGTAAGTCTGATTAACAGTCTGTCTACCACTTCAAAAGCAGATGGTGTGAAAATGCAGACAGGATATAAAGTTTGATCGCAATAGCTCAAACTAATGAGCGGTTCATGCTGTTGCATTCTGACTGAGAAGCAGACATCAGAGTTAATAGTAAAAGATTAAATTCCTTAGAAATGCTACAGATACCTATGATATCAGCAATAATGATAGTCTTGATGACAAGCATTCCTGTGGATCAAAAGGAAAATAGGATAGCCGTGTGACATAACTTATAATTTCTGAGAAACTGGGAGTCATGCAAGAGATTCTTCAAAAATTACAGTAGGGAGAAGCTTGAATTTGCCGCATGTGATAATTAGGAGGAAACCTGGAACAGAGAGTTGCAGAGGAAACAATGAAATGCATTAAAAGTATAGATGAGAGTCTTTCAGGGTGTGAGAACCAGGAAGCCTGTGAAAGAATTAGTGGATGTGTTGGATCAGGGGAGGTTAAAGTGAACAATTAAGAAAAACTTTGCTTTTCCATATCCACCGTCAGTTTTGAGGGTGTAGGAGGCTTTTATGTCCCTGTCCTGCATCCATTCTGGTTTGTGCAGTGAAGCAGCTTTTGGAAATTGAGATCTCATAAGGAGAAATGTTGGGCCAAACTAATAATTTTAAAACATAATATAGCATACCTCCAAGAGTTCCAGAGAACTTCAAGTGAGAAGTATTTGGGTGATTTGGCTTCTTGGATTAGGAAAATACGTGGTCTCATAGAAAGCTGCCATAGTACCAGAGCATCAGAGGAGACAATACAGGCTGTACTCACAATTTTAAAAAGGGTGCTAGGGATGAAGCAGGGAAGTGGAATAGTGAAGCTTTTATCTGTTTCTTAAAAGCTGGTCAGAATGGTAATTAAAAATATGTCAAAACATCTGGAAGACTGTGATAACCAAGATGAATTCTTTAAGCAAAGAGTATCTCATAAATCCCCTTCTCAGCTTTCTGAATGTGTCAATAAAGAAGTTAATAAAAGAGAAACATTTAATCTGATATATTTAGATTTTTAAAAGGCCTTTGAGGCTGCTCCACAAAGACAGAATCTTGATAGGGAAAAGGGATTACTAATGTAGGTCACTTTGGGGCCTTATCTTGTTTCATATTTGAATTCATGGCCTTGGAATAAATAAAAAGAGCATTCGGATGAAATGTGCTGATGGCACAAAGACAGAATGATCAGGATGTTATGAAGGAATACTGAAAGACCTCTGAGATTTGGATAAAATAAAATCTTGGATGAGATTCAGGTATGCAAAATTTAGTGCCATGAATACAGGGACTAATAACTTCCCCCTCCCAGGGACTCATCAGTTGGAAATGAGGGAGAAGGAGGAAAAGGATCTTTGAGTATTAGCTGGTCACACACCATGAACTGCTAAAAGGTAAATAGGATCCAGGAAGGTACCAAGAGAATCTCCTAATTAAAAAAACCAACCAACACTCATATAGAATATTGTGAATAATTCTGATCCTTCATTCTTAATAAAGATTCATTCAGACTGAAACAGGTGTAAGAACAGCTCCTAGAATTTTCTATAGAATGATAGAAAATCCTATCACCATAACTTTGGCTTAAAAACCTTGCCTGGTAAAATGGAGACAGTGAAGTGGCCAGAAACACACCTGACCGTAAGCAACAGGGAAGGGAAGGAGCTTTTAATTGGAAGGATACTACTAGTTTAAGAACAAATAGGTGTAGAGTGGCCAAAGTTAGGCTGAACAGTAGGAAGAAAAATTCCAGAATTAAGTAGGGACTTTTCAAAATGGCCTTCCCTAAATTGTGCAAAAAATATTTAAAAATCATAAGCATTATGTGTATATATGTATATATATAAAGTAAGAGGAGAAGAATTGTCTTCAAAGAACTGTCCTATAAGCAGCAAGCAAGGGGTGGAATTGAACAATTAATTTTCATCATGGCAAAAGGTTGAAAGCAAAATGTCTTAAGGATTTATCCATTGTCTTGTGTTGTGTTTCTTCATTGTTCACCTGGAAAGAGGAGGGAAAAGTGAACAGTGAAGCACTGACTTCTGCAGAAGGCAAAGTAATTTAGAGCAGCTGTATTAGACTTCAGTCAGACCTAAACAGGGAAGGTGACTGGGCAGCACAATGGTAATTGAAATTCAAAGTGCAATGGCAAGGGACAATGCTACCCCTTCTGGGGTTTAAATTAACTCTATAGTAATCATAGGCACGAGATTTCAGCGCCAGTGTGGATAATCTTGTCTGAACGCTCTGGGGAGGACCCAGAGGTTTGCCCTTAAAGAGGAGACTTCAGGAAATGGTGACAGAAACGATTAAGGCATGTAAAAACTCTGAGAGAGAGATTAGAAAAAAACTGATGTTGCTGTTTTGGAAAGGAGAGATATAAAAGTGGATAGATAGTTTATAAAATAATTGCTAGAGTAGAAGTAGACTTCAGAGCTTCTGTTCTTCCTGTATCATAACACAAGAACAAAGAGACCGTTCAATGAAACTGGGGAGTGAAAACAAGGAAACACTTTTCCTTATCATGAGATTACACTGGTGAATTCATTGCCAAAGGAAGTGGTTGAGCCAAATGCTTCACTAGCTTTCAGAAAGAACTGGACATTGATACAGCTCTCACGAGTGTCTAGTGCTGTCATCAATGACCATACGCTTGGGCCGGGGTATTTGTTAGGGTTATGAGGGGGAAAATCCTGGCTGAGGACGCCAAATTATCTGGTAGGTGACTAATGCCCAGGAGAAACCTTAGCCAAGGTGTGTGAGTCACGCTGAAGTATAATTGAATTTGAAATGAAGATACAGAGCTGAAGAAGGGCACTGACTAATGTTTCCTTTCATGGACAGGCATCTGCTGTCTTTCTTTTCCACTCAGCCTGAGGTGGTAGAGTGGAAACAGGAAAAGGAAACAGCCATTTAACTTCAACTTAATTCAGTTTCTTCTCTGAACTGAACTTAAAGCTTTCTGATCAGTCCACATTTGAAAGCACAACATACTCCTTCAAGTGCTACCACTGGCCAGACACAGCCCTAATTCCTGGCAGGATTTTTTGACAACATTGCTGATTATGTTCTGAAGTTGTTGGTTTATAGGACTAGGCAGCATCAGATGCCCTTTCGTCCAAGGAATGAGGAACTAGTATAACTGTGTTCCTGTGCATAACCAGAAGATTTTTTGTCTCAAACATTTGTGGAGACACAGGATGAATAGAAGGGGGGAAAAAGTATTTACAAAGGCTTGTGTAAGGTTTCCAAAGGATTTTTGAATGGCTGCTGTCCTGAAAATACTGCATTCTGCTTAAGGAGTCTGTGTCAGGGAGAGAGATTAATTGATAACTTGGTAACAAATTGGTAGTAAACATTTGCAGAGTCCCTAAACACCAGTAGGCTTGGTTCAATGTGTGAGTTTTGAAATCTGAATGTGAATCATCCTTAGCCCTTAAGAATTGGTATGAGCCAGCAGTTCTGCTCTGGGTTGCTTAAAATGGCATTGCTGCAGTTATGACATGCGCTTGGTGATGATGCAAAATATTCAGAGCTGAGTTGGCCTGCAGCCTCTGGAAGAATTACTGTCAGCAAAATGAGTAACCATATACTCAAAATGACAGTTCTGGCCTGGAAGATTTGTTTACCATTTGTTTCCTGTTGGATTTAGAACTTCTATGCTTCCCCAGCTCTAGCTTTGTAGTGATTTTTGCCATATGCAGGCCAGTAGCTCAGGGATGCAATGAAAGAGGCACTTGTTTTTCCCAGTTCTCCCCTTTAGTTCCTGATAGGCAGCACAAGATTTAAGGAAGCTTTCCTTTCCAGCTCAGAAAGAATGTGGAGATCTGCAGATGAAGCTCTGGGAACACATGAACCCTATGTGAAGTATTCAGAGTAACCTGCCCTTGTTTCAAAGCAGCATTGGCTTTGGCTCTGATACCGAGTCTTTGTGTCTGGGATCAAATCAGTGGGAGTTGTCTGGTGAAGCACGACGCTGGGGTAGAGCAATGCACTTGACCTATTAACCAGTGTTTCCAGTAACCTGGATCCTGAAAACCAACAACAAGCTCTAATTTTTCTAAAGGCAACACAATTTTTGAAAAAAAATCAATAAACTTGGCTCTGTCATCATAGTGAATCCAGCATTAGGTGTAGACACATGCTAGTGAAAGATGACTTTGGACCTAACCTGCATTAGTCCCTTGCCCCAGATGGTTTTGGTACCCTGCAGAGAACCTAAAGTAATTGGGATGTATGAAAAGTGAACAGAGTGTCTGTAAACTGGCTCAGTGCCCATTCAGAGAGAAAGGCTGACTCCGTGGTAGTAAACTAAACAAGACTCTTCTCTGGCTCTGAGGCTAATGGGCATAGAGTGGTCATCCTGCTAAACTCTTTTACCTTCCATAACAGGCTGGCTGCATGCAGACTCCCTTCTGGACCATTCCTTGCCATGTGCTAACTCCTAAACCATGAACAGAACTGTTTGGAAGACTGCTAGTTGGCTGCTAATAAAACTTCAAACATCAAACTTCAGTGCTTGGGAACACTCCCAGCCACTGTTTCATTTACTGTTGTGGTTGTGTAACCAAATAATCTCTGTCACA
Organism: Falco cherrug; assembly: GCF_023634085.1. Lineage (NCBI taxonomy): Eukaryota > Metazoa > Chordata > Aves > Falconiformes > Falconidae > Falco > Falco cherrug. The sequence continues at coordinate 8,495,367 of NC_073701.1, forward strand.
GAATAGTTTGGAGTTAATGAAGATCTGCTCCTGGCCTAAGCTGTAAAATAACATTAATATTCCCAATAAAATCCTGTGTCTGTGAAGTTTGTAGAGATTCCGGTGTCTTTCAGACCTATGTGACCCATTGCCATCATACTGTGGTGCGATGAGGTTACCCCATTTGGGACCAGAGCAGTAGGCTGACGGGTCAGTGGGGTGTCTTGGACTGCCTGGATTTGTGGTGTCTGTGGAATCAAGTGTTTAACTCAAACCGGCTGAGGACCACCATCTATCCCCCCACCAGCATGGTGGCAAACAGCTCTCTAGTGCCTGTCTGCTCTGTGGCCTGACTGGACCAAACATGAAGTTAACATGAAGCTGTAGAGAGCTGGGTGAGAAAATCACTGCCAGTTATGAGACCCTCAAAATCTCAACCTTCCTGTCTCACCAGTGGATGATGTAAAGAATAAAAAACAAATTACCTAAAGCGAAGGGTTTTTATAGCTGCACCAGGACTTTCCCAATGTGCCCCTGTTGGGAGTGGGGATGCTGCACTGCAGGGTTCCTTCCTGGACCATGCCGAGGGTCATAGCTCTGCCAAACGTCCCCACACAGTCCCTCTGCCTCTGCTTTAATGCTGCAAGTGCAGCTTCTGCTGACTGCTCTCCTGTGGTCTGCATAAACAGCTAAAATACATACCTCACCTTCTGCAGCGGAGGGCTTGTTTGGGCCCCCACAACACCGTCAGCAGCACACGCAGGAGGCTGGTTCAAAAACAACTTATGGCATAGGTGAGCAGTACCGAAACAACACGGGTGGTCTTCATTAGTTTTGTGTCAGCTCTGAGATGGGGCTAGAGAAGGAGCTGCTGCACTTCCACAGATAAAGTTTCACAGGGGGCAGAAGCTGGTGCTGGAGCACCAACACCCACGTGGAGCTGGAGTGTGGCTGGCTGGCTGCTCCTGGGATTCCGTCAGCTGAGTTATTGGGAGCAACAAGATGTCATGAGTCATCCCTGCCCCTGGGAACACTGGAGTGGGAAATTCTCAGGGGGCTCTGTGCCTGACTTGGTAAAGGCAGTTTGTTGGAGTTTAGGCAAGAGGGTCACGAACAAGGTTGGGGGGTTCCAGCAGGCAGATGTGGCTGGGCCGGGGCAGGGAACAGGGACAAGAGCAAGGCTGCCATGGGGGGAGGCACAAAGGCAAGGCTCCAACAAGGAGCTAAGCATAGGTGGGAGCAAAACCACAAGGATGTCCTACTTCTGAATTGTCCGTGCAGTCTTTGGGTTTGGTGCCTTCCTTAAATGGGACAGGAATTATTCTCTACCAGGGAATAATGAGATTACAAGAGGGTGAATTTATGGCTACCTGCAGAAACTCTTGTGCTGCAGTTTAAGCCAGGGACCAGAAGAAGCTTCAATAATGCCCACGAAAGTGATGTGTCAGGGCAAACCATCCGACATGAGATCTCTGCCTTCTATGTGGCCTCTGCCTCCAGGGCAGCGGTGGGACCCTGGGTGAGATAAGGAGGGAGTCTGAGGCTGGCTGGTGGTTCGCACGTTCCTCTGTAAGCAGGGGTGCCATCCTACAAGGAGATTTCTGCAACAGGTAGGTGGGTAATTTTACGTTCATTCGTTAGCTGACCCACTGTGGATGACTCATTCAGCAGCTCTTGGGGCTAGAGTGAAGATTTCTAATTTAGGGTGAGCTAAACCACAAGCTTCAGAGGTTAGAAGAGAGTCTTGACTACATACAGCATGTGGAGCAGTCAAGAAAATTGCCAGTGTTGAACTGAAAACCGTGGAGAAGGCTTGCAATGGCAGGTGTAACCTGGAATCTAGATTAAATAATGAGTGAATTAATTAATAGCATGAACATTCTCCCCTGCTCCCTTCTAAAGGGAGGCAATTGAGATGTGGCCAGAGTAAAAGCCTGTGGAATAAATGGAGGAGAACAAGCCCGGCTCAGGGAACGGCAGGGGGGTTGGACCTCGGTGTCGGTGCTCCGTTTCCCGGTGCTCTTCGGTTGCCACCAGATGGCAACAGAAATCCGTTGCAGCGCGGCAGGATCCTGCGGCGACTGCTGGATTCGAGCTGTTTTCTGGGCTGGAAGGCTTGTAGGAGCTCTCCAAGACTGCCTGCCTACCCAACAAAAACAAAAAAAAACCAACCAAACCCCCCCCCCCCCAAAAAAAAAAAAAAGAAAGAAACAAGCCGACGTGGTGTTTCCGTCATTAGGCACGTCTGCGTTGGCTTGTTACGCAGCCGGGACCCTGGGGACAGTGGGGGGTGAGGGGTGAGCTGAGCTTTCCTTGCCGGGGGGGTGGGCTGGCAGCCGTGGGCAGCCCCCACTCGTGATGGAGAGCAGCGTGGATGTGCCAGCCCCCGCTGCCGTCAACCGCTGGTGGTGATGCACACGTGTTCTCGGTGACCCAGAAACGAAAATAGCTAGGGGTGAATTCAGGACAGGCATTGAGATAGATGACCAGGCTTTGGGAGAGCCCCGAGGAGCCCCGTCGCGGGGCGCAACGTGGTCCCGTTTGGGATGGGGGGGCGAGGGGCATGCAGGGCAGCTCAGGCATCCAGAGCTGGCAGACCGAGTCACGCAGTCACTGCTGTGGGATCAGATCAAAATTCGTTTTCTCTGCCAGTTTCAGTCATCGTTTTGACCTCAGATGACTTAAGCGCAGTTGCCATGGGAGCCGGTTTGCTCTTCCCTCTGTCCCATCCACTTACTGTCTCTGGCAAGCAACTAGCTGTCAGTCAAACATTACAATAAATCAGGCATCCCCTCTGGGGCCTCTGCCTGTCCTTGCCCTCGTATTTTGCAACAGGTCACTCTTAGAGAAGGCAACCAGATCTCAACCCTGCATCCCCCTCCCCTCAAGCATAAGCGCATCGCTTAGCAACCCCTGCCTGAGATGCGCGGGAGCGCCGGTTTCCAGGGCAACGGGCACATTTTTACATCATAAATAACTTGGGGTGCATCACCCCATAGCCTGTCCTGGGCAGGGCACAAGGGCTCGGTGCAGGAGCAAACAGCATCAGGCAGCTAAACAACCTCAGGAAACTGCACCTCTAAAAATGGACCTCCCCTGTCCCCGGCTGGCAGAGGTGAGCTTGTGGAAGAGGGTTTCCCTGTAGCACAGCTGATGCAGCTCATACAGCTCGGGTAGCTCATTCGGAGACAGGGCAGTTCATCTGACAAGTCCTGGCAGTGTTACAGGCATTCAGGAAAAGTGAAAAGGAAGAGAGGAGGAGGGAGGGGAGACTGGTGAGAGACACAGGGAAAGAAAAAGAGGGAGTGGGTGGGAGAGCTGGGGTGAGGAGAGGCAGTGGGGTGGAATGACTGGGAGGGCAACTGGGATGCTGTGTCATGGGCACCAGAGAGGAGAGTGGGACACTGCCGCAGGTGAGAGGTCTGGGGAGCCAGCATGTGTTGAAATGAATGCCTACCAAGATCTAAGTACTCCAGAAAACCTGTTTAAAAATTGTAGCTAAAAGCAAGATAAAGGAAATTTTAAGCTGCAAAAAGATCTAGAGCTAGGACCCTTAGAAAAAAAACGGGACTTCACGGTAAGCCTGCAGTCTTATAGCCATGAAGGAAATGCAGAAACTCTTCAATACAGACTCGGCAGACATGACGTACACTGCAGTTTCCCTGCAACAAAACAGGAAGAGCTCTGACGTAGCCAAATAGTAGTGCCTTCTGTATTGCACTGTCAACAGAAAAGCTCTAGGAAATTTCACAGATCTGTGCATATCTGGAGAGGAGGCCAAGAAGCTCTTTATGCCTGTTGAAACAAGATCATACACCAGTATTTATTTAAGTACAAAAGAATACAGCAAAACAAATAACTCTTTTTCATGCTATTTAGCATTATCCACAATACGTTATGGATACATGTTGCCTACATGGGTTTTAAATCCAGGCCACTGGAGGAAATGGTTAGGTGCCGTAGGAGACAAGAGTGCTGCAGGATGTTAATGTGCATAAAAGACCTACTAATTTACCTTAAAGTTGAATGGGTAGCACAAAATAAACATATAGAATTTAGCTAAGGTTCCCCCAATAATTCAGCCATCCTCAGTCTCAAACAAGAATGCTGTGGTTCAGCTAACAGAGATGGGTTTGGTGCTCATCGGGTCCCATTGTCTTGCAGGGCAAGGGAGCAAAACCGGAGCACCCTGTGCCCTGCCTGGTGTTCCTGGGCACTGGCCAGCAGTGCAGAGTGCTGGAGTGGGTCGGCTCCCCTTATGCAATCCAGTTTTTGCTACCACCTCTCCTCTCCTGGGTACCAAAGGCACCGCTGGGAAGGTGGAATCAGGCCTCCTCATTGTCCTTGACATTAGTTGTCACTCAGCCCTATCTGTGACCTTTTGCCTTTGTGCTTTCACTCCAGCCTTATTTTCTAGTCTTTCTTCTGTTCCCTCTCTGCCTCCCTGTATGATTAGCGACAGTCCTTCCAGATCCTGGCCTCACCTTATCCATATCTAAGATGGAAAAGAAGTTCTTTGTTCTTCTAAAAAAAACCCTAACAGTCTTTGAGTCAGAAGCGATAAACTCAGAATAAGAACCAAGCCCATATTAACACGCAAAGGGGAAGCAGCTACATGAGAAAAGCCATGTGATTCACCTTGTGCATAGCTGAGTCTGAAGGGGAAAAACAAGACTTGTGTCTTGTTTAGTGTGATGAAGAAGTTGTGTAAAGGAGCCTCTCTGGAGCAGAAAGCAGGGAAAAAAGAGATGGGTTCCAAAAGACGATGACCAGAACAAAACCAAGGAGACCCTTGGAAAGGATGTCAGAAAGTAATAAAAGCTGAGATATGCAAAGAAGCACTAATTTCTTGCTTCAGTTGGGATTTAATGTACACCTCATATTCTAATTTGATCCAGTTAACATGACCTAAAGCCAGACTCCTGTGTCTGTATTAGACTACTTAAATGACCAGATTATCCTTTGTGGCTAACATCACACCTTAAACTCAGTCTAGACTAAGCCTAAGAAAGAAAGAGAGAAAGATGTTGGAAAAAATGAGGCTGGAGACGAGAAAGGTGATGGAGAAGAGATGATGCAGAGGATCACTGTTGCAAAGGGGAATGTGTGATGTGCAAGAGAGGGAATGCAGGAGATGGGCAGTGCTGGGTACAGAGCACAGCAGCACAGAAGCTTGAGGGTGAAAGGGAGCCTGTTGCAGGAGAGAGTGCAGGGCAGATGTGTGAGCATGAGGGGCGAAGGGGAGGCTGTGGGATCCAGTTGCACATTCCCATCATATTACTGTTTTGGAGCTTTGGCTGCAGAGATGCTAAGGTGGAAGGGAACAGAAGAAGGGCCAGGAATTCCGGTTGCTGTGGAGGTGGGGAACAGGGGATAATGGGATTACAAAATTAGAAGGCTTGAAGTCTATTTCCAGGCCTGGCATGGTTGACCCTTGTCATATGGCAAAAGCATTAAATAACTCTGACCTTTGTAAACTGTGGGGAATATTAGTTGCTGCTGTTGTAGTTTCTCTGCGCAGTCCTTAACATGGTGTTCTGAGCAAAGGACTCAGTGACAAATCAAGGCTGACTTTGTCTGGAGAGCTATTAATATGCCCAAGAAGGTCCCCTTGTTCTACAGCCTTACTGGCTGCAGTGGGTCATGCTGCCGTTGAATCTAGCCATTCTTATTTATGAGGGGAAATAACCTGGTGTTCATCTCAGTGGCATAATTATTCTGCTATGGCTATCCCTACATCTGTTTTTATAGAAAACACAAATTACCTCAATCAGTAATAAGTACCCTGCTTCCAAAGCCATTTTTAGTCTGGAAAAAAGTGTAGACCTTTGAAACAACATGCACATCAGAAACGGGTCGTATAGCTATCAAAATAACCACTCACTGTGAAACAGACTGGGAAGAGATTGTTATAACAGATTAAGAGAAGAAAACTCACACGGAAAACTACAAGAGGAATTTTTTTACAGTTCTCAAAAGCTGCCTGTTTGTAACCTACACTTTAACAAATGTAGCTAGAAAGCCTAAATTGATCCAATGTGCAACAGAAGATTCACAAACATTTTCTCTGCCTATTTGGCCTGTGATGGGGTTGAAGGAAACATTGCTGGGAGAGCTCAGAATGTTTTAGCGTGGTCACAGATACCAACACTCCTTGACTGAAAGAAGTATGGTCAGCTTTTTGCAAAATTCATGAGCCAGAGTAACTCTGAAGTAGTTGTAATAGCTGTATACCTAAAGGCAGGTAGAACAAGTAGAACACCTGATGGTTTCAGCTGTGAGTGGAAGACAACCGGCGAGCTTTAAAGGGGAGGAAATGGCCCGTGGTGCTTCCGTGGTGCTTCCAGGTTTTCCTAGAAGCAGGCGAGCTGGTGAGGTGAAATGGATTGCACCGTGCCTTGTGGCAAGCCCAGAGGCACCAGGGAACCCGCAGCCTGCTCATGCTTCAGGAGCCAGCCTGGCCCTGCCGGGTCTGTGTCTTTGTCCCTCCAGCCCCTCTGGGGAGCAGGGAAAGGACAGCAAAGCCAAGACACCTTGCACAGCCTCCAGACCCCGCGTCTGTCTGGGATCACTGGTCTCGGGTCAGTGCTGGCATGCTGGCTCTGTCACTGTGACAGTGAGATCCCCTCAGCAGCACCGCTGCCTCAGCCTTTTGGAGGTGAGAGGGGGAGGAGGAGAATGGAGGTGAGGGGAAAGAAAATAAGGAACAAGTGAAAGGGCAAAGGAGAGGAGGTTCTGACGGTCCAAATCTTGGATTGGATCTGAGACCCAGCAATGCTGGAGTCTGGTTTACTGTCTCCAGTGCAGCTATATCCCAGTTCTCTTGGCCTTCTATTCCCTGTTTGGTCAGTGCTTGTGGTTGGGTAGCAAACGGGGGCTTTCTCAGGGGACAGGTATAAAGAGATCAGCCCCTCTGTTCTTCAGAATGGGAGATCTCCCAGGAGCAGAGGGTTGCGAAGTGGGGCAGATGGCACAGCTAACATGCTGACCCTGAGGTAACTCCTGTTGCTGCGCTGCCTTTTGCCTTCCTCTTTTCCTGGTGAAGGCAGGTGAGGCTGGCAGGCTGTGTGGAGGCTGCAGATCAAGCCAGGTCAGCTGAGGCTGCAAGCCTGGGGGGACACCTGTAGCACAGTTTCCAGAGGTGTTGTCCCGAGGAGAGCGCTTAGAAAGTGGGAGGGTAATTGCATGTCAGGGAATTAGGAAGGCAGCTGCAGAAAATGTCATAGGGCAGGTGCTGAGGGCAAAGATTTCAAATGGTAACAGAGCTCCTCCATGAGGATTACCTCGGTGTGTAACAGAGGGATGCTGCAGGTAGAGGGGGCCCCGAGGGAGAGAGGCTTGCAGGAGAGCTGTTGTAAGGCAGGAATGACAGAGGTTGTATCTGGGGTGAGCAGACACAGGCTTGTCGGTGTGGACTTCTGTGTTCAGTCTCCATCCAGTTTTTCACGATGTAGTAACTTGTGTTCATGATGACTTGTGCAGTGGGTGGGATAGCGACATAAGTTCTCCTGTTCTCTTTGAAAGGGAGTTAAATTTGTTGTTGCTTAAACTGCTGTGGGCCCCTCTTAATTTCACATTGGTGGAGGCTGACAGATTCCCACTGGTGGGTCACAAAGTGGGGGAGCTCTGGTGGGGCTCCAAAGCTGGAGGCAAGGTGAGGGTACAGGGAACACAGAGTGAGGGGAACACAATACTTGAATGCCATTGATTGCTGCCAGATGTTACAGCATCTGTCCAGCTGGGGAAGAGCCAGAGTGAAGTCAGGGCAATTGTAAGATCCTCCGCGCCTGCATAAAAACCTTCTCTGTTTCATGTGTTCTACTCCCACTGCTTAACATGCTCCCAGCTCCTGTGTATGTATGCATTTGCTCCTGTTCTGATCGTGCCTCCCTGCTTAAAGGGTAGCAGAAAGAGGTACGGAGGCAACAGAAGAGGAGGGTGAGCTCTTTCGTTATGGGAACTTGCAGTGAGGCATAGGGAATAGCTTATCCGCCTTATACGACAGCCTCAAATGGGAATTTAGAAGTGAAAATGTCCCCCTATCAGGGATTCTGCCTGTAGTTACCCTGCTGAGGTGTCTCAGGCACTTCATTGGTTCGGTGGGAGCTGGAACGTGACTGCCCACCAGCTGAGCCTGTGACAGGGGAGGTAAAGCAGAGTGGAACTGGAAGGGCTGGTATGGGCTGGGGAATGTGGGCACAGTTTACTGCCTGAGAGCTGTGCATACTTGTAAACCACATCTCTCTCTGGATATCTGTAGCTTTTTTTTTTTGTACTAGAAAACAGAGGACCTTAAACTGACCTCCCTGCTGTCTTCTGGGCACCTTGAAAACTGACTGATGGAAGGGGCTGGGCAGGTTCCACCTCCACACCTGCTGCCTGGCAGGAGGAGACAGCTGATCTCTGCACAGCGTGCTGGACTCGTATAAAACTGCTTCACCATAGCAGTTTACATCAGGTCCAGATATTAGGCGATTAGGGAGCCAAAATTAGAGACAGAAAAAGATGTACGGTATTCGAGCATGTCATGTCAATTCTGTGTGACTGGGGTCAAGGCAGGTCTTTTACTGCACTACCAGCCACCGAGGTTTGGTTTAGCCTTTTGAAGGTCCCACTGGGGAGAAAAGGCTGTAGGGCTACAAGAGTAGGCTGCATTTTTGGTATGTACTCATCAGCGTTGGTTTGGTCCTCTGTTTGACCCGATTATCTCCTGCCAACAACAGTTTAGGAGCAATGCCACAGTACTGAGCAGCTCTTACTCCTCTCAGCAAAAGGCAAGAATATGGTGGGGCTCACCTAAGCAGTCACAACGTGTTCTGTACAGCAATATCCCAAGGGCTGTAGCCCAACTTCTTCTGGTGCGTAACACCAACCAGTGGGTGGCTTTGGTTTTCTTCCTGGTTTAGGAAGAGCGTTGTACTGGAACATCAGTTTTCCAGTCATCTAACTACAAAAATTTGGAGTGTGGCTCCAAAGGTCATTTTCTTGTTTCTGGTCTGGGCTAGGTGGACAGAATCTGACATGTGTAGATACTCCTGATAGCATCAGCTGTGCACATTCCCGGCAGGCAAGTGAGGGTTTATGATCCATAACTACACTTTCTTGTTTCCCAGGAAATTATTCTTTGGTGCCAGAGGCTTCAGGTAAGTAAAGAGGCATGAAATCTGGGATGAACAGTGAACATACAGCTTTTGTAGTGGCTCTGTTCAGCAGACCTAGCAGCCACCTGTATTATGGTGCCTGCTTGTAGTCCCAGTAAGGAACAGGCCAGCTGCTGAGCGGTCAGGGACGCCTTCAGGAGTAGGCTTACAGGCAGAGATGGTTGTCTTCCAGAGGAAGATTGTGGATTGCTTAGCTGGTGAAGCACTGATCTGGGTCTCTGGATATTGGGGATTGATTTATAGCTCCATCATGGATTTTCTCTTGGTCCAACCGTGTAATCACTACACGCTTGGTTCCCATATCAGCAAAACAGAGTAAATACCAATTGTTTTCCTTTATGTATATAGGTCTTGGGACCCACATGGCTATCTCTTACTGTTTATATACATACAGTGCTTTCTGCAGTGTCATTCTGATTTAAGCTGGGCCCTTTAGGAGGACTAATTGTTAATAATCCATCCCTAGCTGGCTCCAGGCTCTGAAGATTGTATCATCGGTAGTTTCATTTGCTGGTTTCTGCAATATTCTGAGCTCTGCGGGGTAAACTCTGGAAGAATCAAGGGAGTGGCTGCCATGGGGAAATAATTCCAGATCTTACACTGAACCTGGCACAGGATGGGATGGGATTCAGGGAGGTTTGGTTCTGCTGTATGAACATCTGTTTGTCTCAGATGACAGCAAGAGTAGTCAGACATGTATTTTACTACTACATTTCACCCCACAGTTTAAGGTGTTCCAAGAAATCTTGCATCGAAACTTGATTAGGAATCAGTTGCAGATAAATACGTTATTCATGGAGTTTTGAGCTCCACTGCATTTTTAGGTCAGTTCAGGATTTAGGGTCTCATGTGACTTGCACATTGTCCTCTCTGTCTCTGATCCAGTGATTCTTCTGAAAGGCTGAAGAATGTGTTATCTGATAAGTCTTTGGACCTGTTAAAGGTGGTTTGGCTCAGGGTCCCAAATTCCCCGGGGAAACCTGAACCCTTGGCATAGGTTAGGCTGTGAATGGTTGTGGTGCTCTGCATCTCTGTGACACAAAAAGCTGCACAGAGCCTGCGCTTAACATCAGGGATAGTGCAAGAGATATTTCTTGACCAAGACAATCTTTGAAGACCTGAAACTTACTGAGTCGCTGAAGTAGTGGGTGTTCAACTGAAAAGAAAATCCTTCTGCAGGCACTGGAGGAATCCTGCACATATTTTGTCCCCATCGCTCAGTACTGCACTAATTGCTTCACTTCACACAAAGGTGCTGCAAGAACATCCTTCCCTCACACTCTCATGCAACTTGCACCCAGTTACTTTCTGAAAGTCAGTAGGTTATCACCTACTAGAAAGAGATAAGTTTCTTTGTCAGCTGTCTCTGTTTCTATTTCTTCTTTTCTTTGTTTTTATTACATTCTTGTACTTTCTTTCACAAATACGTTTCTTTTGCATAGCTATTAATTTCTTATATTTTCTTAACCTGAATCATGGTTTTCTCTCACGTTTTTTCCCTGTCCTTCCTTCATTTTCTGTAAGACAGATATTTTCCTCCCTTATTTGTTGCTTCAGTTCTTATTTTTCCCTTTTTCCATCTCTCTGTCTCAGTCACTGCTACCACAAGAAGATCTAGAAAAACAGATGAGAGTTAAAGTTGGAGAAAAGGAGTGATACAGTGGTTGTAGTGCCAGGACACTGGCTGGAATTAAGAAGCAGATCCGAACAGGCTGTCCACCACCACCACATATGCACACAGCTTCCTCCCTTGAGAGAGGCTCCCAGGACCACATCAATGTCTGTTGTAGTTCACCCACCCTTTGTTCAGCTGCTTATTCTAAAAACAGGTAGTGCAGTGCTTGTTAAGACAGACTTCAGTACAGGGGCTTATGAACCCAAAGGGGGCTATAGGCAGTGTTTTGGCAACTTCGCCTGAAAAAAACATGTTCCCAAAAAAACACACTCAGTGGCTGTCTGATACTGGAGGCAAATTTTTGTCATTGCTTTATTTCTGAAAATACTGTTTACATCCCTGCTAGATCAGACATGACATGAAATGCAGTGGTGATTAGTGTGCTTCCATAAAATAGCCTCCTTAGGAAGCCCTTCTCACCACTGGAGGTAACTGGAGTGGTAGAAGCCCTAAGAAGTTAGTGATTGCAAATTCTGGGTCGGGCAGTGGGACACAGCCCCACACAAAGAATAATTAAGGATGCATTGGGTAGGAGACACAAGGCAGCCTGACCCCTACCTTACCTGGCATAGGTACGGAGGGCGGCCAATCTTGTCTTCTAGTTTTTGCTCCAGTCATTTCTTCACCATGAGTGTGTTTTAATTTATTTAGGGAGAGCATATGTATATTGTAAGGACTATCACAGGTAGTTATGAGACCTAATCAGGCCTTCAGAGCAGCATGGTGAGTGGGTTTGTCTTGCAACAGCAGCTCATGGATCCATGGACACCATGTCTAGGAATGTAGAGAAAGAGTCCGTTAATGGAGAAGCTGAACACTGGCCCCACGTTCTTGGGTATTGCACTAACCGTAGAGCTACTCTGGCAATGGAAAGAAAGAGCAGATTATTTAGCAGCTGCTTTTTTAGAAGTAAAGAGAGGGGTGAGTGCAGGTTCAGAAGTAGAGGGGTAAGCACAGGTTCGGAAGGGCAGAGGTTGAAGGTCCACTCTGGAGGGAGACACCTCCCAGCGGTGCTGAGTACAGCAGCATAGCCTGGAGGATGATGGGCTTTACCATTTTCCTCTGAGCCATTTTGTATTACAGCTCCTCTGGCTGGTGGCTTTTGGATCTGTAGTAGCAATATTTATGTTTCCTTCCAGGCTTTTGGTTTCCATTAAAGGGACTGAGAAAGTGCTCATGCTGCAGTGCTCAGCATTGGGGCATCTCAGTCTGGGATCTACTTTTAGTCTTTGTCTCAGTCCTGCATCTGAAAAAGGCTCTTTCCTCTTTTCAGTGGGGTGCTGTGAAAAATCAAGGCTGGGAGGCATCTGGATCCTGCAGTGCTGCAGAAGCAGCCTATATGCATACGTGCTGCTTGGATGGTGGGACACACACACACACGTGCAATTAGCAACAGTGTGTGGAGCTGTGGGTATCTTCAACATATTTTTGAAGCACCTGACACATTGTTCTGCGATCTCCTGAAGACCGAGAATCTGGCAGGACACTGCTCTATTCTATGTCAAGTTTCAACTGGCTGTACCAGAAGGAGGAATAACCCAGCAGTCCTTCAGCTGGGGATATTTGGCTCAAAGGCACGGTCCCCGCCACCACACCTAAATTCCTGTGCTCGGTCTCACTCAGCTGGGTCCTGTTTGGTTTCCTCATTTATTTTTACTCCCTAAATTCTTCTACTGTGTTTCTGAGTGGAGAGTGTGTGGATGTCTTGACAGGAGATGCCTGCTCCTTGTTCTTCTGAGAAACCTCATTCTGTTACATCTGTCGCTTCGCTCTCCTTTGCCAAGGAGATTGAGTTTTCCAGGGAGGATGTCTGCCAGACTGACTGCTGCGAGGTATTAGCTTCTTTAGAAATTCAGCTGCTTTGGGATCTGAGATATGCACATATACATGCGTGAGTAGGTGGGTCAGAAGTGAGAATTACCAAGAGGGGCTCTGTGGTGTGGCTAGGCAAAGACAAGGAGCTTTATTGCAGCCTAGAGGAACACATGAGCAGCGTGCAGGACCGAGGGGCCTCTGCAAAGCGACTGAACGCAAGGACAATGATGGTGAATATTCTCCAGCTGCCTAAAAAGCAGTCACCATATCAATCCCTTTCAATCCTCACGTTTTTGAGGCTTCCACATGTGGTACTGGCTAGTGTCTGCCAAAAAGGCTGCTTTACCTGGGCTCCCTCCTGCCTGGCACTGGCACAGCTGATAGCGGGACCCTGCACTCACCCTGCCTGCTGCACTGAGGACGTGAGAGACCACACGAGGACACAGAGGACACAGCTCATCCCAGCCACCCCCTGCTTCTCAAAAGGCTGATGGCACTAATCAAGGACGGAGAAGGGCAGCCTCCCACCCCCACCCACTCATGCTTTTAACCCTGTGGTGACCATGGCATCCTTTCCCAAGGGACTGCGGGTTGGAAGTGAGGGATCACAGCTGCAGAGGCTGGGGGAGGATGAGGGAGGCGCAGGCGGTCCAAAATGATGAGGAAAGGAGTGGTGAGAGGGAGCGCAGCTGTGGAAAGGAGGAGCGCTGATGAGTAACAGGGTGAAGAGGCAATACGTGTTGAGGGGGGGAGTGCGCAGAAAGGCATACACTTACCAGAAACACACACTGCAACAGGGAGAAGGAGGACAGAAAGAAACCACAAAGAGATGGAAGGAGACATGAAGAAAAAGAAAAAAGGGAAAAAGAAGAGACGTGTGGCCTGACAGGGAGAAGGCATGAAGGCAGGGGGTGCCAAGAGCTGGCTAGAGGGTTATGTGACATGTGAAAACCCAGGCACCAAGCCAGTGGGTACCAACATGGCATCTGGCCCTGCCTGGGGCAGAGTTTTGTAGAAGGGGAATTGCTGACGTTAAAAATGCTTTTTAGTGAGGAGGAGATGACTGGCTGAAGAGCCCAGGTTTAAAGACTGAGTGGATCCCTCGATCTTTCCCTGCAGGTGTTTTCCCTTCTGTACGTCCCCTCGTTAGCACTCGTGTAGCTCTGTCAGTAGCCAGGGTTAATGGACTGGCCACCATCTAGTCCCTGCACTATGGCTCCTTGCTACCCTAGACCTGTCATCTCATCTCTTTAGCTTAATTTCTGAGCTGGGGAATGGTCAGCTCTGCTTATCTGTGTCATCAACAGAGGAATCTACACTCTTCCTCATGCATCTAGTCTCTGCTTTCCCAGGTCCATTTCCCCATACTCACATTGTTTGCAGAGCGATAACAGACTTGGCAGGAGAGCTAATTCAGGAGTATAATCTCTTTCAAACAAAGTGCACCCTGTTCCCATCTGGTCAATTAAACTGGAACAAATCTGTGCAGAAGCACTGACCTGAGGCCAAGCACTTTCCCTCCTGGAAAGATGTGTGATGGCTTCCCCTGTGAACACCACCTCAGCCCTACCTGGAGCTGTGGGATGGACAGTTCATCCCCTCTGTCCACCGCCTGTCTGCTCAGGCAGACCACAGCAGGGTCGGAGCCAGCTGTGCCGGTGTTTTCTGTGCAGTACATACCTGTGCAGTCCACCCCATCCCTCGAAGGAATGGCTCCAAGAGTGAAGCCCCTGTTGGAACAAGTGGTGTAGATGCTTTATGAAGCTGTTGCTGTCACAGACCAAAAGCCACAGAGCAGCGCTGAGCGTGTTTCCTCCCAACTGACCTACAATGTGTGTTGTCTCTGGGGAACTCAGACCTGAAGCTTCTCAGTACTGAGGATATTTCAACCATCTCTGCCTGTAAACCTATTCCTGAAGGCGTCCCTGGCTGCTCAGCAGCTGTCCTGTTCCTTACTGGGAAACAGGGCCACAGTGAGAGCTTTTTTGGAGCAAGCAAAGTATTTTTGGGGGAGGACTACTCAGTGGAGTAACATGGATTGGAAGGAGGGAGCCATGCAGCCAGACCTGTGACCTCTCCAGGTTCGATAGATTTCCCTGGGGGAGCCCTGGGCCAGAGGAGCCACCGTCCCTGTGCAATTCCCACAGCAACTTCTGTGGGAAGTACCAAGGAGCTCTTCAGTGTAAAACGAAGTACATTTGGCTGTAAGGCAAAGCACAGCTGTGCAGAACAGCAGTTGTGGCCCACCCTGTTGCAAATGGTGATATAAAATATTAAAAGTATTGCCCTCCACATCTTGTTGGAAAACCTTGTACAGGTTTCTTTTGTGGGTTTGGTCAATAGTACTAAGTTTCTTAGTGCTTTCAGCAGAATTCTTATCTCTTCTGTTCAAGCTCTATCTTTTTCCGCGTTTATTTTGTAGGTCTTTATTTTGCTATTATTATTGTTAATGTGAATGCTAATGTGAATGTGAAAGGTAATGTTTGGTTTTGGACAAACTCTGCCCAGTAGAAATAAGCAATAAAAATACAGGCTTTCAAATAAGGAACAAGTGAATACTGGTACACAGAAATGCATACATATAAACAATTATAGTAGATACATGAATGCAAGCAAGCACAGATATGCAAAACCAAACAAAAATACAGCTATACATGTATACACTCATATGAACATACCTATGCACATACCTGTGTATGTACAAAGTAGTATGTGTGAAAATATCTGTAGATATTTAAATGTATGCTCAGAAATAAGAGCATGTGCATAAATATATATATATGGACATAAAGTAACACACGTACACATTTTAATACTATGAATTTATGCACTGTAGTCTCAGTCAGGGCACAGGTATTTGTACAGGTATGCAATAGCACACATTGCATATCTGTTTGTGTATCAGAATAGAAACTCACCCAGATATAAACAATTTATATAGAAATGCAAATGTAATACAGGCCCCAGAGAATCCTGCAGCTGCTCACAGAAACACACCTGAGCAGCTGAGTACACAGCATCCTTGCACAGCCAGGCTGGCTGAATGTAACCACTCTCGTTTTCAAAAAGGTGAGGAAGGCCACAGGCAAGCAGATACATGTGTGTGTAGGAGTGGAAGTGAGCTGTGAAAGGGTGCAGGAATGGTCCTGGGGGAGGACAAAGGGTCTGTGGAGCACCCAGAGGGAGCATGCAAGAGCCAGATGGTTTTGCTTGCAGAGTAGAACAGCGTCACTGGAGGGTGAGGAAGGAGGCTGGGGAAGAGACAGACAGCATGTATCAGGAAATGCTGCGTAGTCTTCCCCTGAAAAGAGTCTGTATAAAATGAGGAGGCGGCTGGGATGGGGTGAGGCTGCATGCCAGAATCCCTCCTGCCCCCTTTCTGGTGGCTGACCCTGCTGGCAATGCAGAGTGGGACTGGCTGCATGAGGCAGCTTTTCCTAAAGGTGGGTTTAAGCTTGTCTTCCCTTGTCTGCTTTGCCTGGATCTCAGCACAGGAGTGGTGTGCAGGGTTTTTGGAGCGCTCTTGACATCGCACTCTTTCTCGTCCTACACAGGCTGCTCCTTGTGCTCCTGGCTACTGAGCAGCAAGTGTGGGGTGCTGTACTTGAGGAGGGAGAGGGAAGCACTGCCCCAGGGCAGCTCAGAGCATCTCCTGCTGGGAGAGAAGTGATAAACCCCTGTTTGATAGACCGACTTAGCCATTGTTAGCCCAGGAGGTGAAACAAGTCCTTCCTATGGGTAGGAGGAGGCTCAGCTCCGGCTGCCTGAGTGTTTTCAGCTCAACAGCAGCTAATTTTAGATTACAACAGGGAGGGGAGCTGAGAAGAGTCAGCCAGGGGCTTTTTTGTTTCTTTCCTGTGAATCCTGCTGCTGTAAACACATGTGACCTCAGTGAGCATTTTCATATAGTCTGTGCTCCCCCTGCCCCAGGCTACAACCCTTCACGCTGTTGCTGGAAAATGTAGGATGATGTGGGCTAGGTACCAGGGAGCAGAATGTGGCTTGATGAGAAATGCCTCCAGAAGCAGTGTTTGTGAATCGCAGCTCTGCTTGTAGCCAGTTGTGTGTCAGTGTGTTTCTGTGTCTGAGCTGCTGTGTCAACATATATGCGTCTAATGTGTGTATTTGCTGGGGAGTGTGTATGTATAGTGGGTGGGTTCAGCTCTGCATACTGTATGTGTATGTGCTGGCTGTGTGTGTAGTTTTCTTTAACTTATGTTGGGGTGTGAGAGGTGTGCCTAAATGGGGACATGAGATAAGGTAGCTTATACTGGTGAAATGTCTCCACCCCGTGCCACGCTGTGCAGGCCCAGACTGGCTCCATGTGCCAGCAGGCAGCGTGCCCCAGCACCTATTCCCCTGGTGCTGGATTGACCAGGCTAGGCATAAAATGCTGCTGTGTGGGGAAGCCTATGCCTTCAGATCAGTATGTATGACTGCAGCACTGCAGCCGGGGAAGCAGCCAGAGAAGACCGCCTAGCTTGCTTTCGTCAGATTTCCTGTCATCCTTTTTGTTGTGCTGGCACAGTGCCCCGCACGTAACAGATGTTCATTCTCTGCCTTCCAGAGAAAAATTGTTTCCCCTTCTTAAGAAAGGACAATTTTTCCACCTGACTGTAGCATTTTCTTGAATAATTTTTTTAATAATATTTTATGAAGAAAAGATTAGTTTTGTGAAGACTCGTCACCACTCCTTGTGTATGTGTTATTTAGTGCTCAGGGAAAGGAAGGGTCATCTGAGGTCTCAGCTGAATGGCAACCCTAATTCCCTGTACCTCTAATTCTGTTCCTCGCCAGGCCTCATGGACCAGCCCCTAACCCAACTACCCTCCTGAACCGAGTGTATTTTCCTATTGCTATGCTGCTGCTCAGCACTTCGCAAGGAAATTCTCTTTGTAATTTTACTCCTTGGTACAACTTTTTTTTTTTCCCACTTATGCTGATGCTTTTTAATTGAACTTCATTAGCCAGGCTTTTTTCTTACATTGCCCTTCAAACTCAGTTTCTTGCTCAGGGTGGAGAAAACCATGGTGAGATGCAGTGGCTGATATACAAAAATCCCCATACCACATATATTTTGGCTAAAGCCTCTCACTTCTGCCCTGCAGCCTCCTGCTAGCTCACCCCTGAGCTCCCATCGCAGCTCTGCTGCTGCCTCCACCTCCCCAGCTGCTGCAGCATCCCATTCCAGGACTGGGATATGGGATTTGGGACAGTTCTGGATGTAGTTTCACCTGTTGCCTGTATGTTCCGGAGAAAAGGAGGCAGAAACTGATAGAGATCATAAGAAGGGCAGTTGCTTATGGAAAAGATATATTTACAGCATTCTCTGTGAGTCACACGCACATACTTCATTATCACTATTCTTAGATGTGGGCTAATATTAGAATAAAACAAGATAAATGGATAGCACAAGAAAAAGGCAACTGCACAGATATATAGTTCCTCTCTTTGCTAGAAAGCCTGGTTGCCCAGGCAACATCAATCAGAAGAGCAGGCTTGTGGTCTGGATGCTGGGCAGGAGGCTTTTTCAAATCAGAGCAAAAGAAGAGGACAAGGCCTGAGGAGTTATAGGAAGTGGAGACCAGTGATGAGTGGCATTCCTCAGGGGTTGGAACAGGAGCTGACACTGTTCAACATCATTGTTGGTGACATGGACAGTGGGAACGAGTGCACCCTCAGCAAGTTTGCCAATGACACCAAGCTGAGTGGTGCAGTTGATATGCTGGAGGGAAGGGATGCTGTCCAGAGGGACCGTGACAGGCTTGACAGGTGGGCCCATGGGGCAACCTCATGAAGTTCAAGAAGGCCAAGTGCAAGGTCTTCAATGTGGGTTCTGCCAATCCCAAGCACATAATACAGGCTGGGCAGAGAATGGATTGAGGGCAGCCTTGAGGAGAAAGACTTAGGGGGACAAGAAGCTCAATTTGGCCCAGCAGTATGCACTTACAGCCCAGAAAGCCAGCTGTATACTGGGCTGCATCAAAAGAAGCATGGCCAGCAGGTCAAGGGAGGTGTTCTTCCCCTCTACTCCACTCTCGTGAGATCCCACCCGGATTACTGTGTTCAGCTCTGGGGTCCCCAACATGAGAAGGACATGGGCCTGTTGGAATGAGTCTAGACAAGGGCCACAAAGATGATCAGAGGGCTGGAGCACCTCTCTTATGAAGACAGGCTAAGAGAGTTGGAGTTGTTCATCCTGGAGCAGAGAAGGCTCTGGGGAGACCTTATAGCAGCCTGCCAGTACCTAATGGGGGTCCACAAGAAAGCTGGAGAGGGACCATTTACAAGGGCCCATAGTGACAGGACAAGGGGTAATGGCTTTAAGCTAGAAAAGCATAGATTTAGATTAGATATTAGGAAGAAATTCTTTACTGTGAGGGTGGTGAGGCACTGGAAAAGGTTGCCCAGAGAAGGTGAGGATACTCCATCCCTTGAAGTGTTCAAGGCCAGGTTGGATGGGCTTTGAGCAACCTGGTCTAGTGGAAGGTGTCCCTGCCCACCCATGGCAGTGGGGCTGGAACCAGATTAACTTTAAGGCCTCTTCCAACCCAAACCATCCTATGATTCTATGAAGTGGGACTAGGAAACCTGAGATGACTTTCTGGAGGTTATAATGTCTCTCATGTAGCACTGAGATCAGTAGAGGGAACAAAATTTTCAATATGATGCTACTGCTTGTCGTTTACTTTCCAGCATGTTGGTTTCTGCAGAACTATTTATTTTTACATGAAGGTTACGTCCACTTTGCAAGTGATTATTAAAGAATTAGAAACTTTTTACTTCAATGATTTGATTAATCGACTAGGGTAATTAGGAAAGTTCTCAGAGACATTAGCTCCAACCTACATTTCACAGTGGTAGAGGGCAGGGGTTAAAGGAGACTTTGCTTTAATGCTATGATCTCTCCAGTGCTGTGTCTGAGCTCTCCTGGTTGGGTAATTCTGCAATGTCCTCCTGTACCTCTCTTTCTCTGAGTTCATCTTTTCTATCTTATCACCTGTTATCCCTTTTTCTCTTGTACTTCGCTGCTGCCTTTTACTTCCTTTTCTCTTTTATTCCTCTGCTTTGCCCTTCTAATCTGTTTTAGCTTGCTTCCTTCTCATTATGCCTTATCTTTCTTTTTGTTTTTGCCTTTTGTCTCTCCATTGGTTCTTTTTTCACTGTCTTAACCTCCTGGTGTCTATGGGCCAACCTACTCCCCACCCATTGTCTTGTTTCTCCCTTTTATCTTTCCTCCCCACCCCACCCCTCCCTCCCTCCCCCTTCTTAGCTCCTCTCAACAATAAAAGTTACTTGTGGCTTGTGGGGAGAGCATCTGGCCCATGCTGGCTCTCATTCTCTCCCATTTGTTCTGAATGCTCTTTTGTTATAAACACAACAAACAGCAAAGCACAAAGTCATCTCTCAAGGCAAACACTGCATAATAATGCTCCTTGCCCCTGCTCCTCTTATCTCTGAAGAATTTGTTCTCCAGGCAAAATAATGAGAACCACGAGACAGGATTCACTAAACTTGGAGGGGAAAGAGAGACTGGAAAGAGCTTCATTGGATGGGGCAGCACCACTGAACTGAAAGTTGGGCAGATATGACAAAGCAGCTAGTGTAAGGTGAAATATAGCTTGCCAGGAGCTTGGACAGCAGAGTGATGACCATGTGGCTGATCAGTCCCCATTCCCATTAGGTTATGGAAGCATGGAAAGGATCAAAAATTTTATTTTTTTTTAAGCACCCAATTTCTTGTGCCTTCTCATTTATCCCTTGACCCAAGACCTTGTGTATATGGAACATGTTTGCCATAGAACTATACCTGTTGGAGCTCCACTGACATTTCTAAAAAGCCACAGTAAGGTGCTTCTGCGGGGTCACTTGCCAGCTCCAGCCTCTAATATAAATGAAGAACAGGCTTGCCCACTGTTGGGGCTCTTGCTTAATGCTTGGATAGGCATTCTTTGATTAAAACAACTTTCCTCAGAAAACGTAAGCGCCCTGGAAATGAAATGTTAGTTGGCATGCACTAGTTTAGACATGCAAGTGTTTTCAAAGCTAAAAAGAAAAAAGCTTGTTAAGCAAAAAACGAGTCTTTCCCAATCCCCATAGCTCTGCGGTTAGGATACTGGTATTTAATGTGGGGCAGCCAGCATCAAGCTGTACCTGGGGCCAGTTCTGCCTGGTCCTTCCTTTAGAAATCTTATGTCTGGCTGGGCACTGGCAGCCTGCACTGGGCCTCCATCCTGGTGCAGTTAATGCACTTTGCATAATACATGAGTATTGTATTCCCAAAAAGACTAGGTGGATAGCTCTGCTGAGGAGGTGCTTCCCCCAGCAGCTAATCTTCAGGAGAATTAGCTATGATGTGGGAGAGGTAGGTGTGCATCCTAGGACAGAAACAAAACTGGTATTTAGGAGGAGCAGGCAGATGAATTCAGACTGGGGCAAAACTCACTGAAATGGGAGGGTGGGGTATTTTCCCAATACTCCTTAGGAAAATTTGGTTTTCAGTGATGCCTTTTGAGCTTCTGTTTACTCCACCAGCCCAGTAAAGATAAAGAAGTGCCACCCACTGTATCCTGCACCATGTATTAGGGATTTAATTTTCAGCTAAACTCATATTGCTTCTAAGTTGGACTGGTAGCTATGTATGTATTTGATTTTGAAGTTTGGGTTGCTCAGCACTTGCAACAGTCACATGGCTCAAGAATAAGCTAGGGATGAGGCCATTTCAGAAGAATGCTTTGTACAGTCTGAAGATTGCCTCTGAAATCTGGATACACTTAGAGCCTCCCCAAATATGGCAGCTTCCCACACTAACCAGTAAATTAATATTTCCAAAGCTAATGCCAGAGTTTGAGACAGCTGGGTGATCAGATTCAAGGTGGAATTTGCTATGCTTAGAAACAAATGGAAAATAAGCTAGGAAAAAGAAAAATAAATGTAAGCCAAGATCAGTCAAACAAAGCACGTTAGGGGATTAGGGCTGGATCTGGCAGTCTGACAGAGGCAAGGCCGCCACAGCTTCTTGCTTCCAGGTGCAACCAGTAGCAAGGCTGAGCATGTATTCCCTGTGGGCATGTGCATAAAAGCACACATATGCACCACATATGTACACATATATACATGGCTGCCACACAGATCTACAGAGACACACATTTACACAAACACAGACAGCACCAATAGCTTCATCCTGTTCCCATCCCAGACTAAGCAGGATGGAGGTTAGTGGGAAATACATGTGTGTGTGTGTGTGTATACATATACATATACATACACACTTATATACACATGTATAAGGTGCATCCTTCCATGAGCTGGGCTCAGATACTCAGTCTGCCCCCAGATTCCAGTCTCTCCAGTTGCTGGCAGCTGGGCATATGAGACCCCAAGGCTGCAGCCCCGCTCCTGTTGCTGGTACAGACCCCACCACTCACACACACATACACACACACAAGCACATGCATATGCACAGCTGGCCAGGACTCCCTTGGTCCCTCCAGTAGCCAGCCTGCCACAGCCTTGCCCTTAGAGACACAGACACCAGTGGGTCTCACCTCTATAGACCCCCAGACCTCATAGTCTCTCTTGCAGCTGGTTGGGACTGTCCCAGTCCCTTTGATAGGCAGTTGCTCCCTTACAGACATCCCCTAGCTCCCAGGCCACTTCACCTCCTTGCCAGCTGGTCCGGCTGGATCTTTGCTAGTGCTCACACCTGCACCTGTACACCCGCAGTTGCTGCACTACAGACAAAGTGACCTGTCACTCAGACAGACCCCATACACACCACATCACCTCACCCCCAAACAAAGAGTACTTCACCTAGGAGAAGAAAAATATATTTTAGCAATGAGATACGGCAAACTGTGCTAATCAAGTGCAGGGCAAGGCTGGACACGTGTGCTGGCCAGCCAACAGTTTACATGCAATCGTCCCTTTCTTCTCCTCATCCCTCCCTTCCCCCCCTTTGATTCCTCCCCTAAACACCTCATGCTAAACCCTGTGCAATCCCAAAATGCTCTTCCCCTGCATCCTGTAATGTGTCCGGTGCCCCAGCACGCAGCACCCCCCTGCTGAAAGATTTTGCATCCTTTGACTCTTCGCGGTGGGTGTCACACCTGAACAATGGGGCTGATGGCTTTCCCGGGCCAGCCCTGGGAAGGGTGGGCCCAGACAGGGTGTTCCTTCCTCTAAGTCCTTAATTTGTGTTGCCACCTGGCATTGTGTCCCTGGTTTCCTCTGGGAGTGTGAAAATGGGGCCTTTGATGTGCTGATGGCTCCTGTGGGGCCTGGGAGTAGCTGGGGCAGGGTGTTATTTGGGGTCCTCCTCCTGCCATTGTCCCTCTGTGCTCCTTTGTGGGTGGGCAGATGAGCTTTTAACAGGTAAAGAGGACTGTGCAGGCTTCCCTTGCCCTTCCACACAACTGTTTTTCTGCTGGGAATAATGTTCGAACACCACCACAGAAATACCTGCGAAGGGAGCGAGGGAAAGTGTCCCCCCATTTAGCCTGTTAATTTAGAGTTACGTGTGGCCAGGTGACCATGTCAAATAAACAGCAAAACTGAAATTAAAATGTGATCGTTCCACTTTCACAGAATCTGGTGACAGAAGCGGTGGCCGATCCCAAGATAATTTTCCTAAAACTGAAACAATGTTACGCCACCCTTCTCCCCTGGCCCTTGCACCCAGCCCCAGCTCTGAGCTGTTGCTGTTTTCTGGAGGCAAAATGCTGGGCAGGTTCTTGGTTCAGTGAAGACTTTTCTTGTTTGACAGTGGTGTGGCCCGAGAATCAAAGCAGGGCTCTTTGTTACTCCCCTGGAAGAGTCTGGTGCCTGTTTGACCTGCAGGATGGACAGCAAATGGACATGAAGCACAGTAGCGCAGGGGGATGGAAAGGATACAAGCCTGGGACCACACGCATCTGCAGGATCGCTGCTTCAGCTTTGCCCCTGCAGATACTAGCTTTGTAGGAAAAATATATTAAAAACCAAACCAAAAGTAAAACGACCAACCAACAAATCCCTCAAACCAAATTATCCAGTGCCTCATCCACAGCTTTGGGCGGTGGGGTGAGCGGCCACAGAGCACATACAGCATTTGTCTTCAGGCTCCTGCCCGCGCCCACCACCACCGGCCTGCCCGTTTTCCTAGGGATTAAAACCCGCTTTACGCCACAGCTCCTTTAGTGCAAACCGCCACGACCCGCCATTAACGAACAGCTGGGCGGCAGCACCGCGGCGGGCGAACCTCTCCCCCGCGCTCCGCCCGCCGCCCCCGGCCGGCTCCATGGCGGCCCGGCAGCCCGGCACGCACGGCGCCGGAAGGCGCTGGTGTCGGTTTTAAGTCACAAACGGCGTGAACTCGACCTGCTTTGTTTTGGTTGGGTTTGGGGTGGGTTTTTTTGGGGTTTTTTTTTTTTTTTTTGTGTTTTGTTGTTGGGGTTTTTTTTTCCTCCGCTGTAATTACGGGATGCTGCGGAGCTCCGCCCCGGTCCCTCCCCTCTAACAGAGGCCATAAAAGCCCGGCCGCGGCGGGCGGAGGGTGCGGGTTCGTGTGGAGCTGGGGGCGGGTGCGTAGCCGCCTCCTCGCCGCGTTCCGTTAGCCGGGGAGCGGTAGCGGCCGGTCGCTTAGGCCACGATGGATACCAAAAAGGTAGGGGGGGAGCGCGGCTTTCTCCTTCCTTCTTCCCCCACCACCCGCCGCCGGCAACGCTGCGGCCGATGCAGGGTGCTCGCCGGCGGGCAGCCGCCGCTCGGATGCCCGCCGCTCGGGTCTCCGGGCGCTTCGGTGGAGGGGCGGGGGGTCGTGGCTGGCGGGTGGTCGCGACCGATCGCTGCCTCCGGGTGCCTGTGGGCCGTCGTGACCATGGATGCGGCGGCGGTGCCGGCAGGCCGCTGCGGGGGCTCGGGGGCGGGGGGTGTTGCAGATGGCGAGATTGATTTGCTTTCGTGCGCGTGGCCTGATGCTCCACATGATGCTGTGTCCGTACTTCATGATATTGATCGCCAGGTTTATTTTGCTGGCAGGGCAGCGCTTGTTTGTCCCGGGGTTTGTGATGCTGAAAAGAAGATTCCTCTTAAAGGCGTTTTTTTTTTGTGGTGGTGCTGGTGATGTGGTTTATATTAAAGGCGCTTTTAAATGTCAGAAGAAAAGCAAAACCGCCTTTCCCCTTTCTCACTTCGGAGAGCCAGGGACGGAATGTTTGGCGGTATCGTAGTTCCATCTGCAGCTACGAGTGAGGCGTGCACTCGTGGAGGGCGCTGATGACTGCATGTGCCCGAGTGTAGCAGGGCAGCAAGGCAGGCAGGCGTGAGGGAAGGAGAGGCAGCACCTACCCAGCTGGACCCGGCGCAGGGTGCCAGGATTGCAGTTACAACAAGGAGCAGCAGAAGCCCGGGGCCCACGCTGCCCGTATTGATGGGAGATGCAGGTGGTATGAGAGGATGCAGCAAAGGAGAGCATCTGCTCAAGGTCACTCAGGGGAGGGCTGGGGGGCTGTTGTAGCTGCGTTCAACAAGTTGGACTACTCTGAGGTTTTAGTAGTGAAGTACAAGGGGGGGGGGGGGGGCTGGCGAGAAGCGGCTCCTGGATAATGAACGTTGCTGATGCCTGTGGTCGGAGGGGGGGGGGAGGTGGTTTGAATTCATTGCCGGTGTATAGACCTCAGCCTTGAGCCTTTGGGTAGGATGGGTGTCGCCGAACTATTTCTGAGTTCCCTGTTTGACTTCTGGGAAGTGAAACACTTCCAGCAGTAACAAATGATCCATACATTAGATCACAGTCTGGCTTGGTGGAGGGGATGGGTCAAGGCCATGTGATGTCTAGGTGGCAGGAGGCTTGGTAAGGGATGAATAGCAGGCCACAGCCAGGAGAAGGGAGCGTGAAAGAGGGCAGAATAACCTCTTGGTAGCTTATGTCCCATGTAGGTAGGGGGCTGCTGCTGCACCCCAGAAGAAAAAGGCCAGCTGTGATCACTGCAAGCCATGACAAAGCAGAGCCCTGATGGGAAAGATGCTCTTGTGTTGAGTCACTGCGTTGAAAACGTGGAGAGCTGGGTTTTGTCCTCAGCTTTGCTATAGCTGCTGACTAGGGGTGACCTGGCCTGGAGCCCTAAAAGTGCTTAGATGTCTTAATGCACTTTTACAGGCATGTGGGTGCCTTGAAAGAGGTGTGTCCTTGTGGTTCTCCGCCAAATTTCCCTGTGACAAAAATGAGGGGAGTGGTCACATGATGGCAGGATGAAGAAGGCCTAGGGTGTGTTTGGGTGTGAGTGCTACCTCGGGAGACATTTGCCCCCTGCAAGGAAAAGACCCTGTCCTCTTTGTCCCCTCCACTCCATCACTAACCTCAGCAGGAAGAGAGCCCAGCCTGAAACGTTCACATGATGTAGGTGGGGGTAGCCATGCCCCGCGAGTCATTTCCCCCAGTTGCTGTTTACTGGGGCCTAACTGGTGGCTGTGTGAGGGTTGTGCAGGCCAGAAGCAGCAGTGCTTGACTTGAAAGATTGGTAAAGGTGGTGTGAGTGTTGGCAGTTTATTGTCAAAAATTTTGGGCAGCCTTAGGAGCCACTGCTCCTGGAGCTGAGCTGGAAAGTGAGAGGCTGGAAGAGCTGTGACAGTAGGCCCCACGGAGTACTCTTCCCTCCTCTGTGAGCCTTAGGACAATAATTGGAAAGCCTTGGAAAAGGAACTGTTAATAATTTTGGAAAAGCTTCCAGTTCCTCCTGAGACAGAAACATGGTCTTTCCTCATCGTGCCAACTCCCAAATCACCTGCTCCCCCATGCCTTCCTAGCACAGAGCTGGCTTAAATGTCACAAGCTTTAAAGATGTAGAAAATGTCAGATGCTTTTCACCGACACTTAAATTCTCAGTCCGAGACTTCTGAGGTTGGACCATCAAGCTTCCTCAGGCTCAGAGGGCTGAGCAGTTTTTATTTTATTTTAATAAATAGCGATTAACATACTCAAATTCCAGGGACCCTGCTTCATTTAAAATGCCAACTATTGTCTCTGCTTCAAGAAAAATAAGCAGGAAGGTTGGCAGCACTGCTGCTACCTCTGTGAGGCAGGCTGCTGTGCCAGGTGCCCTGGGGCAGGGTTGGGAAGCTCTAGCCTGAGAAAAGCAGACCTGTTGCTGAAGAGTGCGGGTTTTAACTATCGGGAGTGATTGCCAGTATAGCTTGTGGGCAGATCTGTGACTCAATTTATGGGAACTTGTCAGCTGGCATGGAGAAGAGTTAGACCCTTGTTTCATGACATGCCAGAGATCAGCAAAAGCTTCTCTGTAAAGCAGATCAACCCAAAATAACAGCCACTAATGCAGCCAGTGTATTCATTACTAATGAGCTGAGAATAGTTGATGAAGGTCAGGAGATAATAAAGGAGAGGTCCTGACCGGCCCTCCTATTTCTAGTCACAGAACTTCCCTGCTGTACAGTTGCATCTCCCTTCCCAGGGTCTCTTGTTACTGATACCCACCTTTGCTGGACAGGAGTGCATTCCCTGCTGTTGGTGCACTTGTGCATGGCACCTATGAGCTGCAGCTCCTGTTTATGCTGAAGAGAAATAGGTTGTAAAGAAAGCATGAATAACAACACATTTTTTTTTTTCTTTCTTTCCACAGAAAATCACAGTACCTCTTATCTATGCTGTTTCCATTGCTGCCATTGGATCTCTCCAGTTCGGGTACAACACTGGTGTCATCAATGCTCCTGAGAAGGTGAGAGGAAGGATGAATGACTTGTGGAGACAGTAGGAGTGAGGGGCTGGTGGGGAAAAAAAAGGTGTGGAAAAGAGGAGCTGCGTCCCAAGCAGCTAATAACTTGGTTATCGTTTATGATGTTAAGAAGACATACAACTCCCCCCTCAACTACAACAGTGGGACACAAAGGGCAAAGTTTTGGGGAGGAGAGAGAGTGACCAGAGAGGTTAATTCTCATAATTAGGAGTAAGAGGGGACAGGGCTCCATCTGCCGTTTCCTGGTAGGTCTATATCTGGTGCGTGGAGGAATGTGAGCCACTTCAGTTTTGAGTCAGAATAAACCAGCCATGGCAGAAGGAATGTAGAGTGCAGTGTGCAGAAAACAGTTGAGGGCTGGCAGGGATTACAGTTGCTCTAGTTTAGTTTGTCTCTGGGACCATCTCAGGCTTCTTTATTTGTTTATTCATTCCTTGTATTAAGTGTAGATTCAGTGCTTCTGAAAGGACTGTGACTTGGGCATTCTGACCAATAATCTCATGACTGTAGCCTAAGAAAGAAGAGATGAAGAAAACGAATGTGTGGTTTTCTTGTAACTATAAGATGGTTCCTCTCTCTCTCTCAGGAACTGAGTCACCAATACCACATCCATCCTGTGTCCGGGAATAGATGTCACATCATCGGGGGTGGGGGTGTGTGTCCTCCCTAGCTAATGTCCTGCTGCCATCTGCTGGGGGCACATACTCTGAGGCCATGTCCTCTTCAACCTTTGCAGAAATTCCCTCATCAAAGAGGATGCCTTGGAAATCGGCAACACAGCCCTGTCACGTCCCCATGAGACAACTAAGGACTGTTTTGCATGATGCTGCCATTTTCAGGCTTACCTCTGAAACTTTCTGTGTCTCTTAAACTGTTTCCATCCCAGAAAGCCCATCCCTGCTGCCAGAGTTGTGGTGTTGTCAGCAGAAATGTTCCTTTCCATTCTCTGGTCGCATTTTCTTGCTCTCTTTTGCTTCCAGTTGTCTCACACCCCCTCCCAAGCAGCACCAGTGACTCACATCCATAAACATGCAGAAGATAAGCCTGTTCCTTAATAAACACTGGCCTACCCCTCCACATTCAGTGAAGCAATTTCTCCCTCATCATACTGCTACCTGTCCACTGTTCATGAACAATGAAAGTTCCTCTTTCTGCACCCTTGTCTTCCCCTTGCATGACTTGTTGCTGCCTACTCAATTTTTAGGGTCTGCCCTTGCTTCTTGCCTCCATGAAAACAGAAAGAAGACCTCAAAAGTCATCTCCCCTCTCTCCAGTTCAGAATGCCTCTCACTTGACTGTAACTATGTCCCTACCTGATTCCTCCTGCAGATAATCCAGAGATTCTTCAACAGAACCCTATCAGAACGGACTGGGGATGTTGTCTCTCCAGAGCTCCTCACCTCTCTGTGGTCCCTTTCTGTGGCCATCTTCTCAGTAGGAGGTATGATTGGCTCCTTCTCAGTCAGCCTGTTTGTCAACAGATTTGGCAGGTAAGTTGGGAAGAGGGATCCAAGTCATGAGGGAATTTTTCCTATGGACAGGGGAGTGTTGGGAGGAAGAGGGCACAGGTGAGAGGAAAGGAGAAGGTGGCAGCAAGAATTGTGTGGGCTGCAAAAGGAAAGGGTTGTGGGCCAAGGTGGGAGCTGAAGGGGAATTACCGTGTTTTCCTCACACCCCTGAGGTGGGGCATCATGGGTATCATGAGTATTTTTACCCCTCTTGCAGTAAACTTCCCACTGTTTTGCCGGTTTAAGCTCAGTCTTCACATGTTCACCCTGGCAGGAGGAACTCCATGCTACTGGTGAACATCTTGGCCTTTGCTGGTGGCACTCTCATGGCCTTCTCCAAGCTGGCAAAGGCAGTGGAGATGCTGATTATTGGCCGCTTCATTATTGGCCTCTTCTGTGGTCTCTGCACTGGCTTTGTGCCCATGTACATCAGTGAGGTCTCACCCACCAGCCTCCGTGGAGCCTTTGGCACCCTCAACCAGCTGGGAATTGTTGTGGGCATCCTGGTGGCCCAGGTAAGCTTGACACAACCTGATCCTGCCCTCGGGGGGAAAGGAGGGCAGGGGAGGGGCAAGGGGGGGCCACACTCGCTGTCGGGTGCGGTATGTGGGCCTGTCATCCTGCCTGATGTGGGGGTGAGGTATTGGAGTGTTAAAATCATTCTTTCTCTCCAATTCTTTGTGTAGGTCTTTGGCCTGGAAGCAATCATGGGGACTGAAGAACTTTGGCCACTGCTTCTGGGGTTTACGGTCCTCCCAGCAATCCTGCAGTGTGTGGCTCTTCTTTTCTGCCCTGAGAGCCCCCGTTTCCTATTGATCAACAAGATGGAGGAAGAGAAAGCACAAGCAGGTAAGAACTCATCCCTGAAGGGGCAGGGCTGGATTCTGGCTCCCAGCCTGCGCTGAACTTGAGTGGGAGGCCAGGACTGAGCCTGGAGCCTGTGGTGGATCGGGGTGTGACTCCCAGAGGGCACCAGGCCTACCATCCTGGCCCGCCATCCTTGAGGTTGCATCAGTGCCAGGAAGTGTGGGAAACCTGGCATCCCAACAGAGACTCCAGGTGGGGTTAAGACAGGAGGAGTGGTGGTGCCTGGCCTGGTGGGATGTAGCAGGGCCAGCTGCTGGAGCTCTGTCAGCTCCTCCTGAAAGGTGGGAAACAGGCTGACAATTAACAAGGAGCTTGGAGGGCGTTTCCCTTTGCTACCGCAGAGGGCTGGAGTCAGCTCTGGCAAGTGTGTGTATGGAGAAAAAAAAAAAATAGTGTGGAGCTCAAGCAACATGAGCAAGAACTGGGCCTGGTTTCCTTGCTGATCACAGCACAAGGCTGAGAAAGAGGTTCAGTCTTTCCTGTGTAGCAGGCCCAAATACTGGCAGGTGGTGGCCCAGTGTTCCCAGTGTGCCCTCCCTGAAACAGCAGGGCAGCAGGGGAGGCAGGGCAGAACCTACTGGCTGTGGGTCTATTATACCTGGCATTTTTTGATTCTTTCCTCCAGTTCTTCAGAAGCTCCGTGGTACACAAGATGTGTCTCAGGACATCTTGGAGATGAAAGAAGAGAGTGCTAAAATGTCTCAGGAAAAGAAAGCAACTGTGCCAGAGCTCTTCCGTTCTCCAAACTACCGTCAAGCCATTACCATTGCCATCATGCTGCAGCTCTCCCAACAGCTCTCAGGCATCAATGCTGTGAGTTCCTTTCCTGTTCCGTGTGCTGAGCCTCCCTTATTATCTCTGGCTATGCTTGCACTTGCCACTAATGTTGAGAGAACTGTGCTTCCAGAAGCACGTTGTCATGTACCTTGACTGAGGGTTACTTTTGTGATATTGCAGAGATTGCTAAAATGGAATGTGGAGATTATATTTGCTTTCAATTTTCCCCCTGCATGCCCTGGCAAGGCATTGCAGTCTTGCATAAAGTGAATGAACCTTGACCAGAAGGATGCTGTTCTATACTGTTGAGTGCTTCTTAGAAACTCCCTGTTGGGCTTGCAAGCCATTAGGCAGAGAATAAGGTACATGCTTTCAAATGCTGGAGTTGTGATGGTGTCTAACTTTTGCTTCTCTTCCCAGGTATTCTATTACTCTACAGGGATTTTTGAAAGAGCTGGTATCACACAGCCTGTCTATGCCACTATTGGAGCTGGTGTGGTAAACACAGTCTTCACTGTTATTTCGGTAAGTGGAACAGGGCCTTATGGTGAGAGGTAACTTGTCTGCCCAGGCTTTTGTGGGAGATCTGGCTACTTGTCTTCAGTCACGTTGTGGCAAAGTATTGGACTAGGCAATGGCCTTCAAGAGCAAAGAGTGCATTGAAAGGATTGTGGGAGGAGAGGAGGGGAGAAAGGGGTAGGGGTGTTACGCTTTTAGAAGAAAGTGGGGGGGGGGAAAGGAGTGCAGGGGGAAAAAGAATGATGAGAGAAGGCAGTAGTGAGAACTACAGAGGAAAAACTTGGGCCTAGAATGGAGCAGCCTGGGCACCTGCACTGAGATCACCACTGGCACAGAGAGCTACAGGCAGATAAAAGAAAGAGGTGCAGGGCACACTGAGCAAGGGAGCCGCTTCTGGCTTTGTTGCTGAAGTCATGGATATTTTTCTCTCCTGTCATGTTTCTAGCTGTTCCTGGTGGAGCGTGCGGGGCGCAGGACCCTCCATTTAATTGGTTTGGGTGGCATGGCTGTGTGCGCTGTTCTTATGACTGTTGCTTTAGCTCTGAAGGTGAGTAATTGGTGTTCCTGTCCACCCTGAAACCCAGCAGGCGACCTACAGGACTATACATCTGCCTTGCCCTGTGATTCTGCCCTGTAGGCAGGTACTGCTGGGGCTAGAGTAGAGTGTGCAGTGGAGAGTCCTAAATATGGAAACAGTGCCACAGTATTCACAGTGCAGCTGGGAAAGCTGTGACACTGGAGATGGCGTTGTGCAGTGCCAGGTTTGCCTCAAACTGCAGCTGATCGTGTTTTGTTCCCTTGCAGGATGTTGTGGAGTGGATCAGATACATCAGCATTGTTGCCACTTTCGGCTTTGTGGCTCTCTTTGAGATTGGCCCTGGCCCTATCCCGTGGTTCATTGTGGCAGAGCTCTTCAGTCAGGGCCCACGGCCTGCAGCCATGGCAGTGGCTGGTTGTTCCAACTGGACCTCTAATTTCTTGGTGGGAATGCTCTTCCCTTATGCAGAGGTAAGGATCCAGTTTGCAAAGCACTGAGAGTGCTGCAGCATTGGAATAGGTATCCAGAGTGGTTGTAGAGTCTCCATCCTCGGAGACTTCAAAACATGACTGTATGACCCTAAACAACCTAATCTCTCCTTGAAGTTGTCCCTGCTTTGAGCAGTCTGGTCAGTCTTCCAGAGGCTCCTGATACTGTGTTCTGATTGTTACCGAAGGCTGAGTGTTGTCACTCATCTTATATTCTGTTGTCTCAACTGCTTGGAGCTTACAAATAGTAGGAAGAGCTATCTTAAGTAGTGCATTAAGGATTTCCCTGTAAAAGCATCAATTTTGATCACCCACAGGAGCCCGATTTCAATTTAAAAAAATAATGCTGTGTTGAGAAAAAGTCAGTAAGGCGTTGTTGGAGGAAGGTGTTAGAATTTTGACCTGTCAACAGCAAATGACCTTGCATTTAGGTTTATGAGCTTCTCAAAACCTCCTGCTTTTGTCCTCCCTGCAGAGACTATGTGGCTCCTATGTCTTCCTCATCTTCCTTGTTTTCCTGGTCATCTTCTTTGTCTTCACATTCTTCAAAGTGCCAGAGACCAAGGGCAGGACTTTTGAAGACATCTCCAGGGGCTTTGAAGGACGAGCAGAAGCCAGCCCCACATCGCCTGTAGAGAAGAACCCCATGGTGGAGCTGAACAGCATACAGCCCGACAAAGATGTTGCCTAAGATTCATGAAACACCACTTCTTTGACTCTTACATGCTTAAAGACTCATTAAAAAGGAATAAGCAAAGAAAACCATGAGAACTGGGACATTTCTCACTCCCCCCACCCCCCAGTTGCTGCTATTTTCTTCTTTGCACCCACATACTCGCCCATTCTGCCAGGCTTACCAGCATTAAGCAAATCTGATATGGGTGATCACATTTTCAAGTACTGGAAGGCACCTGGCATTTGCAAAAGTAATCTCATCTTCTCTGTTCTCCTGATGTTTGTGACAGAGAAGAGTTGGCAATATTTTTGATTTTTCTCATCTATAATTGCTATTTGGGGTTAACATACTTAGGCACGCAGTGACAGCTATGTATTTGACGGTTATGTATTTGAATCTGATTACTATTTTTGTAGTGAGTTGAAGGGACCCACTAAACAAGTCCCCAGCCCTTTTGAGTCTACCTGTGTGAGTGTCTGCTGTGTTACACTGGAATTTAAGAAGCCTACCAAAAAGCCATCTCCTTGCTTTTTCCTGTCCAGTGTGCACTTTTTTTTCAGCCTCAGGAAAAAGGGGACCAAGTTACATGCATATTTTTTCCTGCTGTCTTATTTTTTTGTATAGACAGACTGAAAGCATACTTTTACTTAAGTTTATTTATTTGTATGTCACTTTGTAAATGTTTATTTTTTTAATGGTGTACAAAAATGTACAGACAAAAAGTTGAAGATGTTTATGAGAAATAGCTAATTTAACAAAAGATGCTGTAGACTTGAGGTGCAATAAGACTGTAAAGGAGAAATGTGATATGAAACAGGAGATTGGGCATTTTGGATGATGGGTACAACAGGCCCAATTATGCACATCCCTTTAAGTTATTTGTGCCCTCTGGAAAGAAATTCAAAGAATTGCATACTAGTGAGAAGAGGTATGTCTGTTTTTCCACTAAAATCTCTGTTGTTTGGGATTTTATGGGTGGCAATTTTAAATACTGTTCCCAGGTGTTGATTGGAAAGTGTGGTATTGCAGCAAATGGGTGTTGTTAGTTTATTTTCAGTCACGGCTCAGCATTGTATAGGATGATTGAGGGTGGTGATGGTAAACCAGAAAGTAACTTTACCTGTCTTCTCTTTGTTTTGGTTTTGTTTGTTTTTTTTTTGCTTCTCTGCTGCATTCTAGGAGGTCAGAAGTCTGAAAGTTTGCAGATTGTTACTTAAAGGTGTGTGAGATTCAAAATTATTTTTCCAAAACTATTTTCTTAGCAATTCTTATAAATATTAAGAGGCATGTAGCATAACCCTTCTGGAAACGGGCATGGTCAGTTATGGTGTGTGTAAGATCATAAAGGTAGAGATGCAGGACTAGAGACCAGAGATACTGGAACTTGCTAGCTTAGCAGTGTGAAAGGTCTGTAGGGCTCAGTCCACTGTTTGGTTGCAGGCCAAATGTTTTTGCCTACTATGTCCTCTCTGGAAGATCTGCATGATGTTGTTGTGATGCTCACCGGTGTGCGGCACGCTGTGTAGATGTGTTACAGCTCTGCAATAGTGCCTCTGTTGAAAGGGATATGGCAGACATTAATTGTACATCAGTAAGTGTCAGTATCCCTGCTTGTCATACTGCTAGGCAATCTGGAGTGTGTATACACCTACCCTTGCTGCCAGGTTAGCGCAGTTCAGGAAGGCAGAAAGTAGCACATACGATACACTTGCAATCAAGGGGTGGGAGTTTGCTTCACTGACTGCAGCACTCTGTTGAGGGAGACTCCAGGCCCATGTCTGTCCAGATCTGCATAAGCTATCTAAAGGTCACACAGAGGTAGGTCCAACTTAAACTACTCTTAAGATCTGATCTGTGTTTTTGGACTTGATAGAACTCAGGTCTACCTGCAAACTAATGCTGGAGTCCATCACTGGATATCCTAGAAGAGGAACAGGCCCACAGATTCCAAGGTAGGTAAAAGGACTGAAGGCTCAAAGGCAGGAATGGCAGCAAAATCGTCGTAGCATGGATAGCCCAAGCTTTTTTTGATAGCATACTGTTTCAGAGCAGGTCAGAGAAGTTCCCATCGATGTATATTCTGGGGCTGTGTATCTGGCATTTTCAGTAACTTGTGATGACATTTCTCTACCTTCCCTAATGAGAAACAGTTGCAAATATCAGTGAAACTTGCTGTTGTGAAATACTACTTGTGACTTCATTTTAAATACCCTAGCTTTGCACAAGGCAATCCTATTGCATCCAGTTTTCCTTAGCTTTCTATCAGGCTTTCATGCCAAATGTTTATTCTTAGAAGTATTACCACTTCTTCCCCAACTTTCATATTTTGGTTCATTTTATATGGATTTCTGTGCCCTTCCTTTGACTCTTCAGCACTTCCAGACATGATATTTGTTAGGAATATGTTAGGAAATGCCCCCTACAGCTGTGCATAAGAGCATTCTGTACTTTGCATCAGAGATGTGTGTTGGCTTGGACAGAAATGTGTAGGTCTTTCTCACATGGTATCTCTTTCTTATTTTCTTTTTCTGTAACAGCATTGTGAGTATTTCGGATGGGTTTTATATGCTTATTAATGTGGTTGTTTCCTGTTTTTAAAATAAAATATATAACTAAGTATCTGGTTTGGATTTTTACTTTTGCCCTGTAGGTCTTCTGTTTCTTACTCCTTATTATAGCCTGGGACTATATTCTGGAATGTGCACAGCATCTGCCTTGCAGACTTTTTGCTAGCCCAGCACCCTGGATTTGTTTTATTCTAGTGAAAATGACCATTTCTCTTAGCCTCCATGCATATTGCCATAATAAATTCCCTTCCTACTCTTCCTTAGGACTTCTTAAACTCAAAAGATGTGCTTCTCTATCTTATTTGCCAAAATCCTTTTGCCTGCATCTGAATTTTTTCTCAGTAAGGGGAGGGGGGAGGGAAGTGGCTGAAGGTTAGGAATCCTGCCCAGAGATAAAACACGTGAGACTTTTGCCCCTGCCCTCTCCCCTCCCATTCCTCTGTAAATGATGTTTTGCTCCCTCTGTCTGGTGAGTTACCTTAATTTCCTCTGAAATCTTGCCTATGTACGCTCAGTACTGGATGCCTGAAAGGAGGAGAACGGTGAAGTGGAAACCCCACTGCCTTGAGGGGGGCCAGTCCCCAGGAGCTGCTCCCCTACCCCAGGGGCCATGGTATTCCTGACCCACTGGCAAGTCTGTGGGGTGTTCTTGCCCATGGCACCCTTGCTGAGGAGTCGTGAGCACCCATGTATTGCCATAAGGCAATGTAGTGGGTTTGCATGGCAAGGTTTTGGTAGTGGGAAAGGGAGGGCTACAGGGGTGGTTTCTGTGAGAAGGTGCCAGAAGCTTCCCCCATGTCCAATGGAGCCAATGCCAGCTGGCTGCAAGACGGACCCACCGCTGGCCAAAGCCAAGCCCGCCAGTGATGATGGTAGCACCTCTCCAATAGCATATTAAATAGGGGGAAGAAAGAAACATCTGCTGCAGTGGGACAGAGTGAGACTGTGTGGGAGCATCAACTGCAGACATCCAGGGCAGGGCAGGAGGTGCTGCAGGTGCCGGAGCAGAAATTCCCTGGCAGCCCACGGTGTGGCTGGCTGTGCCCCCATAGCCTGTGGAGGTCCACGGTGGAGCAGATCCCGACCTGCAGCCCCTGGAGGACCCTATGCCAGAGCAGGTGGATCTCTGAAGGAGGCTGTGCCCTGTGGGAAGCCCACACTGAAGCAGGTTTGCTAACAGGACTTCTGACCCTGGGGGGTGTCCATGCCGGAGTACTGTTCCTGAGGGACTGCACTGGGATAGGGACGCATACTGGAGCAGTTTGTGAAGAGCTGTAGCCTGTGGGAAGGATCCATGTCGGAGAAGTACGTGGAGAACTGTCTCCCATGGGAGGGACCCATGCTGGAGCAGGGGAGGAGTGTGAGGAGGAAGGAGAAACAACGTGCAATGAACTGACCATAACCCCCACTCCTCATCCCCGGGCACCGCTCAGGGGGAGGATGTAGGGAAATCTGGAATTGAGTTAGGAGGAAGGGAGTGGTGGGGGCAAGGTGGTTTTCTAATTTGAATAGTAATAAATTAAACTAATTTTCCCCAAGTCAAGTCTGTTTCGCCCACGATAATAATTGCTGAGTGCTCTCCCTGCCCTGATCTTGACCCACGAGCCTTTTGTTACACTTTCTCTCCCCTGTCCGGTTGAGGAGGGGAGTGACAGAGCAGCTTTGGTGGGCACGCAGCATCCAGCTGGGGTCAACCCTCCACAGGCAATAAGCTCTGGTTCTAGTGCGCTCCTTTCCTTGTCCTACATCCATCTTACAAGCCCAGGGCGCCTGTACCTGTTTCACAGGCAGAAACAATGACAACAGTTAATCAAAAAGTAAGGAGTTAAAATATACTTCAGATGAAAAGGATGGAGGAAAGCAAGAGGAAGGAAAAGATGGCAGAACCCAAACTACCCCAGAGGAAGAATCAGGCTAATACAACTCCGGAGTCAGCAGACTGCACAAAGCCACCAGGAAGGAGTAGGGCATAATGTAAAGTCTAAAAAAACTTGGCATAACCCTGAGCCAGCACAGGCTTTCCAAAACCTGATGTTACTGACTGCTGCACGTTCCTAGCTCATGCCTGTGTTTTGCGAAGTGCTATGCAACCAGCCTCAGAGCTGGGGAGTGCTCTGGGCTGTGTATAATTGTTTTTCAACTCCTGGTGAGCTGGGGGAAAAAAAAAACCCAAACAAAAAAGCCCAGCCATCCAAACTCATAAGCATATCTAGGTCAAACTTAACTCTAACGTTTCTGTTTTCTTCTCGAAATGGGAACTGGAGAGCAAAATTATTCAGGGCCAAAGCATATGATTCACTGAGCCCTAAATTAATGCTTTGTGTAGTTTCTGTGATAAACTCTTGGTTGGGGAATGATTTGGGGGAATAGATGTGGTTATTTTATTTCTGAAAATTGTAAGGAAGCTTCAAAAGGAAAAACTTTGCAATGAAGTGTTTTGAATGGTTGAAGATGGGTTGTTTTCAGTTGAAACTGTTCATGACATCCAACCGAGCACATAGGCAGCTCTTACCACAGTGCCACACACAAATGTCATTTACCTCTGACAGGGGTAGCAGGGGTAGCTTGGACAGGTACCTCTTTGAGACCACCCACAGGACTTTGTTCTGGCTTGCTGTGTGCAAGTGGCACTGCAGAGACCTTCAGAGCATTGCACAAGCCTCTGAAAATCAAGCTGGTCCCCAGAGCAGTGTGTAAGATTAAGGTTTAGCTGCAGCGGGCTTTCTTCCTGCTGATATCCCCACGTTACCTCTTGAGTATGTATAGTCGGAGCTGGTGAAGTGTCACCTCAGGCGGGAAGCAAAACATTCCAAGTCTCTGCATCCCACTCCTTACCTGGACCTGCAATGGAAGAGAGGAAGGAAGCAAGGGAGCACAAGAATGTGATAATGAAGGAAGTGGAAATTTAATCAGAGAATAAGTCTTGGAGGAAACCCCCTCCCTTTACCACTTCCCCTTTCTTTACCCAACAGCCTACATTACAACACCTGTGAGTTTCTCGGCAATTTCTCAGATGGCTCACTATTGGCAGAGATGGAGTTCATGCCAGGTCAGAACCACTCTGGATTCCATCTCTGTTCCAGTGCATTCCCCGTCTGAGCAGTGGTTGGCAGAGGTGTTGCCACTGGAAAAATCGCAAATGGCATGGAAAGTTTTGATGTGTCTGTAGAACCAGAAGGCCCTAGGATGCGTATGAGTAACTGCATCACTGGAGAACATTTCTAGGAGAGAAACCATTGCTGAGTGGCCAACAGAAGATCCCCAAGGGTCACAGGTGACATCAGCCATATCAAAGGTTTCAGTGCTATTTTACAGGCTATTATAAAGAGCATCACAGCACCACTGTCGACATTTGTCACTTTTTGCGTGTGTTATTTCTGATGAACATGTATGTGTCCCAGACAAGAAATGCAGTTGATTTCTGTGAGAAAAATGTGGAAAAAAACCATTTCTTTGGAGGTAGATTTCACTGCTGCATGCCATGTACACAAATCTTTTTATCTGATTTTGTGCTCTTTTCAAATGCCAGACATCTTAGTAGCTGGGGAGACCATGGGGATGCTTCTTCTCTGGGAAGGTACCTGGGTGAGAGCCCAAGCAGTGCTGCAGTCTTACCTCCGAGCAAAGCTGCTGATCCCATCTTTGAGGGCTACACAAAGAAAGGACATTTGCTAATTTGGTGGGGGACTGCACCATCATCGGTTTCATTGGTGTGGACACTCTATTAATGCTGTTTTGGTGGGGCCATGATGGAGGAGCAGCAGGAGGTGACTCATTAAGACCTTTTCTCCTGCTGTACATGCAATGAGAAAGGTCCTGCCAGCAGGTAGAGCAAACACACATTGAGTTGCACAGCAAATTGACGCACCTCTCTGGCTTTTTTCTGGCTTTCTGCAGACCAGGCCAAGGACACAGTTCTAAGGTTTTCGTCACTTTGAGAAGGACTCCTTGAAGACATGTGAGACACTTACTGGAAAACCTGGGGTACACGGCTCTGGTCTGTCATGCTCATGCTTTAGCCTGGCTGTGTCCTTACAATGTGAGTTACCAGCCAAGAGATAGCTGTCTTCAAAGTATGCTGCTGGAAAGAGACAGCACTTAGGAAAATTGAGCTTGCTTAGACAAGGGGAAAAATTGTTTTGTTTCCTAAAGCACATATTGCTAAGACAATTTACTTGGTGTTACTTAAAAGTATGCCATGCCTAGCGGAGGCAGGCTGTGTAACTTCTAAAACAATTCGCTTGCTGTGGTAAACCCTTGTTTCTATGCTATACCCTGCTAAAATACATGGTGTTTGCAAGAACTGTCTTTTCCTTCTCCGTAAGACACAGCTTCAGCATGCCTGGTAGACACGACAGACCTGCTAAGTCTGTTTTGCACTTGTGTTGCACAACCATTTTTTGTTTAGCAAATGGTCACATGGACTTGTTGTGTAAGGCAGTCACACTGGTGCACCAGTCACTGTGGCATGCAGTGCCGGACCATTGCAGATCATGTCCTGAACAAGTAACCAGTCATCTATGCAATGATCAACATGATCAAACATCGCTCAGTTTTTCACCTCTGCTCTAGTCTCTGTTTCATCCTGTTTTCTTCTCTTCTCCATCATGAACAAATATGCTTTCCACCAACAAGTTTGTTTCTCTATCATGAACAAAACCTCAGATGTTTATTGCTTCCTTTATATTCCTGTCACCAACTGCTATTGTCACCCAGCCGGCATGTTACCTTGTTTCTAACTTGTGTTCATACATCAAATACTCTGTGGTCTAGACTAACTTTGTTCCCCTCTGCTTTGCTTATTTCTTTCAAAGTGCTTTCTCTCTGGATCAAAGCTCTCAGCGAGAAGTCTTAACCTCATAGCTCTGCTTTGAGTCTAGGCCTATGACATAAAGAGTCCACAAGGTTTAGGACAGAGTCAGAAGAATACTTTTCCACTGAGGAAGGCATAGGGATGCAGAATGAGAAGAGGATGAAAGCTGGGAGAAGTGGTGAAGGTGTGGAGGGGTGTGGATGCAGCAGTGTGGCTGGAGACGTTTACGATGCATGGAAGAGCCCATAGGAGGCTGAATACAGAACAAAACCACTGAAGATTATGAGGATGTATTGAAGCAATTAGTAAAAAACAGAATGGTGGGTTCCTGAACTCCAAGGAAAGGAAGAATGAAACACAAGCTGAAAAAAACCCAAGATCTGGAAGGAAGGTGAGGCATTCGTAAGTGTAAGAAGGTGAAACAGGGCCTGAGAGAGAGGAGTATGAACTTTGACAGAAGCGGGTGAGAGAATCAGGAAGGGAAAGACAGAAGACAATGCACGGTAGAAAGGCGACAGCCACAGCACTGAAGTACGGGCCCTTGAGCCGCATGCAAAGTAACGTGAAGCTTCATAGGGAACTGGTAGCTTGTGACTCACAGCAAGATGTCATTGGGTCTTCAGGGAAAGGGAAATACAGATGTCTTCTCCACCACCAATGCCCCTGAGAACCTTTGCAGCTGAAACAAATAGCTATGTCAGAGCCACAGTGTTCCTTGCAGTGAGACCTCAACTCTTGGTCCACAAAGTTTGGGATCTGCTTGCTTGAAGGAGGGCATTAAAAATGACCATAAAGTGCCACAGCCAGGAAGGACTGATGGGCACACAAAATACAGCTGGCTCAGCTAGACTAAAGTTAGCAGAGCAGCACATCAGAAGCAGCCTTTCTGTAAACACAAGGCAAAGGTCTGCTCCCAACTGCATAAGGTAACGCAAGACAAGGTCCTGACAGACAGAAGTGGCCAAGACCAGTGTCAGCAAAGGCCACTTTGGACAGATACCCGCATTGCACTGACATCTGCAGGGACTCCTCCATCTCAGAAAAACTGCCAGTTGCAGAAGCACTGGAAGAAATGCTTTCCAACTTCCTTATTTCATGCCACAGATGGAACTTTTGGAGTGATGGAACAGCATCACCTTTACCTGGTGACTTTTTTCTCATTCTGATGCAAGAATAATATTCACACTGCTCACGCATAGCTCATAGGTAATTGTGTATGTTGTAACGCTTTGGTCACAACAGCAACAAAAAGTTAAAAGCACTGTATTAGTGGAAGGTTTCAGTGTTTCCAAACACATTGTCTAGGGGAATTTTGCTGTGTGAGCAAGCCTGACTTCTTTGTCCAAGTGTAATTGAAGCCAGAAACAAAAAATGAAAATCAAAAGGAAAAAAAAGAAGCAGAAGTAAAGAGCGAGCTACTTTTTTCCTTGGGCATGGAAAGTCCACCTCCTGACTGGCTGTGTCTGTGAGGGCAGAGCAGCCAAAGCTCAGGCGCTAGGGCTGGCTAGAAATTAAGCTCTAGCAACGCTTTGGCTCATGAAAAGAGAGCTTTTTTTTTTTTTTTTTCCTTGACTGGGACTTTTGTTAACTGGACTGAGCTGGGAGAGCACATTTTCTCCTGCTGAAGGAAGGGCCAGGCCAAATTAGTAACACTTTAAAAGTAGAAACAGAGAACAGCTAAAGCTTGTGGGAAACCTTAAAGAGTGAATTCTGCTGAGAGGGTTGGGAGGGAGGGAAATGCAGGATTCATGCCTCAAAATGCCGACAGCTTTTGGGAGTCAGAACCAGCCATTGCAACCTGAACTGGAGCAGGAGAGCAAACAGGACACACCTCTGCTCCCTGGAAGCCTTCGCTGGACTGGAGGCCAAAAGGGACCCAGGAATGATCACAACCAGATGCACTCACTTGGCACCACAGATGCACAGACACTGGGTGCATTTGCCTGTGCATCGCCCCACCATGAAGGACACTGCGGCCACAGCACGGCTTGTGGTTCATCATCCCCTAAACGTCACCTGGCATGGAAGGGCAAGGTGGTGAGAGAGGGGCACAAAGCCAGGGGGTTGTACTGTTCCTGGTGCCAGTGCAAAGGTCTGC
The DNA here is from genome assembly GCF_023634085.1 of Falco cherrug. Classification (NCBI taxonomy): domain Eukaryota; kingdom Metazoa; phylum Chordata; class Aves; order Falconiformes; family Falconidae; genus Falco; species Falco cherrug. Next base: position 8,537,577 of record NC_073701.1, read on the forward strand.
AGGAGGTGCCGAGTGACTGGGAAGGCCTGGGAGCCAAAGGTGACATGTCCCCTGCTTCCAGGCTCTCCAGACTGGGTGTTCCTGGGCAGGTTTTGGAGCACAGACATGGAAACGGTGTTTGAAGTGGCTTCCCACCAAGACTGCAAAACCCAGCTGAGACTCACATTTGATGCCAGGTTTTTCTTCTGAGAGTAAAAAATATGTGGTGTGTGGTTTGTGGGTGTGAACATTTTGGTTGCACACATACAGTGCGTTTGATTACTCGGACAAGGTAGGGCATTAAAAGCGCAAGCTGCGCTAGCTGGGACAGAAGTTTCTATGTTTAAACCAGACTTCCCATCTCTCCCAGATTTTTAAATAACATCATCTGAAATTACGTCCCGCTGTCTGCTCCCTTGATTCGCATTAAAAACTTGACAGACAGGTATGAAACCTGCAGAACTCTTTTCTTACAGAACTCTAGAGACTGAGAGGTGCTGATGTCCTCTTGGAGATGTTAAATGAGAAAACTGAGGAATCAGTCACGCTGCAAATCACAAAGACTAGCCGCGTGTAGCCATTACCATCCCTCCCTGCCTCAGTCCCAACACCGCAGTGTTAGGGTTCAATGCTGTGGGTGGCTGTGGTGTGACCAGTAGTCTCATGGGCAGGGAGGGAGCAGTGTCTCAGGGGGTGAGCAGGACAGGACATCAGTTCTTAGCAGCTAGGTCTGTGCTGATTGTGAAGAAAAATGGTGCTTCTGGAAGGGAAGCTTAAGAGGGACAGGTGGTGTATTTTTATGAGTGAATTGTGGGGAGGTATCAACACTGGAGAAGACTTCCTTAACACCCTGCTCTGTCTTCTTCTCCCTGTTTGCCTTTTAAAATCAACTGCTCCTCCAAGATAGTTCTACTGCCTGGGGCTTTCCATTCTACCTCGATCACACTAGACCTGGGAGCCATAAACTCCCTCCTCCCCGTATTCCCTGTCTATGTCTTTAATGCCAGCTCCTCTTCCTCAGTGGACTGGGAGAAAAAGCTGAACATAGGGCTTTGCTGTAAGCAAGCAATGTCTTATTCTCTGAAGCACCATCACATGGGCGAGAAAATGGATCAGTAGCTACTGTGGGGTCCCATTTCCAGCCATTCTAGATCCATACTAACCTGCAGATACTGGCATGCTGCACCATGCCATTCTACCTCACAGTATCTGACCCACTTCTTCCAGTATTGCTCTAGCCTGTTCCACACCCCAGTACACAGAAAAATGCTAGTCAGCCTGTATGGCCTGCTGTCTTAGTTCCTGCCTTCTACACTGAAGCATCCTGCTGCGTGTCCCACCATGGCCATCACTGTACCAGAACAGGCTAGTGGGCCCGGCAGCTTGTGCCTAGATAGCTTGTGCACTGTTGGATTTTTCTTAAGGAATAGTCTGTGACCATTGTGCCTGAGATAAAGCTAGTGTGAAGCTTTTCTTCCTCACTCAGTCTCCCTGGTTATGAATTCTCCATTGACATATCCTCTGGCCTCATGGAGCTGCCAAATGTTTAATGGAAAAATGCATCTTTACAAATTACATACTCAAGAAAAATCATATTTAATGGATATGCTTCAGCAGAACATCAGAAATGTGTGGTAGCAATAGATGTGGGATGCTTCTTCCATTTCCAGTGGTTGCTCATGAAAAGGTTGGTGGAAATCTGGTAACATCTGTTCAGTTGGTTATGGTTTGTATAATCTACCTAGCTTTTCCTCTGCCTCCAGTTCAACCTTCAGTGCTACAAAATATTTTAATGGACGATTGTACATTACCAACTGGTGTGGGTGCTATGCTTAGTCTTTCTGATGTATTCTACCCTGCATCAGGGTGTTGAAGAGTGTGGTGGATTGCTCAGGGCATTCTTTGGGCAATGTCACGTTGCCAGGACACCAGTATGGACTTAAAAAGAGCTAGTCTACTGGTGGTGTCATTCACCTTCACTGTGATATTTCACATCTTTCCATTGCCCAGTATGCTGAGTAATGGTTTGCTGCCATACCTCCCCCTCCTTCCAAAGGAATATGCTGTGCGAGACAGTACCTACAGTGTAACTCACATCAAAGCCTATTACATCAATATTACCGCTCTTCCCTAATCCATATAGCCAGTCCTTAAGTTTTAACAGGCAGTCTGTTTTGCCCTTGGTAAACCAGTATCAACCTTTCCTGATTACAATCTTGTCCTTTGCACATTTGGCACTGGTTGCCAAGAGGACATCGTACTGGGGAAAGGATGGCTGGTCTGGAGTTCCCTGAGTCATCCTGCTTGCTTTCCATACAGCTGGGCACCACACTACCCTTTTTCCAGCTGTCAGGGAAGATAGATGAAAGTCTGCAGTCTCATAATCACATCAGGCAATTCTTTCAGCAGCTTTGGATGTATCCCACCACCCTTGAAGTGTATCCTACCCATTCCTATGCATTATGATATATCCAGCCTCTCTAAGTAGTTCCAAGCTTGTTGCTGCCCCTCTCATGGCTGTCCCTCCACTTTCCAAACCATTATGATGTTTGGAGATCTGGGAGCAGTTTTTGCTTTTACTATCTGTTGCAAGGAAGGGTTTGAGTACCTCAGCCTCTTCTAAGGCTGAGGTGTCCATCGCTAGTTTGTCCCCATTCCTCAGCGGACCTGTATTTTCCCTGGACTGGCTACTAGGATAATTATAGAATCATTCATGTCACCCTTCCTATCCCATGCAAGTGCTTTCTCCAGCTGGGCTCTGAGAGGCTTTTCTGATTTTGTCCTTCAGTACCCAAGAAGTGCTTGTGTCCTCCTCCATGCCCTGTTGTTTTTTCCCCACCTCTTGCATACACGCTTTCTGCATTTGAATTCATTGTGAAACTTCTTCCTTAGCCAGGATAACTTTCATCCAAAATTCCCAGACTCCCCGCACAACAAAATGGTTTGAAAATGCTGTCTTTCATTCTTCATCTCCCTGTACCCACCAAGATGTTAGGGCATGGCGAACAGTTGCTGATGCTGTGGCACTGTCTTTTTATAACTCTCTGATGCTGCAAATCAGTGGAAGAGTGACTGATGGTACAAATGAAACTACGTATTTCTGGGACACAAACAGTTGCCTACCTTCCTTCCCTGGGGTTACATGAATGTGGAAAAAGGGAGCCTGCCCATGCTGAAGGACAACGCATTCCCAAAGTCCAGTGAACGCTTTCACTGTCTTAGAGCAGTCAAAGGAATACATCAGAGAGACAGTGTGGAGCTAGTGGATCAGGGGCAAGGCTGAACTGAAATTGAAGGTGATGTTTAGGGAGCAGAACAAGAGGAAGCCGGGGAAGGATGGAATGGAGTGAAACACTGAGAGATGGTGCAGCAGAAGGCTTGGCAGACACAGCCAGTGACTCCAGAAGGGAGTCCTAGAGCAAGCAGGAGGTGATCGCTGGAGTGAAGTGGTCAGGAGGATGATACACCCAGAGCATGTCACTTGCTGGCAGTGTGTCTAGCAGTTTAAACAGGAGACAGGAGGAAGCTGTGTGTTATGAGGAAAGGGAAGAGGTATGCAGTGAAGAGCGGTCAGGTCTCTAAAGGCAGAAGTGATTGAAAAGACCTTGTATGGGAGAATCCTTGAAAGCAGCGTGGCTGTGAGGGGAGCTGAAAAAAAGTGGAGTGGCCACCGGCACTGTTGGCTAGCTATTAGTTGTCTCAGTAGGAGACTGTGTTTTTTGGTCACGGGATCATGTGAAGCAGAGGAGGTAAATAAACTCTAGCCCATATCCTCTAAGAAGGCACAGCTCAGCACTTGCTGGCACCCAGTAGTCTTTGTCTTTTTGTCATCATGCTCCATCCAAACCAGTTCTTTCTTGCCCATCCAACAGTGCCCAGTGGGTACAAAGAGATGGCTGCCAAACATACTGAGGTGGTGGCAATGAACAAAAAAATGCAGCCAGCTTTGAAGAAAGGGGTATACTGGAGGCTAATCTCATTTCAGCAGCTAGAAACAAGGCTTGAAGTGCTCTGGGCCTCTTTTTCCTGTGGATAAAGCAGAGCTTGGCAGCAGTTGATGAGAAGGGTGGGGAAACACCAGCGTGCTTGCTAATATATCGGATATGCAAGTGCAGCGCTGAGCCTGCTGCTTAAAAGCACACAGCAACCCTACATGACACAGCACTTGTCTGCAGTGCCTACGTACCGGAATGTCCGAGCTGAGGCAGGGGAAACGGGGAGAGGGAGGGGGCTGACGCGGGGAGCAGGGGAGCAGCGGCTGGGTGTTTTGGGTGCAACGAAATGTTGTGCCAGTGGGCATTTTCTTCTCTGGGCTTTTAACCTGAGTAACCTCATTGGAAGAAGGGAGAACCGAGGTGAAAGTTTAGCGAACAGAACAAGGTAGATCACCTAGGTCCTATCAGGGGGTGGTACTGGGCGTGCAGGGGGGGTCGAACTGGACCTGCTGGCCACGCTGTGTGGTTATGCAAAAAGCTCAGCAGCTTGAGCAGAGAAGCTGGCAGTGCCATCTCCTGGTCAGAGCAGGGGCCTTGAGCCGAGAATTCACATTTCATTCTCCTGCTGACTTCCCCCTCCTTGCACCTGGATGCTTTCCTGAGCAGAGTGATGGCCCTAGCGAAGTCGGTGAACGAAGCTCGTGCCCATCTAAATGAAATCTTGACATCATCAAAAAAAAGTGCAGAGCTGCACTCGGGTTGACGGTCAGTGCTGGAGGAAGAAGGAGAAATATTGTCTGGGTCTTTCCACATCTTTCAGAGTTTCTGCACACAGGCATGAGGTATTTCTTGGCTGTGGTTCTTCTTAAGTGGGGGCTTCCTAATGGACCTGTCCTGGTCCTATCTCCAGCTACATCACAGCAGTTTTTCAGCCATGTAGTTGCATCATGTTCCCACAGAAATTGTACTCGATTTGATAAATTCCGCACTGTCAAGTTTTAACAACCACCACTGATAAGGGAGCAGAGTGTGATCATATTCAGTGGGTGACCTTTGAAAACTTTCGCTAAGCACACATAGCTGTATTTTCCCTCAAGAGTGTGTTTTACCATCCATGTAGGCTAGATTACAACCACCCCACAGGATACAAGAAATCAGCCTCTGCAGGGTTTTATTCACATTGGGCAGACTAGAAATTAAGATGTACGATTGTTTACAGAATGAATGAACTTTTTCACATGAATCCAAAGATAAACATCATTAAAACACACACTTTTCACAGGACATCAGCTGCTGGGGTTTATTGCCAGCTGCCATTCAGAGCTACCTGCATAAAGGGCTCAGGGCAAACTGACAAATGCTCAGGACCCTTTAATTGCCACAGCCAGGAAGGACTGATGGGCACACAAAATACAGCTGGCTCAGCTAGACTAAAGTTAGCAGAGCAGCACATCAGAAGCAGCCTTTCTGTAAACACAAGGCAAAGGTCTGTTCCCAACTGCATAAAGTAATGCAAGAAAAGGTCCTGACAGACAGAAGTGGCCAAGACCAGTGTCAGCAAAGGCCACTTTGGACAGGTACTGGAAGGCCAATGGAAGAAATGCTTTCCAGCTTCCTTACTTCATGCCATGGACAAAACTTTTGGAGTGATGGAACAGCATCACCTTTACCTGGTGACTTTTTTCTCATTCTGATGCAAGAATAATATTCACACTGCTCACGCATAGCTCATAGGTAATTGTGTATGTTGTAACGCTTTGGTCACAACAGCAACAAAAAGTTAAAAGCACTGTATTAGTGGAAGGTTTCAGTGTTTCCAAACACATTGTCTAGGGGAATTTTGCTGTGTGAGCAAGCCTGACTTCTTTGTCCAAGTGTAATTGAAGCCAGAAACAAAAAATGAAAATCAAAAGGAAAAAAAAGAAGCAGAAGTAAAGAGCGAGCTACGTTTTTCCTTGGGCATGGAAAGTCCACCTCCTGACTGGCTGTGTCTGTGAGGGCAGAGCAGCCAAAGCTCAGGCGCTAGGGCTGGCTAGAAATTAAGCTCTAGCAACGCTTTGGCTCATGAAAAGAGAGCTTTTTTTTTTTTTTTCCTTGACTGGGACTTTTGTTAACTGGACTGAGCTGGGAGAGCACATTTTCTCCTGCTGAAGGAAGGGCCAGGCCAAATTAGTAACACTTTAAAAGTAGAAACAGAGAACAGCTAAAGCTCGTGGGAAACCTTAAAGGAATGCACACTGGATGCACAGACACTGGGTGCATTTGCCTGTGCATCGCCCCACCATGAAGGACACTGCGGCCACAGCACGGCTTGTGGTTCATCATCCCCTAAACGTCACCTGGCATGGAAGGGCAAGGTGGTGAGAGAGGGGCACAAAGCCAGGGGGTTGTACTGTTCCTGGTGCCAGTGCAAAGGTCTGCAGGAGGTGCCGAGTGACTGGGAAGGCCTGGGAGCCAAAGGTGACATGTCCCCTGCTTCCAGGCTCTCCAGACTGGGTGTTCCTGGGCAGGTTTTGGAGCACAGACATGATGACCACACACATATGTGTGATCTCTGGGCGTGAGCACTTCAGTTGCACACATATCATATGCTTTTTCTCCCCTAGTGTAATGAAAAGGTGCAAAGTGTCCACACACCCAGCCAGCTCTAGGAAGCTTTCTGATAGCCTTGATCACAGCTTGCAGATATGCATGCTCTTTTCTCCTGCAGATAAAGTAAGCAAAAGCTGAATCACTGTAATGGTACAGCCATGCACACATGCCCATCTCTGCAGCTGAGAAAATCAAGGTTTTACAGCCAGCTCCAGTGACGACCTAGCCCCCATTCCACACCCTGGGGGGGTCTCTGTGGCAAGGGGTCCGCAAAATTGCTGCCGAGCCTGTGGTTCACCTCTGATGTATGTGGTGACTTGCAGAAGAGTGCAATGCAGTGCCAAGCTCTCTGCCAGCAGTGGCCAGAGGCTTGAGATCATCTCTTTCCAGTGAAAGCCTCTATTACTGGGATTGAAAGGAGTGCATGCTCCTTGTTAATGGTGTCTTATGGATTTATCTCCATCAGAGGCCCAGTTACCACAGAGAAAGGGGAGAAACAGCACAGTGAGGGTGGTGGAGGCTCTCCTTCCATTCAGTGGAGAAAAAAGCATGGCCTTTTCTCCAACCACACAAGCACCACCAGAGTCAATATAAGCTGAACGTGATGCATGCTTCTTGGCACCAACAGGGTCCTTCCTCTCCTTTCCATGATGTCCCGGGGCCTTGGTAGTAGCTAGAATTTCACTGAACTCCTTTCCTCCTTCCAGCTCATAGTGGCTCTTCTTGCTCCTCACAGGCTCTCTGATATATCTGTCTCTGAACCTACTTGTGCACACGCAGAACTAGGGACCAGTACACTTCTGGGGTGATCACTGCCCACTTTCACCAGGCTGACACCTCCTCTCAGCCTTAGGAAGGGTAGACTGAAAGTTGAATGGAGACAGGGTTGCATTACCTGGCCAGCTCTGGGCTCCCTCTCATACCTCAAAGCCTTCTTGTGCCCCTGAACCTCGCTTGGTCCTTCCTTCTACCACAGGGCATTTTCCCACTGTTTCCTGGCCGTCTCTGGCATTGTGTCTGCCAGCTCAGCCCTTTCCACCTGTGCTCACCTGCTTTGTGGGAAGGGCGACCTGAGTGGGCCTGGCAGTGGGCATGCCTTCAGCCCAGACAGATCTCCCGCTATGTGTAAACAGAGATTAGATCCCAAGTTGCTTGCTGAGAAGCAGAGAGGATGAGATGCTGCAATTCTGGTTTGCTACTTGCTCGGCAGAGAGAAGCTGTATTTTATAACACTCCTGTGCCTGCTGCTCTTCCCTGGGGCCTCCCTCTCCTTATCATCCCCCTCATTTTGCAAGGCACACAAACCAGAATGTAACCTTCTTCGTGTAATCTCACCGTAACTGTGCATAATACCACCCTTTAGCTCTAAGACCTAAATTTTCTGCATTGACAACCTGGTGTTTCTGCCTAGACAAGGCATAGCTGGAGCTGCTGTGGTTCCTCAGTATTCCCATCCATGAAAAGGAGATTATAGAGATCTTTGTCAAGTGCTTGCCTGTCTGCAAAATAGTATTGATGTTGCCTAAGCTTAGTATACCTCAGCTGGCAAACATGCATCACTTTTGCCGGCTTTTTTTTTCTTTTCTTTTTTTTTTCCATGCTGTGTTTTATAGACATGTCCCTTTGATTACTTACCTTTGGGATTCTTTCTCCCCAGGTGCATGACTAGCCCCCATCTTTCCTTCTTCCTCCCTGCCCAAGCAAGATAGGTTCCTTTTCTATTACTTCTTTGTTCTCTGTGGTATTTGCAACACCCTCCCAGCCTTGTATCACCTGTGAATTCCATTCCTCCTGGTTGTGTTTTTCCTGTCTTTGCAGCACCTAGAATGACGAAGCCTTTTGTGCTGCTGTTGCTGCAATTGAACCTGATACTTGAAAGGAGGAGAAAAGGATGGAATAAACTGCTCTGATGATTCATCCCTGGGGCTGAGAGATTTGCTCCTTTGATATCAGTCCCTTGATCAGAGCTCTGCTATGTTATCTCTGTCTGGGGAGACTTAATTCCTGGCACATTTGGGCTGGTGGAATCCCAGATACCAGAGTGGGTGACTGGAAAAGGAGCATACTGCATTCTTCTCCCAGTCTTAGATATGTCAAAGAATCTGTAAGGTTTGATGCTCCAGGGCCTATAAGCTCCTTAAGACGGCTTTTGTCTGCGTTTAATGCAACTGAGAAACTTCTACCTTTCTTCCACCTGCCAAAATCCATCACCTCTCTCTCTCTTATACCCCATGCAGAGGTGTCCCAACACAGTTTCCTCTTCCTCCTGCCTTGTTCTGTGGGCTTTCCCTACCAGCTCATCCTCTACTTGTGTGCTACTACATGTTCACAAGATATTGAGGACCCTCTCACCATTCCTTTGTGAGACTGTGTGCTGATGCACTGGTCATGAAGCAGGATGAGTGAAAACCATGAAAGGAGTATAGAAAGCCCAGCCTGAGCCTAGCCTACCTCAAACGTCTTGGTCAGAAGTCTAACATCAAAGGGCTGGATGAGTGGGGTGGATTCCCAGGTATTGACAGCTGAGCTGGAAGAGGGGCGGTGGAGAACCAGCTTTGCAAACTGGGAATAAATAGGAATTCTTTGGAAGATTTACTTGGGAACAAGTTGTGGGGAGGTGTCACACAGGGACCACATCTCTATCGGACTAAGTGGGTTTTCCAGTGTGAGACCGTTCTCCCTCTATACACATTCTGATTAAAATGCTCTGCATTACACAAAATGGTTAAACATGATTTGAGATTTCAAGACCTCAGCTTGGTGTCATGGCAATAACCACCATTTAAAATCCTCATAGCTTTTGTTAAAGAGAAAGGGAAACGGTTGAAGTACTAAAAAAATGCAAGCATTAGAAAATCTCTCATCTCCTTTCATTTTTGGAAGAAAATATACCACAGATAACATTAACAACAGCTGAGATCCATTATTCTAGGGGAGTTAGTCCTGATGGACCTGGAGCATAGCCTTGCTGTTACTTTATATACAAACTTATTTCTTCAAAGACAAAGCACGTGTTGAATAGGGAAAGGAAAACCAGGAAAGGAGGAACGTGCACCTTCCATTTCTGATGCTGGACTCTCACACTGCTTCCTGCTGGTGGCACACACATGGTACGGACAGGCACTTTGGGAAGTGGGAAACACAGCAGCAGCAGGCTGGATGAGAATTTGCTGTACTTGCATACACTGCCCATAGCGTTATAGTTTATATATATATATATATAAATAAGCTTATACATATATATATCATAAGCTTATAGTCATATAACCAGAGAATTTGCTTTGGCCAGTAACCACAGATGCTTTTAAAACATGAAATCAAGAGACAGAAGGTGGACTGAAAAAGCTTTGTGAAGGATGGGTGAGAGCAGAGGAATGAATCATCCACTACATTTCAGGAGATGTTGGGATGAGGCTAAAAGTAGTAGACGTGCTGACACTGTCCAGGGCCTTCTCTTCTGCCTACTCTGACCACGTTTTATTTTAGCAAACCAGGGAAGTAAACCCTAAAGGTGACACCCAGAAGACTCGTGAGAGTACTGGCAACGCTGGTAAAGTTCTTTTTTTCCAAATTCACTTTCCTTTTGGCATCAGGTCAGATTACACCTTCTGTTAGAGGGCCCGCTGTGTGAAGGACTTCAGGAAGGATATATGAGCAGAAAAAGCCATCTCATGATAATGATCAACAGCTTGTCCTAAACGGCTTTGTTGGAAACTAAGGCCATTCATTTCTTGGCCCTTACTACAGGGCAGATTTTAAAAAAAATGAAGTGGAGGGAGGGAAGGAGTCAGAGGGGGAGGATTTAAATATATGTATGGGGGGGTGTGTGGAGATTTTCACTTTTTCCCTTTTCACTGATTGCACTTACAAATTTTGCACAGCAAAGTCAGTTGGGCTGTTGTCAGTCTGAGTAATTTAAGAGAAGGGACCTCTGCAGGCTGTTCCCTTCCCTCATGAATCAAAACCACTTAGCATGGGCAGCTGACTCCTAAATTACATTTACAGAAGGAAAGATGGAAGGCAGCTAGGAAATACTGATGGATGTTATGTAAGGTTTGCAGACTTCCCAGGCCCTCCCCCAGACCTTTTTCGGTAGGTGTTACTGTAGCTCCACTTACATCTTCCAGCCCCGAGAGGTCTTAATCTACTTTTTTGTGGTTCTGGATGGCTGCTACGTACAGTAAGTACCATCTCTGACCCTATTTAGCTATAGCCCCAGGATATCCTAAGAAGAGAAAGGGAATCCTTTCCCTTCTTCTTTTGGATCACCCAGCTGAAACTTGGTTATATCCCCTCACTGGCAATATATTTTAACCCTTTCAGAATTTTTCAGCCCTGCATGACACACCTAAAAAACCCAAAAAGCAGCAGCATGTTTATGATTTTTTGGACTAAATGTTCCTTTCCACTGCCTATCCTCAGTACTGCTAGACCCAGACTGTATGCATTAGGGGGAAAAAAACCTCCTTTTCTGGTACAAACTCATTAACAGTATTTACAAGGAGGACAAGCCCATTGTGAGAACAGGCAAATACATGGATGTGGCTAGATAACAGCACAGTCTCACACAAAGCAAAGAGAAAATGTAGAAGATGATCAATCACAAAAAAAAAAAAAAGCCTTTGGAGAAAAATATGGTGCTTTAAGAGAAGTAAATTCAAGTTCAAGACACAATGAAAGAATTGAATTAACACACCGAACTAAACGATTAAAAGGGGGACAGAGTGGGAATGTTGCGATGTGAAAATGTTTTAGCTACTTTGCTTCCTGTCTTCAAACTGTGTTACTTTTCCACTTTCTTGCTTCTAAAAATGTCTTTAGACTGAGCCATTACTATCAATGTCAATCACAAAACTCCTGCAAATATTTAAACAAAACAGGGCATTTGTTTAAGGCTTCAAAGAAAGGAGAAATACGGTAAAACAATACTGTCAAATCCTTTCTCCTTAAAACAACTGCATTAACTATCTTTCAATACTTAACCAAAACCACATTCAGCAAGTTCAAGGACTGAAAAGCATCCTCTTTCAAAAAGCCAACTTGGGCAGAAGAAAATGCTTGTTGGCCAATATTACTACTCACAGAAGGAGACTGTATGGCCCAGGAAGCCTCTGGAGGGTTACCAGGTGCTTGCCTGCTGCTGGCAGCCGTGAGCCTGCAGTGCAGGTCCCTCGGGGTGTGGGGGGGTGGGGGGTGGGTACTCACTCCCCACACACACCCCCAGTGGGGTTTGCTGAGGCCAAACCTCTAATAAATTTGGTGTTTCCCTGGTATAGTGTAACAATAAGGACTTCTAAACTGTTGCAGCCCAAACTGCCACAGCTCTGCCAGCAAACAGGAATGCAGATGTAGCCATACTCCGGTTGGCGTCAACTGTATCTTCACTGAAGAAGCTGTTGGGCAGAGCTACACCAAGAAGGGGTGAGCCATAGAGGCTCGGGCTGTCACTGAACATCGAAGTCTGTTCAGGATGCTGCACTCAAAATTTCAGTTCTTGCTCTCACTGTACACGTCAAGCCTTGTTCGCATATTAGCTGTCATGGGACACTTTTGCCAGAACACAGACATCTCAGAGTCAGGTCTGCTCAGTGCCTTTATCCAGATCTGAGCTTTCCCATTTGACCCTGCCTGATTCCTCTTTTAGGAGAAAAGAGCAGCAACTGACAAATGATGGGGTCTGAAAGGTGATTTATTACCTAAAACCCCAGTGAAAAACAGAAGCAAAAAAACCCCCAGAATGAAACAAACCCAAAACAAACAAAACAAAACAAAAACCCCCAAACAAATCAAAAGCTGTTGCCTGGAAGGATGATTTTGCTGAGGTTACCTATGAAAGGTGCAGAGGACACTGGGGCAGCGACCAAACATGGTTAGGCAGGGATTGTTATAGGAAAATCAGGCTGTCAAAACCATATGCACTGTGCCAGTGAAAGGACTTAAAGAAACCATTTCCATGAGCACGTTCTCCATCTTCAGCTCTGCCTGAGCATCTTCTGAACGATGTCCGTAATCCCAACCCTTTTCAAGGCTGGTTTTTCAGCCTCACCTGCCTTCCATGTCATTGGGGTTACCCTGTCAGTAGCGCCTGTGTTCACTGCTTTGTGGCTATCTTGGGCAAGTCAACATGAGCTACAGCCATATCATGGAGGGCATGCGGACAGAGAATGAGGACTTTTCCTTTTTCCTCCTAGCTTCTCTGCTAGTCTTCCTATCTCACTGCCTTTATGGAGGAAACCTGGTCATTCACAGGCTACTGTTTCATTGCTGTGATTGTTGCAACCACCCCAGACAAAGCAAAGGACTCAGCTGTTGATGAAAGATCACGTTACTAATATGCCTGTGAAGAATTTACCCTCTTTTTATTGGAGTGTGCTTTCAGCTTCATGGTACAGAAGAGCAGATAAAGGTTATTTAAGATACTAGAAAGCCCTCTGAGCCAGGAGCATGAGCCCGAGAAGGCTTTCCTGGAGATCATTGTGCAATAATAGCGAGTATTTGGGCCCAGCCCGGAATAACACAGTACCGGTACCCAACCAGGGTCTGGCTCGATCTGATGCCAAGCCACATCCATCAGCTGCCTGCAGCGCTGGTTTTGGGGAGCTGCTGCCTGTACCACAGGCTGTGTCTCCTGCTGCATGGGAGAGATAAGCTGCTCCACAAGAGGTGGTGCTGCTCTGAAACCACAGCCACACCACAACAGGTGAAGCCCTAAGGTTTCTTCAGCTCCTCTGCCTCTCAGCCCCCCTCCTGCCTCCGGGGAGGTCACTCCCCCTTGAGTTGCCCCACTCACTGGTCCAGTTGGGTGGGTGGCTCTGCTCCCAGGGGCAGCAATGTCCTGTCCTCCTCCCTGGCTTCTGCCCAGCCCAGCGGGACTTTGTAGTGCAGGTGACTATGCTAGTTTATTATGGCCTCTGGGCACTTTGCAAGAAAGATCCCAGACACCTTCAGAAGCAGCTGAAAACAAGGAGATTAAGTGCAAAGTGCTCATCCAGTGAGAATCTCAACAAGTACAGATAACCTGCTGTCACCCACACCAGCACCCTATGCCATGTTTCCTGCAAGGTCTTCAGACTAAAGTCTTAGAAAATATGTTGATATCCTCCAGGTCTGCTACCTTGTTTTCATTTTCTAACTGCACCTAAGGCCATGAAAACTTGAACACCAGCATATAGTAACAGGCCAGGCATGACATTCTCCTGGACTGGTGGCACTGGAGCTGCCCAGTGGTGTCCTAAACTCAGTACAGCTCATGTCATTGGTTGTCTTTCCCTTTGCTTAATCCACTCTGGCCTGAGGGCATATATGGGGGATGGTGATCCAAGCTCTTGTAGCACTGCAGCTCTGAAACTTGGAATGATTCAGAAGTGAGGCATGAGCTAAAACCATCACATGGAGGCTGTTGCTGAGTAATTGCTATATCCAGGATGTTCTTGGGATTCTATTGGGGCAGATGTGCTCAAAAGCCTTTTTTGCTTTAAGTTTTTCAAGTTAATGTCATATTTAAAACCACATTTCTTGGGCAGAGAGGTGTCAGTCCCTACGGTTTGTAGGCACGTAAAAGAGTTTCATGAAAACAGACAATACAATAATGAACATCAAGTTAAAGAGACCTTGGGCAGGCCTGTTGTTCCCTCCACTCTGCATCTCATGGGAAAGTGGATGGTCCCAAGGCAGCAGAATCATGTTGTGATGTGGGAGTGGAATGGTCTGCCCATGATGGCTCCAGAGCAGCTGCACTGATTGTCAGATTCACCCACAGGCCAGTCCTGCAGTTCCTTTTGGTTTCTCAGAAGGCTCCCGAGTTGGCCCTGCTCTACAGACAGGGAAGCTGGGACCGTTAACCTGCCACGGGACACAGACCAGCAGCAGAAGTGCTGGTAGAAGTGGTGTTGTACATCCTTTTATCTAAACACCATTTCCTATGGCCTTGCTCACACCCCCCCTGTCTGTTTCTTCTCCCTGCTGATATCTGAACACTCTCGCAGCGAGCAGATTCCCCTCCCTCCTAGCACAGGCTTGGAAGCAAGGCAGTGACAAGCACCTGTGGAGCAACGAGGCGCAGAGGGGTGCAGGGACAGGCCAGGTTAAATCATTTTCCACTTCTCTGGATCTGCACCCTCAGCTCTGAGATTCTGACACGAGGCATGCACATGTCCTGGTGCCAAGACAGGGGTAGTTCTAGCAATAAATATTTGAATTAACTCTGGGAGTTCTCTCTGTGCGTTGTAAAAGACAGACATTAGCTAAAGACTTGCAATGTCTTTTGAGATGAAATGAATAAAATCTTCCTAAACACAGGCAGGGCAAAACCTCCTGAGGGGAAGGGACTGGAGTAAGCCCACCAAGCAGACCAGCCTGCAGGCCCATGGCTGAATTCTGTGGCACATTCACTCACCTCTAATGAATGGCTCTGCAGGTCCCTGTCCCCTTGGGTGGGCCATATGTCACCCAACATCAGCTAACCCTGCCTTAAAGGAAACTCTTCGTCTCCATTACTCCAACCAGCCTGTGACAGCCCGGCAAAGGCCACAGCCAAGACTACACAAATGAAAGGATGTGCCTTTGAAAGGCCATGGGGGGCCAAATCTTTTAGCTGTGGACCTTACCTGCACTGAATCTTTTCCCACCTCCATAGTGAAAATGTGTCTGCAAATTGTCCCTCTGTAGACCAGCCAGCTGAGATTCCTGAGTCTGCTCTGCAAAATGAGACCTGTTGTTGGATATGACTTGTCCAGTGTTTCTGAGTTTGCTCTGGCACAAACATGTGGAAGATGGGCCAGACACATTTTCAGCTGGCTCCTTCAAATGCCTGTGTGAAGGAAATTCCTTCTCAGTTAAAAAAAAAAAAAAAAAAAAAAGGTAGGTTCTATCCCCCGGGTCTGATCCTTACCTGTTTTTCCCCCTTGACGCATCTCTGACATCTGCACCAAGAGTGTGCGAAGTGCTGCCAGGTGGGGAGGGTGTATAGGTGTGTGTGGGTGTCGATGTGACAAGCCACAGAGCAAAGGTCTCAGAACACTGCTCAAGACTTGGAGCCAGGGCCTGGGTTTGGCCAGCATGGTACTGAGCAGCTCAGCACCAGATCTACCTCCTGTCCACTCCCGTGTGGTGGAGATCAGTTGGGGTTAGTTCCCCCAGCAGTGAACAGCTGTCTTCTACAGGCCATGTGTGCTCACGGGATTATTTTGTGACAAGACAATTTGAGCAGAGCCCGAAGAAGCAAGCGGGAGGCGGTTTCCTGTGGCTCGGGATCAGCCCCCTGCTCAGATGTGACCGGGGAACCTGCAGAATGGGAAGAATTCAGAAGGGACATATTTTAGCCCTGATACCATGTGTGGCTTTCCCTCCCACCCTCCATCCCGCTCTGTCCCCACCCCACCCATCAGCCTCTTTAACATGACAAAGAGCCGCAAGGAGCGGACAATGGTGAATATTGCAGTCCCAGGCAGGGTATAGCCAGCTATAAAGGTAACTGCCTATCTACACTTCGGGGCTACCCCAGCTTGCTGGTGAGACCTGCTCCTCAAGTGAGGGTGGCATCTGTTGGAAGGTGGGGGAGCCACCCCTTCATCTGCCCCCCATGTGTGCACACTTGGCTCTGCCCCCCTACCAGGCTTATCCCAGTGGGACTGGCATGGGGTACCTGGAGTTTTACTACAATTCGGCGGGGGAGGCAGGACACGGCCCCGCTTTGACTGGGCTAGCAGGAACTGCCAGTGCCAGTCAGTCTCCGGAGGCAGGAGGGAAGAGGCAGACGGCAGGTAAGGCATTTCAGCTGTCCCAGAGCTGATCCCCAGGATACCTGTGGTCCCAGGTCAGCCACTTGCTTAACAGCCTTGACCAAATTTTTCTCTCTTTGCCTTGGTTTCCTAATCTGTGAGCCGGACAAAGCGCAGTGGGGTAGGCAAGGAGGCTGGGTGACCTTGGACAGTCACACTGCCTTTCCGTGCTACTTTTCTTTGGTGACTGTGAACCGCTTTCCTAAACCTCATCAGAGTCTGCAAGAGCCCAGGCGCTGGCAGGTCTGTGCTCCAGGCTGAAGGGCAGTGGTGACAATGTGGTCTCACAGAAGTTCATCATTCTAAGGGCAGGAGCGTCTGAGCCTCCTTTTAGTCAAACACTGTCATGTGTGCTATGGAGAGATACAAATCCTGAAGGTAATTCTGCATGTGGCATCCCTTATCCCCTTAAAAACTCCTTGCACCCTTCATGTGCTCATTAAACCTGAGCCAAGGTGTGCTCTGAATCACTGTGCAGGGAAATCTGCTCCCTCTAAATCCGGCGTTGCTAGCTTTTGCTTCTTTTAGTTTGCCATTTTCCTCTCTCTATTTCTCTCTCCTTTCGGTGCTCTTATTGCCTTGCCTTTGCCTTTCTGCAAAAAAGTCCCAGGCCTCACTGCTGTGGCACTTTCTCTTCCTGCCATTCCTCTCCCACTCCAGTGAGTGGCAATAGAACAGTTGGTGAGAGCAGGTTTTCACCCAGCCCCATTGCACGGTCAGCAGGGTAACTCTTGCAGGGTGAATGGGTGGGAGGAGAGCAAGCTTCTGGAGTGCTGGTTTCAAGCTTGTCAGATGCTATAGAAAGCTGCAGGCTGGTGCAGGGTGACTGGTGGCTACTTGCCATCTAGTTTGGAGAAAGACTTAGGTTCTCGGTGTGCTGCCCGCTGCACAGAGGCAGCAGGCAGATGGACTCACTCGAGCCCACAACGGGCCTGGTATAGAAACTTAAAATCTTTCTTCAAACACTCTCCTCCAGTGCCTCTCTCTCCAGGCAGAGCCCAGTCATGGAAGCAAAAGTCCACAGATGTCAAGGGCTTGTGGGAGTGGGTCTGTCTCCCAGGTTTTCATGTTTATGTCCGTGGCACTGCTGTTTGTGTTTCTTGCTTCCTCTTCCCTTTGCTCTTTTCTCGTGGGAGAGGGAACGCCTTTGCATGTGGGAAGTTACATGGGGGTTTGGGATGACAGCCTGAGCAGGAACACACAGGACCTTTAGTTCTACAGTCTCTTGCTGTGGTTCCTGTCTAACATAAGTTACCTGTTTTCCAAGCCCACATCCCCAGTATGCTCCTTTCCTACCTGTAAGGTTTTTACTGCACAGCCTGCAGGAGCCAAGCATCCTGTGGTCCCACACAAAATTTTAGCTTCCTGTGCATGCAGGTCACAGATTTTCAGTGTCTTCTCAGGCTCTGCGGCCTAACCCCATGCACGTAACACCTCGGGACCTTGCACCTCTTCTGCTGACAGCCCCTTTCTCCTTGTAGGCAGTATCCTTTTGTGGGATGCTCACGGCCCTGCTCCCCAGCATCAGAAACTTGCTCCACTATACATCTGCCTCTTTACACAGCCCATGCTCTGCGTGGTTACCGTCTCCTAGGGATAGGGAATAGCCAAGCGCAGGCCTCTAGGAGCAGGCAACCCTAGAGTGGCAGGTACCAGAGAGACAGATGTGTTACCTTCTCTGCCAGGAAGGTAACAAGGAGGAAGATACCGCAGACATGGCCACCTTTCTGAGGCCCAGCAACAGCTCAAGGCTTTTCAGTGATTGCTTGGTAGCCTCTCAGCTTAGGACAGAAGAAGGAAGGGTTTGCTAGTTTGGATGGAAAGCCCATTTGTCAGGAGGGCGTCAGTACTGGGCATACATCTGGGAGGTTGAGGAGTGTCTTAGTGGCTTCAGTCGCAGCTCTCAGGGTGACTAGGAAGGAGATTGGGAGCTATTGGTTGGGCTCAGTAGTCAGGTGTTTATTGAAAGTGGCACTGCCCTATTCACTGCACACCTTCTCTCCTGAAATGTCAGCAGGAGGAGAGGGAATGGACCATGCAAAAGGGTTTGCAGAGGAGTAGCTGGAAGAATGAGGGATGGACAGATTTATCATTGCAGTTACGGGGAAGGGAGGAGACTGGCATCACAGCCCTTCAGTCAGGGCTGGCCTGAGAAGGTCTCAGCCTCTCACAGACCCCAGCAACCATGCACCTGACCTGATGGAAAGGTGCTGGGGTGATCTCTCGTGTTTACATTTTCCTATTCAGGCAACCTGAATGACTTTGCATCTTGGCATCTTTTGCTTGGGCTAGAAGCCCAGATTGTTTAGGAAGTTTTTCCTTTAGATCTTTATCTCAACTTTGTCCTTGACAGAGACCCCTTAAGACATGTACCAGGACAAATGAGAAGGGGCTCAAACTTCCTCTGCACTGTTGAATTTTATCCCCCTGCCCCTGGTACAGGATTACTGGCTCTTCTTACCTGTCCGTTACTCACACCTATCTTTCCTCTTTTCCTCCCCACTTCCATGCCAAATTTCTCTCCTTCATTCTTGTCTCACCAGAAGCCCTCAGCCAAACAGGTCCCTCCACCTATACACTGCTTCCAGTAGTGGGATAGTCTGTGGTGGGAGCCACAGGCAAACAGGAGCGAGCCAATATCCGAGGCCTGACTGATGCTCTCCATCTGCTGCCCCATCATTGCAAGCACCAACCACCCTGCTCCACCATAATACACCCTGGCTGGAGGTTGCTTTGCCACTGTCTATCAAGTGCCTTGAGATTTCTGGGCAGGCAGTTTTGGGGAGCCCAGCCACCAACCCAAAGCTATGCTTGCAGTCATGACCAGGCCTCCACACCATGCCGAGACCAAAATATTACTGGGGCCTTTTGGAGGAGGATAGTAACACTGTTAGCCTACGTGCACCATCCTCCCCTCCCTGCCCTGACTTTTCCACCTGACAAAAGGGAGCCGTAGGTGTCCTGGAGGGTTGAGCTGGGAAGCTGCTCGCTGTCAGTGGGTTTGTCTGTGTTCACAGATTCATGAAAGGAAGGAGAGTGACGCAAACCTTTACTTCAAGAAAGCCCGGGTCTGGTAGGCAAGGAGCTCTACAGCAGGCAAGGAGCATGCTCATACCCATACAGCTGTGCATTAAGTCCTGTATATCTTTTCCCATTGTCTTTTTATTTCTAGAAGCATCCCCAGCTTCATCCAGTTCTGGGAATTTCAGCCAATTCACACCAGATTCAGCCTCCAGTCCACATTCGGCACCTTCATCCCCACAGCCTATGGCTAAGTCTCAACAGGGCAGAGAAGATGGCATGATGGAGATGAAGAAGGCCAAGAGCCGCACAGCTTTCTCCAAGGAGCAGCTGCAAACCTTACATCAGCGGTTCCAGAGCCAGAAGTACCTCAGCCCCCAGCAGATCCGGGAGCTGGCTGCTGCCCTGGGGCTCACCTACAAGCAGGTGAACACAGAGACTTTGACCCATGGTATTCCTGTCACACAGTGGCTGAATGGTCACATAATGCAATGACAGGATGGGAAGGTAAATCCCAGCAGAAAGTAGAGGCAAAGGTGCCAGCTAACAGTTGCTCCACTGTCTATTCATGCCCAGAGATCAGAAGCACTTCTGCGAGACTGAAGAGCCAGTGGCACCTCATTGGGGCCTCCCCAGTGAGGGGTCGCTTAAGGGTACTGTTGCCAACACTTGCAGTAGAATTGCAAACACAGTGATGAATACGTTGTTCACCACAAACAGCTTCTACCCTGGGCTTGATGGCAGTTCACAGGCTTTTTCCATGCATTGGTGAACTTCACAGGCACCCTGGCATGCGTCAGTTCTCTGAACCTCAGAGCTGTAACGTGCTGAAAGCTACTGCGAACATTTCCTGGGGCTGATCTTGTCCAATAACTAATAATGTCACGCTCAGCACCGCCTGGCTGCTTGACACCCGCTCCGTGTGGATACTGCTAGGTTCATACATTGCAGCCCTTCAGGGTCTCTGCTGATCCAGGTAGGTTGGCTGTAGTAAACTGGTGATGGCTCAAACGATGCCTTCTCCTAAAGCAGAGGGGGCTGGACAGCGAGTGCAAGTGCTTGCAGTAACAAGTCAAAAATCCACCTGGAATTTGGATCTCGGAGCTGGACGTGATGGCCTCAATACCCCGGGACTAAAAAAGTTATATATGCGGTGTAGGTGCACACATAGGCACGCACACACTGAACTGGTTCTGTCAGGAACCAGACTGGTGGGGCAATCTGCTCTTTCCTTCAATCCACATCCCTGCAAAGGCTGCTCTCACAGGCAGACACAGCCCTGGGGGGAAGCGGCTCTGGAATTCACCCCAGCGAGGAGCTTTGAATTTGGGAACTGCTGGGTACAAGGAGCAAGCCTCTCCCTTCTCCACTCACAAGCCTGCAAAAACAGTGTCTTAGAAGTTCGCCTGCAGCTCAGGGGAGCTAGTAGAGACCTGGGTGGGTCTAATTTGCACCAGTCATTCATCTTCTTGATTGAAATGAGTCAATTTGTCACAGCTATAACTGTCCCTTAGACATAATGCTGCCCCCTCCCCCCACCATGCAGATACACTAGCCACCTGCTGAGGCTGCCAGACACATCTCATCTCCCCTTGGCAACAACCCCAGGGAGCTCTCAAAGGCCTTTATCTGCTGCTGCCCATGTATCTATGCCATCTGGTCAGTCCCCCTCCCCCGGTCCTTCCTGCTCGATAACATTCGCTTTTTCCTCTCCTTCACTGATGTTCGCTGCTCTCCTTTTCCCACCCAGGTGAAGACTTGGTTCCAGAACCGGAGGATGAAGCTGAAAAGGTGCCAGAAGCACAACCTGTGGGCTGAACGGGCTCAGTGCCTCACTCAAGTAAGAACACAGCACACGGCTCAGTACGGCCCTTCTATCTGAGGCAGATAAGTCCTGGGACACGTGTCCTCTGCAGGGGTAATGTTAGTGTACAAGTGCCAGCATACCCTGCCTGCTGGTCTGTTCAGCGCAGAGGCACGGACCTGGCATGACTCTCCGTGTTCTGTAGGTACCCTAGCAATGGGCTGACTGAATGGCACTGAAATGCTTCCAGAGAAAAGCTGTTTTCCTTGTATGTGTGTGTGTGTGTATACACAGACACACGCACAACTGTGTATCCACTGTATCCACCCCTGAGCTACGGAGATGGATATGGTTCTTCTTGCCCTCCCATGCCATTGCTGCTGATCAGGAGACAGCAAGAAAGGGAAAGGGACAGAGCCCCGGTGGGTGTCAGGCCTGCGGACACCAGTGGAGAAGCTATGTGTTCTGACTCACTGCCTTTCCCTTTCAGAGCAGCTTCCAGCCAAGTACTTACCTGGATGTGCACCCCACATTCCACCAGGGCTACCCCATCACTGCAGCCAGCAACATCCAAACCATGCCTCCCCCCCGCCAGCACTACGGAGCGGGGCAGAACGCTTATGCCATCGTGACCAGCAAGGATGGAGGAGTCTTTGGTAAAGGTGGGGGTACCTGCAGTATCCAGCAGACGGTGGGCTTCATTGCCCAGCACAAAGTAGACTTTTACCACAGCTGTCCCGGCAGTGTGGAATATCCAGGCACAAAGACAGGTGACAGCTGTAACTTTCACCACTCGGCCACCATGGGGGCTCCTTTCCCAGCCTCTGCTGGCCACCATCTCTATCATTCCTAAGTACTGTGGATGCGGGGTACTTGGGCAGCCAGAAATAAAATCTTATTCTCATCTCTCCCTTTGTTATGCATGTGCTCTCCAAATCAGGGGCATCATGTAGCTAGAACCTGTTTTGGCATCCAAATATGCGCCTGCAAGTATGCACAGATATGCAGACACCTGTTTGCCTGTATATGTACATACAGCCCTTCATTTGTATGCCCTTACACATGCACACACCCACACCCCCTTCTTTATTGGCACAGGCAACTGACTTCCCTTATAGCAAGACCCAAGATCTAGCTACCTAGATCATGCCCTGGATCTTGTAACTTGTTTCAGAGGAGGCAGAGATTCCTTTGAGGATCTCATTTATACGTGTCACTGTACAGTTGCATATACATAACACATGAAGCCATGGGCTGTATGGAGAAGTGCTGGTCACATACCTTTCACTGAAGCTGTGGAAGTTTTGTTACCCCAGGCATCCATCTGATGGTTAGACCACCAGCTCTGTAGGTCAGCCACAAGTATAGAATCGATGAAGTGTCTAGTGAAGGCAGATGTGACAAGCAGCTTGCAGAAAGGCTGGTAAGACGATCTTACAAACAAAAATTATAAATAAGCCCTTTGTTCTAGACTATCTTTCTGTGCTTCCCCCCGAGAAAATCTAACAGTGCATTCAGTCTGGCAAATAATAAAATATTTTTTAAGATTGATTATGCATTTTTTCTATATATTTTTTCCTACTGTAATACAGCATTGTAATATGAAATCCAGATAGAGCATAAATAGCCATAGCAACCATATGCCATTGTTATTGCTAATTTGACTCTGAAACTATAAACAGATTTTTCTGTGGTATTAGTGGATCAGCTTCATGACTCTTGGCAATGCCAGGTATCTAGAGTTGAAGGACCAGGTGAGTAACTACTACCCACCTTAAGAATTTCCCCTGACAGCAATATTTAATGCTGAGACTGGCTAAAACACAGAGGTACCATCCTTTCTAAACTTAATACAATGTAAGTGTCAAAGTACCTAAAACCAGATGTGTGTATCAAAGCGTATTTAATAAAAGGGCCCCGGTTCCCAGAGTCACAGTCATGGTCAAAAAAAAAAAAAAAAGCAGCATAAAATTAAGGCAATTGATATCTGCGACTGGAGTAATAAGGGGCATGGTCTTCTATTGGCAAAGCTGGTTTATGCTCCTGTTCCTCACAGCTCTTTCTTCCCACCCCTACTCTTATTTAAACACTCCTTGACCCTTCGGTTGTTCAGCTACACTGTTTGTAGAGCTGTTCCGTAAACTATGGCCAGCATGATTTGGGGAAAATAAGGCCTTCTTGGAGGGTGAATTTCTAAGTCATCATTTTGGAAATCCATTTTAAAGCACAGCCCCACTCCATCCTACACCCAGCAAGTACCTAAGCTTAGGGATGATGCAGTTCTTGCAACCACCGACCATCAGAGGGGTGGGGATCGACTGAGTTAGCTTAACTGTAAAGGTGCTGGTTAACAAAGGTGGACTACAACAGCAGCAATTAGGAGGGTTCTTACATGAGTGGAGTTTTTTTCAGCTCATTTGGAGCCAACAGTGCTGCTGCTACTAACTGGAATATCATCTGAAAACTTTCCATGCCACCCCAACAAAGGCTGCTGTAGGTGAAAAACTTAGGCTTGTGACTGCCCCTCACTAATAATTGAAAAGGGAGTTACCTGTCATGCCCTGTTCCTTCAGGGATGCTTTAGGACAGGCAAGATCTTGCTGTGAAGTCTCTGGGACTGGCTTGCAGAAGGATGCTGCCTATAAGGGCAAGTGTTTTGATCTCCCCGCTATTGACCTTCAGCAAAGCTGTGCCAACAAACACTGCCAAACCTTGCAGTTTCCTCAAAGAGACCTGTAGAATTTTTCAGATGCCATCATTCAAAGACAGAGCTTATTGCCACAGGTGGTTCTGGAGACCAAAAGCCTGCAGCAATTCCAACAGGCAAGTAAGCAACTTCCAGGAAGGGAGTTCATTGATGTCTGCTGTATCAGGAGCCCATTCCCAATGCCCCGTGTAGTAATGCAGGAATGCAGCTCTTGTTACAGGCAGCCCATCAGCCACAGCCAGCTAGAGGGACACTGGGGACTTGCTTGCTCTTCTGGTCTTTTTCCAGCATCTAAGCAATTACTTGGATGGATCTTGGGGCTCACCCAAGGCAGTAGTCCCAGTGTTGCAATTTGTAAAATATTTAGTGATTCAGACACAGCCTAGCTGCTGGAGACACACCCTGGCTGTGAGCACAATGGGCGTCTATTAAATATGAAAAATTAATTCTAGTCTTGTTATGAAAAGAGATTCATGGGTACAACCTGAGGATGCTCTTCAAAACTTTGGACAGCATGAAGATAACATGGCCTTCACAGGAAAGGAAAACTAACTTTTTTTTGTCTAAGACCAGTGCCATGATTTTGAGCCCTTCATGCCTTTTGACTACTCAGTATCAGCCAAGATGCTGTTAAGTCTCTGGTGACAGACCAAGCAAGGGATGTGTCAATGCTTTACTGAAAATTTCCAAAACCCTGTTAGCTCAGCATTTGAGTCATGCGGTGTAGTTAAATAACCAAATACAACGTTTACACATGCCTGTAGGGAAGGCCTATCATGCCTTTTATCTGCACTGTAGAGACAACTGGGTCTGTGAGCCCTTGCTTGCGGGCCACTCAGAAGAAACGTGTAGCTTGTAAAACATCACTGCAGGCCACATTGACACGGACAGCAAGGAATGAGGTTGCTTGCACCACTCTGCTTGCTTGGTATTTTGCCTATGGGACAGCAAACACTGGAACCCAGTAAACTAGAGATTAAGCCCTGGTCTACATGGTCTGTACTAGATCTAATTTCTTCTGTTTGGGTGAGATTCTCTCAACCACTGGAGCTACATCTGCAGCATTGACAAGCTGGAGTGTTGACACTGCAGAGATGCTGTGAAAGCGCAGTGTATTCCCACAAGTTAGATATGAAGAGCTCCATGAGCTTACAGCTTGATCCTAAAAGATTTGCTGGCAAGGCAAATCACGTTTGCAGTGTGCAGAAATCAGTTACACAGAGTTTCTAACAGATGTAATGTATCCCACAGAAAGGGCTTTTGCTGACGTACTTACTTCTGAGGAACTGATGTAAACCCTTTTGGAAGTTATGAGTCTGGAGGGATTAGTTGCAACTCTACCAGTTTTGGTAGTAGTGCTGCAATTACCTGTGCAGCTGTTCCACATAGTGATGTGACTCAGGCACATCAAGGTAATAGGTCTCCAGCACTGTGAAAAGACTGAGTTCTACTTCATTCCACAGCTTCTAGAAACACCTCCCGAGCTACTAGCCATCCTTTCCAGCCCACCCACCAAAATTCCAACAGCCACTCTACATGTTCCCTCCAGCCCTACAACTATGTGTGCTTGCCAAACCTGTGTGCAACCCAAGCTGAGCAACCAGGAGAATAACACACCTGGGAAGGAACGCTTCCATGGTAAATGCGGTAACACAAACCACAGGATGCAGAGCAAACCTTTTCAGCCCCAGGGCTATTTTAGCACAATATCTGTTTCTGCAGGACATCTGCCAGCAGAGCTCTGGCTAATTCCTTACCCTTGTGGCAGAAACATGGAAGAGAAACACTCAGGCAACACATGTAATCTGTAGCAAGCATCCTTTGCAATTGTTTCACAAAGACCAGCACACCCTGTGCATTTTTTAGAGCTTAAGTTTGCATCTTAAAAAAAAGAAAAAGCCACTCATTTTAAAGCTGAAAGGCAAGGCTTGAGTTATCTATGAGTTTTATAGGTATATGGTTCAGCTTTGCTTTGTCAAAAGAATTGTTGACATTAACACTGTTACTAGAGGATTGCCTAGAAGTCATCCAAATGGATGTTGGAATGGGAGTCTCGGGTCAGGATGACAAAGGATCTCTTTTCTTTAATAAAGGAAACCATGTGAACCTGGCATTTTCCCCTCTGCCAGGCCAGATTTACCTTTTTCTACTGTTGAAGCTTGGCAGCCCAGCCATTCTTCCTCCTCTACAGGCTCCAACCTCCACTCTCTCTCCTTCCTGCACATATTCCACCACACCGTTGGAAGCAGAGCATTACCATATTGCAAAAGGAGAGTGGACATGCTTTGGCACCCACACAAGCAGGTTCTGTTCGGCAGAGGACCTGTGGCAGTTTGAACCTGAGCAGTCAGCTGCCAGTTCAGCTAATTGTGCTCAGTGGAGTACTTACTGAGCTGCCCCATTCCAACAGATGAAAAGCTTTGGTGGCTTACTGTAGTTTAAGGAACATGGGATTAAACCCAAACATATAATTTTTGTTAATCTATGGCTGTTACCAGGAGCCCGGTTCTGCTGATACAGGAGTAGCATTGGCCATTGAACAGAGACAGCTGCCTGACCCCATTAGCACTGCTGTCCACAAACAATTGCAGCCCTTGGCTTTATGCAAGTTGCACAGGTGTTCAAAATGAGAACTATTAATGAAAGCAAGGCTCTGATGAACCAAAGCTCACTGAGCAGAAAGAGGTTTGTCGAGTCTCTAAATTGGCAGCAGCTGATGCACTGTGCTTCAGTCCCAAGGTGTCTCACATGTTTCAGTACCATTTAAAAGTTGCTCCCAGCTGCTAAGGAGATAAATGCAGTCTTGGGGCAAAGCAGGGAAAAGAAATAAGTTTTCCTTTCCGTGCTGGAGGCAGGATTCAGTTACTTAGACACAGACCTGCTGCTGTTCAAGGCTAGCACAAGAACCCCAAGAGAGCTGCAGCCTCAATAAGGCAGGACTTCCACATTTCTAACTGTGACCTTATGGCCATGCAAGCTCAAAATACGCTTTCTTTTGCTCCTACCCTCCTATTTCAAGTTATTTTGAGGCATTGCAGTTTAAAGACTAATGCAAGCTTGTTACAGGGCTGCACATTACTGCAAGCCAACAGCTGGCAGTCCAGTTGCCCATCCATGGAGTAACCCCCCTCCCCAACCCCTTGCACTAGGCAACACACCTGCACGTTAAAAACAAAACCGAAGGTCTTCTGTGACCCACTCCTTTCAAACAGTTGCTTGGTCCTACTTCTGGGAGAAACACAGTAAGGTTGCTTTCTTCCTCCTCTCCTCAGGACTGCTGGTGTTTAACCTGTGCAGAATAACTTTTCTCATAGCAGGCTGTTCCAATGCAAGCTGGTAACACTGTTTTCAACATTAAAATAAAGTAATTTATTTTAAATTCAAACAAGTTTGTAAGAACATTAAGCAGAAAACCAGTAATAAAACACAACATGCACGTAACATAAAACATGGTTGAGATCACTGCAAGAAAACTTTAAGAAAAATTGTTCTGGAACAACAAGTGTTTGCCTCCTTTGCAGTGACAGTTTAACTATGACATACAACCCTTGTGCAGACAGCTGAAGACAGGGTTGCAGTAAAAACTGGTTAGGTTGCCCTAACCACAAAAGAACCCTACCACAGAAATATTTATGCTTTTACCACCTCATTTATTCTTGCCAGCTCATGCCATTTTGTATTCTTGGGCAGTGGCAGACTGGACTCTACTACACATCTTCATTCCACAGCTGACTTCCAGTTTCTCCATACTGGAAAGGATTCAGTTATTTTAAAATAGGAAACTGAAAATTTTAATTGGCATTTTCCTCATTTTGTCTAACTAGGTTTCTCTAAACTCCTTGCCTTCCCCCGGGGCTTAGGTACTTCTGCCAGATGAGACAGCCAGTGCCCTTTCCAGCAAAATAATACAGAAGAGATTCAACTAAGCGCTGGGGAAGAAACAAAAATCTTACCAGCTTAACACTCTTAAAACTGGGACTAGACAAAAGAGCAGAGAACAATCCTGCTCTAGCCCCTTGGATGACAACTCCACTGGGATCCAACAGGATTCCGCTGCCCCAACATCCAAGTTCCAGGATAAGTGACATTAAAAAATCACCAAGTTCTTTACCTAGCTGCCTGCCGCTACTCCAGAGGAAGCAGCACTGCAGTGGGTGCTGTGTTTGTGAAAGTGCTAGGGGGTCATCACGTACAGATAAGCAGGCTGTTCTCACCACCCCAAAGATGACCACACACAACCACTCTTCACACTTCCAGCAATGGCACTTCAGGCTACCCTCTGCTGCAATTCACAGGCTGGAACAAGCCAACAGTCTCTCAGCAGAGATGTAGAAAGGCAAGATCTAAACTGGGTGGGGACAGTCCCAGAGACACCATCCCGAATGAGCTGACAGGGACAAATTAGCAGCTTTAAAACCCAAAGTTTCCTTGTGAGATACAAGCAATACTTTACCCCACTTTCTCTCCTCTGCTCCTCCCTCCTCTCCTATGTACACAGGAGGGCAGCAAGCAAGGGGCAGACACTGCTGACCTCTCCAGGAACAGCTGCTGAGAGTAACTGGATCAAGTCATCTGAAATCAGATGATCTCATGTAGCTTTTTGGCTAGGGAGGAGAGGATGGAGATGAAGAACCAATTAGCAGTTAGCTGAGGTAGCAACAGAAATAGGCAAGACAGCAGGAAAAATTCTGGGCTACAACAGGGTATTTCTGGGAGAAATATGCTGAAGTATGGGGTTTCCTTCTCCAGCAAAGCTCTGCTGCAAGACACCTGCTACAGGAGCAGCAGAAGGTGAGACCTGGACAGCAAACACGGACTTTTGCCACCTCTGCTGCTTCTGGCTGTGGCATTGCACATTCCCCTCCATGAATGAAGTTCCATCTATCCACACACAAAACACCCTTGCCAAGGGTTAGCTATGAACAGACAGGTGCCTTTAAACAGAAAGCTAGCCCAAGGCAGCAGGGTGCTGAGCCCCACCAACGGTTAAAATGGGAGGAAGGGCAAGAGAAAGGAACAGAAACTGGATCCCTGAGTCAAGGCCCTAGAAACCTCATGACAGAAAACAGGAGAAGGGAGACAAAAATACTTAGACCTAAGACTCATAACCACCCTGGGTCCCCAGGGGATGCCAAGGGGCCTGGTACTGATGCCATACAGGAGAGCCTGAGAACGGTGTGCCACTGTCAGAGGTGCTCGGGAAGCTGTAGGTGTCTTCTGACTCCAGGCTGACATAATCCACATCAGCAGGGTAGCCGTGATAGAAGTTCATCTGCTGGCTTAATAAACCCATGGCTTGCTGGGTATTGCAGCTTGTCCCACCTTTTCCAAAAAGCCCTTCATCCTCCACAGCCATGAACGAGTACAGGCTCTGCCCATTCCCATAAGTCTGGCCACTGCTGAAAGCCTGGTGCATGTTGGTCACAGCCTGAAGGTTTCTGCTGGCACTCACAGGGAAGCCCTGGTGAAATGTGGGGGTTATATCCAGGTATGCAGCCTGATGAAACCCATTCTAGGAGAGACAGAGAAGGCTGTTCAGTAATGCAGAGCACCGCAGCAACCGTCATCCTGCCGGGTAGGCCCTCCTCTCTTCTCTGCTCCCTCCCCCAAGTCAAACAATAGCGTCTTTTTTGTACTCATTGTCCTCACTATAGACTAATAATAGCAGAGATGACGAGATCTTAAGCTAGTAATCACCAGCTCAACATGTCTGGGAGCACCATGCTGGTGATAAAAACCAAAATAGCTAAAGAGGACCAGCAAGGCGTTTCTCCAGTTTCAACCGGGAGATAAGTGAACTGGAAACAAAGCTCTTTCAGTGCCAGGGCAGGCTTAAAAGAGATGCCACTGTAAGCCCTATTATGAGAAATGCAACTAGATTTGTAGTATCAAGTCCCGTGCTTTGTTTGCATTAGCGGGTTGGACATGATGCACTTCTCCCCACAGATTGGGGGAATCATGTCTAGTAGTGATGGGGGAAGGGGGAATTCTCTCACCTGTGGTAGATACATCCCTTTTTCCATCCACTGAGTCTCCTTCTGGCAACGTTTAAATTTCATCCGTTGATTCTGGAACCATGTTTTCACCTAGAAGTGATGGGGAAAGGACACAGGGCATTAGAAATTCATCCTTAGAGCTTACTATGCATCCTAAAGATGTTTTGCCTTCTACTCCAATTCAGTTTCTGCTTGGCTTCTAATCCTGTCTGTCACTTCAGCAGCTAATGATCTGCAGCAGACCTGGATAGCCATAGAATCACAGAGCTGAGACATGAAAACTAACAGTGCTCAGAGCACTACTGGATCTTTCACGATGTCAAAAACTCCACCTGAAAGACAGGCAAAGAAAACTGCAGAAACACAGCTTGTACAGCAGCATCAGCATCTCATGGCTGCTGCCAAGATGAGTGCTGACTCCGGTGTGAGTCATTCCTTCAGTCAGACACAAGTAGCTGCTGGGGCAAGGACCCTCTCTCCAGGGAGAGACCCAGGTGCCACTGAGTGACAAAGGCAGCTTGCATAGCAGTGCGAGTTACCCGACTTTTCACATTCGGGGGCAACACATGTTCATACAGAGCAGTAACCCGACTGCACAGCCCTGCTCCATATGCACTTTCAAACACCTGCACGGAGTGGGTGGATAGCGCTGGAACCAAACATTAAGAGGAAGGCTGAGTCAGAAGTTTTCACACCCTCTGCTCTTTCACATAAGCAATTGCATGAATAAGACCACGAAAGAAATTCGTCTCTAGGGTCTAACAAAAAAATAAAAAAACACCCCAAAAAAGCCTGCTTGCAAGGTAACTTCACACGAGGGATGTGACTCAGCTGCTCAGAGCAAGATGTTCACCTGCTTGTAGGTGAGCCCCAGGAGAGCAGCCAGCTCCCGGATCTGCTGGGGGCTGAGGTACTTCTGGGTCTGGAACCACTGGTGCAGGATTTGCAGCTGCCCCTGGGAGAAGGCTGTGCGGCTCTTGGCCTTCTTCATCATGCCCTCGCCTTCCTCCTTGGCCTTCTGCAAAGGGGCATGGGGAGATGGGCGCTCTGCGGTGGGGCTAGTGGCAGAGTCAGGGGTGTAATGGGTGAGTGTCCCAGAGCTGGAGGAAGTTGGAGAAACATCTGGGGAGAGAGAACTGGGGTGAGTAGAGCGAGGCGGAGAAGGCTCAAAAGGCTTCGAAGTCCAGTTTCTCGGGAGAACTGCAGCGTTCGCATGCCCTGAGGACGTGCAGGGGCTCCGCTGCCACCACGCACCGACGCGGCCACAGGCACCCCGGCGGCAGCGCAACCGAGACCCCCTCGCTCGCTGCCCGCACCCCCACCCCGTCCCACCGGGCCGCGGGGGCCGCCATGCCCCGCTCCCGCCGCCGCATCCTGGCCGGGGGGCCCGCCCGTAGCACCGGCATCGCCCCCCACCCCGGGGCAGGAGGGACACCAGGAACACGACCACTGCCAGGGCGGCCCGATCGCTCCCCCGGGGCCAGCCGGGCTGGGGCGCCTACCTGGGTGGCTGGGCGTCTTCTCCGCCGCGAGGAAGGGGAGGGGGTCCGCCGCCGCCGCCTCCTCGGCCGGCACGCAGTCCATGCTCCCTGGAGAGAACCAGAAGTAGTCCCCATACATGACCGCGTCGGGGTAGGGCAGGTAGGGCGGCACGGCCAGGTGGGCACTCATGGCCGGGCCGGGGCTCCCAGCCCCGAGGAGGCGGCGAGCTGGCGGCGGCGGCAGGCAGCCCGCAGGCAGGTACCCCATTAGGCGGAGGTGGGGGGATGCTTTATGTCCTCCCCAGCCTGCCCTTGGCTGGAAGGGATTGTCATGGCCATTGTCATGTTAAAAGTCAGTTGATTGGAGGGGAGGGGCTTTGGGGGTATTCAGGGAGTGGGGGAGGGCTGGAACACCGGGCCCCGGCTCCCAACTTGCCTCCTGGGTGCCGCGGGGGGGTGGGGGCAGGCCGGTGCTGCCAGCGCACCCCTGCCCGCTGGGAGGGGGACGAAGGGGCTTGTTTCCCCCTCGGGGCCAGGAGGCCTGAGCAGAGCCGCCCGGCGAGTCGGCCGGGGCTTGGCAGACAGCCCCCACCCCCACATTTAACACTCGTGCTCCCCACCTCAGCCTCCCCAGCAGCCCCCACCCAAGCTGGCAGGGCGGTGGGGGACCCGGAGGCGATGCGTGTCTGCATTGCAGATCGCGGCCATCCCGGCCCGCAGATAAGCCCCCCGCCTGGCCGCAAGTGAATGCGGACTGGGGGGCGGGGGGAGGGTGGCAGCGGCGTCTGGATTGCAGGGCAGCTAGCCCAAGGCCGGGGCAGCTAGCCCAAGGCCGGGGCAGCTAGCCCAAGGCCGGGGCAGCTAGCCCAAGGCCGGGGCAGCTAGCCCAAGGCCGGGGCAGCTAGCCCAAGGCCGGGGCAGCTAGCCCAAGGCCGGGGCACAAGAGAAATGTACTTCGAGCTTCTTTTCTCAGCCATATGGCATTCTTTTTTTTTTTTAAAAAAAAAAGCGATAGCTTAAAAAAAAAAGGCTATTTTTGCTACACACCAGCGAGGGGTGGGAATCACCTAGTCAGAGTCCAAAGGAAACAACTGTAGCGCAGCTATAAAAGAGCCTTATAGATCTTAAGGATTGGAAGCCAGGGCCTATAGTCTGCTTGGGGAAGATAAAGTCCTTCTCCCCCACCCCCAACTATTACAGCTTCCTTTAAGGAAATTAAAAACTTATTGGGAGGATCTCACAGCCCGGGACTTGAAAAACTTGGAAAAACCACCTGGAAAAAGTACAGATGAAGGCATAGTGACACAGCAAGCAAATTCCTCACCTCCCCCACTGCAAGGAAATGCAGGACCCAGGCACCTACCAGTATACAAAGGCAGGGGAATAGCAAACAACCTGTTGCACTGTTAAAATCGTTTGGAGATGATGGAGAGGGGCTTTTCCCTGGCTTCCATATATATCCTCCTCCCTCCTGAGTAATGATGAGAAACGAGCCGCAGCCGGGGCCCTGAGCCCAGTGCCTCAAGGTAACGCTCTGGCGCTGCTCGCCCGGGGGGGACCTCATCGGGGCCACCTTTGATCACCTCCTAATTAACAGCGATTTCGTTCCTCAGTTAGAATTCGGACAGGATCCAGACGGAGGGACGCTTAGGAACGCGGGAGGAAGGGTTATAATGGGGGGAGAGGGATGAAATCCAGAGCTGGAGCCGGAGCCCGCTCCTCGCCCTGCACCACGCAGCGGGGGCAGCCCCTGCCCCGCAGCCCCAGGCGGTGGGCTTCGGCAGGGTGCTCGCCAGCTGTCCCCGGCCCTGCTGGTGCCCGCACGGAAAGTGAGTGTCCCCCTCGGACGCGAGGCCACCGCGCTGCCCGCTGTGGGGGCGAGGGCCGGCGGTCCCCACGGTCCCCGGCGGGCAGGGCTGCCCCGGGACGGCGCGCTCCCCGCAGGGACGCTCCCAGTTCACGCAAACCAGCCCGTGGCAAAGACGGAGACAAACGTGGGGGTGGGGGCGGGGGCTGTGCCTACCACCCAGAGCCTTCGCACTGGGCCATCTCCCGGCAATGTCACCTTCAGGGGCGCCCCACGCCCGCCCCAGCCGCCCGCGCCGAGCGGGACAGTTGCCTGCGCTGACAGCGCCCTCCGGCCCTGCGGGGGGTCCCGGGGGCGCCGCCGGGCTGCGGCGACCCCCGAGCCCGCGGGGGGGGGCACCCCCGGCAGCGGGAGGAGCGGTTTACGGCCGGAGTAACGCCGCCTCCACCGGCAAATCCGCCCCCGGGAATTCTCTCTGCGCGCTCGCGTGTGTGTGTTTGGAAACGCGGCAGAGCTGCTCGTGGCCTGCACTTTTCATGTATAGATTAAATTCCCTTCCAGAGATAGACCTGCTTTTGTACTGTACGTGGAACTGATTTCCCTTCCCTTCCGCTCTTCTTTTTCCTCTTTTTTTTCTCTTTTCTTTTCCCCCTTTCCCCCCTTTCCCCCTTCTCCCCTTTCTCCCCTTTCCTTCTCCTCTTTTTCCCCTTTCTCCCCTTTCTGCCCTTTTTTCGCCTCCCCCCTTCCCCCCTTCCTCCCTCTTTTCTCTTCCTTTTCTCCCCCTTTCCCCCACCTTTTTCCCTTATCTTTTTTCTTTCATCTTTTCTTGTCTCTCTTTTTTTTTTTTTTCTCTCATCTTTTGGTTTTCTCATCCCACTTGTCTTCCATTACCTTTGTTATACTTTAACCACCAAACCTGTTTTGCATATATCCCCTTTCCAGTTGGGATAATTTACTCCCTCTCCCCAACCACACCTCTAATCAGGTGGCAAAACATATCTTTTTTAATGTCTTTGTGACAGAAACAAGGTTTGTATGCGTGTATAAAACCATACCATCTAATGTCAGAGTTTAATTAGGAAAAGAAATCCAGTTTATTTCCCTCACATAAATGATACACATAAAACCATCTTGGGAAGGTAAATCCAGAAGCCATACAGGCACAGAAGATGCTCTGGGAAGCACAATGTGGACCTTTGAGAGGCTCCTCAGGGTGCTAGGTGTGGGACACTGATTTCATGGCACCGTCAGCCTGCGAGTGGGATACACTGCCTATGAATGTCTAGAGCTGATGCGCTTTTAAAAAATACCTGTTGGGAATGACTCATAAAACAGATGCCAGTATCCACTTGTGTTTCTTTTGAAGCTGTTTTCAGCTGGAACAGCAACACAGTTCAGATCTAGTCTAGTCCCGTTCTTCCCAACAGGGCCAAATAGCAGCAACAAGTTAGGTTTTGGCCCAAAGTGGTGTTCCACTCTCCCTTCATGCTGTACCCGCCCCCCTCTTTTGCAGTTCTTAGTTCATTATGTGCCTAATACTGTGCAGCATTAATGAGGTGAGTAAGGTGGCTCATAAAGTGTATGGAAACGAACGTAGCCACTCACCGGGCTGAAGCATGCCCTAACAAACCTTTTCTGGAGTCCTTTAGCAGCAAAGATAGAAGCTCAAGTCTAAAAGCAGTCTTGGCCTAAGCACAGAGGAGACAGTATCGTGGCTGGAAGAGGTTTTCATCCAGCAGGTTCCCCCTACAAGCGATCCCCATTAGTGTCGGCAGGGTCGGTACCTTCAGGGGGCTGGAGCTAAGCCTGGAGCCGAAGTGATGCAAACACACTGGTTTACCTAGGCTGGATCTGGGGAAGCAGCAGCTGGTTGATATCGTAGTCCAGCTCTGGAGCTCATACCACTGGGTCAGAAATGCTGTGGGTTCCTGCCTCAGGGCATTGCTAGACTGAATTTCATCAGCAGGTTAAAGTCATAGGGGTAGAGGTTGCCTCAACTTTTATGTAGAATAGGTGCTCCGCCGTCCTTGCGTAGCTAGCTCAAGCGTGGGCCATCTGCGTTTTGGTGAATACTGTGAAGTGTCACTGCGTGTCGCTGTGTCATTCTGCTCATGTTCACGGGGCTCAGGGAGGCGGCAGGGTGCAGGCTTGGTGTCAGCAAACAGGGAACCATGGCCTCAGCCCCATTTTCCCTCAGAGGTTTCCCTGGGAGCCATCACCCTCTGTCAGGGATGTGTGCGGTTGGGGAAGGCTGGTAGAAATCCCTCCCTTTCTGTTGACCTTGTCTGGCTTTTCTCCCAAGCAGGCACCTTTGATTTTTTTTTTTTTTTTTTTTTTCAATCGAGCACTCCTCAAGTATGAAAACACTCCTGCTTTGCAGCCCTCAGTACTCAGCCAGAGCTTGGATCTGGCCAGCCTGTCCCTGTAGCATGGTCACAGCTCACAGTCTGGACCCAAGATGCCATGTTTGTGGAAGGAAGACGGTCAAGAAAGAATAACAAAAATTAGAGCCTCATTCATATTAAAATGCAGTTTTCCTTTCTCTTGACTCTTTAGGGGAGCAGGTTGAGAAAAGGACAAAGCTTCTCCCTCCCATTAACAACCCAGGCTCTCAATCACCTGAGAATTACTGGATGATGTGGCCCTTTGTTAGCAGTGGAGAGGCAGACTGGGACAGAGGAGCCATGGCACAAAACCAGGCGACTCTCTGAAAAGGCAGGAAAGAGGAGTGTCAAAAAAGAGGTGAGAAGAAGGCTAGTGAGCCGACCCAAATTTCTAGGGTTTGATGTGTGTGTTCTTTGCTAACCCTTCATCCATGCCTGCCACTTACATGATACTGGAGTGCTATAGTTCTAAGTGCTCATCTCAAGGAGCATTCCCTACCAGTGCCCATCAGCTGGGATATGGAATAGTCTCCCCAAGGGCAGACTTGTGAGCAGCACAGCTTGGAGCCAGGGTTGTGCAAAGTCCTGGGGAACTCGGAGAGATTGTGCTTATTGGGCAAAAACCTTGCAAGCATCCTCTCTGCTCGAATTCTCCCCTCTTCCCTTTAGCCATAGTGTGGTTGTTCCTACAGGTTCAGTTAGATGTCATCTTATTAAAAGCAAATGGCATACATGTAGCTGGGTTCAAATGTTTTCCACCGTTCCCACCACCGGAGTGGAACAGCATGTCCTGTGTTTCTCAGTGTACCAAGGCCCTGTGTAGCCTCAAAACATGAACCACCTCTTCCACTCTCCTCTGAAAGGATGCTCTGCATCAGGCAGTTTATCTTTTGTTCCCCAAACACACTTGGCTTATGAACTTTGAAGTTTAACAGAAGGTGTTTTTTCTGAGGCCCCTTTGCTCATCTTCCCCATTCTGCTGGGCACAGTTTCCTACAACTCACAACTCACACAGGGGGAAAAGTCTTTGCACAGTCCATCGCTGCCAGAGCCTTCGGTCTGAGTGGGGCACTGAAGTGGCAGCTAGATTTCACGCATGTTGAAGGCTCTCTTGACTTCACTGTGTATTGTGGCACCTGCTTTCTTTCATCTCTCTCATCTTAGGCTGATCCCATGTATTTCACCATTGTTAATATCAGAACGGAACTAATGAGGATTATGTGCCAGATGTATGACTAATTACACTTGTGCAGGTCGTAAGTGGGCACACAGCCTGCAGGTGCTGCTAACAAATCCCACCGACTGAGCTCTTCCAAGTTAGCACATACTTTTCAGGCAAGTCACTGTGCCCAGCCTGTGCCATCTGAATTTTTTAAGCCCCAGCAAGTCCCCATAAAAGCAGATCACCTGTGAGGCAAGTGTCTAATTACAGGGAAGGCTGGGATTAGAGAAAAGGGTGCTCATCTTCCAAGTCTGTCAGGGGTTAAGACAGGGATCTCCACATTGCTTGGCCCCTACCCCCACTTGTACACCCTCTCCTTTTCTCCAAGACTGGCTCTTGCACATGCATTCATGAGCAATTAGCAAGTGTTAGAGCGTGAGGCTCCCTGGCTGGCACCTGCTCTACATCTGAATGGTAGAGCCTGTGAAGCCCAGGGCTGTGGAATGGGATCTGCAAGTGGATGTCGTCTGGGAGTGACGGAAGAAAAAGATTTACCTGCTTTTGTCTAACAATATTTACGTGGCCGACTTGGCTGAGATGGAAAGAAAAAGAGACAAAGAAGAGGTGAACAGTGAGAGGCTGTAGCTTTTGTAGCTGGGTCTAGGAACTGAATCCAGTGAAGGGTGGAGGCTGGGGAGGGGAATATAACATTGACATCAGCTAGGGGTGTAAAGGTAAAAATCATCTGTACTTCATCTCCTTTAGATTGCCCATGGAGAGCCAGCTCATATTAGGCTGTGAAAGCACATCTTGTGGGGCAGCAAAGAAAAAAATCAAAGAGACTGTACTATCGACTGTGTCTCTTCCCAGGGTGCAAGGTCAGGAAAAGCCACAGAATCATACAGTGAAAGAACTCCAGACCCCTGGATTCTGCTGTGTCAAAATAAAAATGCTTCCCCAGCACAGCTTAGTCATGAATGAGTAAGAGCAGACATAACTGTCAGTGTTGGGAACAACATCTTGCTAAAAATTCCTGTTCTAACCCCAGTTGCATCCTCCATGCAAACTCTGGGGCTAACATAGGCCTGAGAACACCTTCTCTTAACTCCACTCATGACTAAGTTGCTTTACTGTAGTTGTAAACAGCCTAATAATAGCATCAAAGTGTCTGCAGATGCAAAGTAACCTTGCAGAGTATTGCACAGCTTTGATGCAAAGATGCAGGTGTTGACTTGTGATCCAGCAGGGCCCTCTGACCTCTGACGTAGTAACATCTCAGCTGTCTCTCCTCACTTACTGCACCCACTAGACTTCCCCACCTCTGCAGCAGAAATGTTCAAGCTGGGTGTAGTTCCTCTCTCCTCTGCCACTGCAGTTCACAGACAGGATGTTGACACAAACCGCTGAAGATTTCAGTTTCTATCAGTACTCGCCTGCTCCATGAACCCATGTGCTGGCCCTAGCTGGAGGTCTGATCCCTGCTCTGCCCACCAGCTGCACCCAGTATGGGGACAAAGCAGCAACATCGCCCTGCAGCCAGAGCAGGCTATTGAGCAGCCCCTTCCCCAGCACAGCTCGGCGATGAAGGCTAGCCCCTGTTGCACTCCTCTTCTGTGGAGCAGATGTACACTGGTCATGGGATTCAGCGCTTGTCCCCTGTATGCATCCTTCATGTACAGACATTCCAGTGGCTTGGGAGAGCCCCTTGGGGCACCTGGGGCTGTCCCTCACAGTGCTGACTGATGCAGTTGTGGAAATGCCCGGGACTGCTGGCAGCCTGCTGAAGCGATCTTTGCTATAGCACCAGGAAACAGGAGGAAAAGAAAATGCTCGGAATCAGGCTGTTCTGTGTAACACCCTCCTCCTAGCTTTAAAACCTCCCCTGTGGGGAAACACATTAACATCTAGTTTCAACCTCCTGAAGTCAAGGCCAAAAGAGTTTCCTCAGTATAACTGGGAGAATTGCTTAGCAGGGAGGGATTCTGGTCCCCATGGCACGCAAAGACAGTTTCACATTGGCTTGAGCGGCACTGAGTTTTGAAAATTTGCTGTGCTTGTAACAGCGTACCTGAGTGCATAATCTGACCCTTCATTTAAATACGGCAATACGTGCATTCCTGGACAAAGAAATTAAGTTTGTCACAGTGAGAAAAAGGTGGGCCACATTAGAGGGGAGGAAAGTGAAAAAGAGAACAGAAAACCAGTCTACTCTGTCTAGGTTCCTAGATTGCCATCATCATTATGGTGTCTGAGCATTTTCCATATTTAGTGCCCTGACTCAGATCTGCCACATGTCTTTCTCATCCTCTTCATAGGGAGACAATAGCATATGTTGTGGAGGATTTTATGTTGGATTAGCAGGCTTCATCTGGGGCTTGTTCATAACACGCTCACAACTGTTTGTATTTGAGATGTGTGTTGGAGAAACTCACCTTCTACTTGGAAAGCGAAGTGGTGAGATTGGGATGTGTTATAGCACAGCCTTACTATGACCCCTAAGACAACTCTACCTCCTGCTTAGACTAGATTTTCACAGGGTTGGAGAGCTCCCCTGTACCAGTAAAGTGGGGAACTGTTGACACCAGTAGATGCCAGCTGTTGAGGTCAGAGCCTTAAAGGAATCTCTGTATGCTGGTCTGAGGCTGCTGTGTACATCAAGGAGACCGTGAACTGGGCACTTTGGTAAGTAGGGGCAGCCTCAGTTAGAAAACGTGGACCAGATACAAAGCAAAGCAGATCGACAGGGGTGGGGGAAACACTCCCCGGTCCTGTCCTTGTGCTGTAGTCAATTGACTTTGGAGGCTGCCAACACTGTTTGCTAACTGATGTTGGGAGGGGAGGAGGGTTTCTCTTGGTACGATTTGTCAGAAGAAGGATAACTGGGCAGCTGGTCTGATCCAGTATTTTAGGAAGTGATGTACTTAGAATACAGTAAATGTCCAGGCTAACCAAGGGATCTCCACCATCCCACTGTGCTGGGTCCATCACAAACCCATGTTCATCAGCAGACTCAGTTGCAGGCAGCTTTCTGTATCAGGGAAAGACCTTACTACAGGGAACACTGTTCTAGGGTATAGCTCCAAGCCAGCACTTAACTCTGTGGCTTCGTTATGGGTAATGATGGAATTTGGACAGTTTGAAGCTAAGAAGCTGCAAAACCCAGCTGAGATGCTGGTTAGATACTCTGGCAGTCACCTGAAGGAGTGGTGTCCAAACTGCAAGCAAATGCAATGCAATTAAATCGGGTAGTTCTGTGGCAAAATGATCTCCCCATGGCTTGGTGTGATCTAAATTACCGTGGTTAGGGGAAGGATTGAAAATAGTACATCAGCTCCTCAGCAGAACTGACAAAAGAATACAGTCCTAATTAATCACTTTCCACAAACAGGTCACCGCTCACCTCCGCACCCCACCCTCAGCAGTGTGCATAGCAGTGGGTAACCACTCCTGCTTTTTTTTGTTTGTTTTCCCCACATGCCAGGAAACTGAGGCAGAAGGCTTTGTGATGGGGTGGCTGGCAGTCCTGCCAGGCCTGGAGCAAGCATCAGGTGATGCACATGTCTTTGACACCTCGTATTCTTAGGCTGAGAAGGGGTGAAGATCTGGCCTGAGGATCACACGCGAGCAATACCTCCTGCCCAAACTGCTGTTTGTGTTTAAGTGAAGAGTATACAGACTGTGACACTTCTGCTTTCTGTGCCCTAGCCGTAGGCACCACACAGAGCAAGGCAGGAAGCTGTTTGGGTTTGTCATGTACTTGTTAAGACAGCTTCTCCCACAGACCTTTGCTGGGATGGATGCCCCCCCCCCCGCCCAGGAGGGCAGTGTGGAAGCTTGCTACTCCCTGCCCCAAAACACAGTCACTGGGGGCTGTGGCACTTCTCTGGTGTCCAGGGAGGGGGGCATCCTGGCCTTACCTGGGCTGGGGCGCTGCAGTGCTCGAATCCCTTCAAACCCAGGAGGGAATGCTATTTCAGGCAGAGAGTGAGTCACTCCACATTAGTCCAAGTAACTGCACAGACCCGAGGAAGCAAGTCTTCAGGGGCTTTTGCTTTATGCAGTCAGCTCCGTCTCACACCTGAAAAGAAGAAGGTGTGACCCTGTCCACAGAGCAGTTCTGCTCTTTGGAGCCCACCCGGTCTTGGTGACTGCGGCCCTGATGTGAGGCAGAGCCAGGATGGGATGCAGGGATGGGGAATGAGTGGAAAAGGTCCCTGGGGCCAGCTGTTTTGCAGCCAGGTCTCTTATAGGAAGCCAGAGCATCCCCCGGCCCGGGATGGCAGGTTTCTGGGACAGGTCATAGGGAGACTGAACTCAGGGAGCCGGGACAGATGGGGTCCCCCCCACTCGGCTTTCCCCTGCTTCACCTTCAGGTGGCCACCGAAGGGCAGTAGACAGCTGCGGTGGGAGCAGTGGGGGAGGCTCCCGGTCCCTTTCCCATCCCTATCCCTATCCCTGTCCCTATCCCCATCCCCTTCCCGTCCCAGTCCCAGTCCTCGTCCCCATCCCTGACCCTCTTCTCCTGCTGCTACTGCCGCCCAGGGATCCACGGGTTGGTGGGGGGTGTCCGCCCGCTGGGCTGCCCCCAGGCCCCCGAGGTGTGTGCAGGAGGTGTTTTGAAGGCTGCTTCCACCTTCATCTTCACTGAATACGTGGCAAGTGAGGTGGGTTGAAGGGCAAGCCGGTGAGGGGACTGGGAGCTAGCTGGTGGTCTCCCATGGGAGGAGGACTGGACAAGGCAGACACAGTGAGCTGAGGTGGGGTCGGTCGCTTCCCCAGCTGCTGCCTCTCCCAAGCAGGGCAAAGTGGTACCCACTGAGCATGGATGCGGAGAGCTTGGTGTGATAGTGGGCTCGCCCTGCGTGCCCCAGCACCCTTGGAGGCACAGGGCTGAGAGACGCTGGGAGCTGTTGTCCTGCTTCTCTCCTTCCCACCTCTCAGTGGCAGTCTCCACATCTCCAGCTGGCAGCTGCATGAAAGAAAATCACACGCCCTGCCTCAGAGGATGAGAAATTCCTCTTGGGCACTTGCTCTGAACACTGCAGCAAGGCACCACGGGTGCAGGTGTCTGTAACGGCTGCTCCGTACATAGGGTAAGACAGGCCTGAGCTGCAGAGGTCTCTTAGAGATTTGGGCCTCTCTTCTCACGCACAAATGGCTCTTTCCGTGCCTCAGAACAAGAGCTGAGCTGCAGCTGGGACAGGAAAAATGGGAGAATGTCATCCAGATGAAGAAGTCCCTCTCTTTGCAAGGGCATTTTCTCTCATAGCAGTGTAGGAAAACTACTTTGGTGGGGAATTAGAGAAAATCGGGACCTAACTGAAGTGTAGTATTACAGAAAGATTTTTAGAGTAAAATAGAGCTATCACTTTCAGGATGGTTGGCATGCATGGAATCTACTTTACCACGGCTCCCTAAGCAGCACACCCTGCCACCTCAGCATGTGCTGGCAGGAGTAACGGAGGTGGAGACGTCGCAGCCAGGCTCTGTTGTGCTCCCTGCAGGAAGGGGAGTCTGATGGTACCACACAGCTGATAAGCTGCATAGCAGCTGTCACATGAAGAATATATGAAAAGATGATCACTGCTGAGCCAACAGTTGTGGTGGAGGAATGACTTTCCTCAGATGAAGTTTGCTCATTATAATCCCATTGTAATACCAACCCACACCTCCATCACAAAGTTACTCTCCTCCAAGGTATGACCACCCCTCACTGAGCATGTGCCTTGTATTTTTATTTATTTATTATGCACCTTTGAAGGTGAAGTGAGATAATTTTACACCTATCAGTAACAAAAGTATGTATGACTAAAGTCACTCAAGCTCCACTTACATGTAAAGAAAAAGTATAAAAGT
Organism: Falco cherrug; assembly: GCF_023634085.1. Classification (NCBI taxonomy): domain Eukaryota; kingdom Metazoa; phylum Chordata; class Aves; order Falconiformes; family Falconidae; genus Falco; species Falco cherrug. The sequence continues at coordinate 8,580,080 of NC_073701.1, forward strand.
AAGTTGGGAAGGGCAGAAGTTAGGGAAGACTCCATTGTAACTTCTGGGATCAGTTGGCAGGCTGAACCTGTCTTCTCCCTCATAGGGACACCTGCTGGGTAAGAAATTAGTTTTTTTGACAAACTCATGCTAGCTGTTACTAGGTGAATTGTTCTAAGCTTGTTTTGCAGCCAGTGTATTATCACCGGCAATGTTTGAACCCTATCCTGTCACAAACTTGCATTTTGTATAATAAAAATCTTCCTGCTGAAGTTCATTTTGTACAAGTCTCTGGAGGTTTGAGTCATTGTTGTAAGGGATTTGACTGAGTGACGCTGTCAGCGGGGGTCCCTGAATAGGTTGGTCACATCCCCTCCGATACAGCGGGCTGTCACAGCGCAGGCAGCGGGCAGGCTGGGCAGGCACAAGGGTCTCATCCCTCCTGGGAAACGGACAGGCTGATCTAACATAAAGGGTTTGAGGGAACCCCCCTATTTTAACAAGACACCACTGCTATCATGTGAGTAAAAACTTGGGGAATTTTGTGGCGTGAGCTTTCTTCCTTTATTCTCCTCCTGCTTTTCCTATTCATTCATAACAGGATTGGCTCCTGAAGGCTGTCCTGGAGAGGACAATTTCAGACATCTTCACAAGACATCCAAAGAGTATTGTGAACCTGAACAAGATATGCAGTGATACCAGCTGTGACAGCACATCAATCCAGGAAATTCTATTAGCTCATTTTGCATCCAGAATAAAAGCTTGAAAGCATAGCTTCCCTCCCCACCCCCCACCCCCCCCCACATCAGTTCTTGTGCCTTTCTGCTATTCCACTGCTTGATTTCTCTTCTTCAAGCTCGCGGTGCTCACCTGCACCTGTGTTTTGGACATGATTTCTGTTGCTGGAAGCAAGTCCCAGACACAACCTCTATAAACTGGTGTTTGCATTGGCATCAACGTAACTGGCTGCAAGCTGAGCCTAGCTTCACTGGTGCAAAGTGCACATCTTTGCTTGTTCACACAGAGGGAGCGATTAGCATCCTTTCTAGGGTGACCTGCCAGGCTGTAACTGTCTTTTTGCAAAGGAAAGACTGATTGTGCCACTAGAATTCTTGCAGAGGTGTTGACTCTGCTGTTCTGTTCTCAGTGGGAGCTGAGACTGACTACTCTTCACTTGTGTTTCTTCCAGCATGACACCATTACCAGCTCCGGTTTTGCTGCAGGCTATTCAGATTCTCCACGGGTGCTGGTTTTACTACCTGTGCTGCACATGACTCATTGGTAGAGTTTCCACCAGACAATTACCTCATGTGGTAGAGTTTCCACCAGATAATTACCTGTACAATAAAGGCCACAACTGGGGGAAATTTCCTCTGCAAATATGCCCTTCAGCTAAAATGGGTTCTGAAGATCTTAATCTGTAGGGTATAAACCCTGAGGTTTATGTGGCCTGAGCTCCTGGAGGTCTCATTAGCCTGGGAATTAAGCAGGCTATATGAAATGAGCCTGAACTTCCCCTGCTTTAGGATGATGTTGTTGCTTACAGTTCCCAGCAGGGCTGGGACATATGCCAGAACCCATGATGGCAAAGATTAAAGGCTTCAGTTGAGCTAGGAGAAGGATTTTCTTTCCCTCAACAACCTGTTATGCTGGTCTGGTCTGTCTTCTCTGCACATAGAATCATAGATACTTTTAGGTTGGAAAAGAGCTTTAAGATAATAAATTTTAACTGTTCACCCAGGACTGCCAAGTCCACCACTAAACCATGTCCCTAAGCACTGCATCTACGTGTTTTTTAAACACTCTAGGGATGATGATTCCACCACCTCCCTGGGCACCTTGTTCCAATGCTTGAGCACCCTTTCAGTGATGAAATTTTTCCTAATACCCAATCTAAACCTCTCCTGGTACAGTTTGAGGCCATTTCTTCTTGGCGTGTTGCTTGTTATCTGGGAGAGGAGACCAACCCCACCTGCCTGCAACCTCCTTTCAGGCAGCTGTAGGGAGCAATAAGGTTCCCCCTGAGCCTCCTCTCCAGGCTAAACAGCCCCAGTTCCCTCATCCAGACTTGTTCTGCAGACCCTCCACCAGCTTCGTTGCCCTTCTCTGGACACGCTCCAGCACTTCAAGGTCTTTCATGCAGTGAGGGGCCCAAAAATGAACAGAATATTTGAGGTGCAGCCAAGTACAGGGGGAAGATCCCTGCCCTGGTCCTGCTGCCACACTATTTCTGACAGAAGCCAGGATGCTGTTGGCCTTCTTGGCCACACTGCTGGATCATGTTCAGCTGGCTGTCACCCAGCACCCCCAGGTCCTTTTCCACCAGGCAGTTTTCCAGCCACTCTTCCTTGTAGCATGGAGTAACCAGCATTTTCTTCCTTTTGCCCAGACAAGTGTGGCATTCCAGGTGAGCCTTCTGTGCTTGGCCTATCTCTGATCTCCCCTCAGGTTTTTCTGCTTATTCTTGTTCTTTCTTTTGTTTGTTTTAATTCTGCCCTGCCTTTTTTCCTGTTCATTTTGTTCTCCAGATGGCCTGCCATTTGAAATTCTCATCTCCCTGTATTTTCTTCCTTCATTACTCTGTGTTTCCTTGCTTCTGTCTGACATGCAGCAGTCTCTGGTCAGTAACTGAAGCAAACTTAATTTGAAGAAAAACATAGCTGTTGATAGAGTTGGTTTTGATGCACTCGTCGCTTGCACCAGTATGACTGCAACTGTAGCTGCCATCAGCCACAAGGATGCAGGCACCCTACCAGCATAGATCAGACTTCTGCTTTGCCCCTTTCTGTTTTCTTTTTATTAATTGCTTTTTTTAAACTTTTTTTTTTCCGTGGGGAGGGAGAATTCTTTTGTTGTTTTATGACCCATCTTAATTATTGTCCATTTATATTGTGGGGATAGTTAGGTGCTCTTGGCGTGCATGGTAATGGCACCGAGGGCACTGTTAAGGACATCAGTGCTGAGAACTTTCCACCAACTTTGCTGCTGTGACAGCCTCTCTGGCATGGTGGCAATCTCCCCAAGCAAACCAGGGGATGGTATCAACTAGGCAGTACACCTGCTTTCCAGCTCTGCCCCCTAAATTGCATCAGGCTTCTTTGCATGTTCAGAGGAGCCAAAGTTAACAACTCCAGCTTCCAGCTGTTCCAATGTTTGCATATGTGCAGATGCTCTTTATCTGTGTGAAAATACGTTGTGTCTTAGAAGAAAGCCCTATCCACGTGTCTAGTGTGCTGCCACACTGCCCCACAGGTACTCCTTTACTGCCTGGTGGTAAGGATGACAGGATTCCAGACTGGAGGAGATAAGCATATCCATTAGCACCAACAGTGCTAAGGTTCTGTGGCTGTAGCACAGTGAGGTTTATTTATGAGTTCATGGCCATTCACCGTCACAGGCAGGAGGACTTTCACACACTATCATGTTGAATATCCATACTGTTTGCAGCGTGCCATAGACACTAACCAGCTCACCAGCTCCTTTGGCTTTGACAGCGCTTATCCCTTCTGTAAAACTCAGAGATTTATGTCAGGGAGCGGTGCCCTCCTGCCCCATTAGCAGCAACAGACAGTGGGGGCAAGGGACAAGCAGGAGAAGAAAAGGTAGGAGCTGTACTCACTACAGCAGCAGAGTCCAGTACTATGTTTAAGAAAAGCCTTGGCCATCTGAAGATAAAGCTGTCAAAACATAAATCCCACCCGTGTGTGCTTAGTCCTAGCTTCTGTTCTCCTCAATTAAGGACAAAATGTTTCTGCAGCCCTTTGAGATCATTTCTACCCTGGAGACACAGCAGCGCGTGCAGGAATGAGAGCTGAGCTGGCCAGGATTGTCTGGCTTTCATAGGGAAAGGTTGCTTGGAGGGAAGCAAAAGGCTTCTGTGGAAAGTTCTGGGTTTCATTTATTCCCCACTCCCTCCCCCCCACCCCGAGAAAGGATCTTCAGGCTGAAAAGGAGATTAATTGGGTGGCCACTCTTGGGTGAGACTCAGGTTCATACGCCTTTTTAAACCTGACTCTAGCATCCCAGCCGCATGCCACAGGCTACCAGCAGTTTCACAGGACAACACAATAAGTGGGTGAGAAGGCAGTGAGGCTGGGAGGGGAAGGAAGGAGGGACCCTGTTTGTATTGTGAGTCAGAATTAAAACATCTCATCAAGGTGATGCTTTTCAGGAAACAGAACTGATGGTTTCCGGCCAGCTGTCTTAGAGATTGGCTGAAGTCAGTCAGGAAAGGTATTTCTGGGAAAACGGAAGTTCCCAAGTTTGCTATACCTTGTTTCATATCACGTTGCAGCTTTCCATTTTGGTTTGTTTACGTGCCTCATTATTTTTGGCCAAAATCCATCTGTTCCTTTGCAGAGCTGCTCTCCAAGCTTTTACTACCTCTTGCAGAACTGACAGGATTAGAATGAAACATTAAAAGATCTACGAGACCGTTCATCCTGTCCTTCCCAGTAACAGAACTGCAAGGGTGGCAACTGGCAGCAGCACAGCAACAAGCAGCCAGGGATAGTCCTGCTGCAGACCTGTGAGCAATTTGTGCTGTAGTAAGTGGAGCTATCCGGCTACAAACCATCTGCAAAGATATGATGCAAGCCCAAGAAAGCAACTTCAACTGCTGTTTTGTAATTTGGACTTGAGCCCATTTCACAGCTCACCCTGCTCCTTCTTTAGGCATCGCTACAAAATCCCAGTATAGACACAGTCTGTTGCCTGTAGTCAAGAAAAAGCTGTCCTGGCTCATGTTGTATCTTTCTAAGGCTAAAGACTCAGGGCAAACCGGGGCCAGAGAGAAAAAGATATTTTTCTCATTCCCTGGCTCACAGTAGATTTCATCTGAATTGGGATTTTTTACCCTTGCCATGGGCTTTTGAAAAAAGTCTTGCCCCCCCCCCCCCCCCCCCCCCAGCCAACATGTACTTAGAGAACCTCTCTCCCCATCTCTCCCTTTCCTCATCTACTACCCTCTGCTGCAGCTTGAATTTTCCTTCTGGAGGGAGATACACAGATTCAAGAGAGATGGACACAGGGCTGACTTGGGGACAGAGATCAGAGAACAATTCCACTGCCTGCCTACTTTGCCTCTGTGATGCTTGTGTATTTGTGTCTGAAAAGAAGCCTGCAGACATTAGGGTTGAGCCATAGGGCAGGCAGGGTTTCCCCAGAGCTGTTGGTGCTGGTGCAGTAAAGGGCTGTCCATGGGCTGCAAGGAGATGGGGCATTTCAGGCTGGGGCTGGAAGCAGCGATGGCACCAGCGTGCGGAGGCAGATGGCACCTGGCTGTGCCTGGTGTGGGCTGTCCCACCGGCCAGCAGAGCCTCCTCAGGTCCGAAATGTCTGCTGGCTCATCCCCCCTACTGCTGTGCCATGGGTGAGTGGGCAGCTGCCTCTGGGGTGGCATGGAGGAAGGTGGGTAGTGCTGCGGGGTGGGCTGACTGCTGTTACCACAAATGTCTCCAAGAAATTCTTCTGGTAATGGAAAGGCCTTGCAAATGGACAGCTGTAGAGGAATGCAGGCAGTGGGCTGATTAGCACCGATAACATGCAGCTGTGGCCTTGCCCCAGCGGCAGTGGGTCGGTTGACATGGATGACGTGCAGCTGTAGCTTGTTCCCGCTGAGTGGTTAAATAGCCCTGAGGATGGTGGGAGGGGGAAGGGTTGGATGGAGGAGCAGTAGTGTGGTCTGTCATCTGGGGGAAGGAGCTACGGCACGGACAGTAGAATCTGACCGAGGTAAAGCTTGTTGCAGCCGGCTAGTTTGTTTGTGCTGCAACAGACAACTAGAGCTGCATGGAGATGTGGTGTATCCCAGCCTGGCTTTCTTTGCCTCTGACTCACGTTCACTATGGGAAGAGTTTACTTAATCAGCTAATTGAGGTGGAGTAACTGCAGTGCAGTGGCACTGTTCAGGGCAGTCACTTGGCAGAGGAGAGATGAACCCAGGTGGCACACAGATGATGCAGAAGAGAGACACCATCTTTGAAGAGTGAGGGAAGTCCTTTATGCTATAGCACTGCTCAGGAAGATTTTCCCCATTATCTTCTTTCTTCAAACACCAGTTTTTGAAACCAAAGCTATTTCACTGTCTGCCCCGTTATCATCCAATTCAAACCCTTTGAAAATCATTAGGGCTGCACATGCCTTATAGAACAAGGAAACAAGCTTAATAACAGGGATCAGTAATTTTTCTGGGCTATATATTTGCCATATATATATAACTGTCCCTCCTGTTCTTTGTACCAGGGGCCTGGACAAATATATGTAATGTCAGAAGAGTGGCTGTGACACAGGTCTGAGGCTGGAGGGGCTGAGATGTAAGGAAACACCAGAATCTGACAGCAGAAGGTCAACAACAACCAAAAGGCTGCAGAGGGATGTGCTGGGCAGTGCTGTAATTTTGTGATACATTGTTTTTGGTGACAATGTTTTCCTATAAAGCTCCTGGCTTGTACAGATTCTCCTGTCCTATTTGTCTCTGGGAGCTGAGAAAGGCTCCTTAACAAGATCCCAAATACACATGGGGGGCAGAAGGGCCCAGCTGTTGGGGGACCAACATCCAATATGTGGGTAGGAAATATTCCCTCGTACTCTGCAAGCTTTTAAAAAAGGAAAATTAATCACAAGAATTCAGTTATGTTATGGTTTCTCTTTCGTTGAGTAATAAAGATAAAGAGCAGCATACTGAATGAGAGAAACTGAACTACAACATGACTCAAACGTCCCGTGACTGAGCTGTCAGAACAAGATGTTTTGTATTCCTGGCTGAGTTACCTACCTGCTGCTGATCTCACATCATGTTTTTCATCGTGGTATCCAGTTTTTCACTGAAATAACAAATGCGGCCAGAGTGCTCAAAAGGTAAAATTGACTGTGGACTGATCAACCACAATAATGGGTTTTCTCCTCTTCTTTACTGGGTGTCTACCAATCTAGTAACCTAACCTGCTTTCTCTATACCCCCATCAGACCCCTGTAATTAATAATACTTATCAATTACCCAGTAGACCCTTGACCATTAATGCCAGACTCAGGCATTAATGTTTATGATTGGTAGGTGCTGCAGATTTGTTCTAGCTCAGGCGTGGGCTCACAGCCACATTCCAACAGGGCTCTGCTGGCTCCCTCCAGCTGTGATTTTGTGCTGGCATATGCCCTGCATATGTGAAGCTGGTGCTCCAGCTGGTACCAAGCATGGCCTGTGCTGTGCGCTGCAAGGATGCACTCCTGTTACACAGGGCAGATGTTTGGGCAGCTTCCCAGGAAGGGACTTTCCGTTTCTGACAGCAACCACCATCCCATGACATGACCTTAAGTAAAGACATCCCACTCTGTGGTGGGTGGGCTAACATGTTACCTACCTCAGCAGTGCAGCAAGTCATTTTCATCCTGTCCTAGGACACTGCAGCAGCAGGAGGAGGCAGTTCAAGCCGTGAGCATTTGGAAACTGGAAGCCCTCAACATCCAGCCTTTTGTTGCCAGCTTACTCAGAGGTTAACCTGTGGCTTGACAGCGTGATGTGAGGCTGGCACAGCACAGCAAAAGTATCTCTTTCCCCACCCAAGCTGTGGAAAATCCACATCAGCATACCATGTTGGTGTTGAGCACACAGGAGATGATGAATTCTCAAAGACTGAAAGAGAACCTGACCTAGGAAGTGCTATGTTCTGGTATCTCAAGCTCTGTTAGTTTTATACCCGTGTCATTCACTGATGTTGGTTGCATGATGGAGAGCATGTGAGTGAGAATCACAGGTAAATTTAGTAATCCTAAGAAATGACAGCTGTTGCAATGGTGTGTGTCTGTCCACTAAGGGTGTTCAGGTATCACAAGCAATACGGTTTGTGAAGCTAGAGGTGAAGTAACATGTAGAATGGGAAATGGCTTCTGGAGAAGAGATATAGGCATTGCTTAGTGTCAGCCTGTCACATACTGCTTACATCTCTGGAGGAAGTGGTTGACAGGCACATTCTAGTGAACAGAGCTGCTACAGTTTAGGAAAGTACCATCTCATCTCTTGACTTCATCGCAGGTGATGTTTATTGCTGTCAGAGCAGGGTCACTGGAACAGATCATGTAACCGTATTGCATGGATACATTAGTCCCTAATGTATCACACGTTATCCTGCAGGAAACTCCCACCAAATCTCCGCTCAGTCCATCACAGGCTGAGCGTCACCATCTTAGTTTAAGAGTGTTCTGCGTCTTAGTCCGAAATGTCCAAAAAGGCCCATTCCTTACTAACGTAAGTTTTTCAGTCAAAGGTAGGTGAGTTTATCACAATCTTGAGCGTCATGAATTTCTACCATGAACTTCCCTTTGTGTTTTTGTATGACAGAAGGAGCATATTTAATACTTCACATGTACACATTCCTAGCAGACCTTTTCTGGTAGTATCTGTGATTCTTTACAGCTTTCAGAAAGTTGCACCGTTGCCACAGATGCTTACAATGCATGCACAAACAACCGTATCAAAATGAACACGCTGGTCGTGCATGCCTTTACATCCTCTTCCCAGCCACACGCAAAGCTTCCCATCAGTTTAGGGCAGTGTACATTGGTTAGACAAGAGCTCACACAGTGCTCACTTTGTCCCTTATGGAGAAAGGCAGTTTCTGAGGCAGCCAGCACTCAAGCCAAGAGAGTCTGACAAGCTGGTGTCAACATCTGGCACTAGCTCCAGCACCAGCCCTGACATCACTGAAGCTCCTTGTCCCTCAGAAAAGACAGGGCTCAACAATTTTCTTCAGGTGCTCCATAAAAAGAGAAATGGAAACGAAGATCCTCATCGTGTCAACTCATGCAGTTTTGGGATATACCAGGTAATAGAAAAAACCCCAAGGCCAGTTCCTGGAGGGCCAAATAGCTCTGTCACTGTAGCAGGACAAAGCTGGTGCTATGCATCCAAGCCGTGTTGAGCCTGAGATAACCCGGGTGGGTAGTCCTGGACCACAGAGGGCTGCCAACATGCCAAGTGTGGCATAGCTCACCTTGAGGCAGAGCTGGTGCCTTCATGGGTCTATGGGGAGTCACTCGGGTGTCATTGCCCCCTGCTCCCCTGGGTTCCTAGTCTCAGGAACGTGTCTTCAGAGTCTCTGCAGCACTTTCTAGACACATCTGGTCCTTGTTAGATTAGGCTTGGTGTCCTGTGAAAGTATTGGTAATGTTTCCAGACCTGAGCAGGCAGTGCTGTGCCTCAGCTAATGAACCCAGCCAGACTTGCATGGAGCCAGCTAAGCTCTCTGCATCCACAGTGCCGTGAATCTGCAAGCAGAATATAAGCTCCTGAGTGACTGGTAATTGTAGCTGCTCCTCAATGTCACCCCAGGATTGTGAGTCTGGCTAGTTTTGCCTTGGCTGTGTTTTCAGAAAGGGGCTGACAAAGCTGCTGAGCTGCATGGTGTTCTTCTAGTGCAGTGGTTAGGTGAACAGCAGTAATTCTGTGGGACTTGGGAGCTACTGCCTTTCCTAAACATCTCCATGGGAAATTAGTACGGCATAACACAAAAAGACCTTAAGGAAAGGGAATGTGATTTTAGTTTACAAATCTCAAAATAAATGGATTTTTCCTCCTTGCACTCTTACCCATGTACTCACCAGAACCAAGATGTGTGCATCTCAGTGGTCTGGCCAGGATCACTTGCGTGCAGTGGTGCAGGGTACCTACTGGATCTCCATAAGAAAGGCCTGACAACAAATGATTGACTCAAACAGCTATTTTAACAAGGCAGAATAAGAAGAGGAATTTAGACAGCGAGTAAATCTAACATCCCTTCAGATGCTGGGCACCCAGTACTCCTGCAGTGCTGGACAGACCCTGGATGGGTTTCTCCACAGCACACTGCGTAGGTTCTGTCTGTGAAGGGAAGCTTCCCCTTCTTGGTCGTCTGACCTATTACATATTTTCTTACAGGAGCACAATTCTGTTCCTAAATGATGTTTCAGCTTCCTCTGTGCATGTAGAAAAAGTGATGCGACGCCCGGTGCCAAGCGGGAGCTGCCTGCAGGCTGCTCTGTCACAGCCCACCAGCGAGGTTTGTCCTGTGGCCAAGGGGTGTGTGCAGCATGGCGTAGGCTGAAGGCCATGCTGCACATGCAGCACAGACCCGTGTATATAAATTACAGATTGCATTAGTAACATACAGGCTGCCCAGTCCCTAAGCAGAAGGCCCAAGGGAGCAGACACGGCCTGGTGGAGATCACCAGCTCCTCAAATGCCACGTCTTCTGCAAGGCTCCCCTCTCTTCCTCCATGGGGGGAACTCTCAACCTCCTGGGTTTGGCAGGGAAGGTCATTAAGCTTTGCTGACACCTTGTGAGTGAAGTCTCTCATCAGAGGTATTTGTGAGCACTTCATCCATGACAAAGCTCTGACTGCACGGAAAGTTCTTGGATGCGGGAGGACGAAGGGCCGTGCTTTCCACAGCACCGAGCTTTGGGCACTCTGGCAGCTGTACCGCTGGGAGGAGTCCCCGGCGCCGAAGAATAAATCTCATTTTTCTGCCAACCAAGCGTTATCATCCCTTCCACACTTACAAGCAGGCTTGAAAGAAATTGTGCAATGATGACATTTTTGACTGGAAACATGTATCAGCCCTCAGGCCCCAGCTGAGGGGTGAGGAAAGAGCGCTGCTAAGGGCAGGCTTGTAAAGACATGTCATTACTGGTAGCAACCACAGTCAAACCATTTTTTTTCCATTTCCTCTTACATCACCCCGTGCCAGCGGAGCCTGGGGATGTGCTCTGTCATCGGCTGCCTGTGAAGCCCCATCTGCAGGAGCAGAAAGGAGGACAGCACCCAAGGAGGGCTCGCAGGGAGAGGAGAAGCCATGTACAAGAGAAAGCTGAGAGGGTAAAAAAAATATTCGCTGACCAAAAAAATCCCAAACAACCGCCAGCTTCAGCTCTGTGTTGTCCTTGCTTCAGCCCAAGGGGGCCCGTCTTCTTTTCTGCCCCAGGGGTGTGCTTTCTGTCTGTGCAAAGTCTCTGTCTTGGGAGAGGGCGATACTGGTGCCAGTGTACCCGAGTGGGAGCCCTGGTACCCGGGGCCACTGCAGCGGGCAAGGGGCTGCACCGAAGCCTGAGCCTCTTGGGGAAGTTCCTGTCGGCATAAAACCGCGGTGGGAGCCATAAACCAGCAGGGAGCAAAAGCCGCCGATAAAAACAAGCGCAAGCTGGGGGTGGGTTGGGGCAGGGCTATGGTGAGCTGGTTCACTCCCAACGCTGGGCAGCAAGAGAATCCAAAAGTGCCACTTCCCTGCCCGACCGTTTCGATTCTGGAAACGGCTGTTGTGCCGCAAAATAAACAGGAAGCGTCAGACCAGCCGGTTTCTGTTCAACAGAGCGGGGAGGAAAAAGTTTGAATACAAAGTTTAGTAAAGAAGCGCATGGGCTGTGGAAAGCCTTAGCCATGGAGGAAAAGTGTGGATTAATGAAGTTTGGATGCTCCTGCATTTTTAGATATTACCATTATTGCTATTATTCTCTTGTAACGAGTAGGACAGTAAATAGTTTCTAATAACAAGTGTTAGAGGAAGGAAGGAAAATTGTTAAATACCTACAGTGGTGCAGTTTATTATGTGAAGTTTTAGTAAGAGAGATACTAGTTTTAGGAGCTGTTTTTGTAAAATTAGTACATTTTGAAAGAAACTCATTACATTCCTGTTCAAGTTATGGATGGTGAAACAATAGGAAAAGTACAAATAACACATTTCAAAAGATATTTGTAATCAGTCAATACATTTCCAAGGTTTAATGCACATTCACAAAGCAGTGGATATTCATGGAAAAGAAAATAAAGCCTAGGAGACAGTTAGTTGGCTGTATTTATCTGCCATTTTCTCCCCCGACTCCTCTAAACATCTTTGGGTGCAATTCACCTTTCAAATAGTCAGTCTTTAGAGCTGGTGCATTTCTCTCCAGCTCTCAAATTCTGAAAGGGTTACAAGTTCATCCTCATAAGACTGGTGAACCAAATTTAAAAAGAAAACTAAAAAAGTTTTAGGACTTTTAAAATTACTATTATTTGTGGACTTTGAACTTTGTCTTATATTTGTATCAAGGAACCAGCTATTAAGTGCTTGATTTTTTTTTAGTTAGGCTCCATGTGTCTATGTGTACCGTACATAACAATGCTGAACAGCAAGGACTGTTTGTGATAGCTATAAAAATAAAAAAAATAGAGGGATTGCATGGCTTAGGGCAATTTATCTGTAAACTCACAACTTATTTTAAGTGTTCTCTTACCTGGTTTGGGGAGAGAAGAAAACAGGTGCTGGGATTCTTACATATTCTATAGTGTCGGAATGTTTTATAATGTTTTTTAAATCTCTTGTCTGTCCTTCCGTTAGAGTTGTTCAAATTTACATTAATCCATTATTTTAAAAATAGCAAGTTATTTCTGTAGTAGATATTTACAAGGATGCAGACCTTTGTTTATGTTGCATTAGCTGATTACACAATAAATTTTACTTGGCTTAACACATCTTTAAGGTGGCTTTATGCTGAAGATTAGTGTATTAAGAGATTGTTCTAAAGAAATGGCTTTATGTCCCTGAAAATATGCACAGGACCCCCACTGCAACAGCTTATCTGAAGTGCAGTATTTTATGGTGGAGACACAGGGAGGAGGGTGCTTAAGACCAGTTTCAGTAAGACCTGGAAATTTTAACTTGTCTGTATGATAAAACCAGATGGCAACCACTACAGATACCTCTGAACAAATCAGATCTCTGTAACACTGCTTTCCAAAACCTTTAAGATACCTTCTGTAAGAATTAGATTAACTGATTGGGCTTGAGTATTCAGAGTTCAATGTATTTTCTTTGGTGAACTTCAACCAGTCACTGTATTCCCTGTACACACACACACACATACACACACACACACGCGCACATATTATATATATTAAATATATATTATATACTTATTATATATATGTTCCCTAATCATCAAGTTTTAAAGAAATTTAAGCTAATAGGCACTAACTTCCAAATAACATAATAGAAATAGAAAAAATGCATCTCTTTTAGCACCTCTAAATGAGAAAAAAAAAAAATTAAGCCTGTGCTCCACTTCTGTCTCTCTCTGTTGTTTGTTGTTTTTTTTTTTAATTACATACTAAAAGAATTAAGTATAATAAAAACACTTATTCCTGTGCCAGACTTAAATACTTGGTGACATTTACATTTGTTACATTTACATAAATTCAATAGAAAGTTTGATAAAGAAATCTACATGCATCTTTTCTGTGGTTTATATGGAGTTTACATGGAGAAAATAAACAGAGATACACTCTGGTTTATGAACTGGTTTATGTACATTTGTATTTTGATGTGTAGGAGGCTGGGATGAGGAAGGAGACAGGGTAAGAAGACAAAGCCTTCTGACTGACCCAGAGAAATGAGATGCTTTTTTACAAAGGTGATGAGTCCTGCAGCTAGAGAATATGCTTCACCTGCAAGATTTAATTTGTCTTTAGTTCAGATAGTGGGTTTCTTTGATTTTGTGTTTGTCATTGGTAGTTGCTAATCTATAAAACAATCTACAGGCTTATTGGTTTTTTGTTAACAGTCTGTCCAGTTGTCTACTACCATTATTCTGAATTACTCTAATGTGGGAAAATATATATCTGAAGTGTATTCTCATATAAATCTCTATATAAAGTAATTGTACAAATGTTACAAAGTACTAATGGTGACTTCATATATTATTTATGCATCATGGATAATTATTGATATAAAGGATACATTCATGACCAACACTGGCGGTATAGTTACTTAATTGACAATACTTAGGGGTGTGTTCTGAACTGAATAGATCTAGATCTAAGAGATGGATTATCTGTCAGAAAATGTCATTCTTGGGAGCTGCATCTTTTTGTATTGAGCACTTCTTTCTCCTTTTCTCATGTACGTTGTGCTGACTGTGCTAATCCTTATGAAAATACAAACAGCAAGAGAATACTCAGCTTCATAATTGATCAGTAGTTGGTTTTTTTTTTAATTTTTTTTTTATTTTCACAAAATTTGCAACAGCTCCCTACATCAAAAAGGGCTACATAGAAGACCTGGAAAAATGTCTGACACATAAAAAGATATAGAAAGCTTTTAGAAATACTCATGCTGATGAAGAAAAGGGCAGCCACAGGGAGGGGTGAGGAGGTGAAAGCTCTACATGCAGTTGCAGACAAAGGGAGGATTAAGTGGTTCAGTGTTTGGTTCCTTTACCCTGCCATGGTGTGTACCTCTCCATGTTCCTTGCGTTGCTCTCTCATGTTTTGCCCTTTTCAGTCCTCCTCTCATTTCCTCCACCCTCCCCATTTTTTGTGTACTGGAGAACTACCGAAAACAAAGTTGTAACCAGTGATTCCTTGAAGTTTCTCTTCTTTTTCAGCATGTATGTCTCTAAGAGGGCACTAAAGCATCAGTTTGACCCCCGTAACACTCCAAAGGAAACATACCTGCTGTGCAAACTGCAGTGGGGTGAGGCCGGCACACCTTGGATACACTGGGTCAGAAATGACAATTACCATGCTGAAGTCTACTTTCTGGAGAAGATCTTTAAGACGAGAAGAACCAATAATTATGTCAACTGTTCTATCACGTGGTACTTGTCCTGGAGCCCCTGTGAAGACTGCTGCTATAAAATACTGAATTTCTTAAAGAAGCACTCATACGTCAACATAGACATACATATAGCACGGCTTTTTTGCATAAGAGATGAAAGAATCCGCCAAGGTCTGAAGAACCTTGTGAGATTGGCAGATGTAAAAATTTCTGTCATGGAAACTGAAGGCAAGATTTCCTGTGCTTTGTGGGACTGTGAAGGGATGAACTGGTGAACTTTGTGCATAGGTGAATCTTGTATGGGCTTGCTTCTGTGCCCAGTGTCCTGCCCAGCTTCTCTGGGGACACATCCATCACCATTCAGTGACTGAGTGTCACGTCCAAAAACAGATGTTCAAATATTGCAGTAGAAGGGGGACAGGACTCCTAGCAGCCAGACCTGTATGAAAACTGTATGAAAATTCTTGCTTATTTAGAGGCACCATCTTTTTGTCACTCCTGACGGACTGGGAGATAGGGTGCTTCTCCCTTGTCCTAGGGCACTAAATGCAGTTCCACTGGTAAGGGGGTGGGGGTGGGGGGTGAGGAATGCCCAGAGAGAATGGCATTGGTTCCAAATACAGAGTGGACAGCATCCATTAGCTGGCCTGTCCATGGCCAAGCTGTCTCTGTGCCATGGGTGCAGGGAAAAGGTTAAAAAGTCTTGTTGCCTGAGCTTCTCTGGTATCTGAATAAACTCAGGTTAGTCATCTTGGTTCCATTTCTCCAGACTACAATAACTGCTGGAAAATCTTTATCCAAGGAGATGATAATGATGATTCCTGGGCTAAGGGCTTTCAATCAGAGATAACTACGAATCGTTTGAAGCTCAAGGATGTCTTTGAGGTTAGTAGACTCTGAGGGATAGGGGGAATGACATGAAATTATTTGCAGCCTGGGGTCATGAGACCTAAAGCCTAGCAAAGAGGCTGTTCGTATCTAGTTGGAGTTGAAAGAGTGCTGCAGCATGCTTTTGGAAGAAGTAATATAGTAAAATCATAGAAACTATCCTGTCCCATTGGGAGAGAAGCACCATGGATTTTCTTCCATTATATTACAAAGCAAAGGCTCAGAGTGCAGCTTTTGTCCTTCAGGCTCCAGAGCAGGAAATCCCTTGATTAGCAGCTGAAGCTCTAGTCTAGTCTCATCCCAGAAACTCTCCATTAGATTCCTTTCTAACCTGGATCTGAGCACGGGTTTCTGCTCACCAAATGGTGCTACTCAGCCACTTTCTGTCGATACCTGCAGTGGTCCGACCGACCCTCCCAGTCACTGGGCCCCTCCATACTTCAGTAAAGCCCCTTCCAGATTTGATTGAGCAGCTTCCCTCACTGGTCCAAAGGGTACAGTTTCTGTGAGATGAGAAAAGCTATTCAAAACAGAATGTCTGTTCCCTGTGAGAATCCAGCTTTTGTTTTTGTTTTGTGCCAGGTCCTCTGAAAGGCAGTAGAGGGAAAAGAGACTGTGTTCACCAACAGTGCTGAAAGTTAGTGCCCCTGGAGACAAGAGACCCTGCTTGAATGAATAGGTCCACATCCTTGGCCTGGAAGGACTGTGTATTAAAAAAAAAGTAGCAAAACTAATATAAGTTCTACAGCATTTTGCTTTCAATGTATTAGTTTTCTGACAAAAGCTATTTTTAGTGAAACAGAGTGAAAGAAATCTATGGCTAAGTAGGTCATTGAACATCTGGGAAATCCATTTTATATGGCATCTATGGAAAAGAAATATTCTGGTCTATTACAAGTAATAGACTTCTCATGCTATGTCCATTTCAAACCACAGCAAGTCCCAAGTGCAATTGTTAAAGGATCTAAATGTCATATCCTTATTTTCATTTCAGGATCTTCCATGCATATAAGCATAGAATCACTGAATATCTCAAGTTGGAAGGGAACCATAAGGATCATCATGTCAAACTCTCTGCTCCCCACAGGACTACCTAAAACTAAACTAGAAAAGCATCATCCAGATGCTCCTTGAACCCTGCCAGGCTTGGTGCTGTGACCACTTTCCTGGGGGGACTGTTCCAGCGACTGACCACCCTCTCAGTGAAGAACTTCTTCCTAATGTCCAAGTTGAACTTCCCCTGATGCAGCTTCATTCCATTTCCTCCTGTCCTATTGCTGGTCACCAGAGAGAGGAGATCAGCATCGGAATTACCCTGTCGCAGGTGGAGAATCCGGCGCTTGCTCTTGTTAAATTTCATGCAGCTGGTGACTGCCCAGCTCTCCAGTCTATCCAGATCCCTCTGTAAGGCCTCTCTTGCCTCCAGGGGGTCCGCAGCTCCTCCTGGTTCAGCATCCTCGCCAAACTTACTTAATGTACATTCAATTCCTGCATCCAGATCATTTATAAACACATTAAAGAGCACTGGACCGAAAATTGAGCCCTGGGGAACCCCACTGGCAGCTGGTTGCCAGCCTGAGGTAACCCCATTTACTTTAACCCTTTGAGCCTGACCCGTCAGCCACCTGCTCATCCAATGTGTTACAGACTTGCCTGTTATCCAGAAGGATACTGTGAGAGACTGTATCAAAAGCTTTGCTAAAATCCCAAAATACCACATCTACTGACTTCCCTTTGTCAACTGGACTGGTGGCCTTGTCATAAAAGGAAATTAAGTTGGTTAAGCAGGACTTTCTCCTCATGAACCTGTGTTGGCTATGACCGGTGACTGTGTGGTGTCTCGAGTGTTTTTCCGTAACTCCCAGAATAACCTTCTCCATAATTTTACCAAGCACTGAAGTGAGACTGATAGGCCTGTGCTTACCAGGGTCTTCCTTCTTACCCTTCTTGAAAACTGGGACAACATTTGCCAGCTTCCAATCAATGGGAACCTCTTCAGACTGCCAAGATCATTGAAAAATAGTGGAGAGAGGTCCTGCAAAGACATCGGCCAGCTCTTTCAGTACACTGGGATGAATCCCATCAGGCTCCATAGATTGATATGCATCCAGCTGGAGCAGCAAGTCTTGAACAAGCTCAGGATCAGCTGTGAGTTTATCATCCCCCCAGCCATGGTCTTCCAACCCAGGGCTCCAGAGGTCCCAGGGCCCATCACCAGTGTTAAAGACAGAGGTGAAGAAGGTATTAAACATCTCTGCTTTGTCTACATCCCTATTTGTGAGGTGACTGACCTCATTGTGTAATGGGCCAATGTTATCTCTGATCCTCTACTAAGAGATTTCACTCCCAGAAGATGGCCAGATGCCTTACTGCTTGTATGTAGAAGATAATAATCATAAAATGTTGCTAGCATTCCCCAGTTTCTAAAAGTCACCAATATCCTGGACAGATAGCTTGTCACTGGGAGTCTTGTATATACTGGACAGTGCTAAATATCCCCGATGACAAACTTCTGGATGTGGAAATGGAGGCAGATAGCAGCCAGAATGGGAAACAGTGTCCCAGGCGCAATACTCTGCTAATATTCCTCCTCTGATGTGGCCCAGTAGTGCACAGGCTGATGGGAAAAGGGTACTTAAAGAGGACTGCTGAATTAGCATCCAAACAGTTGATTAATTCACTGTGACTTACTTCACAGTTGAGGCATTTTGATGAAAACAGGTTATTTCCCTGACTCTTGGAAAATAGATCTCTAACAAGAGAAAGGCAGGGTGCCAAAGGGAACATCTCTGGAGACTTGCTGTCCTCTCAGCTAGCCTTGTCTCCTACCTTATGCTGCGAGAAGAACAAAAGTGAACCTAAAAATACAGAAAATGCCCCATCAGGTCAGAGAGCATATCCAGACACTGTATCTAACAGTGGCAAGAGAAGATGCATTCCAGGGAGAGCAAAGAAGCCTGGCCACTATCTGTAGTTCACTATGATCCGGTCACACTATTTCAACATCCACAATGACCATGGCTGCGAACCCTGCATCTTCCCTTCAGTGTCTGTTTGTGGACTTGTTACCATTAATTTATCAGATATCTTCTGACCTTGTCCTCCCACCTGTGTCCACAGTTTACTGGGGCAGCAAATTCCAGAAGTTCACAGCTTGCCATGTAAATACATACTTGTCTCTGTTTTAAACTGATAACTAATCACAGTAAGTGCCACTTCTTGCCATACTAATGTCTCATCATTAATCACTGAACCACCTGTCTGCATTGGAAAGACTGTGCTAGCCTACAGAATTTTCCACTGGCTCAGTGGGAGCTATAAATGTAACCGACAGCAACACTTGATCTTAAAAGAGCAACTTAAAAAATCCACAGATGCACTATTCAACAGAAGCAAATCCTCCAGCCACCAAGTGATGTGACTGTGGAATGATAATTACAGCACTTGTGGTCATTGCATTTCAGCAGCTCCACTCAACTGGCTAAAAGAAAGTATTTCTGTCCACAAGCCCACCCTGGAACTGGACCACTACATATATCCACTGGAAACTGCTTGAAAAGCAAGGCACATTAGGCTGCACAAAGAACTGTAAGAATGCAGCTGTATCCCTTGCAGTAATGCAGCTCTCTTTGCTCCTCTGTCCGGTTGCTTGATTCTCTGTACCGTGCAGACGTACAAGCCTGCTGTCAGTACCGAGGGCTTGGGAATAGAACCTCTCTGCATCCCCTATTCCCGATGCTAGATTATTTTTGTAAGACTAGGATAAATATTCATTGATTTATACACATTTTAATCATTAAACTCTAAAGCTATGGTTGGGCCTGATTCTTCTTTCATTTGTATCGCTGATCTTTTAACATAGTCAATAGAATTACTCAGGGTTTTGGGCCAGTCTAGCCTGAAAGGAATCCAGCTCGTGGTAACTAAGAGATGGCAACCTGTAACTCACAAAATGGCATCATTCCTCAAGTAACGTCCACTTTGGTAGATGTGCCCTCTTGTTTAGATATGAGTCTTTGCAACTTAAAAGTTCAGGAGCCAATGCTTTCAAGCTGGTTTTACAGAGACAGATAAAACTGATCACACAAGTTGTTATGGGGGAAAGAGAAACACGGACAATGTGAACCTGCGAAGCTCAGTTTATGAAGCGGACCAAGTGTCCCCTGCCAATCTCGGCTGCTGAACATCTTTGTAGCTAGGTGTTGGCACAGGCTGCCAGTCAAATGATATCACAACATACCTTCCCAGCAACTTTGGGGATGATTCTGTCGCTTACTGATCCACTGTCTGTGCCAAGGCTCATTGTGCATAGCTCTTGTTTACATTGTCCTCTTGGCCTTGGCTTACCACGCTCAGCCCCTGCTTGCGTTGTAACCAGCTCTTGGCCAAAGCAAGGCTGTGACATTCCTATGTCACAAGCAAGCAAGAACCCCAGGTTTTTTCACAATAAAACCTCAAGACAATTATTATGATTTGTGTCTGTCAGGGCCCTGAGGGCATTAAAAAAACCTTAGTTGCCTTGACCACCATCACCTGGGGCTTCCACTGACACACTGCCCATAGATGGCCCAGGAGCTCCATTTAAGCTCAGGTCGTGCCATTAGTCCCTGTCTGAGCTATGACATGGGTGTGCTTGTCTCCATCTCTCATGCCCATGCCTATGCCCATGCCCAGCCGTGGATCCTGTTGATCTCTTTCCTGACCTGTGAACTGGGTTGACCTCAGACCTATCTCATCTCTATGGACAAGCCCAGTGATCACTGTGTCTGTATGTGTGTGACGTTGGTTGCCATCACAGGACCTGATCCTGACCTGAGGATTGATTTTCCAGCTTGACCTAGGACTTAGGACCTGGCTTATCAGCATCAACCTGCCTGAAAGTCTGGACTCAGTCACCAAGGTGAGTGATGGTCAGTGGAGGGATCTAGCATGGTGCACAGGGCAGGTTCCTGAACCTGGGGAACCTCAGGGGGAGCTGAGAGAGCTGTCAGGGCCCTGTAGCTGATGCCACAGTGACTGACAGAACCTGGGTAGGGCCAGGAGCAATGGTGGCCAAGCCCCACCACCACCTATAAAAGAAGCCCCTGGGAAGCCCTAGTGACCAGGAGCACCCTGCAGGAGCCAGAGCATGGCATGGCAGTTTGCACTGCAGGATGCTGAAGCTCTGCTGGCTTGATGAGGAAGCAATGGTACCCACCTGGCAGAAAGCCATGGCCTCTGCAGGCTCTGCACCCACTACAATGGACACAGCTGCCTGGACAGAGCTCCAGTGGGAGCACAAAGCCACCCGTGTGCCAGGCTGCAGGCTGTGCCCTGCTCTTACGCCCGCACGGGACAGCAGCAGGGAGTGCAGTGGTGGGAGTGCACCCAGGGAGAGCGACTCCTCCGCTTTGTGACAGAGCGCCGGGAGGAGGAGAGTAGGCTGAGCAGTATCAGGGAGCGTGAGAGAGAGACAGACTGCTGGAATCACACCCTACCTTCCCTGAGACAGGCCCGACGGGCAGACGGGACGCGTCATACGGAGGTTCCCTGTCCTCTCTCCACATGGCTGAACGTGGTGCCGTAGGGAACAGGGGGCAACGGCGACAAGTCACTGCTCGGCGCAGCAGGCACGTCTCCTCTGGGACTGCCCTACCTGCCCAGGTGCCCTTGCATGACGGGTATGAGGCTCTGCAAGTGGAACCGAACGATAATGAGAATGATGGTTCGTCTAGCATGGAGGCGTCACTGAGGTTATTTCGGCATACACCCTGCATGAAAACTGCTTCCATAATGAAAAAAATGGGCCATTGTCATAGGAGACTCCCTTCTGAAGGGAGCAAAAGGCCCAATACACAGACTGGACCCACTTCTTAGGGAAGCCTGCTGCCTCCCTGGGGCCCAGGTTAAAGATGTGAAGAGGAAGCTTCCCACCCTGCTACAGCCCTCAGATTGCTGTCCACTATTGATTTTTCAGGTAGTCAGCAATGAAGTTGCAAGAAGAGGTCCAAGGGCAATCGGGAGAGAGTTCGGGGCCTAGGGACAGCTGGTTGAGGGATCGGGAGCACAAGTAGTGTTCTCCTCTATCCTTTCAGTTGCAGGGAGTGATGAGGGAAGAAACAGGAAGAGCCAGCAGATTGATACCTGGCTCTGAGCCTGGTGTCACCAGCAGAATGTTGGGCTTCTTGATCATGGGTTGGTCTACACAACACCAGGCCTGCTGGGAACAGACGGGGTACCCTTGTCTCAAAGGATGAAAAGGATCTTTGTGCAGGAGTTAGCAGGGCTCATTGAAAGAGCTTTAAACTGGATTTGAAGGGAGAAAGGGATAAAATCAGACTTACTAGAGAAAAGCCTGGGGGCAGCATGCCAATGTTTGAGCGATGGTGTGCTAGTGAGGTCCTTTGGTCTGTTTTCTCAGTGGAGGTAGGTGATGGAGCCCATGTGGCAGCAAAGACACAAGAGTTATAGATGTGTTAGAAACCATGGACATGCCTGAGAATGGTTACGTAGGAATTAGGGCTTCTGCCCCCAGAAAGATGGTGAGATCAATAGCCCGACTGAAATGCATCTACACCAGTGCACACAGCACGGGCAACAAACAGGAGGAGCTGGAAGCCATTGCACAGCTGGAAAACTATGATATAATTGCCATCATGGTGGGATGACTTGTGCAGTCGGGGTGCTGCAATGGATGGCTATAAACTCTTCAGAAGGGATAGGCATGGAAGGAGAGGCAGTGGGGTAGCCCTGTGTGTTAGGGTGTAGAGGGATGAATCTGAGTTACTTAACATTGATAATATACAGCTCTGGGCTGGCTTCAGGGGTGGGCGGTGGGGTGGGGGTGTGTGGCTGCTTCTGTTAAGTGGTTGGTAGCCAAGGAAGAGAGAGCAGTCAAGGAAGGGAGGAGGAAGAAGCAGAGAGAAGAAAGAACACGCACCCTGGGTGAGGAGAGATGAGGAGAAGGCACCAGAGGGACTGGCATGAAGAGTATGTTGGCATGAGATGGTAAAAGACCTTGTTGCAGCTTGATAGTTTGGAGAGTGCTGCGACATTAGGGGAGTATTTTGATCGTCTAGAGCTTAATGATGGTGATGATAGTGTTGAGTGTTTATAGGTGAGAATCAGAGGGAAGGTCAACAAGGCAGATATCATGGTGGGAGTCTGTTATAGATCACCCAACCAGGACGAAGAGACAGATGACATATTCTATAAGCAGCTGGGAGAAATCTCATGATTGCTAGCACTTCTCCTCACAGGGGACCTCAACTTACCAAATGTCTGCTGGAAATACAGTTCAGCAGAGAGGAAACAGTCTAGGAGGTTCCTGTAGTGTGTGCAAGGTAACTTCCTGACACAGCTGGTGAGTGAGCCAACTAGGGAAGGTGCCCCGAGGGGCCTGTTGTTTGTGAATAAAGGAGCTGTGGGTGATGTGAGGGCTGGAGACCGTCTTGAGCCCAGCAGTCATAAAATAAGAGTTTTCCTTTCTCAGGGAAGTAAGGAGGGGGATCAGCAGGGCTGCTGCCTTGGAACTTCTGGAGGGCAGAGTTTGGCCTGTTTAAGAGACTGATAGAGAGTCCCTTGGGGGGCAGTCCTGAATGCAAAGGCTTCCGGGAAGGCTGGACATTTTTCAGGAAGGAAACCTTAAAGGCACAGGAGCAGGCCATCCCCATGTGCTGGAAGACAAGCTGGAAGGGAAGATGACCAACCTGGCTGAACAGAGAGCCTTGGCTGGAACTCAGGAAAAACAGGAGAGTTTGTGACCTTTGGAAGAAGGGTTGGACAACTCAGGAGGACTACAAGTATGTCATGAAGTTATGCAGTGAGAAAATTAGAGGGGCCAAAGCCGAACTAGAATTTAATCTGGCTACTGCCCTAAGAGACAAGAAAAATGTTTCTATAAGTACATCAGCAACAAAAGGAGTGCTAAGGAGAATCTCCA
Organism: Falco cherrug; assembly: GCF_023634085.1. Lineage (NCBI taxonomy): Eukaryota > Metazoa > Chordata > Aves > Falconiformes > Falconidae > Falco > Falco cherrug. Next base: position 8,603,431 of record NC_073701.1, read on the forward strand.
TCTTTCATTGGATGTGAGGGGAAACATAGTGACAAAGGATGAGGAAAAAGCTGAGGTACTTAATGCCTTCTTTGCCTCAGTTCTTAATGGTAAGACCAGTTCTTCTCCGGGTACCCAGCCCCTTGAGCTGGAAGACAGGTGCAGGGAGCAGAATGGAGCCTGCATAATCGAAGGGGAAATGGTCAGCAACCTGCAAACACCACTTAGACACAGGTCTATGGGGCTGGACGGGATCCACCCAAGGGTGCTGAGGGAGCTGGCAGAAGTGCTCACCAAACCACTTTCAATCATTTATTAGTCCTGGCCAGCTGGGGAGGTCCCGGCTGACTGGAGGTTAGCAAATGGGAGGCCCACTTACAAGAAGGGCAGGAAGGAGAATCTGGGCAACTACAAGCCTATCAGTCTGTCCTCAGTGCTGCGGGAGGTTATGGAGCACATCATCTTGCGTGCTGTCACACAGCATGTGCAGAAGGACAACCAGATGATGAAGGTCAGTCAGCATGGGTTTATGAAAGGCAGGTCCTGCTTGACTAACCTGATCTCCTTCTATGACAAGGTGACCTGCTTAGTGGACAAGGGAAAGGCTGTGGATGCCATTTACTTAGACTTCAGTAAGTAAGGCCTTTGACACTATCTCCCACAGCATTCTCCTGGAGAAACTGGCTGCTCATGGCTCAGATGGATGTACTGTTCGCTGGTTAAAAAACTGGCCGATGGCCAGGCCCAAAGAGTTGGGGTGGATGGAGTTACATCCAGTTGGTGACCGGTCACCAATGGTGTTCCCCAGGGCTCAGTACTGGGGCCAGTTCTGTCTAACATCTTTATTAATGATCTGGACAAGGGGATCGAGTGCACCCTCAGGAAATTTCCAGACAATGCCAAGTTGGACAGGACTGTTGATCTGCTTGAGGGCAGGAAGGCTCTGCAGAGAGATCTGGACAGGCTGGACTGATTGTCTGAGACCAATTGTATGAGGTTCAACAAGGAGGAGTGCCAGGTCCTGCACCTGGGTCACAACAACCCCATGCAACACTACAGGCTTGGGGAAGAGTGACTGGAAAGCTGCCTGGGGGAAAAGGACCTGGTGATGTTGGTTAACAGCCAGCTGAACATGAGCCGGCAGTGTGGCCAGGTGGCCAAGAAGGCCAACAGCATCCTGGCTTCTGTCAGAAATAGTGTGGCAGCAGGACCAGGGCAGGGATCTTCCCCCTGCACTCAGCACTTGTGAGGCTGCACCTCAAATACCGTGTTCAGTTTTGGGCCCCTGACAACATGAAAGACCTTGAGGTGCTGGAGCGTGTCCAGAGAAGGGCAACGAAGCGGGTGAAGGGCTGGGAGAACAAGTCTGATGTGAAGCAGCTGAGGGAACTGCAGTTGTTTAGCCTGGAGAGAAGGAGGCTCAGGGGGGACCTTATTGCTCTCTACAGCTGCCTGAAAGGAGGTTGCAGGCAGGTGAGTGTTGGTCTCCTCCCCCAGATAACAAGCGACAGGATGAGAGGAAATGGCCTTAAATTGCACCAGGAGAGGTTTAGATTGGGTATTAGGAAAAATTTCTTCACTGAAGGGGTGAAGCATTGAAACAGGCTGTCCAGGGCATTCAAAAGATGTGTAGATGTGGTGCTTGGGGACATGGTTTAGTGGTAGACTTGGCAGTGTTAGGTTAATGGTTGGACTCGATGATCTTAAAGTTTTTTTCCAACCTAAATGATTTTATGATTCTATGATTGTAACTTGCTTGAAAATCTGGACTCCTGGTTGATCCTGGCTGCTAGCCCTAGGCCTGCCCTGCTCTCTTTTTTTAGGTACACTGGAATGGGCCCTGGCTATCAGGCTCCTTCCTTGCTTTCTGCTTTATCTTGCTTGATGGGACTCCCCTTCCCTTAGGGAGCAGCTGGCCCTTGCAGCATCCTAGCAGTGTCTGGCAAGAGTGGCTGTGACTTGGTCACACAAAACAGTGGCTCTGGGCACCTGGTCAATTGTCTAGATTCTGCTTATCTATAACACTGTGATGACATTTTTATTTCAAGTTGTTCTTTTTGAGTCACATTTGCCTAGTAAAACAGTCTGTGGCCAAACAGTAAGCAAGAAGAGACCTCACATTCAGTTCGGTTCTCCCCAGGGGGGGTGTGTGCGGAGGGAGAACAAGGAAATGAAATACAGAATGCTGTATCTAATGTAATAGCAAAACCAAACATACCAAATAAGACCTGATAGGCCAAATATCAATGATGCAGCTAAGCAGTATTTCTCAATAGTAACTTAGAAATCAGAAATCATCTCTCTTGAACTGGCAGAAACAAAAAGCCAAGTCATGAAACAGGAGAACACTCCTATTGCTGCCATAGCTGGCTGGAGCACTGCCATTTAACCATGTGGCACATGCATATGAGGCTGGGAAAAAGATCCTGGGTCTGAAGCATGGTGTTCTGTACTTGGATATGTTGTAGCTGGCATGTACAGAGAAACAGAAGGTCCTGAATCCAGTCCCAAGTAGCACCTCTATGGTCACTGCTAGTCCCTTTGCACTTTCTGTTCCCTGCTTGAGGCATGTGACATTTTAGTCTCCTGTGGACTGAAATTTGTGCTTAAGCTCATCCATTTAGAGGTTATGGATGATATGTAGAGTAAGGCCTCCTCCAGCACCCCATTCTGTCTACCTGGTTTGCTCGCATCTTCTCCAGCTCCAGCCCAAGCCAGTGTCCTGCCTGTCACACAGCATGACAACTGCTCTTCTCACAGTTTGTTTCCTGACTGGATAAAGTTGCTGCTATTGCTGCTAGCTGTTGTCTGTCTCCCTCCCCACAGCATCTCTGCTGAGGCTCAGATCTCTCGGGCACTGAAGGAATTTGAGCTCCATCACTGTTTTGGCCTGGACTCTTTCCTTCAGATCAAGAGCTCTTATGCCAGCACGCTCTATATGTGCCACTCCGCCTGTGCAGCTGGATGGTCACTTGGTGGCATCCCGGAGCTCTGAAAAGACCCAGGGAGCAGCCAGTTTCATCTCCCCAAAGTGGCTTTGGGAATCTGGCTCAGCTCTGCTTCCTGACCTGCAGCCCCAGAGATGTGATGCAGAGCCACAGTGTTTTGCACTGGCATCGCCTTGTTTACACCGCATCCACTGCTACCATGTATCTGGTTAAACCAAGAGCAGTTTTCCTGCCAAATGAAGTCCTTTCATCCTTGAACCTTAGCCATGGTGGTGGGAGGCAGAGAGTCTCAGTTTAAGTGTCTCTGATGAAAGAAGATGGATTGTGGACTGGGCAGTAGGCTGTGGCAAAGGGCGTGCAGATGGGTATGTTCCTCATCCTGCAGCCCTGCCTGTCTTACAAGACAAGCAGTAACTGTGTCAGCCTCCAAATCGGCAATCTGTCTTAACTGTAGTAGTGAGATCTGGCAGGGCTTCTCTGTCAGCATCATGTATGACTTCTCTAACATAAGACAGGAAAATTGTGACAGGGCAGATTGCTGAGACACTGTACCGTAACTCCATCTGCTTACAACTACCATCTGGATTATGGGTCTACCCCACAGTGAGGTCTTTCCATAGCAACATCTTGATCAGCAAATGCCTAATCCATAGCACCAGGGACAAGCCTGTTTGGGTAGTTGGAGATTGTTTTCAGGCCACTTTCATAGCTGGATCTGATGAGCATTTACGGTTGGGTGTACTCATCTGAGAGAACCATGACAGCTCAGGTGGATTTTGGGGTGTAAGGTCTGCCCTCCCACCCTCACAGTTCCCTGATACATCTTGATTCCGATCTCATTTGTTTTCCACTTCTGGCATCTGCTGCTCACAAACACTGCTTAGCCCCATACCCACCTTTTAATCCCTCACTTCTGTTAAGATCTACTCAGACGCAAATAACACAATCCATAACTATCACTGCAGCAGGTGCGGCTTCTCCTTGCACTGCTGACTGGCCTACGCAACAGATTCAACCTGGAAAAAGGTAGCCAGGACCCACTGCTTCAGCTGCATTCTTTGAATCTTATCCCTCAAAGGGTTATCTCACAGCTGTACCATGTGTCCCCTGGATCTGCACCACATGCCATGACTGTTCAAGTTCAAAACTGTGAAGACTACTGATGGACAGTCCCCTGAAGGTTGTCCTGCCTCTGCTATAAAGAATACATAAAGAACTTACTGCTGCTTAAACGCACAGGTTCCTATCTCACAGTCCTGCTCCATGCCAGTGACAGGAGAAGGGATGTTAGCTGGATGTTAGATGGAGAGACCACTTACATAGTAACATAGGGCCTGAATCATGAAGATCCTGGCAGAGCAACCCCATGTCTCTGGAGTCTTTTGAAGATCTTACAAGATCTCTTTAGCAGCTTACCTGTGGATAGCCCAGTAGGGTGGATTTCTAGCCTACTTGTGGACATAAGATGGTGAGGTGGGTTAACCCTGGCAGGCTGCTAAGCACCACACAGCTGCTTGCTCTCCCCTCTCCCTGCCCCATGGGATGGAGGAGAGAATCACAAGGGCAAAAGTGAGAAAACTCATGCATCAAGATAAAGACAGTTTAATGAGTGAAGGGGAAAAAAAGAGAAGACATCCCAAATGATGCAGAGGCAGTCATTCACCACCAGCAGACTGATGACCAGCCAGTGACCAAGCAACAGCAACTTCAGAAAAAATCTCCCTGAGTTTTATTGTTGAGCATATGGTGAGGTGACATGAAAGATCCCTATGGTCAGTTGCCCCAGCTGTGCTCCCTCCCAACACCTTGCTCATCCCCAGCCTACCCACTTGGGAGCAAAGTCAGAAACAGAGAAAGCCTTGACACCGTGCAAGTGCTGATCAGCAATAGCTAAAAGTTGGTGTGTTATCAACACTCTTTGGTCACCAGGCTAAACCACAGCACCATACAGGCTGCTGTGAAGAAAATTGACTCCATCCTTGATGGTGCCCAACAGTTCTAATGCCTCGTTCTGGGGGACATTTTCTACTTTTGGTGGAGGTTCTACCTCTGTTGTGGTTTAACCCCAGACAGCAACTAAACACCACGCAGTCACTCACTCGTTACCCCCAACAGTGGGATGGGAGAGAGGATCAAAAGAGTGAAAGTGAGGAAACTCATGGATTGAGATGTCGCGACAGAGGGAAGACACAGTCACTCAATATGAGTGATCAGCAGACTTCGTTTATTGTCCCTTACAGTCACCTTTTATGCCTTGTTATAATCAGCTCATACATATTACAAAAGTTAAGCTCATTATTGGTTAGTTGCCTAACTACCAAGCCCGCCCCTAGTTTCTCTTCTGTAGTTATCTGTTCCCACCTGCAACATTCTTTTCCCACCACAATCTTCCTGTTATTGTGTAACTTTTGCTTTACTTCAGATAAGCTGAGAGCGATGTGCATTTTTGTCCAGCCAGCTGGACTATGTCTATGTGAACTTTTTCAGCTAGCCAGTTATCCACATTGAGATAGATAGGTTAATAGGTAAAACAAAAGCCGCACATGCAAGCAAAGCAAAACAGGGAAATCATTTGCTACTTCCCATGGGCAGGCAGGTGTTCAGCCATCCCCAGGAAAGCCGGGCTCCATCACATTTAATGGTTACTTGGGAAGACAAACGCCATAACGCCCAGCGTCTCTCCCCTTCCTTCTTCTTCCCCCAGTTTATATACTCAGCATGGTGTCATATGGTATGGAATATCCCCTTTGGCTAGTTCAGGTCAGCCATCCTGGCCATGTCCCCTCCCAATTTCCCGTGCCCCTCCAGTCTTCTTGCTGACAAGACCCAAGAAACTGAAAAGTCCTTGATTGATAATGATAAACATCATCCAGCAACAACTGGATATATATATATATAATATATATAAAAATATCAGCGTGTCATCAACATTGTTCTCACACCAAATCCAAACCACAGCACTGCACCAGCTACTAAGAAGAAATGTAACTCTCTCCCAGTTGAAACTAGGACAACCTCCCATGGGAGCTACAGATTACAGGTGAATTCTGGGGAGAGCTTAACCATATGGCTGCCATTGAGCAATAGCTCAGTGCTGAAAGTTCCTGGAGCTACTCTGAACACTCTCTCCAGTACAAGTAATAGAAAAGGAACAGATGAATCATTGCTTTCTCTCAAGTGAAGGCCACCAGGTTTTGTTGTTCCCCTTGCTATTTAAAACCATGCCAGTTGTGTGATGACTGTATGCCAGACTCAGCCTCTCAAAAGGAGTATGGACACTTGGATGTCCACTGGGTTTGGGATATTTATTGTTCTGCCAAGTGCTTTGGCAGCACATACATTGAAGCGAAGAGGTAGAAATGTGGCAAAACCAGAAAGATAAAAATACAGCACTTCTGTGATGCAAAGTAGTGTGAGATGGCTGTAGAAAGACTGCTCAGAGTAGAAAATCATATTCCAAAATACAGATACGGTCTCTTGCAGCTTTTCTTTTTTTCACACTGACTCCCCATGAAATATATTTGATCTGCTTCTCTGATTTATATAGCCTCACCAATTAATATGAAAAAATTAGATTACAAGGATATTAGGATGTTTTGTTTAGCTAAGAAAAATTATTACTGAGGTAAGCACACAGGTAAGTCCTTACCACTAACTACCTGTTCTCCACCTTGCCTGGGTCAGGGCTCAGCCCACACACCCTCGTGGCTGGCTGCCATTCCACTTCATTGTTCAGAGTCAGACTCATAAAGCTCACCCAGCATTAGCAGGGCTTCATCAGTTATCTTACCTCTTACGTTTCAGTTTTCACATATGGAAACTGAACGAGAGTCTCAGTGAAGTATGATGCAGCTGTGTAACCTGCAGAGGAAAGGAAAGTAGAAGTATGAGGAGAGATAAAAAGGCCATGGGTGGGTGTGCTTATGGGTCAGAGTTGTAAACTCATATGCTGCTAAGGATGTGTATCTCTGTATCTACAACTTGTTTTTATATGCATTATTGCATTATTATGCATACACAAATATGTAAATATCTGTGTGAGTGTGTACTTGTACATATATATTCATAGACACACAGAGACACATTTTAGCTCTTTTTAAAATTTAAAGTTCACAGAGTAAACCTCCAAAGGCTCTGAGTGGGTTTTTTTTCCCCCATAAAAATGTAGATATCTACTGAGACAACTCCATTAAATCCAAACAAACATACAGTGGATTTTCCTTTCACTGTCAAATACCCCCGCAGCAGAACACTTGAACACAAAATTTACCATTACAAATTAAGTCCAGGAGCCAGTTTGTAAGCGGAGACTGAGATCTAAGCCTCTGTGGCATGAGCCCCAAGCTTTTAGTCACATCTAAGTTTTGCCTTCCCCCTTGTTTCCAGACTCCCACCAGGTGATTCTCACCTCTTTCCAGTAGATCATTCAGCCAGAGAATAGAAAGCTCAGTACCTGTAAAATCCTCAGACATGTGCAAATTAGGATTATGGCTGATATAAACCTTGTCACTTTTTGTCTTCTATGGTGTCTGATTTAACTTCCCTTCTTCTGGGCTTCTCTTTCTTCTCTCTAACCTGCCTGTCTTTCCTAATTTCTTCCACATGTTTCTGTTTCTATAAGTTCTGTCTCAGTTCAAATTTGTGTTTTATGCTGAGTAAAATTGTTCAGTGTGACGCTGGGGTTGGCATGACCAGATGTACCTCCTGGGTTCCGAATGTCAGATAAACCAAAAGACATTTGAGAAAAATTGCAAAAGACGTGCCTGCTCTCTCAAGACAAAGCTGGCTCAGTGAGGTCAGTTAAGGGGTGGCACATCCAGTAGATGCCACTACTGTAATACTGTCATGCATGTATGCATGCATATATATCATGCAAATATGACATGCATATGTAATAATACATGTCATGCAGGGCTGTTATTCCCAGGAGATATCTGTATTGAGCTAGCTCCCTGTTGCTCTGTCCACCTCTCTCTCGCCTAGTGTATGTCCTGGAGTCCCTCTGCAAAGTGTTCTGAAGAAACTGTGAATCTGGTCATCTGTATACAGCATGGCTCTACTACCACCAAAAGGAATATTATTTTGAAGGTCTAAGGAACTTGGTGGCTAAAAGACTTATGAGTGAGTGTATGTTCACCCACCGTTCTGTGAGCCCTTTGCTGTGTATGTTCCTCTAAAATGCATTTATGCTCAGGAGGTATGCATATGAGGGTGGTGGTTATTTTAAAAAAATATCCATTTGTTGGAGTGGATGAGATATATTCAGATGTTACCAACAGCTCAGCATTACAAACCACCTTCACATTTATCTCTAATATTATCTTAAGCAACTTCTGTAAGGGGAGATAACTGACAGTGTCACTGAAAATGGGAATAAGAAAACTCCTTAACACCAATATAGAATTAAGAAGCAGGCATTCCTTTATTGCATTGGATACACGGGGGCTCACTCCACCTGACCTGCATGCCATATGTTTCATTCATGCAAAATTCTGTAGTCCACACATATGTTTATGCATTATATTTCTCAGAAAAATCATACATACTCATTCAGTAGGTGGTACTATGTTGAATAAATGTCACGCGTGCTCCTTACAGGTACTTTAGAGTCTTCTAAGAGGTCTCAAACAATAGTTGACCCTATAGTTACAGCTGACTGCACACTGAACCTCAATTTACTTCCCTTACGTGGAGAGTCCAAGTTTGTTTCAATAGTTACCTATACAACAGTCTCCTCATCTACCACAAGTTTTAGATGACTCTTTCCCTTTTGACATAAAATTACACAACTAAAGTTGGTTAGCAATCTCTCCATAGTGATTAAAGAAAAAACAACATAGTTGCAAAGCTAAACTAAATTATACTACATCGTAAGAACAGGAGGAAAAAAAGAAGAAAATATTTTGGTCACACTGAGTAATATGAGGTCCAACACATATATGTGACCCTTGCTACGGACATGTAGCAACCTAAAGGCATACTGGGTTACTGCTGTTTGCTCATAAAGGCCAAGAAAATTTTCCCACCCAGATATACCACCCTTCTGGAGGTTATCATCATCCTCTGAAGTCTGGTCCCCATAGACGGGCTGTACAAGTTCTAGAAGCATGAAAATTCATTTGTGAGGTAACCTTGTCTTCCTGATTTTGTTAGGGTTAAACCAGCTGCCAGATTTGAGAGGGATTCCTCTCCTCATATTAGGCTAGGAGGAACAACAGAATGGCATTTCTTTTTTTTTTTTTTTTCCCCCCCCTTTCCATTTTCCAACCATCTCATAGAGCATATTCAACTTCCTGGAAACACCTGGAAGTGTTGCACTGCAAATTCCCTGCTTCTGCTTTGACTGATTTTTTGTGTCTCTGCTTTCTGTGGCTCATGGCTGATTTTATACCAGGAACTACTGCTACTGAGTACTGCTGCTAATCAAGCCATTTGTTGCAGCTCAGACTAAGCATCTCAAAGCTTAATTTACAATTGCATGTTTGTATATATCTGCTGTGAAGAGACGGAAATGAAGAGAATACTTTAGTGTTGATGCGTTTCTGGCCTTACTGAGTATCATGTCCATGAACTCCAAAACACATTGGTAAAACATTTTTTTGTTTCAAGAAGCCTCTGAGTGAGTTGATCCCATTCACTTTTCCTCAGATATGAACTAATGCAACAGCTAGGGAACAATTCTGTGGGGTGAAGTCAGCGGTGACCTTGCAGCAGCAGAGGCCCTGAAGGCAGATCCTGTGCTGGCACTGCGCTGCCAGATAGCCATGGCTCCTCCTTCACCGAGTCCTGCCAGTGCCCGAATTCCTCCTGCGCCTGTACTCCACTGTTCGTGTTCACTTCTGTTTGCTTTGCCCTTGCAGGGAACTGAATATTTTTTGACAATGCAATACTGAGGGCTGGCCGCAGAGGGTACAAATAAATCTCTCTCCTGGCTTCACAGTCCCAAGCCAGACTTGGCACTGAGGAAGGCAACGGCTTTGTTCTCAGGGAGCGTGCATTACTGGATGGTGGCTCACCAGGGATCTATTTCTGCAGCTTGCATCAAGCCACAAAATATTTGTGTCACAAAACCAGGGGGAATTCTGACAGAAACTGACTTAGCACAGCCATTTCTAGCTAAGCCGTGCGAAGAATTCTTTTGTAATCCTTTTGTTCTGCAAGCCAGTTTGGGGTGTGTCAGCCAGAGGAAAGCTTCTCACTAGCAACTAGCATAGCATTGTTTCACTCGTTTTTCAGGTGAAATGGGAAATAATTTTTGCTGCACCTTGTGTGAGTTACAGAATGGATCACAGGAAGGTGAGGCCCAGTGCACAATGTTGAGCAGATTTCTCAGGACATTGGAAAAAGTCTGTTCCTTTTACACCAGTGAACTGCACTGCCATGACTAATAGCTTCTGCAGATACTCACATGCTGGTTCAGGTCCTGGTTCCAAGGCGTCCACATGAGTACAGAGCTCTTCTCTGTTGTGAAGTTTCATAAATATCTGGGTGTTCCCCCACAATAAGCTATCCACCACCATAGTTCTCCTGGAGGCTGGGCAGCTTGCTTCGAGTTAGCTTGAGCATCTCCCCAGTCGCTGCCCACAGCTGTAAATGTGCCTTCACACACATTGAGGATCTTCCTTGCTTGAGGTTCAAGGGTGCACGAGTGGTCCTTGGAACTCCACAGAATGGTCCCATGAAGGGAAATGGCAGTAACCGTCACCACCTGCTGGAGATCCATAAAAGCACAAGCCTTTGCAGATGACGTCTGTTTCCCACTCCACCTGGTTCTGCTCAACTTTCTGATGATATATCTAAGTGCCAGAAAAGTTGTCTGCCACGCCACAGCTATGTGACTTAATGCCATTTGTGTAGATGCTCTTTCTCTCTTGGTGCATTGGGGTGACCAGAGAAGAGTTACTTTTCTGCTCGGGGGCTAGCGGTAATAAAGAATTACAATTCCAGTCCTGCACTGCAAAAAAGACAGCTCATCAAATAACTCCAGCTTCTAGCAGGCAACTTTATCTACATCCCCAGACCCACTCTTTTGCAGTCTTTTTTTTTTTTTTTCCAGGATCTTACTTTCTGTTTCACTCAGTGGGATAGTTCATTTGCGTAAAAGCAAGTCACCATGAGGAAATATTCGGCTGAGCAACATTACTGACACCCGGATTTCAGTCTTTGGGAATAGAAACCGAAACAAACATACGACCAATAAAGGCGCATCCATCATCCAAGAGGTGGCAGATTGAGAATTACCCATGGCTGCTGTCACTGACAGAGGTAAGTACATGTGTGTGAAAAGCTGGTCTATTTCTCCATGTTCAGTGTAGCTATTTACTGTAGTTATATCTAAGGAACAGGTGGGTACAGACAAATGTGTGTGTTGGCACGTGAAGGTACACAGGAGACACTTTGTGTGGATTTGTGGGTGTTATCTGTTTGAATGCATTACTCTACCTTGAGTCTTAGGTTCAGCTTCAAAATATTGATGTTAACCCTGATGTGACATTAGGCAGGAAGAGTTCAAAAGCCAAAAGACCTCTTGATGTGGAAAGAGATCTCAAAGGCAATTAAGAATGGAGTAAATTAGTTGGCTTATCTTTTCACTTATTTTGTTTTTAATGCAATAAAAAACTAGAAAATGCCTTTTAAACTATCAGTGCAATAAGGTTGTGCAAGGAGCTGATCAGGTCTCTGTTGATGTGGAAGACTATTTTATTCCTGCTGAAATGTAATTTCACTGGGTATATTTCAAAAGTCCTCATTTGAAGGGCCAAGAGCTATGGAAAAGTGCCTTTAGTATTTAATTCTAAGCAAATTAATTATTTTCTTCAACAAAACGAGTGTTCTCAGTTCCTTAAGTTTGCCATGGATGGACTTTTACAAAAGAAATAACTAGCTTTGATCATCTGCAATTGTTTTCATCTAGAAACTTCAGCTGGGAAGGTATGAAGGAGTCATAGGGTCAAGCTTCTTTGCCACTATGAGAGATACAGTGTGTATAATTAGACAGGTCTCTGATGCCACCCCACAGGTATTTGTTAGAAATCACCCTCCTTTCTGCACTGGTATTTTTTCCTTGCCACTGATAAAACCTCTATCAGCTTTTGAAACAGTTTCATACTAAGAAAAGGAGGAACCCTTGGCTGTGAAAATGTTTTTGTCTAGATTGACATTAGGAGTACCAACAGGAAAATAGCTAAAGTTTTGCCTAGTAGAAGTGTTTGGAAGATACAAAGGGAGAAGATATTTGACTCTGCTCTTCAATTAGTCAGGGAAAAGCAGACACGGTACTGCTGAAACCAGTGAAGTTAAACTTGAGTGAGATCACAATCAACTCTAATGTGTTAAATTGAGCAAGGGTTCATGTACAGCATAGCTTAAACAACCGTGAGTTCCCAGGTAGAACTCCACCATTCCTGCATCCCAGAGTGGCTATCCTACTGTGCAGGGAGTGTATAGACTGAAAGTGCCCGGGACAGAAGGTGCAGAGGAAATTTTGTTTTCTGATCTACTATCCCAAGTGATTCACAAATCTTTTCTTTATAGATCCTGCACCCAGAAGGAACAACCAAGGGTAAGACTTACAGCTCTATCACCATGTGCTGCCTGGGACCAATAGCAATTTCTAGAGACAGGCAAAGCTAAGAAGCCTTGTGCTTTCTTTTCCTCTTACCATCCTGTTCCCTGATCGTCCTTTCCAGTTATCTTACTACTTTGACCAGTTCTGATCTGAGAGTGGTGATGGGATTGCTTACACTCCCAACATCTTGCAAGGAGGTGCTGTGGGTTAGATCATTAGACTGCAGTTCTCCAAGCTGCTCATTTGTGATGGGAAAGGCTGAGAATGGGAGGTTTGGCTGATGTTGAGAGTTGCACAATGTGACCAAACATCACTGAAGTGTTGGGATGATTGCACTGCTAGTACTTTTGTCACAGGTGGAAGATACAGCCAAATGACTTCAAAAGAAATTATTTGCCTGATCACCATCCAGAAGTGGTCTACCTGCTGTATGAAATCAGGTGGAGGAGAGGTACCATCTGGAGGAACTGGTGCTCAAACAATTCTAGCCAACATGCTGAAGTCAACTTCTTGGAAAATTGTTTCAAGGCCACGCCATCAGTTTCTTGCTCCATCACCTGGGTCCTATCTACTACGCCCTGTGGGAAATGCTCCAAAAGAATTCTGGACTTCCTGAGGGTACATCCCAATGTGACCTTGGAAATATATGCAGCCAAGCTGTTCAAGCACCTGGATATCCGTAACCGGCAAGGTCTCAGGAACCTGGCACTGACAGGAGTCGCTATACGTATCATGAATCTTGCAGGTAACTCAACTACTCTTTGGCTTTGTCTAGGTTGGATGGAAAGTTCTGGGATTATGTGCACTCTCAAGCAGTTGTGCTTTGTAATAGCAGTGATGGCTGGCATTGGAGAGGACTAGAGAGTGCAAAAATGCCACTCTCCTCTGCCTTATTTCTTCCCCAGTCCCATACAGCAGCAGGACCAGCATGGTCATTTCCTCTTGCCAAATCTGAACAAGGACAGTTATGTCTTTCTTTAGCCATCCATGCCTTCTTTATGTACAGTGAAAAAGCCTGCCCATAAGATAGAGATAGAACCCATCCCTCTTAGCATATATATGCAAATCAGCTTGCCAGCTGCAGCAAGTAAGCGGTTTCCCTTGATAGCTGGAGAAAAGAAGGAGACGTATCTAAAAGAGACTTTCAGATGATGCATCACAGATTACATGTCTTCCATGTATGTCTTTTTGTATGTGCATCTTCCTTGCCTGTCAATGTTTGGCTATAAAAATAGTCCAGACAAGTCCAGACAAATAGCTACAGAAAGTAATGAACATTTGAAGAGATTTTTCTCACATATCTGCCTGGGTACTTACTACTGGAGTGTGCGGCTACAAAACCTACCATGTCAAATGTGAACTTAAGGGACATTGCTTATCTTGGGGAATCTGTCTCTGGGATTACACCACCAGAGCACTAACAGGAGCTCCGGCCATCCTATCAACACTAAGATCAATATGAACTGCTAAATGTTAGGGTGTTCACTCCAGGTTTTCCTTGATCATTGAGATAAGTCAGACAGATTCATGATTGAAGCAAGAAGTTTATTGTCTTACCCAAAGCTTCTGTGATCAAGTGCAAGTCTGCCAAAAGACATGCCTGAGCAGCCCTGATTGCATGTGCCACTTCCCTTCCCAGTCCCTACCAGCGAAGCAGCCTGCCACTCACTGATTACTTCTCCCTTGGCCAATGTGCTCTGGCTTTATGTCCTGGTGTGCTATCTGTGACACGGGTTGCCCAAGCCTCTGTAGTAATCTCTCTCACTCCGGCAATTCTCCTTTTTCGACCTATTGCTATTTGTAGAGTTTTGGTTCCTCTTTCCACTAACTTATTTGTGTAGTTGCAAGTCATCATTGCTCCCTTGTGTGAATACCCTCAGATTAATATCTTCATTTAGCATTGTTTTACTGAGAAAAAAGTGACTCGCTAAAATATTCATGCAGAAAGAAATGGGCATGTCTTTCATCAGGAGTGACTGAGTATCTCTCTTCTCAGACTACAGTTACTGCTGGAAAACATTTGTTGCACACGAACATGGACAAGGTGATTATTGGCCCTTGAGCTTCGCTTCATACATCTTTCTGAATTCAACAGAGCTGTCTCATATCCTTTTGGTTAGTAGGCACTTGAATAAAATGCTGAGAGTGAAAAGTAATGCAAAATCCTAGGAAAAAGAGGTTTGGCGGGTCCTGGTAATGGTGTGGGCAGAAACAATAGTATGAAAAACAAGCGTGGGCTTGATGCTGCATGAACAGAGGGCCAAGTGGGCAAGAGATTGCCAAGGGGCTATGCTGTTGTTACATTGTGCTTTTGTGGCCAGGAGTAGAGAAGAGATTAAGCAATACTAAAAGCAATACATACTCTCAGCATTTTTTACAAAGGAAAGGGTAAATAATTTTAAGCCTTTACATGGATCAGCCACAAGTTCATTAGCTTGCAGCTTACCGGAGCTATTCAATCCCGAAAGCTCCTTCAGCTGTGTAAACATGATTCAAGTACACTCCTTTTGCCTCCCAAGACAGGGCCACTGATTTAAGTTCTGAGCAAGTTCAAAAGCCTGGATGGGTGGATTCCCTTTCAGGATCAAAGCTTACGCGTAAGAGTATTGTGTAATAGATCTGCATTCCCCATTTCTTGCAATCCATACAACTGCAGAAGTTACTTGTATGGTCTGATATCCTACTATATAGGAAAGAGAAGGTGGTCTACTGAACAGGAGAGAAGACTAGGACTGGAGTTAACTTGCTGGCTCAGTCACCCTTTGTGGGGCAAGCAAGTTCTTGCTTGGACTGGTCCCAATATGTAGCACTGGGGCTAGTGGAATGGACCACTGGAGACAGAGGAAGGAATGCACAGAACTACATAATACAGGCAGGAGCTTAAAGCCTAGAAGAAGAAAAACTAAGCTGTTTGTAGGATGCTATGAATGCCTTGTTCTATTTCTGATGAGGAAAAGGTATACGCTTCATATACTTCATTTTAGTTCTATCCATCCCAAACTTTATGTAGGTCTTTTAATACCTCAGGAACTGACCTTTCTAATTCTGTCTAAGACATTCAGGTGAAGGATGCACAGTCAGTGGCATCATCCAATCAGCTGATCTAAGTAGTTAATGCAATGTAACTGTTTAGGAGACATTTTTCCCTTGGCTTTCAGCCTTCCTGAGTACCCTAATGTCTGAGATGATTAAATAATTTAGCAGCTGATGCACAATTAAATGCAGAGTGTGATGCTTAGCAGGGAGCTGAACAGAGCTGTCTGCTAAATGCTTGTGAGTACTGACAAACTCCAGCTGACTCAGCACAGTTCCCTGGGCAGCGGTACAAGGCGAATATGCCCTTCAGTTCTTGGTTTTAAAAAGCCAGCTAACAAATGACCTGTCCCTCCCTGTGCCCTGGCAACCCCGTGGGATTACTGCAGAATGCTGGTGGCTAGGAAGCTGGCACCGGGACACTCATGCTGGTAGTCAGGCACTTGCTCCATGACTTTGCTGTCTCAGCCAAACTCAAGCCACCACTAAAATGAAGTTGAGTAAGGCGCATTATCAGTAGTTCTGACCAACCACCGATCCTCCGTAGAAGGAATGGGAAGGAGTAGGTGCTCAGCCCTTGTGAACACCCAGCCCCATTGTACTAATTATGCAGAGGTGTGATGAGGAGAGTGTGTCCCAGCAACATGCTTCAGAGAAATACACACCGTTATTTCAAGTCCTGGCCTCCCTGGTATAAGACGCTGAGGAACCAGAGAGGGTTTGGTGGAGTGCCACTGCAATAGGGGGCTGGAGCACTTGCCCTGCTGAGGGAACCAGCTGGTTTAGACCTAAAGAAAAGAAGGATAAGTGGGATCTAACTGCGGTTTTCCACTACATAAAGGCAGTGAAGACAAAGCCGGACTCTCCTCAAAGCTGAACAGAGAGAAAATGAGGCAATAGGCACAAGCTGCAACAAGGGAAATTCCAACTGGGCAGAAAGAGAAAGTCTCCCCTGACAGCAGTGCTGTACTGCAACGGGTGCCCACAGAGGCTGTCAGACCATCCCTGGACACACTGAGAACTTCCCTCTGAGCTACCAGATCTAGCATTGGAGTTATCCACACCACAAACGTGTTGTTCGTTGGACTAGACACCTCTAGAAGGTCTTTCTAACCCCCGAAATTCTGCCTTCCCACAGGATCTAGCTCCACTTCCCCTGCGTTCAGCTATGCAACTGCCGCCTTTTAAATGCTCCTGTTTCTGAGTGGTCTGTCTTTCTAGGAGGGGTTTACATGGCACAGTAAATTCTGAGGTGCTACGCTGTTGTCTGGAAAGCTGTGCCCAAAGGGACATTACCTAACATGCTGAAGATAGGTCAGAGCCTTCTCTGATGTATTTTCAAACTCTGGATTATACTGAAGAGACAAGTTAAGTTTTTGGCATCTAATTTTTAATGCTTGCATTCTTTCCTCCTGCTAGGGGCTTCCGCCATTGCCAGGGAACTGAATACTAACAAGCATCAGCAGCATGCTTTCAAGCTTACTCTGTGCATCAAACCGTTATTTTCAAGACTGGAAAAGCCATTCCCTAGCAGTTTTTTCTGCAACAGCCTTGAACGATGAGCTTCATCCTGCCACTAGAGAAGGCTTTTACCACTGGCTAGGCATTGCTAAGTATTGGACACAGCAGAAGGAGCACATGAGAAGCCATCAGGAAGTGTGGATGATGCAGTCAGGCAGCCAGGACATAGTGCTCTGGGTCTTTACAAGGTTTCCCAAGAGTCCAGTGGGGATGGAGACCATGCCCCAGGACCAGGCCTTTAATGTCTGCTGATTCTGCAATTAGATTCTCTGAGTACCTTCGTGAGAGGCCAGTGAGTAACACTTTTCATGCTCTGATTTGTTCCAAAGAAGGAAGTGGAGCAATGTATTCTGCTTTTGAGAATTTTTTATGAAGATCACTTTTATGGCTATGTGTGTATGTTTCAAAAAATACTTTAGGCTATTACAGTACTTATGTAATATTATAATATTACTGCTTTTATTACAATATAATACAATTATGTTGCTAAGGATTATATTGCTTCATTTTAAGGTTTTATTCTCCCTATTTTTTATGACTGTAGAAACAACAGAATAAAAGGGAAAATGTCAACTTTGTGAAAACTTTGCTTTTCTTGTTCTGTTCCTCGGCACATACCCTTCCCATGTAATTCCACACTCTGGAGTCCTAGCTGTTCATTGCAACCTGGGGAACGCAGCAAAAAGTCTCTGCTTTTCCAGCTGGAAACACTGAGTGGAATGGTGAGGTAAGAGGTATTGAAAGCTCTGAGCTCTCTCTACAGGCAGAAGGCAAAAAGAAGATACAGGTGTGCTGGGCCTCGCAGCAGTTTTCAGTTTGCACTGCAAATAATGCAAAACATCTGAATGAATCATGTTGGGAGCTCCATGTTTCACGATTCTCAACCGCTCCAAGCAGGAGGCCCATTGTGTGATCCCACCGGAGAATGTGCCGCTACCGGGATCTGCAACATGCAGGCACAAATGATTATTTGAAGAATAAGGCAGGGGCTGGTAGGAACCTTGCCTATCTCTTCTAGCTGATTAAGGCTTATGGCATCCTTTGGCCATGTCAGTCTCCGGATGTTTAGCAGACAATCAAGACAGCCAGAAAAGTTGCAAGCTGAGGAAGCAGCTCCAGCTCCTGCTGTCTAAGAGAGTACCTAAAGCTGAGTGCAGCTGGCTGGTGAGTGTTTCCTACATTAACCAGATAAAATTACTCCAAGCAATGTATAGCATGACTAAAGTTTTTTTCCCCCTGTCCAGGACCTCAGGCTGGATATCATATGCTTTCTTTCTGGCCATTTTAGTGTTAAGTCTTTATTTCCTTAAGGAGAAATCAAATCACTTGATCAACATGCAGCTGAGTACACCAAGGTCCATAATCATTCCGCAACGTAACTTGTAAATTACTGGTCTGCTGTGGAACGTGGCAGCTCGATTTGAGCCTAATCAACATATATATATCTACAAACACCTTCCTTTGTGTCTTACTTTGAAACTTCATTATGCCACAGAAGTTAGCTGAATTCCATCTGAGAATCTACAAAGTACAACAGCACAAAGCTATACAACAATATGTAGTATCCATGGCCAGTACAAAATGGAAGCTCTTACATTTTAAGAAAATCTGCAAGACCTGAAGACCAATCTGTGTCTCTTGCCAGAAATACTTAAACATCATAGAATCTTGCTCACAGCTTAGCATAGCACCAAGCAGGCTTTACCCGTAGCAGTGTGGAAATTACTGACACATTGCTAGTTCACATGAAATAACCAAAAAATGCTGGCAGGTGCCACTATGTTTCTGTACTTTAAAATTAATATGCAGTCAGACTTTGACTTTGGAAAGGATGGAGCAAATGGGTATATCTCTGGTTCACCCCTCTTGTCTGGACTCACTTGTACTGGGGTAGGGCCACGGGACCTTGATCACACTCCAGCTGGAATTGTTCAAGCATCCATAAAATGCTGTTCCTGCTTTCAGCTATCTCCAAGAACCTGCTTCATTTCCTTTCTCAGAATAGCAATGTAGCTGCTTATGCTTCAGAAAGGGCTACTGAATACTCAGAAACCGCATTTGGCCTAGGAAGAGCTGAAGAGAGCTGGGGCCTGTGATTGTGTCAGATGAGAAGTATTGCACCTTCTCACTTTGTTCTTCTCTTCCCTAGTATTTCTCTTTCAGGAACCCATTGCTGCTGTGTTTCTCTTTTGGGACCCGTAGCAAGACTGACTAGCTCTTCTACAAAGGAGGAACAAACAAACAAAAAGTTGGACAGAAAACCGCATAAATACAGGGGACAGCAAATTAAAACATTTGTTTGGGAAGCAAGAGTCAGAAAGTTAATACTGTAAATATAGGGAGGTGAAAAAGGACATAAACCAGCAAGCACAGCCCTGTGCAGACACCCACTGCAGCAATCCTAGCCCATTAGGCAAGAACTTTACAGCGGTGACGGTCCTGTAATGTGTAGGGCTATCTCAAAGGGAGCAAGAGGACACCTGATAAAGCAGAAATGATGAACGAGGCAGTGTGAGAGATGGTGACGTACTCACAGTGGAGCCTTGACTCTGAAGTGAACACTTCAGTCACAGGTTGCTGCCTCCACCTTCCCCGTCACACCTCCTCCTGGGGACAGTCTCTTGCTACAGCTGCACACCGGGGCATAATGAAGCAGAGGTCTCTGGCATCCCCATCCCTGTTGTGGGTCACAGTTCTGCTACTGCTGGTGTCAGCTCTGGGCATCACCAAGTCATTCAGCTGCACAGAAGTGCCTGGATTAACTGAAGTGCGCACACTCACCTTTATGAGTCAGCCGGTGTGTATGATTCTTCACGGAAGGCTCAGCCCTTTCCCACTGAAGGCAGGAGGACAAACTTTCCTCTGGTCCTTTTGGAAGCATGCCAGTTCCAAGACAGCCCAGTGAAGTTTTTTACACCAGTTTCAGCGGCCAGAGTGAACCTGTAATCTACTGTATCCCTGCTGTGCCCTTACTGGTGTGTTAGGCTGTGGAGGTGAATCTACCACACTGCTAGGCTATAGAGGTAACCGCAGAACAGCGGGTCTGCTCTCACCCCCTTCTGTCCCTCTGGACTGGTAAAAACACTGTTCCAGCTTGTAGAGTAGGATAGTTCTTAACTGTGATTTAATAACAAGATTATAACGTGGAGACATCAACATCCTCCCTGCCCTGGAACTTGGGTGCACTCGCCCGTGTGAGGAGACGGGCCCCTTCTAGGCAGGAAGGTGACCTCTGTCAGCATTAGCCCTGCACCTTTGACAGTCACATCAGTCCTTCCACTGGTCTGCTTCACAATAATAACGACAACAGCAGCAACAGCAATGGTCTTTCAGCTGTATCTGGTGTTGGTTTGGAAGCCTGAAGGGAAACCTGCCTATGACAAAAGTCATAGGTTTAAAAGCCAAAGGCAGCCTTCAAATTACTTACCACAGTTTGGTGCCTACCCTTTTGCTCTGACCCCGGCTCTTGCAGCAACCTGCTTTCTCCTTCCCCTTCTGAGACTCTGCTTATCACTGCTGGCATTGTCAGAACAGTCTCTTCGGTGCCAAACCCCTCCACGTTTCTTCTGCAAACCAAATCTGATTTCCATCACTGCAAATATTTAATACATATGTGATTAAATAATGAAATTTCTGCTCATAGAAACACCAAAGGGTCAGCACCAGGGAGGGGAGAAAAAATGACTCGAGCTAGAGGACAATGTTGGACATGAATACATCTAGGCTAAAAACTCCTAAAGGGGCAAGTAGCAGGGCACTGGACTCTAAGACCCTGAAGCTCCTTTCTGTCCTGGTTTCCAAGTACCAGCATGAGGGAGAGAGAGCAAGTGGGGGAAGGAGAAGGCAGGGGGGTGTGGGGAAGCATGACGTGCTTTGAAAATCCCCCTTGTATTTGCAAGGGCCTGGAGTGTGTCTTTGCATTGTTTAATGGTAATCTGTTTCTTATTATTGCAATGTGATGTCCAAGGATGCTGTGTACTGACCTGGAGTAATGCTGTGTGCAGCTGTGGGAATGATGTCAGTGTCCTGATCTTCGATGGGTATGTTCTGGGGGTTGCTGAGAGCCGGACTCTGGGAGCTGTTTGCAGCAAGGAACATCCCTTCAGCCAGCATCCTTGTAAAGGGTCCCAGACACCCCCGTGCACCAGGAGATGGCAGCCATGCCCAGTTTTCCACACTGTACCAGTAACCATCCCATTCCCTGTTTATCCTGCTTCCCCCGTTATCAAAAACCAACCCTGAACCTTGCCCTGGTGCAGAGTTGGAGCTTTCACAGAGCAGGGGGGTCTTTGTATCCCAGCCCTGGGTGACAAAGCACACGTCAGTTGCCATAAGACTGGATGTGACCCGAGGGTCCGATTGCTACGCAGGTGGCTGCGTGCAGAGCCGCAGAGGATGATGTTCAGCGAGGACGAAGGAGCTGCCCCCAGCCCATGGGCAGGATGGTTTTCAGTAGCGCCCGTGCCCTAATGAAGGTGTGCTTTCAGTTAACTGTGTGTACAGCTTGAGCGTGCAAAACCCACCCAAAACGTTACACAGCCAGCCACAGGGGCAGGTCTGGCAAAAGCTCGTGTTTGTGCCAGATTTGCTAGGAAATCTTTTGTATCCTGTTGTTCGTTGTGGCTGCAGTCCTTAGGGTGTGAGTAACAAGAGGATGGGGAGGCGGGCACACTCGTGGAAAGCAAGGCTCGGGGCAGCAGCTGCAGCAGCTGTACAGCTATTCAGATGAATCTGTGCCTTGTTCATCGCTGCAAACCATGGGATGTTGGACCAAGTAAGACTGAGGTTTTCAGCTAGCACCATGGGCCCCTGCTCTGGCTGTTCCCCAAGTCCTGGGAGGAAATACCCTTCCAGAAATCACAAGCCCCCATTTCCCACGGCTCAGGAGATGGGGCCTGAGCTATATTTGCCACAGTTCCCTTGAGGGGTTAGCTTTTTCCCAGGTGCATATAAAGGAAGGAGACACCTTGAACAGCCCAGCCACTATCTCAGTAAGGCTGTAAACGTAAGTGGTACTCAGGAGTATATAAGCAGTAGAGAAATGTTCCCTATACACACAGTCTGCAAAGCAAGTAAAAAAAATTTAGGCTTAAAAAATAATGTCACCGCATAACAGTCATCCTCCAGGGAGGTACTCTTGGCAGAGACACCTAATGCGTTTGAGGTTGAATTAATTAATAATGCCAAGTCAAAGAATAGCTTACGATAGCTAGTATTGGTATTTGAGAATGGAAAAAGTACCATTAAAAAGACTCTACAGCAGAAGAGTTAAATTCCTATAGCTAAATCACATAGATTAGCTGAACAGTCCACTCTGAATTCAGTCTGCTTTAGATTCAGAAGAAGCAACGTAGGATGCATTCTGAATGCAGTGCATGTTTCTCATTGCATTTATTCTCCTATTGTATAACGTTACCAGTTGTCCTGTTTCAACAAGTTTTCAACAAGTACCTTCAACTTAATGTTTGTCAACATTTAATCAGAAGCTGGTGTCTCAACTGCTTTTTTAGAAAATGCTACTTTTTCTAGTAGCTCTCCAACAATTTCACTGAGAAGGACAATGATGTTGTACAGGCCAATACCAAAGGTTGCAAGACTGAGACCTTTTTTCCATCTCTGCTTCTCTTCTTGTTTTGTAAAGTATGTTGGGTCAGCACTTCTCTGTCCACTTTGGTCAATTAGGAGTCATGAATGAGAATGACAGGTTTGCAATCAATGACGGAAGCATCTTGAATGACTTTAGCATTTACGTCACAGATTTTTGGTAGTATTTCTGAAGCACCTATTGCCTGAACACTTTATCTGCCTTGATCTTCTGGATGACAGTGTCCACAGCTTCAAAGTTCCAGGTGAAAAGGCTAAAGACAGTTTAATAGGATAGTGCCAGATTTTCTCTCCAGAAATCAGGAAGCATATATGACACGTCAATCCTTTGTGTCAACTTCTACTTCCCTCATCCACATGGTACCAAAATAATGACAAAACCAGATGCTCATTTGTAAGACCTTTATTTATATAAATAATATCCACCATATCAAACAAATATACAACGCCATGCTTGCAAATTAATGCTTTGCAAAGAACTCTCATTGCTGTTCCTGGTTGAAATTCCTCGAGCTGAGAGTGTCTCAGGAGCCTGAAGCTGTAGGAAGCTTGTGACGCACTCAGTTGTGACCTCTCCTAGCAGGAGGAGGCACTGTGGGAGCAGGTCTCTCTGCTGTCCTCCGGCGGCTGGCTTACCACCGGAGGAGGTGTTCTGAGGAGCAACACAGGAGCCTCCAGCCTGTCCAGAAAGCGGAACAGGATGGAGCAGAGAATTCACAGCCATCATGAAGGAAATGACAGAGCACCCTCAGAATGTGGGACAGAAACACTTAGCCTTGGCAAAGCCTCAGGAGGTTAGACTGCAGAGGACGATCCATCTGTAATTTAGGTAGTGGGAAGGTAGTGGTGAGTGGGCATGTACTAGGAACCTGCGTCTTCAGCTTGGTAAAGACTGTGTCCCCAAGACGAGGTGCTGATGGTGTCCTCTAGTGGAAACACAGTGACTGCCAGGCAGAAGGATGCTTTGATTTTGCCCCCTATGGAAGATACCTATCTACAGGCTGTAAAGCTTTGCTCATGCCAGCTGTTTTTTCTGGTCAGCTCTCAGTCCAGTCACCAACTAGTCATATTTGGCCATATTATGGGCAATAAAATGCCTGAAAAAACAGAACACTGTGGTATTGGTAAGGTGCCTCCAGCAGAGGACACCTGGCTAGGGAGGGAGTTTGTTGCAGGTCTGATCTAAGAGGAAATGCTCAGTGGATGAAAAGTACTCCAGAAGTGAGAGCTGTGGTGCTCCTCCCTGAGGTGTGTGAAGAAACACATGGTAACTGATCTGGATGTCAACACACCATCTAAAACGCCACAGCCTCAGCCTACACGAATGAGAAATTGAATCTGAGGGACAATGCAATGTGGAAATGAAGTGTGTTTTCCAGTAGATGTACGCTGGAAAGACATTGCAGAGGTGAGGTGCCTTGGTGGTTCCTTTCCTGGCTGGGTGGGATGTCCACGCACTGATCAGTACTGACCCTGAGCTGCCACGGCTCTCATCAGAATTAATAGAGGTTGAGTGGACTTCCTATTTCTGCATTGGAAATATCTTGCTAGACACCCAAAATTGCAGCTCACACTTGAAAATTTTGGCCATCAAATCTTCTGCTTTCATTTTAGCCTTTTATTGTCTAGTTTCAACCTCTCCTAGGTCACGAAACCTGGACCCACAGCTACTGAAGCTTCTTCCTTTCTGGGCAGGAGGCACTACAGGGCCCGGGCCTGCACACAACCCACCTAGAAAACCTGCTGGCTTCAAGGGAAGTTTGCAAGCTGAGCTACCTGGGCTGTCCAGGACTCACTTCAATACTCTCAGTTGAGCTTTCCAATAACCAGCCAATTTTGCTGTGAGCACATAGGCTATACCCCTTAAATAGTGATGGTTTTCAACTTCCTACCCACATCCAGAAGGACAAAGAAACCGTTTCACAGGGGAGGACACAGAGCAGCTCAGTGTAGTGCAGCTCGAGGAGCCAGGAGACACGCTCCCCGACGCCCTCACGAATCCAGTGCGGTGCGTGCAGTGCCAGTGAGAACACACTCGCACAAACGGCTTTGCGGGCCGCCTGCTCCCACCTGGGCAAGGCTAAACCCAGAACTCCATTTAGTGGACCACCTGAATTAGCTCTGCAGGGACTGAGGGAGGGCAAATCGCTCTCTGGCAGTGTCACTGCAGTCCTGGCTATTCCCAGCTAGCAGTGGATGAGGTGTGAGTCTGGGGAATGTGTCTTTAGAAGATCAGCCTAATTCTCCTTGGAAATGAAAAAGTAAGTATAGTCTTATCTCTAGTCACAGGGCTGGAAGGAAGAAAGATGTAAAGAGGCAAGAAGAGAAAGATCTGTTGTAAGGAGAGAGTTGGAAATCAAAGAACAAGTGTTTGTAAAGTCTTCTGATTGATGATGACTTTCACTTCAAAGTCCCAGAGTTTTAAAGGCGTCTCGCAAATCATCTACTTCGTACAGCGGCTGCAGGACAAAATATAGATGGTAGGTCAGTTGTCAAGTGAGCAGGAACCTATGAAGATGGGGAAGGAGGAAGGAATCGCAGGAGATGGGATGAAAGGTGGAAGAAGGGGAAGAGAATGAGCAGATATGAAGGAATTCAGGGGAGAGGCATGAGGGATGTGGAAAGTGAAGACAGGAATGAATGAAATGGCAGATGGCGGAGATGGGCAGCTAGAGCAGAAAGGAACAAGAGTGAGGAAGAGAGGAAGAAGCTGAGGGGAAGAGACACTGGAAGGAGAAAGAAAATTGGCCCTCACCAGGAGGATTCGTCGAAGTTTCCTGGACAGATGGACAGAGTTTTCATGCAGCCCTTCCCAGGCTTTGAATGTCTTTTCCCTGTTCTCCACAAATGTGTTCCAGCAGTAGAAGTAATCTGTGCAATGCACGGGGGAGTTACAGGGTGCTCAAGCCTGCCCCAGAGAGGACACTGACCTCTCCTAGGATACTAGGTCATCACATCCTGCCGTTCTCTTCTTGGGCTCCTTGTCCCAGCTTCTCCCACCCTGCTGGGTTTCCCCAAGCCCCCTTAGCTTTCCGTCATCTCTTTCTCGCCTGCGCATCTCACCTTTGAAAGTCATGATGGCAATTTGGGCCCCGGCCCTGTGCAGGCGCCTCAGCCCCTCGGGCTCTGCCTTGCGGTCCTCGCAGAAGTACAGGCGGGCCGTGAAGATGCGGAGGGTCAGGTTGGGGTAGGCGCGCAGGAAGTTGGCCACGTGCCGGGCGCAGTCATAGCAGGGGCTCCAGGAGGTGAACCAGGTGATCCGGTAGCAGCGGCCTGGGTCCAGGTCCCAGGCTGAGATGTAGCGCAGGAAGAGCACCTCCACGTGACAGCCCATCTTCATGAAAGAGGGAGAGGGGCAAGGAGTGAGGCGGGGAGGGGGAGCAGGGTGTAAGAGGGGTGAGGAGGGAAGAGTGAGCTGGGTAGGGTGTGAGGGAAGGAGAAAAAACGTTGGGGGTAGGTCCTAGGGTCAGCACTCAGAGGGAGAAGGCACAGTGGTACTCAAGTGGAAGACTGGCTAGAAAAGCTCAGTGGCGCACTGATGTGTAGGTGCGTACGAGAGGAATGTGTGGGAGCCAAGCAGAAAAGTAGGTAGACTGGTAAAGCAGCAGGGAGTATGGAGGTCTTGCTGCTGACACACTCGGAGGTAGCAAAAAGTACAGGTTTACCTGGAGGCTGCATCCCCTAGACAGAACGCACCAGTGCAGTGTCCATGCTCATGGACGTGTGTGCCAGCACCCTCGGTGCTGTCGCAGCCCTCCTTTCCCTGCTGCCCCAGGCCAACTGGGGCTGCATGCACCTCAGCATGGATGTAAGAACAAGATGCCAAGGTGTTCCCTGTACCTTATTGCGCAGGTATCCAAAGTCCAGGGAGCATGATGTAGCACTGTCACGGCGCTTGACAACATAGCAGAGGTAGGTTTCACGCCGGCCCTTGGCCCGGCGCAGGTTCTTGAAGTTGTAGAGGAATAGTTTCCTTTTCATCAGGAGGCTGCAGAAGACAAAAGAGAATTTCCACTAGCCCCACCCTGCATCCAGCAGTTGGCCATGTCTTTGCTGAGGGCTCAGCACCAAAAATATCCTCCTCATGTCCAGGCCTCTCAGTACGAGAAGAGCACCAGTGATTTGCATACAATATGTTAGGGACAGGGTGCAGACGTGACTGTGGGGATGAAGCAGTTGACCTTGTGAGTGGAAACAGTAAGTGAATTAGTAGTGATTAGTCAAACAGCAACTATGGCTGGGTAGAGTGTGAAAATATCTAAGAATATCCAAAGGGTGGACACCAATGAGGGAGAAGGATGAAAGTGTCTGAGAAGACCTGGGAAGATGAGAGTGTCTGAGTTCAGTCATCAAGAAATATTATTTTTGCTGTATGAAACCCTGAAAAGCCACTGGGGCAAGGGATGGATGGAATTAGAGCCTCTTTAGAGAAGACTGAGGAGGGTATGATTGAAAATGTGCAGGGCTAGGGGCTGGGGTAAGGCGCCACACACTAGCTGACAGAATATATAATGGGGGAGGCACGCTGACACCCCGCCAGGCACACGTACCATTCCCCCATCAGACAAATGTCAAGACTGGCAAGAGCCTGCTCCCATGCCCAGGGATCCTGCCGGGACAAGGCAGTAGGAGTGCGGGGAGGGTAAGGTAGTCACGAGCCATATCTAACAGCCTCACTGCCAAGTGGAGGCACATAGGCAGCTGAGAACAGCTGTGTTCGTTGAGGTGAGATACTTACCTCCCCCAATGCAAAACAGAACTGAATGGGTTAAAAATAATCATGCCCTCTGTCATCTTTTCCCTCTGATAGACTGATGCTCAGCAGGGAGGTGGGGTTGGTTTAGGTGCTACTGAGCTGGGTTTTCTGGGAAGTCTCCAGTGAGGTGTAGGAAAGGGGAACTGAGGCTTGTTAGGAATTTAAATCCAATTTAAATCTGAGAGTCTAAGCAAGGAAAAGTTTCTTACGCAAAATCCCTTCACCTGTTTGCCAATGTCACCATAAAGCTTGAGCACTGCAAAGCACTTAATCTCCAGCTAGCAGCGGCATCCATCCTCTCTGCTCCTCCAGGAGTTCTGTCCATTGTGCACCCTCACACGTGGCCACTGCACCACAGGTGCTCACTCATCCATGTCCTCACGCACATCCTCTTGCCTTTTGTTACCGAGTGCACGTGCTTTGCTTTCCTGTAGCGCTTGCTATTGCACCTCACATCACATCGCCAGAGACGTATTCTTCCCACAAGCACCCTGGCTACCCTGATTGTCCCACGAATAGAGAAGCTACCTGCACACATCCTCTTTTCTGCCATGTCACCCTCAGCCTGCAGCGCAAAAATACCTGTGCTGCTCACACAGAAAGAGCAAGCACGCACATACTCAGTTATGCCACTCTATGCAGACATGCTGCTGGAGCAGTAGATCGCATGGGAGTTGTGGCCGTGTTTCCTGCTAGGAGAAAGTCCATAGAGAAGACAAGGCTCTGCAGAGTCCTGCACACACTCAGAGAGCAAAGCATCCCTTCTAGGCATGTTACTCAGCCCAGCAAGAGCCTCAGGCAGCTCTTGGAGGTCTGTGCTGTAAGCACTGCCAGGGCTCTGCTCTGCTGGGTTTCTAGGTTGTGGCAGGAGTAGAGCACAAACTGATCCCACTGCATTTCATCACCCCTTTCTCTGGCAGTTCATCTTGGGTGCGTGTTTCCCATACCCACTGCATGTTCTTCATCATCAGTTTTGATTTATTTCTTACACGTAGAGCCACCCTGCTTCCTCTACCACCTTAGATTCACCCTATTTGCACAGTTATGAACATGCTTGTATATTCCCTAATAGACAGACAGACAGACAGACACACACACACACACGTTGGTCCCCTCACAAAACCGCCAAGCAGTGATTCATCTCAGGCTTCTCCCGGTTAGACGTGTGTTATTGCAGGGATGTGGGAAAAACTCTCCCCCGTAACAGAGGTGCTGGAGAGGGGACACCCCTTCTATGTGTGACTGATCCTCAGGTTGTCCAGAGACGATAGCCCAGGGAATCATGTGGGAAATGAGCAGGTACGACAGGCCAGAGGCTTGCAAAGCTCTTACCTGGGGGGTGCCACAACCGCAGAAAACAGAGCAGAGCAATTGTGAAAAATGCAATCGCTCGTTGAAGAACCATATAAGCCAGGTGAAACACAATGACAATTATGCTGATGTTTCATCAAAGCCCACAAGGAAAAATGCTTTTCAACACATTAGAAATTTAAGGGAAAATAGGCTTTCCCTTTTCTCTTTTTTGTGAAGTTTTAGGCAAATGCATTTGCTTTCAAAATGTTTCTGATTCTTCTTCTAACTGTCCGTTTTCTTACTTCTTCCCATTTTTCTCTATTCAGTGGTTTTGCCCCTGCAGAGCAGCATGTGGATGCAAATAACGGTGAAGAACAAGAAATGACCCCAAAACCCAGAAAAATGAAAATTACGATCGCTTGAGTTATTTTTCACCGTCCTAACAAAGTGAAAACGATTTTGAGTCACAGGAGCTTTTTGTTCAACCAGAAATGGTTCATTAACATCAGTTGCTATTTTCCATTCTCTCTGGAGTTCACTGTCCCAGGGGTTTTTGCTAGGGAGGATTTCAGAACATGGCTGGTACAAGAAGAACAATGAATTAACAGATGTTGTGGAGAACAACTCAGCAGATGTGCAGTTAGGTACGAACTGCTGGATACATGAGCAACTCCTATAGCTATAGTATAGCTCAAGGGAAAGCAGCAAGGACATAGGAGCTGTGATTATACCCGGCACTGATGTAGACAGAACAGAGATCTTCTCCTCAAATAAAGATCCATGAAGCCAATCCTCAAATCAGAGTGAAGGCCCCTGAATGTGTGAACGATATGCAATTGTGGAGAGTGATTAGTAATAATTAGCTCGCAGCATAATGGCAGTGCAAGTAGAGCAGTCCAGTGCTGGCACGGGTTGTGCTTACAAGCACAAGGGTGTGAGCAGCAGAAAGAGACTGATACAGAAATCTGTTGCAAGAGAAAGAATAGGTGTATAAGGAGAGAAGAGTGGGCAAGGATTGAGGTGCTTAGGTGGCAGATAGCATCTGAATATTCATCTTTCTGCTGTCTTTTTTTTGTTGTTGTTTCTAGAAAAGAAAAAGAATGAAAAGGAACAGAGAATAGTAATGAGAAAGAGAAATGACAGAAAGGGAAAAGAGTACAGGGCGGCGGACAGTCAAAGAGAAAGAATGAGAGACACAGAGATGCACATGCAAGAGCAGGACGGGGCAGGGAGTTAGGTTACTGAGTCAAACAGTGAAAGGGACAGTGAGCACTGAATGGGGAGCGGGTTAATTCTAAGAGAAGGACCCTTGTTTCGTATATGAGCAAGAAACTGGAGGCACTCCTTTTACCTGTCCATGACTGCCAGGGTCTCTCTCAGGTGATGGGATTGCAGAGAGGTTGTCTCGCAGGCTCCGGCTGTGCACCCCTCTGACTTGATGTACAGAAGTGCGGGCTGTCCCCTGTGTCCCCTCCCCATTCACCCCTATCTACCCCCCCCCCCCCCCGCCGGGTTTCATCGGGGTGTGGTTGAGGGAGGAGTTAGAAAGGTCTCCTGGAGCTGCAGGAGCTGAAGAGCAGAGGGTTGAGATGCGGAGGGGCACCAGTTCTGAAAGATGCTCAGCACCCATTGGCTGCCTCCCCCCCCCGCTGCTCTCCCCGCTGGGCCCTCCCTGCCTGCAAAATTATTCTGAATTTTTATCAATAACATAATGAGGCAGGAAGCATTGTCTGGTGGTTAGCGGGGGGCCTGGGAGCTCGTGTACCGCTAACGTGAATGTGGGCAAAACCACACCATCCCTGCGGGCCCCGGGTCACGCAGCTGTGCAGTGGAGACGGTGACGAGCCCTGCCCGCCGAGGGAGCTCTGCACAGCGCCCGCAGAGCCCAGCTGGAAGGAGCCCAGGGAATGCCAAAGTGCTGGCAGGCCTCCCCCTCCTCTGTGTCCCCCCGAAAGGCCCGGCAGCTGCTTGGCAGCGAGGGGCGACACAGAAGCCGAAGGAAGGAGTGAGAGGGACGCAGCTCCGGAGAGCCCGGGGTTTGACGGGGAGCACCTGGCCCCGCTTTGGCACCTGAATGCAGCCATGGGTGCCTGAGCCAGGCTGACATGCCAGGAGCGGTGGCGAGCCTGCATGGCAAAGCTGTGTGCAAAGGACCAGCGGGGAAGGACTCAGGGCCTGATCCTGCTGTTGCAGATGGCACCGGCACTGTGATCTGCCAGCGCTGGGGTGGCTGCCGGGACCCCCCACCCGGCGGCTGTGCCCAGCACGTGTGCGGCTGCACGTCACGCCCGGGCTCACGCTCAGGACGCACACGCTCTGCTCCGCTAACACCACACTCTGCCACCCGGGCTGTGCTCCATCACCGCCCCCAGCCCCTGCCGGGCACCCATCCCCTCTGCAGGGCTGGGGGACAGCCAAGGGAGGGGGCAGCGGGTCTGGCTGGGCAGGGTGCTGAGGAGGTAGCTGGGGGACATTCTGCTCTGTTTCTGCCTCTATGGCTGAGAAACAGGGTTTTTGTTTACCTCATGCTAGGGTAGTTCTTAATATTTTTTTCTCTGCTTGATTTACTTTTCGTATTAATTTTACTGGCTTTCAGCATGCTAGGACTGTGTGAAACCAGTATATGCAAACACATGAAAAGGAGAGACGAGTCGCCAGAACAGAGCAGATGACTCTAGCCCAGCACTCTGAGCGTACTTGTCTTTGAGAGCGGCTGGCATGGCACACTTCAGGAGAAGAAGTACTCCTGGAAGGGCCGGGGCTGGGCTGTCCGACTCCTTGGGGAAACGTCTGGGTAGGGCACATGCTCAGCGGCTTCACATTTTGGCAGCTGCATCGGTCTCAAGGGTTGTGGCAATTATCCTCTTTGGGGATCTGGCTGCTGGTGTTTGACCAAAGCTGGAAGAGCCTGCAGTCCTTGCGAATCCCTGTCCTACTGAACAGAATCAAAGGGGACGCTCCTGTTAATGAAACAGCTGGCCCCTTTCAGCCTTTGCCTTAGCAGCACCTTGTGACAAATCTCCTAGGTCAGACCAAGAGTCGTTTTGTCCCCCTTTCATACTAGTTTTTTCTTTCAATATTGCAAGAAGGATGTTTGTTACACAGGACATTAAAAAGAAAAAAAAGCAACACACCCCGGGAAATCTGTTTCTTAGACATCACAACTGTTTGTGTTCCATCAGATAAATTAAGGTAGTTTCAGCTTTATTCGTGTTGTGGCTCCTAATTTCAATAGGCAAAAGCTTGCAGAAAATTTTACATGACATTTTCTGCTCTGAAAGGAGCCAAGAAATATCTTCATGGCCAGCCTGGTGTTCCCCATAAATTAAATTTGTGCGTAATGATTTTCTCAAAGGTTTAACCTGTCAAGTCTCATAAAATATTTAACTAGATCCTTCTCTGGTCTTGCCTGTAAATGGAATTCACTCTTCCATGTTTAAAAGATCAGCACTTTTCCTTAAATATTGAGACCCTCTTTGCACTCCACCGAGGCAAAAAAGAACGAACAAACGTATGAACAGATGAACTGTACTTAGGTCACTCTCTGGCAGGGCTCTCAAATCTAAATACTGATGTAGGCTTTCTAATGCCATTTGTTTAGACCAGCAACTTCCCTCATAGTGGAGGTGTGAGTGCCCAAAGCCAGTGGCAGCGGTACTGTGCCTCCGGCTCTAATCCCCAGAGAAGAAACGTGTTAGTGTGGATGTATTTTTAGGGCCTCATGGCAAGCCCAGGGTGACAGTTGGAGAAGGACCCTCAGCTGCTATGCAGGACTGCCTAAAGCAGGAGCTGCAGTACCTTGCCAAGGCAAGACCTTGCTCATTTGCAGGTGTCATCTCTGCTCTGGTTAAAAATAAGTATTTTGGAAAACCATAGAAAGGTTGCTGGTTGCTGAACCCTAATCTAGCTGCTAGTCCAGCTTCCTCCCTGGCCTTAAATTGCCAAATCTTTAATATACAGTGCGACCCTTTTGGCTGGGAGCTAATGCACGAGGAGGGGTGCTGACCACTCTGGTTTTCCTTCCTTTCTGCTCAATGCAAACTTATTTGGTGAGGGGGCTATGGGTGGCAGAGAAAAACAATTTTACTGAAGATGACTCCATCTCTGCTTCTGATCAAAGCCCGGGTCAGTTAAAGGCTAGTGGGGAAGGCTGGAAAGGGTCCTGTGCTGGTGTGTTTGGGCTGTTACCTAGCAAGAGACACTGCTCCAGCTTATCAGGATCACAGAAGGATGTCCTAGCATTGCTTCAGGCTTCTTGTGTTCAGAGCTCTATTCCCTGTCTTGAAGTGAGAACAGCAGAGAAATAACAGCAGCCTGAAGAGCAGTGGTTAGGTGTAAGGGGTGAGGAGGAGTATCACCATTACTGTTACTAAAGATTCAGAAAGAGAATTGCTAAGAAATCAGAGAGCAAAAATGTGGTGAATAACTAAAACTAATTACCTAGCCCCAAAGCAGAGGAGAGGTTGCTTGTTTAGTCAACAGGAAGCTGCGTGTTGGTGTGTGTCGATATAAATACATATTTATTTTTTCCATTCACCCTTTGCTCAGAAATCGCATTTTGAAACAAGCGCCGACATCACCATTTGGTTGGTTCTCGGGCTGCACACAAGAAACGCAGACACCTGCTTCCCCTCGCCTCAAGTGAAAACCTCAAGCAGAAAAACTTTCTCTGCTCCACAAGTGCTGATGCACCACAGACACTGACTTGCAGCGAGACCCCGAGCAGGGGAATAGCAGAGTTCCTTGCAGTTGGGCACAGGCATATAAATAAGCTGATATGCGTATTTATTATAAGCACATACAATGTAATATGCTTACTTAATATAAGTATATATTAACTATAAGCATATACTAAAGTGCTTATTTATTATACAAACAGTACAATATATTCTGTGTTCATTCCACAAAGACTCATCACCCTATTTTGAACGACAGACCCAACACATCGGTAGCACACTTGCTCAGGCACCTCTGCCAGGCAGAGCACTCGCATGACTCCAGTCCTGGGTGTAAGAAAAAAGCCATGGTAGATGTAGAAGCAGCTTGCTGCCTAGGACATGGGGCGAAGGGCCTTGTCCCTAGAGCTGCCAACTCATCTTGTGACACAGCTGTGGATGCCATACCTAGGGAGAAGTTTTCAGCAGTTGCATGACCAAGCACTGCCTTTGGTGGTGTGGAATATGCAGCACCACGGAGATGTACGAAAGCTGTGAGGATGAGGATGAGGATGAGGATGAGGATGAGGATGAGGATGAGGATGAGGTCTGCCTGGAGTGAACATCACAGGTGTGGGAGGGTGTGTGTGTAGTGGGGGGATTGCAAATGCAAATCTGAAGCACTGTGGGGTGAGTGTCACTGAGGCTACATCTAAGTTAGACAAGAGCAGGGACCCCAGCTTGTGAGACGGAAGTGGGAAGGAGAGAAGGCAGGAGTTCAAGGTGTATAGGAGTGCTACGGGGAGTGTAGGTTTATGAAACCTGGACCCCTGTGCTGTGCACTGCTGCATGCTGCAGGATTGTAGATGATGCCACTGATAAAGAATTGAGGGCACCTGGTTGCTGAGTGTGCGCTAAGATTATATGTTATTATGTGTTTTACTAGCAATTTGGCTTTCCAGGCTTGCACTGCAAAACCTTTACCTGGAGACTTGACTCATCGTTTATTTTTGTTCCACTGTTGAGCTTGTTTTGGTGCTGGGGGATGAGGCAAATTAGGGTGAAACTATTGAATTGAGTACACATTTTTCAACCCTGTGAGTGCCTCTCATTCCTGCCCTGCAGCTCTGTGCTAGCCCAGCCTCAGCCTCCTTATAGGAACTAATGACCCTTAATCCTGACTCTGTGAGCCCAGAATTTTTTCTCTTCCTACCTGTATTAATTCCGCTCCCCCCTCCCACGTCTCTAGGCAGCAGCGGCTCCATCCCTTGCTACCAGTGACTGACACCGGCTGGAATCACCAGCAGGAAGGGAGGAAAGGGGCTGGATCGGGTTGAGGATTTTGAAACCTAGTGAATGGCTCCCCCACAGTGAATGCAGATAAATGTGACCAAAGCCCAAGCACTTGCACTTGTCCTCAAGTGTCCGCTCTAGCTTGAGGCTAAGTGGTTGGCAGCTTATCTCATTTACACTAAGAAAAACAGAGTCTGCAATCAAAGCAGAATGCACCTTCCCCACGCTGAGAGCTGGGTGTGGGGAAGCACCCACCAGAGCTGCTTGCACCTCGCTGCTTCCCACAGCAGCGCAGCTCCAGCCTCCAGCGCACCCTGCCCAGCTGACTTGGCTTCTGCCGCCGTGCTGCGCAGGCCTGGAGAAGACCCTCTTTTTGCACAGGGAGCTGCAGGCTGTGTTCTAGTGTTACTCCGTTCTCCTACAGCTCAGCCCCCTGGTCTGGGCATCCCAGACTCTGCTCCAGATCGCATTTTCCCCCTCCTTAATGGAAGGCACTGGCTTCATATCTCTGTAATCATCTGCTAGTCATGGGGAGAAACTTGGTTTTGCACCACAGTTTTTCACAATGAGACTCACCTTCTAGCTGCGGTTAAGGTTTCACAGACACAAGTTGCCTATTAGCTCCTGTTTGTGCAGTTGCTGCAGCTCACGCTACCCGGTGCAAAAAGAGCTTGCACCTGGGGCCTGGGTGGTAAATCCTGATTTTAGTTTCCCTGTTGTCTTTGGAGAAGCCCTTTGCAGGAGAGGTTGGGATAGAAGCGCTTGGAAGCTCACTAAAGAGCAGCACATTGCATGTTCCTTGCCTTGGAGTCATGTGTCGTGTTCCCTGCAGTTGTACAAGTTTTCCTTGTCTGGAGGTCCTCATGAGCAGTATTCTTGCATCTTACAAAATTTTCTTATCAGCAAAGCAATTATTTTCAGAAGATTCAAGGTAGTCTTGCTACTTCTTCACTTCCTCCTCCCAGAGTTCAGAGCTGCTCCTGTGCTCTCATCAATGGCCACATCCAGAAGGTTTGTGGAATGTCACCACTAACCTCCACTCCCTAATGCCAAAGTAGAATCTGACACCTTGATCCTCTTCCAGGGGGCCCAGTGCTCTTGGCAATGGGGATGGAATGGGAGACCCACCCTGAGGCCAATGGAGAGAGGGGGAAAGGGGTGAAAAGTGATTCTCATTTCACACATGACGAGGATCTCCTCCTTTGCTGTGGTATCTCTGCTGTCTTCCTTCTTTGCTAGTGCACTGCCGTGCCTGGCTGTGCTGACTGTTAGCGTCAGTTAATTCTTTAGCCATGACCACATGGGAGGCTCCCAAGTTTCTGCTGTAAGCAGTGAGGTCTGAGCTGTGACACACTCGAGCTAGCTGACCAGGCAGGGGAGGGTATCCGAGCATCTGAGAACTTCCCAGCTAATTTCATAGGATTTTAAAATGTCCATTTTGTCCAGCCAAAAGCATGGGTTCTGCTTGGATGAAAAGGCTGGTAGAAGCTCCTAGTAAGCAGGGGAGAGAAAGAAGAGGAATAATCTGAAAAGGAAACAAAGACCTGGGAAACTACCGATTAGGAATTATTAACAGAAATTTTAATTCACTGGTGCCCATTGGTTTTACACAGTACTTGTAGCATTGTTTCTGCTTGCCACTCAGATGTGCCCCCAGAACAGCTATATCTCTCTAAAATATACAGCCCTTGCATTCACATACACAACCAGTTAACTTCCCTTGCCCCAGTCTGTACTCAGTGAGGGAACACCATGTCCACTCATCGCTTCTACCATTTCTGTGCAGGTACCGGTAGGGTAGGGCACAGGCACATTTACTTTCGGGTGGCTAGCTTGGTCGCATCCCAGTTTGGAAAACTGGTAGCAGGACCAAAAAAGCTTACAGATTGAAGAGCTAAAATCTGCCCTGAAGCAGGGCCCCTCTCAGGGAACAGAAATTGCAAAGGGGCTTGCAGAGACTATGAAGGGTTCAGATGCCTTTCCTAAACTAAACCAAAGGGAAACTACAGAGATACCAGCTGATGGACAGCGGAGCCAAGAGAAATGGTGTAATGATGGTGCTGGGGCTCAAGCAGAGCTGATGAGATAATTACTTGTTACCACGATGTGGAGAGTCTCAGGAACGACTGCATTCACACTGCACCAGGCAGAAAAGAAACTCACGAACTATTTCTCCACAGCGAGGACTAGGCTGGAGGCCAAGTCTAAGCTGCTGCAGAAGAAAACAGGTTTTATTTGCTAATCCATAATAATGGCCAACACCGCTTGCTCCAGCTGATCTGTGCTATTTGGGTACCAGACAAAGGACACACTGAGGTGCAAGCATTTCCCAGTGGGTGTGTTTGCTGATACCATCTGGCTTTGGTGCTACAAGGGAACAGTCAGAGCTGTAAGCCTCACAGGAATGCCGTCAGCGTGCAAAGACTTTGTAGGTGCAAGGCACCCAGTGCAAGAAGTGGCAAGCTGACGTGCATCAGTGTGAAACCAAAACCTTGGTCAAGATGTCACGCTGGTAGGCTGTGCTGGCTATCATGTTTGAAGCAACTGCCGCTGCAGGTGCCGCTTCTGCTCCAGCCTCTAAGGCACCAGCTAAGGCACTGGAGAAGGTGGCATGAGAATCCAAGTCCTGCAAGCCCCCACTCTCCAGCGGGGCTGATTTAAGGGCAATGACTGTCTCCCAGAAGCACAGAAGAACTTTCTCTCACCACTCTGAAAGGGAACTGAAGGCAACGCAGTACAGGACAACAGCTGCACCAGGCTGGGGCTCAGGAGCCAGGCAAGAGCAGCACAAGAAGACTTGGTACTTCTAGCTCCTTCAAACTCAACAACAAGCCAAGAGGAAGGTGCCAAGAAGGCAGCAAAGGGCAAGAACCACCTGTTCCTTGACTGGCACTGCCAAGAAGCCCCGATTACCTGCGGCTGTGAAGGAAATCCCAAGGAAAACCAAGAAACTGGCAGCCACCGTGGCCAAGAAAGCAATGAAGATCTTAGAGAATACGAAAGCCGACAGACAAAAAAAGGCAAAGATCCAGCTAAGGGCAAAGCAGTGAAACCCAAGGCTACCAAATCCAAGGCACAGCAACAGAAAGTGTCCTCAGGCTGAGAAGGCAGCGCACAAAAAGTAAATGCTGTATAAGCACAGACAGAGTGTCCTGCTTCAGGGACACAAAATGTAAATCCTTTAATTGAACCATTGATTTTCATCATGTTTTGTGTTTTTTAACACAGTTTCACCAAAGGAAGAGAATTAATTGTAATAATTACAATTCCTTGGTTTGCTATAAAACTCAGGCTTTGTATGAACTAAATGTTTCTTCTTGTT
Source organism: Falco cherrug (assembly GCF_023634085.1). NCBI lineage: Eukaryota > Metazoa > Chordata > Aves > Falconiformes > Falconidae > Falco > Falco cherrug. The sequence goes on from NC_073701.1 coordinate 8,641,403, forward strand.
TTCTTCACTTGTCTGCAGCAGTGTTGTGGGGGAGATGGGGACAGAGTCTGCCCACAGCAAAAAGAATAGAGGCAACAGATGAAAGCTGCAACAAAGGAATTTCTGATCTGACATCACGAAAATATTCTCCATCTTAAATGTGGTGCAGCACTGGAACAGGTTGTGGATTCTCTGTCCTTGCTGACTTTCTCAAAATTCAGCTGGACAAGGCTCTGAGCAATTTGATTAGCTTTGAAGTTAGCTCTGCTTGGTAAATTTCAACATAATTTTTGCTATGATCTTAAATGAGAAGGTATACTATCTCAACAACGACATTTATTTTTGAAAATGCACAGCTTCATGTACATTTATTCTTATATTTAAGCAGGTAAGTTCTGACATTACTTATTATTTAGACCCATTTGTTTGTTTATTAGATTACTTAGACCCATGTTTGTTTATTAGATTTTGACAAGCTGTATCTGTATGGAAATTGCAATCTTAGTAAAATGCCCAAAACAGCATTCTGAAAGAGGATTTATTAATTAAGTGAATATATTAATTAAGTGAAGCCTTGCTCTACTGATGACTTTCACCAATTCAGTTTTTTAACATACTTCAACATAGTAGCAGTGTGTACATGCAGCTTGCATTTTAACTGATATAATTTATATTATTGAAAACACCTTTATTTGAAAAAAACGTTTACATTATGAGCAAAAGTGGACAATCAAATTCATCCATGATGTTTCACACACTTTTTGAACAGGTCTTTTTTTAACGTACTAAAATCCAGCTCTCTGTTTTGTGGGAGATTATTCCAGCTTGCTACATTACGAGGGGTGAGGATGGCAGGGAACAGAGGGAAATGCAGCAATACGCTGAAGATCAGAGAGTAGGAGATGAAGAAGAGATCCAGAAACAGAATTCAGATTTCCTCTGCCCCAGTCAAGGGGCTGCTCACAACTGGACAGATGTACACTGTCTAACAATGCCAGACCATGGGCTGCCAGGAGTAAACGTTATGGCATCATGCACCTTTTAAAACTTATTTTAAAAAAAAACAAACCAACTTTTTTAAAATTTTAAACTAAAATCCATTTTGTTTCAACCCGGCTATTCTTTACGTAAGAGGTGCTCTTTCTGGACGGGCTGCAAGCACCACTCCCCTCTGCAAAGCCAGCCTGCAGCCCAGCCGGCAGAATGCTCCTGAGGGATCCCTCCACCCTTGGAGGCCTGATGACAACACGTTTTATTGTGCTGTGGGTTCTTGTGGACAAGATCCAGGTGACACGGAGCTTCTAGGTGACGTGGCAGCTGCTTCCAACAGCCTCCTCTACTTTTCCCACAGCACTCCCCTTCCTCCTCTCCTTGTTTCTGCAACCAGCGGCCACCAGCTCAAGACACGCGGTTGCAGTTCCCACAGCGCACACGGTGACCTGAGGTGCCATCTCCCCTCCCTGCTCTGATGAGTGTGTCTTTCCCTTCAGAAAATCCTGAGCTTGGCAGCTGAGGGAGCCAAAGTGTGTGAGAACTGGAGGGCAAGAGAAAAGGGGAGCTGGCATGGGCCAAGCACTGCCCCCAAGCCCACTGGGCAATGCTGCGTGCCACCTCATTGAGCACAGCTCCTGCTGCCCACTTCATCCCCACTGTCCTCCTCACTGTGTTTCTTGCTCCAGGATAAACTTACCAACAGAGAAGAAAGAGGAAAATAGGGGCAGAGAACAAAGAGGAGAAGGAGAGATGGGAAGGTGGAACAACTCTTGCTTTCCAGGTGCAGCAGAAAGCCCACCACGCGGCCAGCTTCCCTCATCGGGATCTCCAGCTCCACAGACCCAGCAAAGCGAGGTAGTGCTTCAAACTGGGGACCAGACATCAGAGCACTGGCCTTGAAACAGCAGCATTCAAACTGGCAACAGCAATTGGTACTCAAGAGATGCGACAGCAAAATAAACAAGAACAACGGTTGTAGGGGAAGTGACTGCAGGCCATCCAACTCCTGCTCCAGGTCAGAAGAGTTTGTGAAAATCAGCCACAAACCCTAGATCATGCTTCTGAAAGGGGACTCTGGCAGTGTGCTTTGAGGCTACTCCACCTTCGTGAGAAACAGATCCAGCTGGAGCTATATTTAAAACCATCTTCCCCGCTTACAAGAGATGGCAGCACCCAGAAACCAGCACCACCGCGCCAGGACAGTTCAGGTGGGAACAGCAGGGGAGGTAAATGTGTGTGTGGGGGGTAAGTGCTAACCAAGATGGGGAAGCCTGTCTGCAGACCCCAGTACTGTAAGGAAAAGAATAAACCGAATTACCAAAAGCCGATGGCATGTCACACTCTGCTCACAGTCAGTGGAACGCACTGATAGAGGGACACCGCAAAGGCCAAGAGCTCATGAGTCCGAGCAGGATCAGGCCAGTGTGGTGGGAACAGCACCTACGGCCACTCGGGTTCAGGCTGTTTTCATTGTAACCGTCCAAGACAGGGACACCGCAGCGTGAGCCAAGGAGCATCGATTCCAGGGGACAGTGTTGCGCAATAACCTGCATTGTGTGGTTTAGTCCTGAAGAATTATGGCCCGTGGTCAGAGGCAGTTTAATGGCTAATTTGGGTCACAGCCACTTTTGTTCTAGAAATACCATCGAAATGCAGACTTGACTGCTTGCACATGAAGACACTGCCTAGTCCCCCCTGCTCTGACTGCTCCATCTTTTTGACCGAAATCTGCACAGTCAGTGCCGGATAAATCTACGCAAGTCAGGAATTCAATGAAAGAGAATTTTCCCCATTCCTTTTGACCTAATGTGCGATGTATAATGTAGTCTTTCTGTTGTTCCCATTACTGAGTTACATGGCTCTAGCAAACAAATTCTTCATTGCTTACATTCTGATTTTTCACAGCTCTTCTCTTCTTTCAGCCATCTTACCATTTTACCTGGAGATGGTAATTCTCTACCGGCAAGCCATGGCGCACACACGGTGAAAAGATGTGTTCTCAGTGCAAATCTCATGGGCTGGGGGGAGTTATCCCTGTGTTCAGCAGCTGTCAACTGTCAGGAGAATCTAGCACAGCTATCCACGGGAAAAAAATGCTGAATTTCTGTATCCCTAGGAAAAAGAATTAACTCCCACGAAGCCCTGTGATTCACGAGTGAAGGGAGGGTGGCAACAGAGGACTGGCCAGCCGGGAGCGAAGAGATCCAAATGCAGATTTGGGCTGGAGTCAAGTCTCCCCACAAATGTGGAGGAAATACAGCTAAAGACAAATAAACCCAAACACATGAGAGTTGCCAAGAATAACAGGAAATAAATTTTCTTTTAATATTTTTGTGTGCATTATATGGACTCTAGCATTAAAACAGTGTTCTCCTGGAGAGGGGCACCTCTTCCTGTCCCTGCTGAAAGCAAGCAACAGGAGGGCTTCTAACCATTCTCCAAACTGTATGAATGTTAAATTTCTATATACTGTACAGTAGCTATGTTATACAGTTATATATCTATATTATATCAGCTTACATTCAACTCTAAATACAGAGTGGAGACTTGACCTAGCCCAGTTTCCAAGAGCTCCTTCTCCATCTCATCTCCATCCCACCTTCCTCCATGCAGGCAAAATCCACAGGCATCCCAGCACAGAAGTCAGTGGCTGCCAGTGGCTTGAATGTCTTTGAGATCAAGCTCTCCGTGCTCTCCTCTCCACAGAAATGTGCACGCTCAGTACAGAGAAACTCCTCCTCCCTCCCTACTCTCATGAACCTCTGGAGTACTCAAGAGGAGCATCACCCTCTGTGTAGGGGTGCAATGCCCCTGTCTGTAGGACGAAATTCCAGTCACTGCATAACTTGGAATTCTTTCTCCTGTATGCTGGATTAATATAGAGATTTAGCCCATCTGTGCCCGGTTTTGACCTTTTATGGAACAATTCTGTGTCTGCACAGGGCACCTTCCCCTACACACAAGATGTAACCAGCTTCTTGCTGCATACAGCAGAAATCCCAGTCCTGAGGACAGGCTCCTGCCTCATTGTTTTGCTCTTTTTTTTTTGGAGATGTCTCTGGGCAGCAAGCTGTCCCCGGTACTGTGTGACCCCGGCTCTGTGCAGCAGGCCAGTGCTCCTGCAAGGCGGAATGGTACTCGGCTCAGCAACACAGTACGTGATGTGACAGGGCTGAATGCCTGATCCAGCAGACTGGCTCTCTGTCGGTTGGAACAATGCTTAGAGATCCTAGGGACAGGGTCTTGCTGATCTTCTGTTGCAGTGAGCTAAACTGCTCAGCACCGCTGGCCCACAGAATCGTGCCACTAACAGTCACACAGAGCGATTAACACACTTCAGATTGCCCCTCCCCACTCACCCTACCCAGTCTCATAGTGAAAACTGCCCATATACCTCAAAATGTTCTCCATGCATCTGGAAAACAAAGTTCTCGAGCAGACCACAGACATCCAGTGCTACCAGACTGAATTCTTTTCCCCAGGTTGGCCTGCCTTTATAAGCACTTACACCTGCAGATTCATTTACCTCCCCACCAGCACCTGGCTCTGTGCAGGTCAGCACAGCCAGAGAACCTTTAGGAAAACCCAGCGATCCCAGATAATGATTCTTCTCCCACATCCTATTCCAGTTTGTGACTTCCTTCTGCTTTGCACAGGAGCTCCTGGGTCAGGAGGTAGGAACTCGAGTGGAGACATTAAAAGCAGGCTCAGCAACTGGAGAATGTGGAGGTAGCCAGACCAAGACAAGTCACCAGGACAACCTAATTCATTGCAAGTTCCCAGTACTGCGAGGACATACACAGGGGTTCTTTGGGGGCTCCCTTGGCCTTGGGAGCGGAGGCAGCCATACTTACTGCTCCCTGGAACTTGCCTGAAATGGGCACCAAGAGATTTCTTCAATGGGAAGGGAGGGACAGAACAGGGGAGGGGAGAGGAGAGGAGGGAGAGGAAGAGGCAGCACTCTGTTCTGATGTAATCTTTTTGAGAAAAATATAATGCCATATGAAATCCAGAATTCCTGCTTTTGGTAGCAGTTGTGTGCGAGGGAGGCAATGGGCTTGAGACAAAGAGCTTCCCAGAGGTAGTTATAAATGATCTGCTGCCACACAGGGACAATGAGGTTTGCCTTGGGTTGAGGACAGCTCATCTCCCAGTTCTGTCACTTCTCTGAGGCCAGCAGACATGGGAGAAGGCTGTGCTATCACACAGCAGACTCAGTGGCTCAGGAGGACCAGAGAGGCTCAGGCTGATCAACCATATCCAAACTCATACTGATGCCATGAAAGAAACCCAGGCCAGGAGCCCTGCGGCAAAAAGGTCTGCACGTCTGCACTCCTTCACACAAGATGCAGCTTAGGGCATCTGTACTGCTGGAGAGGGCTACAACCTGTCCCCACGTCTGCCTCTCTGTGGGGGCAAAGCAAGAAAAGATGCAGCACATTTATAAGGACCTCTGGGAAATGAGCAGTTCATGGCCTGCCAAACAAGAGTTTGAGAGAAAAAAGGGGAGCATCCCACATCCTCAGCAACAGATTTAGAAGATGACACCAGCCACCACGACAGACTAGCAGAGAGGGGACTCTGTACTGCAGCACCTGAAGAAGAGGATGTGGGGGAAGGCAAAGAAGCAAGGAAATGGTGGGGAAATCACAAACAAGAAGGACTTGTCTTGGGTTATAGGTAGTGGATGATGATTTCTCTTCTCTCCCTTCCTTTTTCTCTCCTACTGTTGGTAGCTCACAGAGCATCAGGCCTTCTGCGTTGCTGCTCCAGAAGTTGCCTGCAAGGGAGATGCAGGGGTTGCCCAGATCGGCGGAGACGTCGAGAAGGAAGGCCAGCCAGCTGGCGACAGATCTCATCTGAAGACATAGCAGACACACACAGGTTGACAGATAATCAAAGCTTCCTTCAAATTCTTCACTACTAAAATAGTTAGAGCTACATCCTTCACTACATCTACCAACTGTTGGAACTGCTGAATCCTTATATACATGAGGCAAGTGAGCAAGTCCTTAGGCTTTCAGAAATTTCCTTCGGGCTTTATTCATGTACAATACATATTAAAATCACTCATATTTTGCTGCAATAAAGACTGGATCCTGTTTCTATTCATGAACAGAAATATCAAGAGTTACTCTTTAACCTCAAAGAGTTATGGTTTGGGTTGGGGCTAGCAGAGCATGGTCAAGACCGAGGAAGGCAGAGTGCTGATAATTCTTCGTAGTACAGTATCTACTTTCCAGTGTTTTTTATGGCATGCATACTGGATGCAAGGCTGCACTGCATTAGAGCTCCCCCAGACGAAGTCCAGGGAAACCACTGCGTATGGATTGGTGTTGGGTAATTAGTTAGCTTGGGGACTCTTATCAGATGGCTGCAGCTATTCTTCCAGGGTAGCCTGTGCTATCACTCACCTTGCATGACTTCATTCTCCTTGCAGACAATGCGAGAGCACACCTCCTTGTTTATTATGTACATGCGACGCACACTGAGGGATCACCAGGTACGTGCCAAGGACACGACAGGCACAGACACCCAAAGAAACAAAAAAGGGATACAGGCAATAAACATGTATATTCACTGGTGAGGAGGCAAGTCCTAAATTTTTAGAATTAGTTAGTCTAGAATAAGACTGTTGTCAATAGAACAGTAATCTTTGTCAAGACTTCATGAAATGGTCAAATACCTTAAATGTGGATTACAATATAGGGCACACTGCAGCTTCTTAGTGCTGCACAGTAATAGTTATTGTGCTGGTTTAATTAATCACCCTAAAAGGACACTCTGAGGATAGGATTCATCTCACCAGCTGGTTCTCTGAGGGAATTTCTAGTCTTTAAAAGAAACAATTACTGAACTGGACATGCTGTTGCTGGAGAGTTTTTAGGGCTTTTCTTAGGGACTGCTAGTTTCTTACCTTGTAACACAGAGATAGCTTATACACTGCTTTACTGGTTTGTGAACAGAGTACAGGCGTGTGCAAGGGAACTTTTCTTCACGACAATCTGGAAACAGACACACACACACACACACAGAGGTGCGATCCAGCATCGTTGGCAGGTGCCCTCATTCTGGCACACACATAACTTCCTCACTAGGTACTGCCTCCCAGGCTTCTAGGGAAGGCCCCATGCCTCTATTTTCCACTCTCTTGTGAGAGATGAGGATGGTTTAGAGAAGGAGAAAATAAGGCAGACATTTCTGATCCCCTTGCCTCATAAAACAAAAGCAAGGGGAAGTAGATTGAATAGCAAAACAAGCCCACTGGGAATCCTGAACACAGAGTACTGGGACCCTCAACATATGCTGTCAAGGGGAAAGACACAAATAAACAAAATGTAAATTGTAGTTGCATGTTTAAGACATGTGTTTCTTACTAGATCTGCAATCTCACACTTCAGGACACAAATCCAGTTCCTTCCTTTTCTGGACAATCAACCCCATAGCTAACTTTGATGGGTATTCTTGCATTTCCTTCTGAAACGCCAGATCTTGGCCACTGACAATGACAGAATATTGACCCAGTGTATCTGGTCTGGTGATCTGCCAGCTCCTCCCAGGCATGCCACCCAGGGGAAGACTTCAGCTTCCACTAGTGTCATTCTCCAGGACTTCTAACTCAAGCAACAGGGTGAAGGGAATTTTCCAGGAGACAAAGCTCAGTGCTCGGCCAGCACCTCCCTGAAGAGGTAACAGGGTGGGTGAAAGTGGGTCTGGGAGGGGGTGGAGGCAGCAAACATCAACGTACCTGATGAAGCTGTTGTAGTTTCGCTGTCAGACTGAACTGGAAGACAGAAGGTAGCAAAGTTAGTGTGATTTACCATGATTCCATCCCAGACATCAGCTTACTTAAAACAAGTAACTGGAGAGCTCCTTCAAGAGCCCTCCACTGTAACTTCTAATGTGGAAAAAGATTTCATTGTTACCAACATAAAACCGTAAGAGAAGGTACAAATATGAATCTAGTGCCAGCTACCCAGCCAACAATGCTAAAAATCTGTCCAAACTTTACTATAAAGCATTACCACTACTGTTCAAAATTACACTGTAAGGGCATCTTGGCTTATAATTCAAAAGATTGGGTAAATGTATTTATTTGTGCTAAATACCATCCATCTAGACAAGAAGTGAAGGAGCCTGTGACTGCCTCTTTCTAAGGAACAGTGACTCTATAAGAAACAGCATCCCCAGATCACTGGTTCTTTAATGTCCCTGACAAAGGGTCAAAAGGAAGTTGGTTTATCATTCCCTCTGATAAAGCAACCCACCTGTACCACAGTAAACCAGTACGTTTTGTTATTTACCCAGTGACGAGCTGGAAAGGAACTCGGAGGACCAACTGTCAGGCACAAGTTCTCATCAACAGTGATAGAGGACTTCTGCTCACATGCCATAGTGTCAGTCAGAAGCATAGGCAAAACACATGGGTGTAGAGAGGAGTCGTCTTTTGGGCATCAGGGCTGTGGTTAGGGGCAGTCAGGGATGGCAGGGCTCTCTGTGCCAGGGACTGGGCAAGGAGAGGGAAGGGGGTTCCGCAACATTTGACTGTGAACTAAGAATAAACTCACCAGGACTAAGAAGTACAGGTGGTGTGACAGCTGCAGCTGGAAAAAGAGAAGATGTTCTGAAAGATCTTAATTTGAGTTTTCAACATCTTTCCCCCTCCTACAGTCCTGCCGATGGCTCGCCACTCCTGACCAGTAGCCATTCCACATCTGGTTCGTAGACAACGCTAGTTGCAAAGTTGTTATCATCTGACTTGTCAGAGTAACTGCAGGCTTTCCCCGTGAATATGCTGCGTGTCCTAGGGCTGATAGGATGCTGTAGAGCAGAGATGGGTCCCACAGCACGTCCTTTGTAAAGGCTTCACATATAGCCTTTTCAGGTTTAGATGTCGGTTAGCCACTGCCAGTTTGGTCTGTACACCAACTCTTATCTACCCTCCTACAGACTGTCAGGTCTCACACACTGAACGCAAGACTGACATGGGTTGCTTTCACCTCCCACTCCCATCAGGAAGATCATGCACCTTGCATATACAATACTGTGCCTCCACTTTTCTCCTCCAGTGTTGTCCCATGACAACTGGCCAGCTTGACCCACAATACTCTATAGCCAGCTGACGAGCAGAGTTCCAGGGCAGAGGAGAGACTCTGGAACTGCTGTGCTGGAGAACAGGGCACCGCTCTTGGATGAGCTCTCCTACACAGCACATCTCCCAGAAACAGCCAAGCGTTGCTATCTCTCCTTTATCTTTTGAACCACATCACTGACTGCCCTGCCTGGTCCCCTCACCTCAGAGGAATGTATCTGAGAGACTTCCACAGCCGAGAGAGAAACCATTGCCCAGGCCAGTGGTGCCGGATTCTAAACAGGACTCATACGGAAAAAGTACGGAGGCTCCTTCTTGAGCCTCTGGCCCTCTCCTCCATTGCCCACTGAGCCTGGCAGGATTACTCTGTCTTGTAAGTGCCTACACTCCTGTCAGCTCCGCATCCTTCCCCTGGGGCTGTCTGCACAGCAAGGCTTGGCTCTCAGGAGGCGTATTGCATGCTCTAAGTGCTGTCTTCCCAAGTGTCCTTCATTTACCCTACTTTTCACATACATTTTGCTGCCCCCCAGTGACATAGCTGCGGGCACTGCGGGGAAGACAGTACTAAAAGAACAGTATTTCCACCTCCCCATCATCCCACCACTGCTCAGTTTGCTTTATCACAGTTTTTTCGGGGGGGTTGCCACCTCTGTCTCCTGAATGCTCAAGCATAGCTGCTAGCTGTCAGCACACACCCATGCAACCGGTGCCACAGTGCTGCCCGGTTAACAGGTGAACCTGACCAGCTTTTCTCCCTTGTCATTTAGCCTCTTCCTTCCTGCAACCTTCTCTGGAAGCCCAGGCTGCGTGAGCTTTGGATTTCATGGCTTCCTGCAGTGTAAATAGCTTCAGAGAGCCCTGGTACACCAGGTGAGATCAGCATTTTCTTGGAGAACAGACAATTAAGCCGCCCTAAATTCATCTCCCTGCACAGAGCACAGAAAGGACTCCCAGATAGCCATAAATGCTGAAAGAACACTACTACATGTCAACAGTGGGGGAGTTTCTGAGCATAATGCATAATTTCTGAGTTTATGTAGGCAGCAGTAAAGGGGAAAAGAAGCCTGAAGTTGCCAAGACATTGGAGCTTACCGGAAGTGCCGATAAGAGAGTCGGTGCTAATTTCACCTGGAAAAGAGAGAACGTCCTTGAGAGAGCTTGTCTTTACTTTGTGGTCCCTTATATAGCTAGCTTGAATTAACTTGGCTGCCACGGTATGCTCATGAGACAGTGGGATCCAATCCAGTAAATATATAAATAAACACAGTACCCCCATCCCACCCATATCCATCCCCCTTTTCAGTGACTGGCCTGAGACTGGATTTCTTAGTGCACATTGCATCATCCCTTACTGAACTCTGGATTCACATTCTGATTTCTCAGATATGGCCACTGTGGGCATCTCAATGAGAAAGATGAATCTGAAACAAAGGCACTGATGGCTCCTGCAGCAGTAGGACAGACAGCTGAGGCACCCCTGCAGAGGAGGGAGGCAACTCCAGAACCTGCCCTTGACTGCAGAAATGCATCAGCAGATGAGATTCTTTGAAAGGCAACTGATGGCAAAGCTGGAGTAAGCGTGATAGAGGGAAGTGTGAAGGACAGGGAAGCTTGGCGGACATGTTTTAGGCTGGCTTCTGAACAGTTTTCCAGGAAGTCCCAGGTATTACACATGACAGGATCACAGCTGCAAGATGTCTCATGGCTTAGCCACGGGCTTAAGTCTGGAGAAAAGGCAGACCCTTGTGGCTCTTCTGGGTGCTGAAGCATGATGCAAACATACATTCATTTTATCTTATTGTGCCACAGAAATGGAAGAAGGTCCAGAGGGCTAAAGCAATTCACCCTCAGCAACACAGCCAGTATGAAGACCAGTCAATATCCTTTCTCAGTGGCCTCACTGCTAAAGCATCATGCCATTTGTGCACCCTTTTTCTTGGGATTTTCCCTAGCAGTGGTAGAGTTCCCGAACCATCTCACATCTGAGGAGTTATCAGCTCTTGTGGATCTCCCAGAATCCTGTGAACATAACTTCATGCACTTGAGCTAAGTGTTCCGGACCCCAGCACTAGTGAATTATTTGTAAAGAACTCACAACACTTAGCAGGTTGTCTTGGAGGGCTTATTTAATCTTCACTGAAAGGCAAGCTCACAAGGTCAGAGGCAAGGAAAGAAAGAACAGCATTTTCAACTAAACAGGCTGTAACTCCACAGGACTGCTGGGTCACATGAACAGTACTTAGCACATAGCACGCCTGTAATACTTACCAGTTGCACTTTCCAGTTCTTGTCCATTGACCACCCATGGAAACCAGTCTGCAAGAGAAGAGGGGAGTGAGGAAAGGACAGAGGGAGGGATTTCTATAGTCTGCAGGCTTTATGAAATTTTTGAGATGTTTATCTGTCCGGGAGACACCACCACCCCCTGCTGGAGAGACAGATGCTGTCCTCTCTCTGCCTCAGCCTCCACTGCTGGCTGGGTTTGCTCTTTAAAGACTTGTGGATCCAGTGGGTCCTGATCCTACCCCTGCTGCTTCCATAGGGTCAAAGGCACAGGGACAAGATAGTAAATGCCTCCAGATCTGCTACCAGACTTCGCATTTCTGAAACCCCATTTGATGCATTTCAAAAATAAATTGCACTTTGCCTCCCTGCTCTTGAAGTTGGTCAAAATCCTATCTCTATTTTATAAAAGAGGAAACTGAGTCACAGAAATAATTTGCTTGGGGTCACAGATTGAGTCATTGCCACATTAAGAAACAGACCACAGCTTCTGTAGCTCCTTAGGCAAGTAATCATCTGGTTCGTCATCCTGCCTGGCTACGGAGCATAAAGCAGATCTTTCCCCTCAGCCCCTGGGCACACTGGAGAGGGAGAATGATGAAGGCTTGGCTGTACATGCTGTGTGGAAGAGAAGAAATTGAAACTGAGCTAGAATCCTCATTTGTCCAAATATAAAGGGTGAGAGAGCTGCTTCCTACAGCAGGCAGGAATAGGAAAATATTTCCTGCTAGCCACAGAGGAGGGAAATGTCTGCATAACTGGGGTGGGATGAAGGAAGGAGTTGGCAGGAAAAACCTAGTGATCTGGGGCACTGCAGGGATGTGTGCAGGACCAGCCCAAAAAACAGTACACCCTGCTACATCTTACAAACTCAGCCTTTAGCCTTCTGTTCTTAATGGGAGCACTGCATGGGTAAAAACTACCAGGTCTGGATCTTTTGTCTTAGCTCTTCCTCATTCCGAGAGCAGTTACTTGCAAGCTGCAGAGGCACTCTTGGGACCCCTACATAATCCTACTCTGCAGCTTTACAAGAGTCACTGGACCCTGCTGTTCCCTTCCCCACCCAGCTGCCACCAAGGGCTCAGTTGCTGGCAATTGACCCAGGGAGAGCCAGACATACATAATAACTTCAGTGCACAATATAGCACAGCCCAAAACTTTCCCTGTTCTGCCTAATCTCTTGATGGAACAAGCAGAGGAGAAAAAAATATATTGTACACTTTCTCACTTGTTTCTCATACAAAACGAAGGACACAAATTCTGAAACCATTGCAGAGGCCAGCGGTGCCAGATTTGAAACAGAAGTCATATGGAAAAAGAAGAGAGGCTCTCCTCCTTTTTCCTAACATTGGCAAGTCAGCTGTTACTAGCTTTTTTCTTTTCCTCCCCTCCCTAGGAGATAACTGGAAAACCGGTCCAACTCTAAAACAACAGGACACAAGTGAAGTGAAGCCTCTGCATACAAGGAGAGACAAAAGAGGTGGCTTTCTTACCCAATTCTCAATCACTTCAATCTGTATTTGCTACGGTACCCAAATCACATGCTTTATGAACGACTGGATTTTATTGTCCAAGTTGCAATAAATTAATCCTTGAGGTCCAAACCTGCAGCCCGAATTCACCTTATCAGTAGCGTACCGAAAACCAAGAGACAATGAAAGACCGGCTGGTATTCCTGTTATTTTCCAAGTCAAAACAAACAAAAAAAAACCAACCCAGAAATGCTAAAACAAAATACACAAAAGTAACAAAAATTCCTTTCAGCCCTCCTTCACGCATCAAAAAACCCACAGCCTTTTATTTCTGCCTCTAATTTTGTAGACCACCTACAAGCTCATCTCTTGGATGCCTCAACTCCCTGCTTCACAGTCACAAACATGACATCCTCTATAGTGCACCTTTTACAGGAAAAAGTGCCACTGGGAGCAGAATCAGGCTTCAGCATGAGGGTAGGACCGAGGAGAGTAGATTGAAATAACCTTATATGAATGTGGTAGGTGCAGTCATCTGTCTTCTGCACACAGTCCTTCCTGGGCAAAGCTTTTTCCATTGACTTCTGCTGTCTGTGCTGAGTCTTCTGACTACAACATCTGCTGCTGCGCTCTTGTTTCGGCTTTTTTTTTTTGCGTTTTGGTTTTTTTTTTTTAAACAAATTTGATCCCACCTGAATTTTTGCCAAAGTAACTCCAAGCAAACAAAGACATGGAACAACAAAACAGAACAACAACAAGAAAAACAGAGTGGTTTGAACTACAGAGGTTAGGTTTCTCAAAACAGCTATACAAAAACCTACAAAACCTCCTGGCAGCTGAGTGGCCTGGAATGGGGCCACTCCAGCAGGAACCGCTAGTGACAGCAAATATTTCACAACTGTGACAGAACAAGTTTTACAGAGCACTGGGAAATGCTCCGCAGATATGCAAACGCAGGTGGTATGGCAATCTACAGTAAGCACAAACCACAGCTCACCCCCTTTCTCAACTCAGCCTGGCTGTTTTGCTTACCCAAACATCCCTGCAGTGGAAGCTGTGGACCTCTGCCTCTTGCAGCTCCCAGTACTTACTGGAAAGTGGACACATAGGAACCAGTCCCCAGTTCCTAAGCTGTTCCTTACAACCCTGTAACCACCTTGCCTTTCTTGTCTGGTCCTTCTCCCTTCACTGTCCATCTACATGTCTCTGTCTTTCTCCTTAGGTCATGGCACATGAGCCTGCAAAGGAAACTCCACGGGGCTGGGGTGGAGAAGAAATCCTCCCCTTGGCATAAGGACTCACCAGCTGGGGACAAGGAGAGTGCTAAGAGACACAACAGTATACAGGCTCCAGAGGTCTTCATCCCTGTGGAGTAGAGAAGAGAGGAGTCAGAAGAAAGCTAAGGCAGGACGAGTGATACCCTCCCCTGTAACTCTTTTCTTGATGCCTCCATTTCCCTCTCAAGACTACTTAGTCTTTCCAGCTTCTCTCCCACCTGTCTCCCTCCTTATCTGGCCAGTTTTCCAGGTGTTCCTGAAAAATTATGGAGTGCACGTATAGCTCCATCTGCTTTCTTTCTCTCTTCACCTTCTCTCTCCGGTCTCCATCTCTTTTCTTACCCAGGTGGCTAAGCCCCACTCCACACACACACACCACATGCAAAGCAAAGTCTCCCCTTGTTATCTCCCTCCACTCTCTTCTACTTTTCAATTATCTTGGGGAGCACTGAGAGAACAGACAGGGTCCCCATCACTTACTGCAGCCCTCGGTCTCCACTCCCTTCGGCAGCAGAGCTCTGTCTCTCCCCCTCAGTGGTCCCCCCCCACTTTGGCTATTGGGTAAATCACAGGCAGCCACACCCAGAACATGTTCTACTTCTGGTTGTCTTCAAAATACGAATTTTGGGAAGGGGAGGGAAAGAAAAAAAAGAGGAAAAGGAGAAGCCAGTGAGATGGTGGGACGTGCTGTCATCATGCATCTGGAATGAGGGGGGGGAGCGAGGAGCAGCAGCCCACACCCTCATTCCAGAGTTTATTATCCTCCCAAGGGAGCCCGCCCCTCCCGTTCCCCCAGGATGGCCCAGCACCAGGCAGGGATTCTTGTGACCACGTTACACGTCGGTGCCCCGTTTCGCAGCCCCTCTTCTCCCTCTCCCGCCGCCCCCCCCTCAGCCCCGCTCCCCGCTCGGCCGCCCCCCCGCCGCGGCCCGCCCGCCCCTCGCACCCCTCTGCCTCAACCAGGCGCTCGGGAGGCCGGGCCGGGCTCCCGCCTCCCCCGGCTTCTCCCCCGCGCTGTCCCGCTCCGGCCGCACGGCCCACCCGGCACGCCCTGCAAGCGGGGCCGCCACGGCCGCCGGGTCCCGCCGCGGGGCCGGCCGGGGGTGCAGGCGGCCCGGGCCCCGGGGAGCCCCTCACGGGCAGCGGGGAGCGGGCGGGCGGCGGCACCGGCGCCCCGCCGGCCGCGGGCAGATGGCGGGCTGGCGAGCAGCCAATCGGCTGGCAGCGACCGTGATGACATCACCCCCGCTGCCCCGCGCCGGGGGGGGCGGGGGGGAGGCTGGCGCCTCCCGGCGGGACGGGGCTGGGAAAGGGGATAGGATGGGGGTGAGGATTGGGGTGGGGAGGGGATGGGGGGGAGGGCGTGGGGATTGTGATCAACTGGGGATTAGGGATGCGTAGGGATAGGGGTGGGGATAGGGATGGGGTGGGGATGGGGATCGGTGGGGGTGGGGATGGGAATGGGGATCAGGATGGGGATATGGATTGGGATTGGGATCGGTTGGGGATGGGATGGGGATGGGGCGCCCCCCGGGACCTGGCTCGTGTGCAGGGGGGCAGGGAACAGGCACAGGGGGACTGGCTCCATTCTGCAAAGCTGTTGCCATTCTGGCCAGTCTGAGAAAGGCAGGGAACAGGGAAAATGTGTGTGTGTGGAAAAAAAAAAAAAAAAAAAGTAGGAAAATGGTAGAGACATAAACTGAGAAAGGAAGGATGAGCTCTGACCCTCACTGCCATCCTTTAGGCTCCCTTGTGCCTCCAAGCATGCTGCATGTTGTGAGCGAGGGTCTCAGAAGCAAACCCATCAGCCCGGCTGGAACAGCCACTCTCCCCTAACAGTCCCACGATCCCCGTGTCCTGGTGCTTTCTCAGAGAATTTCCTTCTCTTTGCTGCTTCTGGAATTACTCCTCTGGGTCTGAGGAGGCACTGGCTGGACAGTGCCCCTTGTATGAGCTTCAAGGCACAATCTCAGCCCTGAAGCCAAGGAAAAAGCTAGGAAACAAACGAAGCTCCCCCCCTCATACAGCAATGAGAGATAGAAACCTGGTAGAGGAAAGCTGTGTCCCCTAAGGCTTATCCTGGTAGCTAGGGATAAGCCTTAGGGCTTTTGTTTGTTCTCAACAAATTGCAGACTAGGAATAAAATCCTATAATGCCTTGTACACAGTTACGAAGGAAATCCTCACCATGTCCTCGCTGCCACAACAGAGCCAGGAGAGTGTTACATGCATGTGACATAACTGAAGCCACCACTTCTTACCTAATAGTGGCTGAGCATCAGTTGTGGCAAGAGAAACGATGGAACAACTGCTCCTTCTCATTTCTGGTCCTCCCAAGGCTTGTGGTGGAAGCAAGGACTGGTGGTGGGCTGTACCAGCAGAGGGGTAAGAGAGGATGGGGAAAGCTAGGCATTTCCCTGCTCACCAGGGCAGCCCTCTGGACCCAAGCACCTTCACTCTGTTTCACTGGAGTGAGACACCACCATTCCCACTTCCAGGGACTGGCTAAAACTCAAGTCTACCGAAGATGCTCAGAAGGTGATGAAACAACCAAAAGAAAGTGATGGAAGTTATAACCCCACCCCAGTTTGAGGAATCCTCTCAGATCATCAGCCTCTTCTGGAAGTCCACATAGCTGTAGGTTTGGGCTACACCTTTCCACACAGCTTGGTTTGGGTTTTGTTTTTCTCTGTGCTTCTGTGCTGTCATTCAAACCTCTGTTACTGCTTAACTGGATAACTAAAATATTTCAAAAATGTTGTGAGTTTTGAACACATCTATTTTGGAAACTCTCATTGATGCCAAATGTTTTGCTCTAACACTGTGTTGGTATACCAGCATCTCTCACAGAGTGCAGGATTCACCTCTAGTCCTGGGCAAGGTTTCTTCTCATTGCTTTTGAGCTTTAAATCCTTTTTTCAAACTGGACAACTACGTCCTCCTCCAGCTGCTCAGTGCGGGTAGACCACTTGTCCGCTTGTCCCGTCTGGAGAGATCGGTGCGGATGAGAGGGATGCTCCTGGCGATGGAATCGCTGGCTGGGAAGCAGTTCAGTATTTTATATAGCAGACAAACAGCAGTGAAATAACTGGAGGCATCCTGCTGCTCTTGCTCGCTGCGGACACCGGATGGAGCTGCAGCACACCGGCGTGCCAAGCCCCACTTCTCTTGCAGTCCGAGAAATGTGGCTTGTGCCTGCAGGCCTGGCTCTGCGATGAAGGCTCTCCTCAGCTCTCCTGTCCGTCCAGTCTGCTGGATCCACAACTACTTAGCCATTTTGCTTTTTGAGACAGAAAATAATCTTGGGTTCCCAGCTCCCCCCCCATCCTTGCCCTATGATGTTGACAAAGATAGTTGGACATCCCTCACGGCTGGGAGATAGGAATAATTAATGTCCTTCTGCACTCCCGTTCTCATTTACGGTGCTGTCTTCTGCTTTGCATGCAGCCGGTCTTCTCCAGCAGAGGGTATCTTGGGGACAGCTGCAGCAGATGACTCAAGGTGAAGCACTCTTCCCTCTAAAAAGTCAGGTATTGGTGCCACAATGTGGTGTGGAGAACTGCCGCAGTAAGTAGCGTGGGTGACTCATAAAGGAAACACTTCCATAAGTATATTCCCTTAAGCTGCACTGACCCCAGTGCCTGTAGGTGTTTACATAAGATCAGAAGTAGGGACAGTGATTCAGCAAAAAGTTCTCTTCCTTCCAAGTTGCTACCAATCCCACTATGTTAGCAGGGATGCTATAGCGATAGGTAGCACGGTGTTTTAGATGAGATGCAAACTCAGCCTTCCTGGAAATTAAAATCTCCTGGTGCATTTCACTCCAGAGATTACTGCATCTCAGCAGACAGGTAAGTGATCCTGGGGCATACTATTGTAAAAGTCTTGGTGAGGCATTTAAATGCCTGCTGATTTCTTTCCCTCTTTCTGTTGCCCTGGCCTTCACACATCCTCATGGTAACTGGGCATTAAGTTACATGAGTGATGAGAAATTAATGAACTGCTGTAAGACGTTTGAATGTATCATGTCAATAATGCAGCACTGCTGATCATGTGAGTTGGGGCTGAAATTAATTTTCTTGGGACCCACACTGCTGCTGGGCTCCATTAATACCTAAGTTCTGACGCTATCCTGCAGTCACTCCACTGGTGTTACTGAGGTTGTCAGTGGGAAGGAACATGAAATCAAGGCCTGATCCATCTGTCCCCAGTTTTGGGAGGTTCACATCTGACTTTGTATCCAACCCCCTGCAAACACTGCAAAGTACAGGAGCCTGGACACAATTCACCTCTTTTTGACTGATGGTCACGCTTTCTGTTGTCCCATCTACAAGAGTAAGGAACACGTCACCCCTTTGTTTCCAATCAACAAGCCAATGCTTAGAGGGCAGGCAGTCTTGCAGTCACAAAATACCCTAAGGGAGTCTGTGAAACTCTAATACCTGCTCAGCTCCTTCAAATCAGTTCAACATTTGTGAAGAGCAGGAGAAGAGGCAGTTGGTGAGCTCTTTGCTGTTTGGTTGGTGAACTGGCCACACGCTTCAGGCTTCTCATGACCAAGAAGGCTAAAGTGAGAAGTCAGGACCTTCCTTCTTCCCTTGCTGTGCTTTGTGGTTTCCTTCTCTGCTCTTTCTGTAGTTCTTACTATCACAAACATTCTTCCTTTCTGGTCCTTTGTCCTGTCTCCTGGTCGATTCTTCTTGGCTGTTTCACATGTGCCTCAGCACTCCTCTTTCTCCAAGCAGCTGAGCTCAGACTTCTCTCAGGGCGCTTGTTCCAAGACCACTCTCTCAGGGACACAGGTAACACTTTAAGCCTAAGAAATATATAAATTCCTCCTGTAAGCCCAGTTACATGACTTTGGACGACACAGAAACACCACCTTGAATTCAACTGGCGCAAGTTTTCCATACAGACGAGTCTGAGGCCACAAGTCAAATGCCAGTAAAGACATGATGGATTCCTCTTCCCCTGCTCCCATCTCTTCCGGACATCACAAGCCCTGGAGCAAAGTCAGCAGAATGAATCCTCCTGTTGCAGCATGGCAATTGTGCACCAGAGCAGTAATGAGAGCTGACTAAAGACACCACTGCTAGGAAGCAGAGGGGTGTCCTACACCTATGTGGAGTCCCTCACCAGAGCTGGTCCAGTGGAGATCAAGTCACAGCTGAGCTCTTCAAACAATACAGTTATCTGTCTCACTTGAGGTCCAGCCTGTTGTACCATTTTATTGTCTTTTAGTAGCCCTCCAAGGTGGAACAGATTTTGGTAGTTTTGTCTACCCTAACAGTGCAAACCCAAGAGTGGTGCCCCCCGAGCCCTCCCTCCAAGCAGACCACCTTCAAAAATCACACCCTGAAGGCGCTACTCCAACATTTAACAGTGCAGTGCTGAGGTGTATGTCTCCCTGAGATCCTCACACAGCTTCGCAAGTCCAGTAGTGGAGCTACGGAGAGTACTGGATATTACGAGATGTGATGAAATCGGAACAGCTTGCAGCACCTGAACTGGGCATGCCCTTTTGATTAAAAGTGGAATCAGACAGAGGTAGGTGTACAGGTGCCTGTGCAGAGGAGATGTTTCATGTGCACATAGAGAGACTGGGAGCAGGAATACCAATTAAAAATTATATAAAATCAGTATATTATATTAAAAAATAGGATACCCCACAAGCTTTTAAACATAATCAGGGAAGGGTGCAAACACGGCAACTGTAAAAGTTATTTGCTTTAAGTTCTGCAACATTTAGAAAAAGATCTGTTGTCAACGCTTTTTTTAAACTGGCCATATTCAAAATACACAAACTGTTGAAGTCCTCAGCATCAGTACTGACAGCACTTACCCTGCTTCTGAAAGGATGTAAGAAAGGAGAATGGCAATGGCACAGAGCAGAAGGAATGCAAATGATGCTACTTGTTAGCAGACAAATTGATAAGAGTTTATATTATGGGGAAAATGAGGAAGCATCACCTTTCAGGTTTTTATCCTTCTATTTCCTGTACCTTCACAGGGACTGTAAAGGCTAATTTATCTTTTAAACACTTGTTTGTATTTTATTCTACAGTTAACATTACAGGAATTTGAAGAAAGATTTTGGTCATTACTGCAACTGCATTGATACAAATCACCATGTCCTCTGTAGGTACAGCTGACTTCAACCATATCACTTGAATTTTCTTCTGACCTTCCCCATGTATAGTCACTGTTCTGACTTGATGGCAGACCGAAATGAAGGCAAGCAATGTGCATGAAAATCTGTCCTAATGTCGCATGTAACTGATTTAGCTCACCTTGGTTTCAAAGAGATGAAAACAGCACCAAATGTAACCATTCTGCATAAATGTAAACACCACCTTTACAAGATGCCTGTAAAAGGGCAACAACACTGGTAGCTGAAAACCCTAATTTGGTATTATTCTAATAATTTCTTGCCTCTGTCCATCAATGCAGCTGCCCTGATTCGTATCTTTTTATGCAAAAAGACTTCAATTACTCATCCATTATTTCCTCATTTGTAATTGTTCTTAGAGTAAAAACACTCTGGAATTTCATTTGCATGCAGCTGTATAGATTATTTGCATTCAAATCAAAGCACGCTGGGTTTGCTTGTTAAAATATCGAAATGTTATTTCATGGTACCAACCTAGCCTCTTCAGCAAGGCTCCTTTGGCTATTTGTTGTATCATCCTTGAGTTTTTCTTGCCATGCCTGCCATCTCAGGTTTCTCTGATTTAATTCTTGGGGTTTTCTGCTGTTTTCTTTTTCCAGCAGCTAATATTTTTTCTCTCCCTCTTCATTTCTGTATTCCTTCCTCTATTTCTCTTGTCTTTTGTGTATGTCTTTTTCTACACCACCCCCACCCCCCAAAGAGCTCTTTCTCCCAGTTTCTCTCTCTGCACAAGCTTTTCTGACTCTGGCTTTCTCTCTGTCTCCCTGGTTTCCTTTCAGTCACCTTCACTGGAATGTTGGCAGAAACATTTTTTTCTTTGAAAACAAAGAGACTAAATAAGTAAAAGAATAAACAAAATAGCTGGAAGCAGACGGGAGGTTTCAGTTCCAGAAGGGTCTGCATTCTGCGAGCTTTTCGCACTCCTTAGCAAAGGAGGAGACAGTTGCACTCCCTGCTCACCCCCACCCAACCTCACAGGGAGCCAGGCTTCCCCCTCCCCTGGCGTGAGGACCTTGGCTGGGAGTGATGGATTGCACTGCAGTGAGGGCTGGGAGCCCTGCAGGGAGCGGAGGGGGAGGGCTGGGGAAGGGAGGAGACACGCTGCCAGCGTCAGGACAGGAAGGATGAGAAGAGAGGAGGGGGGAGTGGAAAATGGGGAAGGGGAGGGCATGCCTTTCTGCAGGCTGCACCGTTCGGAGCAGACGGGGGAGCCCAGGTCTGAGGGAGGCAGAAGGCGGTGTGGGCAAAACTGTCACTGGGCGGCGGGGGAGGCAGACGGGGAAATGGGAAATGGGGAATAGGGAAAGGGAAGAGGGAAAGTCAGGGCTAAAGAAAGTGAAGCTTAGGTTGCACAGCAGCGACAAAAGGATGCAACTCTTGCCATCCGAATGTCTTTGGAGCTGTAACAGAGGAGGCAACGTCGGAGACGTAGAAACACTCAAAAGGTCAAACAAGGCATATTGCAAACCCTGCCGAAACGTCCTTTCGTTGCACGCCGAAGGGTGGTCACCGTGTGACCTTCGGACAGTAGCGAGGTACATCTGTACCGCGGGCGCTGCTGGTGCTGGTAAGCGTGCTGGCAGTGGCTGGCGGCAGAGCCTTATTGCCTGGTGGATTTTGGCAAGAGGGATGTGTCCTTTTGCCTGGGCACTGTGAGGAATGCAGATGACCTCCGCACTGCACCAATTACAAGTGCTGAAACATTCCTTGTCATTGTTGCCTTTCATGCTTCTCTTCTTCTTTATTAATATATATTTCTCCATCTGTTCCTTAGTCACTGCCCAGATTTTTCTCCATTTCTCATTTCCAACCAGCCTCCTTTCTCCAATACACCTTCCAGCATTATCTTCCACCCTCTCTCCCTCTCCCCTTCTGCGGACCTCCCCCTGCCCACCCCCAGGCTTCCCTCCCTGGTGGCTGACCGCGATGCCAGCGCCGCGCTCCGGGGCCCCGGGCCGGGCCGGGCGGCGGGCAGGGGCTCGGCGAGCACCGGAGGCGGGTGCAGGGGGTGAGGGGCTGGGGGAGGATGGGGAGCGGGGGGGGGTGCGGGGGGGGCGTGCGTGCAGACAGCCATGCAATCAGACTGCAGGAGGCTGTCCCGCCCCTGCAACTTCTCAGAGACCTCCCCCCCTCCATCCAGGTTCCTCTCTCACCCCCCTCTGGTTATCGCTGCCTCATCCCCCCCCCCCCCCCCCCCCCCCCCCCGCATCGCACTGCACCAGCTGCAGTTTCCAGCTACACTGACCTAGTTCTGGCCTCCCTGCAAGGCACCTCCATCCCCCTCCTCCCTTAGCACCTGGCTGCAGGAGGAGGGAAGGGTCCCTCGCACTGCAGGGAGCCCCCTGAGCACTGCTCCCATAACGGGGAGACCCCAGTTTGAGATGCAGGCACCCACCCCTTAATCCCCTCCATCGGTTTAAGGTAGGCAAGCGGGCCCTGGGTGTATAACCACGCTTGCTGGTAGCAAAAGGGTGCATCAGATCAAGAAACCGCTCCCCACGAACGAGAAAAGCCTTCAAAAAAGATTCCCCGCAACACCGTCTCATCACTGGGGGCACAGAACTGCCGGTCACAGGAGAGCACCAACACGACTGGGAGAAGCTCAGGGACGTTTAACCTGTCTGAAGGTCTTTAGCAGGGCAGATGTTTATCAGTCTTAATGCAGCAAAGTGCCTGCGAGGTACAGCCACCCTGTGGTTGCATCAGACCCTTCCCAACAGCCACTGAAATCCTAAGTCACCACTGCAACAGCATTCATCAACAGACAATGGCGAAAGAGACAGAAAAGGGCAGAACAGGAGTCAAAAAGAGGGAAAGGGTCAGGAAACAAAAGCAGGCAAACAGAAAAGGGAAAGGAACTTTCTCAAGATGGTAAAGGAAAAATGTGGCGAGAAAAACTGCTGGAGAAGGGGCCAGCCAGCAGAAAAGGCGAAGCAGAAGGGAGATACAGAAAGAAGGAAGCGCTTCCCTTCCAAATTACTATTTCCATCAAAAGCACATTTTTTCTTTTGTCCAGCTCCTCAGCACAGTTCCCCATTTCCCTGCATCATAACTGCAACTTAGCTGGGAGAAATGCACTCCTGCCTTCGGGAACTGGGAGCTGCTGGTTATATACCAGCCTTCCTCTGAAGCCTACCAGCTGCTATTCATCCATCCCTTTGTTTCTGTTTGTAACTCTGCCCGCCCGAGCTTCTTTGTGTCTCTCGGTTCTCAAACTGTGCCCAGAATAAGGATAGCAGCAGCCTCTGACCTTCCCCGAAGTTACCCATTCAGTGAGATGCGGGCTCTCCACCCTGCTGTCCCCAAACGGGGGCTGCCTGGCAGAGGTCCTGCAACGCCCCTGCGAGCCCCCTCCCTCCGGCAGGCCCGTGCCCCGAGCCTCGGCAGCCCTGCAGGGAACGCGGGGGCTCCCGCTCCCGCCACCCCCCCACCCGCACGGACTCCCCATTTTGTCCCCCCATTTACACCAAACGCGCTACTGTCCGCCCCCGCAGCCCGCTCGCCCCCTCCCCACCGCCCGGCACAGGAGACGGCCGGCCGTGCCCACTGCCCGCAGCGCCCCGGCGGGCCCCGCGCCAGTTCGCGTCCTCCGCCCCGGGGCACTGCCCGAGCCCGGCCGCCGCGGACGGGACCGCGGACGGGACCGCGGCGCGGTGCGGCAGGGGCGCCCCGGCCGGCTGCAGGGACCCCCGCCGCCGGTTCCAGCCGGCTGCCGCCGGGCGCGGGCCGCCGCAGGCGGGGCTGAGCTCCACGGCCCCGCCGCCGCCCCGCCCGGCCGCGCGCGCCGCACGCCCCGCCCCGCCCCGCTCCGCCCCGCCCCGCCCCGCCTGCCCGCGGCGGCGCGCTTCCACGCGCCCGCGAGCACGCGCATGCGCGCCCTCACCCCACCCGCGCGACTGCGGGTGGCCGCGCCGCACGTGCGGGCGGGCTGCGGGGGCGAGGCCGGGGCCGCGCCCTCCCGCCAGGGCCCCTCTGCTGCCCCTCGCCCCCTCCGTGCGCCCGCCGGGCAGCGGCCGGTCCCCGCGCGGGGGGGCTGCGGCAGGGCGGGGGGGGCAGGGGGCGGGGGGCGGCGGACGGGGCTCTGTTCCAAGGCAGCGGTGGGTTCGGTGCGGCGAGGCGCCTGCAGCCGGGTGGGTCGCACGTGCGGAGACCCACGGGCGAGCTGGGGTGCCGCTCCCCGCGGGCGGTGGCGACTGTGGCGGCGTGGTGAGGCTGGAGGTGTGCGTGGCGCTGGGTCAGAGCCCTTCTGGGGCTGAGCCAGGGAAGCCTGGGACCTCCTGCAGACCCCCTGAGCTGGGGGCCCGCAGTGTTGGCTGGGGGCCCTCCATTTTCTGCTGCCTTAGGATAGTTTATTCAGAACAGGAGTTACAGTAACAGCCAATGAGAAACTGAGGTCATATGAAATCAAAGATGATTTTGCACCATTTTGCTTAGTCCACATTCCACATAGTGTGGAACAAAAATGACACGGCCATTTCCTCGTTGAGACGCAAAACACAGAAATTGTTTCCCTCCATGGGACCATCTGTGTTCATATGTGAACCCAAGCATTCATGTGTGAACACAGGCATTTACCTTGCCTTACATTTTTTATTTATTATTCAGTCACCCAAGTGGGAAGCAGAAACATGACTGTGAGACTTCGCTGACCGAATGAGCAGCTCCTGCAGGCACAGGCAGCACACGGGCAGCAAATCGGTGTGAGTGATTAGGCTCAGCGACATTTGCAGACTGGACTTTCCACCATTTTTCCATCACAAGCTCGTACACCCAGCCAGAGACAGTATATGAAATGTTCTGCTGTGAGTAACGGAGTAATGTCCTGCAGACTGTGGCTTCAGGACTAAACAGCTGGTTTGCATTTTTAGTGAACGCGGTGACAAAAGATGTTTCATGGAATCAACCATGAAATCAGATTTTGCATACATTAAGGCTTTGGACCAGTCCCTACATTATGCGTTTCAGAGTGCATGGGAAAAATCTCAAAAGAAAGGTGCCAGGAATGTTTAGTGTTCGGAGGCGTCCATTCTTTGCTGATACTACAATTATATTTCTTCCCTAAAGGATGAAACTCGGTGCTGTGGACCATCGATGCTGAAGGCACTAGCCAATGTTCTCCTTGCACTATCAAATAGTGACAATTTTGTCCTGAGAACAGATTTATAGGGGACAGGAGAGACCTCACCTTCACTGGCAGAAAAGAATAGAGAGAAGAAAAAAACCCTCTTGCCTAATTCTAGGGGAGTATAGCATCTACATCCAACTCGGCTGCAGTGGCAACTCTTTAAAAAGAACTTAAAAGCTTCTGCAGCAGTGGGCATGTCCTGAGCAAGAAATGTACGCTTTCTCCCACTCCAGCTTTTTAAGAAATAGCAAAAGACTTTCAGGACTTGGTCCAGACTGACCCAAGTTTCTAGATGATGGGAAATGTTTCTAAAGAAACAGACTACAATGCAACCCGCTCTTTCAGCTGCCCCCTGCCATGGCTCTCACTTCCATACTCCCAGGTTTGTTCGGGCGAAGTTTGACAAACTACCAACTCTGGCATCTCAACCAGCAGTAATAAAAGGGATACAAGGCAACGCTTTCTATGCGAGAGAGCTAGGAAGGCAAACACTTGTCAGTGGAAGAAATTGGTGCTGATAATCCTAAAACCCAGCTGAAATATCCCAAGTGGTAAAAGACACAGATCAAACATCTTACTGTCACTGTGCTGAGTGTCTTTCCTGTACTTGTAGAATGACTTCATCCCCGATGTCTTATAACCAAATGCATATTTGTATGGCCAAAAAGCTATGTTACTGGATTTCCCAGCTGTGCAGTTCTCTTCTTTCCACAAACTGCTAACCCTGTTTGGGAGGTGGAAGCACCTGCCTTACAGCTTGCCTGCTTACGGAAACATAAAAGAAAAAAAGCTTGCTATTATTATAACACTGTAGTTTTAGCTATGTAAATGAAAAAAAGCCTGCTATTATTATAACACTGTAGTTACAGCTATGTAAATCCTAATGCGGGCATTTTCTTTCCTCTTTGCTTTATACTATCTTAAAGACAGCGTACGTGAATCCAGAAGAATTCTTACTCGGGAACGCGTGTGCGTGCTAGATGACATGCAGTGGTTGCGCTTCAGTGGAGCGGTGATACCACAGCAGCTTTCCAGCAGTGAATTCGCTGCATAAACAAGGCTGTGCACCTCACAACCTGAAATTACAACTTCTGAAAAGTGTGGACGTGATGCACGTAGGAACTCTATTCCAGAAGGTTCAGAACGCAGAAGGAAGGTAATGTTTTGTTACTGTCCAAGTAACAAAAATACTGCCCAGCATTTTGGTGTTGTTTAGATATTTATTTACCTGCTGGGCCTTGCTTTCAATTGCCTCCTGCTCGTGAGTGGTACTTCCAGTTGGCATTAAAGTGAGTGGTAGTGTGTTTTCCCCTGAACTGTTGCACAGAGTTGGGCGGATGGGAACCTGGAATCCAGAAGTGGTCTCTTGCTTGCAGCCGCGAGAAGCTAGAAGTCTTGGCGAGCAACCCAAGCAGACAGGGGAGCATCAGATGGTGTCTGGGTAATTGACGTCTGGCCATTGACGTCGTCTGTGAGGTAGCCTCACCTCATGAGGCAAATAGTTTTCAGAAGGGCTGAATCACACCTGAGGTTTGGGGGGTCGGACCCAGATTTTGCAGAACTGACTGAACAACATCCCTACCCGGTCCGGTCAATCTCAGAAACGCTATCAGCTATAACTTTGCAGAAGGTATACCAAAGGTGGAACACGCGATACGATGGTACCCTCGTTCTGCAGTATGAATGCATAAACATTGCAGCAGGTTTTAGGGCATCCTGTCCTGTAATATATAGGTTAGTACTGTGGGAACGAGTCCCATTGTGCCAGTTAAATACCGGGGGTACCGCATGAAATGTTTGGGTGGCACATCTTTATCCTGCAGCCGCAGGTGTTAGAGCCTGTCTGAAATGGCTCCCCACGTGTAGATGAACGACATGGGGGAGGCGAGGGGTGTGCAGAGCGTCTGTCATTCAGGTGGGAGAAGCCAGCTGGTTTGGGCGTCACTGCCATGTGCCTGAGAGGCAGAAGAAAGCAGGTCAGATGGTTACACGCGTGACAGGGTGGGTGTTTGGGGGTATTGGGCATGACCAAATGGGTACATCCCACAAAGCTAGGAGCATAAACCAGGTTGTTGAGGAGCAGACGTGGTGTCCCCTGGGGTGCAGGCTGCAGGCACGGTGTCTGGGGGCTCCGAGGGTCAGTGAGGAGGAAGCTCAGGACAAAAAATCAGGACAAAGTGGGATGTGCAGCTAATACAAGGTAAAAAAAAAAGGGTGCGGTGTGGGGGAAAACAGGTAGGTGAGTCACAGAAACCGATAAACAAGGTGTGCTGGTTAATACACGGGATGTGTCATGCTCGTTTGTTGCCAACAGTTATTATTTTAGAGAAATGACAGCAGCGAGGGATGATGCAGCCCCGGCTGCAGGCTGGGTTTGTCAGGCACGTGACCGTGAGTGGCAGGTGCTGTGTGGGACGTGTCACACCTTCATCTGTCACACGAAGGACAACTGTTCTGGCCTTGCGCGCCATGTACCAACAGCAGCAGCGACGAGCGCGACACCGTTGCATACTGCGCTGTGCCACGGCATGCTGCTGCTGCCGGTCACCTGTGGCAGCCGGACAGGGTCTGCACCCGCGAGTGGGGAGCTGGGGCCACACGGTGCCAGGCCGGGCTGCAGGAGGCGGCGGGCGGGCACGCCATGCTGCCCTCTGCGCCGCCTCCCGCCCCGGCCCGGGCTCTGCCCCGGCGGCGGGGGGCGCTTAACCGGCGCCCCTGGCAAGGACAGCCGGAGGGGGGCACGGGCGGGAGGTCCCCCCGTTGACCGGGCTGGCCGCAGGGGGTGCGTGGCGCCGCTGCCCGGCCCCGGCCCGCACGCCTTCGCGCCCCCGGGCGTCGGGCGGGAGCGCGCCACCGCCCTCGCGCGCTTCCCCGCGCCTGCCCCACCCCGGCGGCGGGCGCCCCGCCTCGCGCCCCCCCCCCCCAGCGGGCGCCAGCGCCGCCCGGCCGTTAGCGGCGCCGCTTCAGTCGGGCGGCGGGAGCGAGCGCGGGAGGAGGCGGCGGCGGCGGCGCCCGCGCTGTGGCTGGAGCGGCGGCCGCGGGGGGCGGGGGTCTCGGTGCAGGGAACAGCCGGCCTCCTCGCCCCAGCCGCGGGAGGAGGGACACCGAGGAGGGGGGAAAGGGGGGGGCCGCCGAGCGGAGCGTCGTGTCGCGTCGCCCGCTCCCCTTTAGGACCGCGCACGCCGGCGGGGAGGAAGGGGCGAGTCTCCCCGGAGCCTTCGTCGCCCCGCGGCTTCCCTTCCTAGGCCCGGTGCCGGCGGGGGCGGGGGGGCGCCGGCGGGGCGCGCGGACCCCCGTGGCTCCCCTCAGGCTGGGGCTCGGCGGTGCCCGGGGCGGGTGAGATGTCGGGCTGAGCGGGTGCGAGCCCGGGGGTGGGGTCCGCCGTGCCCGGGGGTGGGGGTGGGGGGGGGGCCGTCGGGACCGTCCCCTCAGCCGTCCCGCCCCGCCGCCGCGCTGCCCATGGTGATTGTGCATCCCCGCGCGCGGAGCGGGGCAGCAGCGCTCCAGCTGCCGGCGCCTTCCCGCCGCGCCCGCGCGGGCCGGCCAGCCGGGGCGCCCAGGTGGGTGGCGGCCGCGGCCGCTTCGGGGGCGGGCAGCGGCGGCCGCCGGTTGTGCGCGGAGGGCGGGTGCGGGGGGGAACGGGGACGGGGCGCGACCGGGCGCCGCTGCTGCCGGGCGGCGGGTGGCCGCGCTCCCGCCTCGCCCCGCGCGCCGCGGGCGGGTCGCGCTCGGGGTTCGTGCTGCGTGCGCGTGGCGGGGGCTGCCTCGCGCCCTGCGCACACCCGGGCTCGTGTGCTGTGCGAGCCGCCCCGAAACGGGGTGGAAAAGGCGCTCTCGCGCGCGTGAGTGCGAAAAATCTGCGCTTGTTGGGGGCAGTTTTTCACGTGATGTAGGGGTGTGTGTGCCCGTCGTTGAGTCTTGCAACGAAATCTTTCAATTAGGTTTCTACTCTTTTGTTTTCTGATGTTTAACGAGCTAATTGCATATTGGTGACTTAACTGCCTAGAATCTACCGGGGGCTAGGTTTACAAAGTGCGCGACTGTTAATCTTTAACTCCATCATTAAAGTAAGCATCCTCTAGACGTGTTATTTTGGGTTTGGGGTTTTTTGGGGGGGTGATCTTTTTTGGTCACCTTTTATAAACGACTGTGTTCAGTGGCAGAGTGGGGTCTAATGCATGGGAGTATATTTGCTTCTGATCTGAAACACACTTTACTCCAGTCTCTTCATCTGAATGCTGAATGTTATACTGGGGGAGGGGTTTAAAGACACAAATAAATAGGAATAGCTTTCATAGGTTTTAAAACTCAATGTCTTCATATGTGCACATGTAGGTACAGATTTATGTTTCCTTT
The DNA here is from genome assembly GCF_023634085.1 of Falco cherrug. NCBI lineage: Eukaryota > Metazoa > Chordata > Aves > Falconiformes > Falconidae > Falco > Falco cherrug. The sequence goes on from NC_073701.1 coordinate 8,671,148, forward strand.
GAATGCACATTTTTGAGTAAAAGAACAAACTGCTTGCTCAACCTGTTCCCCCCCCCCCCTTAAAATAGGTTTCTGTGTTAGTATGTTTCTGTGAATTTCTTGAAGTTGCACATTTCCCCTAATTGTGTTCATCCCATCTTGTTCTTCTGGCTTTGCTTACTGCCTTGTATGGTACCTTTTCTTCCGTGGGGATTTAGTTTATCTTTATTAGATACCTTTACGTGTTTGTCTATGTCTAATAGGGGTGTTTCTCCTTTTTTCCTCCTTAGGTGTTGGTGACTTCAGAGTCATTTAGTGGTTTAGTTCTGAGGAAGTAGAGACACGAGGATTGAGTCTATTTTACATAAAGCTACAGCTTTTCACCAGTACTAGTTTTTCTCCTTCCCACCCCTTCTTCCCCGTAGGAGAGGACAATTTGGGAATTATTTTAACAGTCATTTACTCCCCCTACCCCCCCCCCCCCCCCTCGGAAATCTACCTTGGTCCCCGAGGCGTCTGCTAGACATTGCCCGTTATAGGACCAGGAGAACGTTAACCATCATCATCCCTTGCTTGCTTTGAGACCTTCAGTAGTACCCTTCCCTCCTTTGGAGTGCAGTGCAGAGAGGCATCCAGAAGACTTCCTTGCCACCCTTTTTGGGTAGTGGAGGATCTAGGAAAAGGGGTACCTAGGAAGACACGTGACCTTGTTGAGGGAGCCAGAACTGAAGCAGCACTTGGCACGCTGAAGGAAGCACCCATCTTTGGTGTCTTTTTCGTCTTCCAGTCCTTCCTCACCAAATTTCTGGTAAGTCTCTTCAGCCCATTCATTCATACAGTGCATGTTTCCCTTCCCCCACTCCAGGCGCTGGGAGAGGCATGCACAGAGACAGAGAGTGGGGTGGGGGAAGGGAGGAGGGAAAACTGACTGTGTACACACGGATCGGGGAGGAGAGGGGGGTATTCTGCCACACTGCAGGGGGACCTGGGCAGAAGTGGAAGAGCCTCACTTCAGAAGAGCAGCTGATGTGGGAGGAAATGTATGTTTTATTTGCACGGGTGTGCGTGCACACGCAGGCAGGGTGGAGGGGGGTGAAGAAGCTGAGAGCCTGTTGTGGGGAAAAAAAAAAAACCTGCTGGGAGCGAAGTAGGATAGCTGATGCTGGCCGGTATCGGGCTAGTGTTGCAGAGAGGGAAGAGAATGGATTATTCATTGGAGATCAGGAGCTGGGGTGTGTGAGTAAGGAATTCTATCGCCTACTTGCAAGCATGAATGTAGAGGAAAGACTCTGTGTGTGTGTGTGTGTGTGTGTACATCTGCCTTTTAGAGGCAATTGTGCCTGGAAGGATTGCTGCTAGCATCTTTACATCACTCAGTGCAAAGGTGGGGACAGGCGGATGAAAGCCGTCGCAGGGAGTGCAGTTGCCCGTCTGTGGGGGTGGGGGGTTGTACTGGGTATGAATGGGAGCGATTAATATATTCCCATATCCTTTGACTGTTGCAGTCTACAAATCTCCCAGGGAAAAGGAGGTGAATACTGTGCTACGCTTTTGAAGAGGTGTGCTTAGGGTTCACCTGCCTGCAGTGACTTTAAATTCTATGATGCATGTGTAGAGGGCGGATGATAATGCAGCAGCACTGGACAGATTGCGCTGCAGCTGCTCAATATATTATATAAAATGCATTTAAATAAATATTCTGATTTTTCAGGTTCTTCAATTTTTAAAAATGTTTCCTTTCCAAAGGTTCTCAGTTAGGTGACAGTCTTAGGAAAACTAGTCTCTGGTAGGTAAGGAAGGAATTTTTCTTGAGGTTGTCCTGAAGCATCACTGTGAAGCAGCAGTGTCAGGAATGAGTTGCATTATCTTGGATCTATTTTTCTAAAGCAATTTTAACAAGTGGTTCAAAATGTCAGTTTTTATCGCTGTATAGATATATCACCATGGGTTATATTCATCATCCATATGTTTCCTTAAGGTTTTCTTTAGATGATCATCATTCTGGTATCTTTGTGTAGAAAAAAATTAATTGTGCTTTATACTTGAAACAGCTGTGAACTGTTTTCACACCTGCTCTCCCTGTGACATAGAAAGTCATATTTCTGGGATGTTTCTAATACTGTTCTCATTAAGATGAGCCAGAGACTTCCATGACAGAGTGTGATAGATGATGTGCTGGGTCATATGCTGGACGACCCTTCGTTAGCTGTTTAACTGGTCTGCTACTTAAGATTGACTTTATAATTCAGATCTGCCTTGAGGTATCTCCTAAAGGAGATAACTTACAAGCATCTGCCAACTATTCTTCGGTCTTCAGTGTTTTGAGGTGTGGCCTCCAAATTAGACTTCTAGAAACTGCTATAATGGTAGAGGAGGGTGACTGGTTTATTGGAAGTGTGTACTGAGTTTCAAGCTTTAGCTATCTATGATAAAAAGGAAAGCAAAATACATTTTCCCAACTTGAATAACACTGTTCTGGGAACAAGTATTAAGGAATATGCATTAATGATAAATGCAAAGGTGCAGTGTTAGTGTGTGCTTGGAGCTATATTTTTCCTAGTTCTCTGCTTCCCATGGCAATCATGGCTGTCAGTCTCTTTGCTCTTTCCTTCTTGTATCCATGAGATTTTTACTATCATTATCTAAGCTGTAGGGATTAAACATGCCTAAAGGTGTGCTAAAACTAAGATTGGGTTTTACCTCTCTCTCAACTGTGGAAATCCATGGAGTTGTGTTAGCTGCATACTGCTGTAACTGGGGTGAGAAATCTGAGCCCAGGTCTAAAGACAGAGGCGATTCTGGGAGGGGCTGATAGTAATAATTGTTCTGCTAACTTGTTCCCAGATCGCACTGTTGTTGATAGGGGTGTGCTACAACATCATATAGCAAGTTGAGTGGTTGAGATAGCATTAGGAATCAATGTATCTAATTACAAAACATCTGGGATTTCATTCATCATTCCCATAGGAAAGAAACAACCTACTATTTTTAATTTACAAAGGCACTGAGTAGTTGCATTCTGAATAGAAAGGATACGGAGTGATCTTTTTGCATACTAGATAGCTTTTATGTTACACATTTATTGATAGTACATAAATGAATTAGTGTCTCCTAATAACTGATTTCTTGTTTCAGCTTAGGGGAAAATACATCAGGATGAAAAAGAAAAAGAGGCTAGTCCTTTTTTTCTCCTGCTTTTGGGTGCTGAAGACAGGACAAGGAGTAAATGGACAATGGAGACCAATTTCCCGTTGCTGGAGGCAGGTCTCTAAGGCTCTCTCTGTGAAGAGAAGACCCCTTCAAGGGAAAAAGAGTGGTCTTCAGAGAAGAGTTCCACGTCTCTCTAGATAGCGGATCTGATTGACTGAATGACCTGTTATGCCAATAAAACATATTCACATGTGAAGTAAAGTAGAAAAGTAGCACAGTGAATGTATTTGTTAGAACAGCTGCTAAAGGTGTGTTACAGCTTCAAGGAATGCAGGAGGAAATACGTTTGCATGTGATGGGGAGGGGAGGAAGCTGCTGTGTGAATGCCAGAATAAAGCCTAGTTTAAGCAGTACAGGGATGCCACACCTCAAAGTTGAGGTGAGTGTTCCGCTCCTTCTGTAAATTGCTAAGAATCTGTTCCACACAGTGTCTTTCTGAAGCAGATGCAGCAGTGTGTTTTTGGCTGGTGTGACACACAGATTTTTATCATAGAGCTTTTAGTTTGATGCTACCCTTTCACCTCTCCCAGTCTGTTTTATGCAGTTAAGTTTATGATGACTTCTTCCTTTTCATTTCATGAATTGAGGAAAACTTAAAGGATTGTACTGAAATTGACAGTAGTAGCTTTGAGTGAAAAGTGCATTTCAACTGGTCATTTTGAAGACATTTAAACATCTGCTCTTCCCCTTATATATACACTACAGTTATTTTGCAATAGATACTCTCATGGATTAGGAAGTATCCCATGCACACCCAGCATTGTCTGAAGCTGTGTCTTTTAGATTGAAATGGGTGGAGTTGGTTTTCAGGGGAAAATTCTGGAGATCCTATCCAACTTGAGAGCTTAATGCTCTTGTGCATATGACTGCAAGGCAAGTTTTCCTCCTACAGACCATTTTCTGGAGAATGTTGGAGGGATTGTTAAGATGTTTGGGTTAATAGGGTAAATTGCAGGTTTTGTGTTCTTTGGGACTTCTTACACAATCAAAATAGAGACTGTAAAGATCTAAAGAGAGGCTGAAACTGGTAAGTAGATTCTGGTATCAGGAACAGAATGTTAGTGTGAAGAGGGTGTTTCTCCAGGTGGAAAAAAAATGTATTTGCTTGGAGGTCAAGGAACTGATAGTTAGGATTACTACATTCTGTCTCTGCAATTGGCTTGTAGCTTCATCTAAAGTGTGTTTCTTAATCTTTACCTTCAGAGTTGAGGTTCTTACCTGCCTGCCTCATCATGAGGTGTGAACCTTTGTATATACATTTATAAAACTTTTAAGATTTAGAGGAAATGAGACATAGTATTAGCAGAGAGATGAATACCCATACCCAAGGCATTTTTGTATGCCTGCTGGTTTAATGATTTGCATGAGATGCCTGGACGGCTCTTCTTCATAATGCTGTAGGTCCTTTCAAAAATGGAATAAAGGTGGAGGAAAGAAAAGGATATACCTTTTTTTCTTCTTCAATCCTTTGCTGGCTTTTAAGAAAGTGTGTGCTGAAATGGCAGTCAGCAAGCAATGATGGCACAGTCTCTGCAGATTTACGGGGCTGGAGGTGGGGGTCACATAAAGAGATTTGAGAAAAATAGGAGCAGATCCCTACTGGCAAAGAAATCAAGGGTCAGTAGCAAGCAAAAATGGGGAGAAGGCTGCCGGAGAGAAAATACTTGTCTCGTTGCACCAGTGTTAGAACCAGTACTGGGGGAGATGACAGATGGATGGACATGGACCCACCAAAAAACACCCCAAAACCCAAACAGACTGAAAATCTAAAATGACATGATTTTGTTTTTTTGAATTATGACAAAGCCTATCTAGTATGTTTTTTTATGTACTTAATGTTCTGTAGCCATTTTTTAAAATGAAATGGGCTAGCCTGCTGGGTAGAGCTGCTTTTCAAAAGAGAGGCGGTAGGTGGGGCTGTTTGGTCTCCCCAGTCATTCATGCAAATAGCAGGAATAGAGGTAAATTGACAAAAAAAGCCTTCTGAACTGTGCCGTAGCAGTGCCATTTCTGAAAAATATAGCTTATCCCAATTCTTAGCTGAGGATGTTGTCCCAGGAAGCTTTCTGTAAACTACCATGTAGAGAAATCCATTGTTGAGAGAGCCAGGAGTGGGGCAGGATCTGACAGTTGTCAGCCATTGCAAGCCCAAGCCTCATCTTGCCCTTTTCACTTTCAGTTGCTTTGAAGAGAAAAAGGTAGTCTTTGAGAGATCAAAAGATATTCTTTACAACTTCCCATACCCGTTTTCCTGCAGGGAGCAAACACTCCTTTTCCTGCTTTACCTTGAGCATCTTGACTGCTGTCAAGGGCTGGTCTGCATCTGTGATTGTCTTTCCGTAGCTTCTGCTTTTTTTTTCAGTCTGTTAGTATCAAGGACTTTAGTCCTTGGCTTTATTGTTGCTCCTCATTTACCAAAGCAATGGAAAAAAAGTCACAGTCTTTGCTTCTTGCCATTGTGGTTCTCAGTACCAGGAATAAAAATGGCCCCTTAAAGTTCTTCTGCTTGTTAAGAAAAAGCTGTAGTAGTAGAAAAAACTTGGGTTTTAATTAAAAAAAAAACCCAGCTTGTTCTTATCATTATAGCAAAACAACCCTTTTTTCCCAAGACCTGCTGCAGAAACTAAATTTAAATTTCTAATATTAAATGGAAGCAGTTGCATACCTGTGGTCTTTCTGCATGTACATTTCTTGCTGACACCAGGTCCTGTCATGTGGACTACCAGGCAAAACTCCTGCTTCTATCCCAGAATTCAATTCTGTTTGAAACTCATGTAAGCTATATTGGTGAATTCAATGTTTTCTCCCTCTTTATTTTAATAGAAAGTTTAAAATGTGGCACAGAAAACTGCTCTATTTTTCTCCAGAACTCTTTTTTCCCTACACTATGCTGCTGCTTGTTTTTCTTGAGTGTAGATGAGTAGTGTAAAAGTGACTTTAAAAAAGAAAGACTTGGAGCAAGAAAGGGCTAGCACTGACATTCAAACCTTGATTTTTCTTTAGATTACATGTATTAATGTTCAGTATTCTTAACATTTTGTTGATAGTCCTTGTTCCATTGGTTTTTCCATTAATATGTTCTGGATAACACTAAATATATTTCACAGTAGATGTGAAATCACAGAGAGCAAATCAGTCTTTAAATACTTATGTGGAAAACTCTTTTCTAATGGATTTCTTCCTTTCTTCTGGACTGTTTTTTTAACATAAAGAATGTGGCACACTGTTTTCTTCCATGTATAATGGAAAGGTATACATGAAGTGTGTCACCGGTGTTTTAGCAGTACGTAGGAGAGGGGCTGAGTTATTTCCAGTTGTGAGGAATTATCCCAGTCATGAAGTTGAAATTCTGGCCTTCAGAGCTGGTGGTTTAAAATGTTTTTTAGTCCTTGGCATGTCTCTTAGTACTGTCAAGAAAGGGGGATGCTACTACCAGTACTAGTAGTTATGTCAAGTGTGTACTTTTTGTGGGTGAAACTAGGATGAGGACTAAGACCTGATTTTTAGCATTTACATTCTATTGAATGTAAATTGATTTGTTTCTGTTGTTGTTACTTCTGTTGCAGATTAGTTGTAGATATTATTTTCCCACTTGGATGTTAGAAGTTCCACCCCATTGAAAAGGACTGACTTGTACAGAGGGAGTAGAACTTGGTACAGTGGGGAACATGAAGATAAGATCCTATGTACTCTAACAGAGTCTCATCTTCTCCACCATCTAGAAGTTCCATTGAAAGGAAACCTTGAAGGTTGCAAGACAAGTCCAAGATGTGCAGTTCAGTTGCTCCCAGGCTGTGGTTCTTAACAGACCGTCGCATCAGAGAAGATTATCCTCAGCAGGAGATCCTGAGAGCACTAAAGGCCAAGTGCTGTGAAGAGGAGCTAGATTTCCGGGCCCTGGTGATGGATGAAGTGGTGCTGACCATTGAGGATGGAAATCTTGGTGAGAATGAGCTAAGGTTGGGAATGTGCTGAAAGGATACTTGGAGAAAGATTGTAAAATGGAGCATCTGTACTCATGAATTCCATGTGTGCTAGACTACCATACATCATTTAAATCATGTGGTTGTGCATTATATCATGTTCTTCAGGATTTATTGTGATAATCAAATATAATTGTTAACTTTGCTGATTTGAATTAGAACTATTTTTGCCTCCCCTTTGTAGACAGAGAAGAGGGTTGCTTTAGTTTGTTGATTCCAGGGTAAGGACTATAGGATTTCTGAATTAAGAAGAAATTATGGCGTTTCATTTTTGCATAGGTACTTGGAGTTAATAGGTCACATTTAAGAGTTTCAGGGGGACATTTTTCTTCTGTTTGTATTCTGACTCCAAGATAGCAAATGCATTTGAAATAAACTAAAAGGAATTTTCAATGGACAGTACCAGTTTTCATGGAGCTAGAGGTGACATAACTAAAGCATGCTGCTGCACAGATGTGTAGTTACATATATGCCAGAAAAGAACAGGGCTAAAAAACAAAGTATGTGCATCAGAATAATTTGAACTGTTACTATAGCTTAGAGTGTTTTAAGCTAAATTTTAAGATTTCTGTTATGTTTTCCTATTGGCTTTTTTATTTTCTGTGGTGATTAAAAAGGAAAAGCAAGAAATTAAGTTTTTTTAGAAATGTTAAGTAAAATGATTCTGTAGATAGTAGGCTTATGGTATAGGGAGAATAGTAATACAACCAGTGTCAAGCTGTGTAACACTATTACATTTTTTTGGGTAACTTTTTGATTTGGGTTTCCTAAAGGAAGGAGACTGTAGTGTTGTTTTGTACTTTTACCTCTTCAATTTCTCTTCCCCATATGTAAGTTAAAAAAAAAAAAAGAAAAAAAAAGAAAAAATTGCTGGAGATCCAGGGAAGAATTAAGTTTCTAAGTTGTATTAGAATAATTCTGTGTGAAAAGCAAATATAAAAGTGCCCTCAGCCCTTAAGAAAAGGCTGCCATGTGATCTTACAGCTTGTTCCTTGTTGGGGAATCTGTATAGGAGGGAAATCTTAAAACTGACTCTGGGACAGAACTTTGGTCAGAATTTGTACCTTATTATAGCATGAATCAGTCAAGCATAAAAAAAATGCATGGGGAAACAGGATTTTTTTATTCTGTTATTACTAAACTTTTATTTACGTATTTTTTCTTTTATTCTGAGGTATCTGTGATTTTTATCAGAGACTTGAAATTCTGCAGGATGTCTTCATATAAAGGCAACTTGTTGTCAGAAGGACTGAACATCTTACAGCTCTGATTACGCTGTCCTTTGGACAGCGTGTTCTGCAGAGGCAGCCATCCTGGACTAGCTGCAGCCTCTAAGATGCATAATTGGTCCTTCAGCATTTCAGTATTGTTTTTATTTCTTGGTGATGTTTTCTTCTTTCCTGTCTTGTGCCTGCTTTGGAGGAACTGAATATGGCGAGCACGAATCATTGGTCTTTTTTCTCTCTTCCATTTAGTGTCTCCTAATGCTGCATCTATTGCAAGAAGAAAAGAAAGTATGCAAATTAGAAGACTAATACTGAAGCATGTGTAGTACAAGAATGAGAAAAATTAAGAAAATATCTAGAAAGAGAATGCAAAAAAGGAAACTTTTCATACAGAATGTTCATTCAAAATTATGTACATAACTGACCTTTTGAAAAGGAGTGAGATAATCATGCTGGCAGATTGTGGATAGAAATTTTCTTATAAATAATATGGACTGGGTAATTGTGATTTTTTTTTTTTGTTTTGTTTTGTTTTTTTGTTGGAGGGAGTGTGTGTGGGAGTTTTCTTATGCCAAACAATTCTTTCTCTTGGAGAGAGATGAAAAATCTTCCCTCTTTTAATTTTTCAGTTTTCTTTTCCCTAGTGCTTGCCCATGTGTTTTGATAGGTATTTTTGGTGAAGGACACAAGCCAAAGTTTTCTCTTTGATTTTCCTTGTTAAAGTCCTGAGTTGGTCTAGGAAAAGGTGTCCTAGAACAAAATCCAGGAGGTGATGCATTGTGCCCTTTCCGTTACCCACTGTTGCCTTGAGGGGTCCAGGTTGAGTAAAATTTTGTGTAACACAGTGGAGTTGATGAAGAGAATGTATCTTCAGTAGATAATAACCTGCTTTGCTTTTAGTTCTACTATTATTTGTGTTGAAAGCTTAGCAATACAGGGCTCAAACTCTGATGGTAGTATATGGTATTGGAGGAAGTAATAATTAGGTTTTCACTTATTTACGCTTGTAATTAGAATACTTTTTGTCCTTTAAAACCTAGGCAGTTTCTTACATAAATTGGTAAAAGATTGTTATGTTTGCAAAGTCAAGTTGGACATCACAGGATGCCATTTAAAACTTTAAAAATTTGGTATTTCTGTAGATGATATGATCAGTGATACTGAAATTATTTACCTTACAAATGCAAAGCAGAGTGGAAAAGACACTTAGGAAAATTGAGCAGAACAGTGAGATACATACCAAAATTGAAAATTGGCCCTTCCACCAATTACGTGGTGTATACCTTGACAGTGTAGCACATAAATATTGCTGAAGCCCAGAGACAGGTGTGGAAAGCTGCTGTGATGCTGAGACGGAGTCTGTGTATGCCAAGGAATGGTAAGATTTTACATGTACCTGATGTGGCCAAAGAGAGAGGTTATTTCAGTCAGCGGGCACAGCAGTAGTGACTCATCAGGGCATTACTCTGCTGTGCTGCAGGGCGGGGTGGGAAGTATAGCTGCATTCCCAGGCCAGCCAACAATCCTTGCTGGTTCTTTTTTCTTCCACAGCTGAGATCTGGGATGACCCAGCATCCCAAGCACTCCCAGCATCCCCAGTACTGCTGCCCACATGACGAACGTGCATGCAACTCAAGATCCACGTTAGGTGTCTCAGCGCAGCATGAGTCCAAAAATGATTGTAAATGCAAGCTGAGAGGTGTAGAATTAATAGTTTTTCCTTTAAGTTTAGAAGGAAGCTCTTGAACTGATTTATGCTGAAACTGTTTTGGAAATAGTTCAAGTTCAACAGATAGTTTTTGAAAATAGCTATGGTTTGTGCCTTATTTAAGAAAGAGCCTTCTTACACGTGCCATGCATTCCCATTTCCTTTGCACACTGGCAGTAGTACTCTGTAACAATCTCCAAGGCAAAAGCAGAGTTAAAAATGAGTGGAAAGGTCTAGCTGCATAAAACAGTGAATATTTTTCTGCTGCTTTGGTGTGCTGAACCTGCTGAACTGGTTACTGAATTGGACATGCACAACATCGGTGCACAGGAATGGACAGGCATGCACGTATGGAGAAAAATAAAGGGTGATACTGAAGCTGTTCTGATTTAAACTGGCTCAAACAAACAAGCCTAAGTTTCTTAAGAGCTAAATTCTTGGATGCTAAACCAGTCTGGTATGATCTGCTGCCGAACGGAGGAGCTGTGTTCTTGTCCCTTTCCAGCCTTGCTGTTGCTGCTTGCCTTGTATGAGGACTTCATGTCTCTCTTGGCTTGCTTTCATGTTGTAGCTAAACTGATCTAATTCAAAAAAAGGTTGACCAAGTCCTCTGCTCGTTTGCAGGATCTGGCATTTGTTTGAATTGGCTAATCCAATGGAACACTAACTCTGCCCAAATAATTAACAATTTTCTGTTGGAATAGCTCGCTGCATCAACCCGTTTTGTGGCCACACAGTTGCTAACTCTAGTACATGAGGGCAGGGAAGAATGGGGTTGCTCTTCTAGGGAATGGCTCATATTTATGTTTTATTTAGTTGTAGCTTCAAGGCATACTTTAAAACAGAGGAATTTTCTTATGGTTGGGATGCTTGATAGTATTAGTTTTAGGATTTTTGTGTGTGTGTATGTATTTCTTTGAAGTTATCTGGTATTTACTGCTGTAGGGAAAGAGCTGGATTACAGAATTAAATGGCTAGTTGCCTAATCTGGTTTGGCAATTCCTATATTCATTTGAAATACATAGCAGGTAATTTAACAAAACTGCATGATATTTGCAGACACACATCTGAAGTCTTAACAATGAGTCCTGTTAAAACATGTAATTTTAAACTATTTGTCTAAGTTTGCTAGCACAGTGATATAACAGGCTTGGGGAATTTGAAACTAGACAAATTAAAGCCTGTGAGCAGGGGTGTGCAGGGTGGGATGTGGATGGAGGTGGGGGAAGCCTGTAGCGAATAAGCATGCTGTGAGACTTTGTGGACAAGAGACAAAAGATAATTCTTTGGTTTGTCTCCTTTTTCTGAATAGAGCACTCTTTTTCTTCTCACCTGTGTTTAGGACTTGGCAGTAACCTTACCCACAGACTGCACAAATCACCTGTAGGGAAACACAGTTGAAGAATTGTTCGTTGGTGAAGAACATGCTAGGGAAATTTGGATCTTTCCTTCGTTAAAATTACATACAATAATATTTTCATTAAATTTCTTTGCTACCAGAATAGCAGAAGTTAGAGATCACTGAGCCAGCGATGTCCCAATTTCTTTATTGTAGGTTTTTAGGATCTCCGTGTTTTCTGTTACTGTCCTGTGAAGGAAAATAGTTTTAAGGGAAGTTGTTTTCATGAACTTTCAACTGTTAACAGATGCTGGAGCGAGTGGAATTGCAGTGTCCTAATGCATAAAACAAAGTGTGAACTTCTTGGCTTTTCCTTTAGGAATGTAAAAGCAAGCGATCAGCCTAGGTGAGGAATAAAAGGGACATAATAGTGATCTGTTATTAAACAGTAGTACTTTGTGCATAGTCACCTGGCTTTTCTTAAGTCAGATGGATGGCATCTGGGATCTGATCTCTTGTCTCCTTCTGCAGAGGAACTATTTAGAAGATAGATTCTTCTAATTTGGTAAAGGTTCCTGGTGTGCTGCTTTAGGCATTTGGGTTTCCTGTGTGGGCCTGAGATTTGCGATATTAGTCATTATTTTGCTTGAGTCTTTAATCCTGAAAAATCTCATTTTTTTTTTCATATGATCTGTCCTTCATTTCTAATTCAGTCTGGACTAGTAACAAATAGTTGTGATCTCTTTTTTTTTTTTTCTTTTTCTTTTTTTTTCTCACTCTAACGTGTAAGGTTGGATAAGAAATCCCTGTGTTTTCAGTGTAATGTAAGAAAATCATTCTTATCAGCTAGATCCATGATGAGAGGGATTTTATATCTATGAAATGGTTGCTACATCAAAACACTTAGTATTTTTGAATCATCTTGAAGTCACCTAAAACCTGCCTTCTATCACACAATAGGGAACGTAACCACCTCTTCCTGCTGGCTGTTTCAGCAGTCCCCTGGCACTTGTTAGTCCGGTGGCACACCTTACTGGATGCGCTTTTCCTGTGGTGTGCAGCAATGGCTCAGGGGGTGATGGAGCAGAGGCAAGTGGCCTCGGCAGGGTGCCTTTTTGGGCAGCCATTGCCTCCTCTGCGGAGTTGGGACATTGGTTTGTAATCCAGTAGTGGTTGCTGCAGAAGAAACTGCATTGTGTGCAAAGAACTGGAAGGTGGTTAGACATGAGGTTGATTTTGTGTTGTTGAAAGTGGTGGGCTCAGAACCACTTGAAATTGTTTCTGATGGTCTTTCACTGCGGAAACCGGTCACTTGCCAGTCTGATGTTAAACCTCATTGAGCTGTAAGTGTTGCTGGTAGGCAGGTACAGGGTATGTAGAGGGCATTCTGGAATTGTAGCTGTGTTTAGAGATGGGTGACTATGTGACCACCGCAGCATTAGATACCTTGGTCAAACATATATCTAGTAACAAACCAGCAATTCAGACATCGACTTTATTATCACAGATACATATTTTAATAACAGGGCATTTTGAGAGCTGACGCATGTTTCAGGAATAATTGTTTTCTTTCAGAACTGTGACACCAAACACGACTTTCTTATGATGTATATAGGAAGAAAGGATTTATACTCTGACAGTGGGTGTCCTTGCAGTTTTCTTCCTTACTGTCAGGGATTTCTACTCTTACATGAATGATTGCCTGTTATCTTAAACAGATGCTAAATAACGAAGGTGAGCAACGAATTTGATCTTCTCAAAATTGTTCTGTTTCTTCAGTAAACGTCATTGTGTCATCAGTGGTAGATAAGGGCTCAGTCCAATGCTACCTTTGCAAGGTGGAGAGGTAGGAATGTTTCTTCATGGAAATATTTTATGATGGACAGAAGTTTTTCATTTGCATATATTCTAGAACAGTCAGCCAGGAAAATCAGACTTGTAGGACATGTCATCTTGAACATACGTGCGTGTTGTCATCTCTGAAAATGCTAGAAAGCATTGCCGACTTTTAATTAAGAATTCTTGGGAGTGGCCATCTGGGGGAAAAACAATGTAAAAAAGACAAAAGCTAGATGAAAGAGGTGTTTCTGTAGATCACAGTCAAGAAATGAAAATTAGTTTAACGTTTCACAAGACAGTCTTTAACTGGCCGAGGGTTTCTGTGTCACTTCAACAATCCCTGTGCCAGTGCTGTGTCACCTAAGCAAGTTGTGCTGGCACAATTGCCTGAGCAGTTGCATTGTGAACCAGGTCTGCATCCTAGTGTAGTTTTAAACCAGCCTCTCCTTGGTGGAGGGTATTTTTTTTAAATGCTGCATCAGTTCTCCAAGGCAGGAAACAACATAACTGCACAAACAGTAGTGTGCTGCAGCACTTAAATCAGGAATGCAAAGCATGTATGTGTTGAGGGTGTTAGAGATTAGGAGATACCAGTATCAATACCACAAATATTGCTGTGAAAATTTACCTTATGAAACGGACAACTATACTTGCTTTACTGGATCTGTGATCAGAGAAGTACTCTTATTACCTGTCCTTTAAGCAATGACAGTAGCTTCAGTTTTCTCCAGGTCTAGTTAATCATTTGTGAATGATGGGCAGTTGATTGATCCTCAGTGACTGAATATGAGAGAGACTGGTACTGGTGGACTTTATTCAGTGTTAAGATGGGTCTTCTAGTGTGCAGACCTGTGTTTTAACCGTTTTAGAAGTGCCAGTGGCTGTGGACAAGTCCCTTTATTCTCCTATTCTTATGAACTCTAAAGTGTGGTGAAATACCGGTTTCAAGAATTACACTTTCCTTTTATATCAGCCCTTTGTTGCATGAAAAGACTGGAATGAAAAGGAGAACAACAGAAAACTGGAATGAAAAGGAGAGCAAGAAAAAGAGTGTCACTAATAAAACTACCACTCATTTTTTATTTCCTTATATTGTAAATATTTGACATTTACAATGTCACAAAAATCTGTGGTGGTGTCCTTTTAATGATTGTTCTCTGAATGGAAGAGCTTATGTGATTTCTGTATCTGTTTAAAGATCCAGTCCATTTTAGGATTAAAAACGGGATACAGAGCTTTAAGATGCCTTTATAATTGTAAAAAATTTAAGCAGGCTTTGGTAAGCAGAATGTGTTATATGTGCTCTGACAAAATGAGCAGAATACCTGAGAGCAAAGATATTCTGCTCATGTTGTCAGAGAAACCCTGGTAGAATTACACTAATTAACTGCTTAACTGCTTTAACTAATGGAAGGCTTTCTCGTTGTACAGTCGGGTTTTCTTGCTCTCTGCTTCCATATAGTGCAACTGTTGAACTGGGGACCATCTTGCTGTACTTGTTACTCGACACATCTGTGAGTAAAAGGTGGACTTTTTGGTTTTGTTTGTTTTCTTTTATTTTCCTGAGAGGGTGTACTCCTGGGTTTTTTCTCGCCACCCCCCCCCCCCCCCCCCCTTCAGTGAAATTGTACCAGTTAAGAATTTGATTTCCAGATCCTAGGATTATATTTTCATGAAAGAGAGGGGAGAGGAATGTTCTCCTTTCTAAGCTGAAGTAAAAAAGTAATCCAATCGAATACTTGCACTGCGTGTTTAACATGAAGAAAGTTCTTTTTTGTTTCGGATACATGATATTGCATGTTATAGGTAGGAATACTGGAGAACTGAACATGCCCATTACTGGCATAGTGGAAGAACAGAGACTGGAAGAGACAGACCAGTAATTTGATGCGTTTTGGCAAGGGGTCGGGTAAGGAGACTAAATACATCAGTGTTCTCTCCTGGATTTTTCAGCTGAGAAGGGAGGTGGGCTGTACTTACACAGTAAATAGGGTAGATGATTTTGTCTGCAGTAGTGGTTGTAGTGTAACATCACTGAAATAATACGCTCAAAATCCATGCTACCAAATCCTGTTTCTTGGCAATTTCTGTCTAAAGAAGAATTAGATCTGGTAGGGAAACACAGCAGTCAGAAGATCAATAAATATCTCTACAGAGTATCTAAGAACCTGATTTGAAAGTGTCTTCTAGGTATCTAGCCTGTTGTCTGGTTGTGTTGGTACAGCCCTGTGGAACTCCTTGGTGGAGAGAGGGCAGCATTTCCTTTTAGTTTAAGTTTTTGCAAGGACAGAAGAAAAAGTTGTTTGTAAAAGTTGTGTAGGTGTTCCCTTTAGTTGTTCAGAATATAAAGCTATTAATTATTTGAGAAGTAGTTTAGGAATAGAAATAAGTAAGTAGCATAGTCAGAGCTGTTGGATCACAATACAGATGTGATGCTCCTTACAGGTGTCTGATATCATAATGCTGGGCATCCCCAGTCACTGGGAAGTTGTAGCGGAGGGGGTTAAGCCAGCTCAAGCCCATTGCGCTCTTCCAAAGCTCTTTTGGGTAGTTACTCAGTTTTTTGACTCTAGGTTGGGCTGAGCCCTGTATACGGTCCCACCGTGCTGGCCTAGTTATCTCAGGAAGACGTTCATGCTCTTGCTGCTCTCCTGGACAGACATCTGTACAACTGGTTGACCAGTTGATCCACTCAACTGGGAATCAGCCAGTCCCCCTAACGGTTATAACCCTTCACCTTAAAAGCCACTTTCTGGTCCCCATTGTTGTGGTATAACGTCAGCTTTCTTTGCCACAGGTGTGGTCAGTCACATTCCCACATTCTTCCCAGAGCTCCACAAGCACATGGCTCTTGCCCTTCTCTTCAGAGCCTTCTCAGGAGTTTATTGATCCACCACATGGAGAGAAGAGCTGGCAGTATATAGAATCTGGAGTTTGGAGCATTTCCCTGGGTGTAAGAGACTTCTCTTACAACTTACGTCTTAAGTGGAGAAAGTAATAGAATAAAAGTGTTTCTCTTCCTGGGTTCCTGCCCTGATTTTAGAGATACAATATTTTCATCTTTGACCTGGTAGATGTTTGCTTCATGTAAGACAGAAGAGATTGATACGAACAGAGAGAGACCAGCTCTGTGTAGCCTAATGACTGTCAGTATTTGGATTCCATACCCAAGTAACTGTCCTTCAATGATGAGGTAAAAGAATATCACTACCACCAAATGCTTACTGTGAAAAGTGCTGAAATCCCTTCGTGAACCTAGTATGAAAAGTCAAGCTGCTTCTTCCAAGTGTCTTTATGCTCCGAATAGTACTGTGAAGGTCTTGAATTAATGAATTGATTCTCTTTCCCCCAGCCCTAATAAAAATCGCTGACTTCATTTTTCAGTTAGCTCTTGAAGTTGCTTAGACCACCCAATTGAGAATTAAATCTAAAGATTTAATTTTTGATAGAAACATTACTTAAATAGATTAGAACAAATTAAATTTGTCACTCAAGAGAATCACGGCCTTTATTGCTTTTGTTAGCTTGTTTTTGCTATTTTGGGACCACTGGTTTAAACAGTATTTTATAGAAGTGACAGTACCATATATCATGATGGAACATAAATGTATATGTTGTTGCAGTACAGAAGAATCTTGACATATCAGTAGTAGATAGTTTTTGGAGATTGAGATACAGGTTTTTTTCAGTTGTATAACTGTTTTACTCAGTAGTCCCCAAATAATTTTAATCTGAAAATTTTAGTCTTTTTAAAAACACAGATTAAATCCTCAGTAATATTCTTGTAGTACAAGTGCAATGGTTTGCCAGGTTTGCCAATGCAGAAACAATATATAGGAAGGGTCAGAGATTTATCTTAAGGCACCACAGTAAGCAGAAGACTTGATTTATGCCCATGACTAGATTCCTAGCTGTTTCCTTCAGTGTACTAAGACCAGTGTTTCCAACTTAACTTACTTGGTTTATGCTTTGACATCTGAATGGGTGACCTGACTGCTGAAATTGCTGATGTACTGACATGATGTTTACTTCCTGTGAAAGTCAGGATTTATTTAAAAGTATAATTTCAGGCACTCAAGATGGTAAATAGATGAGATGTCCTAATCTGTAACGCCTTCTTCCATGCTTTCCTGTAAGAAGAGTGTGTTGCTTGCTTTCTGTCTTACGTCTGAAAACAAAAACATGGTTTCATCTGTTGGCCAGGCAAGTGACACTGATAGAAAATTGGTACTTTGTTTAGTTTGCGTGAGGAAATCTTGGGGTTTAGTACTGATAATGTTAAGTGACACACTGTGTCTGATGAAACATTGTATGAGGTGTTTTTTGACATTGGGAGTGGGTCTCGTATCAGCTGTCTCAACATTATAATGGGCCCAAACTTTCCATTATAAAACAGATTTTTATTGTTTATAATTCGTCCTTCCTTATTAATATACACTCCCCCCCTGCCCCCTAATGTCTTAAATACCTTATTGAGGGAGTTCTGGAAATTGTCTACAAAGTGATTTAGTGGAAGAAGGGCACTTAATAGAAAAACACACTCTTTTTTTTTTTTTTCCTTCTTTCCCTAAATTTCTAAGGACGTTTTTGGAAGAACTGAGGTGGAACAGGAACTCAGTTTGGCTGAAGTGGCTTTTTCTTGTTATACCTGTGAAAGTAGACATAAATTTGTCCCATCCAAAAAAATAGTCTCTTAAGCATCATATTAAGCTTCACAGCAAAAACATTTGAAACATACCCCTGTATTATGCAAAAAAAGGACTTCTGGTGTGGCTTTGTGTGCTGTGAGATGGACTACAGTTCGGTATGAGCACACAATTAAAAATGGAGATTTTCTTTTGTGTTGGTTATACCTCCTCGCACTGAGACAACAACCTGGATGGAGTAAATTTGCTCCACTCAAATATAGCAGGGACAAGGAGAGTGAAATTGGTTTGGGGACTATGGTGTCAGTGAGGAAAAAATCTGGTGTGAAGGCAGCACGCTTTGCAAACATGCTGGAAGAAGAAACAGTATCAGGAAGTGATGGCAGTGAAACTCTTGCTAGATAAGAAGATGCTTCCCTCAAGAAGGAAATTGCAGCTGGAAACCAGTGGGATCATGAGTTGTGTGTTGAAACTTTCTTGGGAAGAGATGCAAACTGAGCAAGTAGCCTCAGATGGAGAGCAAGTTTGGAAGCAAGGCAGGAAACTGAGTGGTTAGAGTGGTATTCAAAATTGCAGGCAAAGAAGCTGTTTGACAGTAGGAGAAATCTGCACTGTGGAAATCAACTAGAAAAATAAAGAGAATAGAATTGAGGGTGTGCCAGAAGGGAAGCAGAAGCATAGGTGTTACATGTAGGGAGATGAATCCTATCAGGGGTGAGTGGGGAGTGAGAAACTGGGGCAAAGCAAGCTGCATGCAGTAGTTGCTGACTTCCAGTGCCTAGAGTGGAAACAAATCTTCCAGACCTTTTCTGTCCTGCAGAGAAACATTCCTCTGCCAGTTGGTTCCACAGATACTTGCTGACAGTGGAGCCCGTTCACCTTGAGTGCTGGTCCACATAGACGCTGCTGACCCAGTGCTGCTGACAGTTGTCAACTTAAGTGTCAGTTGTGTATAGTAGAAGAAACTGTTCTCACGTGCTAGTCCACCAGTGTCACGTGTGTGTTACTTAGGTGCCAAGTGGTAACGTTTGCTTTTGATTATCTGCAAATGCAAGGATAAAATACTATTATGAGTGGCAGCAGCAAATAATCATAAATTAGAAATAAGCAAAAAAAAGTTTGTATTTTTGACTCTTTTGTTTTGTGTTTGTTTTCAGATACTATATTTTATCACATGCTACTTTTTCATCAGCCTCCTTAAGGTGCAGGGTGTTCTGCTGTGGAAGCATAGCATACTGAAGGAGAGGATGCTTTTTTTGTGGTTACAGGAATTTGTGGCAATTGAAGCAGAACATTGGTGGAGGAAAAGTGTTGGTGTGATTTAAATTGGACTGTTCAGAAATCGCCTTTAATTGCATGTGTTTTGCATTTTTTTGAGTACCCAAATTTGGATATTAGGATCAGCTTTGTGAAAGTGCTGGATACTTGCATCCACAAATAAAATCAATCAGAGTAGCATCAGCAACTAAGAAATCATAGTTTCCCAAATATGGCATCTGAAATTTCCCCTTTTAACACTTATCTCTGTATTTCCCTTCCACGTATGGGAAATCAGTAGAGTACTCACTGGTTTCCTGTGGTGTTGACAAAATAAATAGAGATTGTGAAGCACTTATTTATTGTTCTTATCACAGTAACATCTAAAACTCGCGAAGAAATTAATAATGGTGTGTTTCAAGCAAGGATTTCAGTATACCAATCTGTGGACAACACACTGAACAGTATAAAAGAAAATACAGTGCCGAGTTGCTGCTTGTTAAGTGAGTGCTGTACCTCCTGTGTGTACGTTAGATAAACGCTATGGGGAAAAGCAGTGTTTGTGTTTTTGAAGACAATATGTGGGTGGGGTAGCAGATCAGTGCTACAGATGTATCCTTAGTTGTGGCTTTTTCTAACCTTTATGTGCTTGACTCTCTGGCTTTAATGTTTTTTTTTTTTAATGTAGCTTTTTAATGAAATATTGTATACACACATTCTTTCTAGATAATGTATGTGCAGTCACATAGGGACTGTGCTGGATGCATCAACACTATTTACTAGCCAGGCTTTGGGAAACGTAGATGTAGGGAAAAACAGGAGTGATGTGATGATAACCAATTACTTGGGTAACCCAGTACTCTGTCTGAATATTTATATATGGATATATTTATGGATAGATATATTTACATTCAAGACATATGTATTCTGTCACTGTTACTGAGGAATTATTTTACCCATCTAAATACCTGGGGAGGTTGCGCTTGTGTCTTGTTCTCCTTCATACTTGTTTCACGATACATAAATTGGCGTGTCCCCATTGTTGCTGTACTTCTCGGCCGCTTTGTAAAATGGCTTATTCCACTCCTGCAATTCTTGTTTGGGTTCTTTTGACAGTACTGCTTTCAGTGTTTCTATTTCATATTTATGAGGAGCCTTGCAGGCTGTTTTTCATGGTTAAGAAAATCTGCATATATGTATAAAGAAAAATAATATATTACTTTTGGATATCTACGTGCAGTATTGGACCTTCTGTTCGAGGATGAGGAACAGACCCACAGGGTGAGCTACATTCTTAGTTCTGTGGCCAGGCAGGAGGCTGTGCTTTGAGTTGAGTCTTCTCTTCATATGAAGCAGGAAGGGAGCACTGGTGAACCTGACTGAGCCTGCCACGGTAGAGGCAAGTAAATTGTTATGATCTTGAAATTACTTAGGAGTTCCAGGATTTCCTGCACTAACCACGTGTATCTCTTAGCTCAGTGTAGAAAGCAGAGCCATCCAAACCTTAACTCTTCACATTGTTGAGGGGTGGCTTTCATTCCTATATCATGCCTTTTCCTTCTCAGTGAAGGTGGGTTTTATTAATAACAGAAGAGGCTGTGTCAGGTTCTCCTGCTAGTGTTACTATGTGTCCCTGACTCAGATGATACTTGTGAATATCCTGTAGACTAAGGTTAAAGGTTTAGCTCTCCTTTGGAGCAGCTCTTACTTGTTCCACAAAACTAGATTCGAACTAGATTGGTACCTAAGGGGGACTACCCTTTGTGGCTCTGACAGCTAGCTGCATTTTTCTGTGAATTGTTATGAATCCTGTATTGTTGGATGACTGCTTCCACCAGGAGGACAGAATGGTGGTGAGCAAGGCATGTTTTCAGTTGTTTGTTTATAGCTCAACAATTAAAGCTTCACAGCTTTTTTTTCCCTTCCCTTTGTTACTTAGCTTTCCAGACAGGATTTGTCTTTGCCGTGTACTGAATTTCTTGTTAAATCTCTTTCCAAGTTTCATTATGGTCAGGGAATCAGGCTGTGGTTCACCTCACAGCTGTCAAACCTATAGATGTGCTTTCACTGTGATGAACTTTATTTTTGTTTTTTTAATGACTGTAAAAACTTGTCAGATGATCTTGATTGTGCAGAAGAAATGAAGGACGTTTCCCAATGAGCTCATAAATGTAATTTGAGCTGTGAAGTAGTGTGCTGTGGAGCATGCATCCACTGTTGCAGCCACCTAAGAGGCCAGGCATACAGCAGGAGCATGCCAGAGAGAGTCATTGAATAACTGAGATTAGAATGGACCTTTAAAAGTCATCTGGACCACCCTTCTGCTCAAAGCAGCCGACTTGAAAGGTAGAGCCAACTCTTCAGTTAGATCAGATTGCTTGGAGGGATATCCAGTCGTGTTTTGAGCATCTCCAAGGATGGAGCCTCCATAGCTGCATCCATATACATGGAATACATGGTCACAACTGTGTTTGCAAGTTCTGTCTGTTGCTAGCCTCTTGGCTAGCTCTGCGCGCCCCAGAGCAAATCTGCACCTATGTGATCTGCTCCTTTGTGTGGAGCATAAACCCTGCTCCTCACTTTCACAGCCTGTCCTTCTGGAAGACCCTTTATCTATTCACCACGGCACTCAAGGCGTATGTACTATCCAGCTGCCAGGGAGGAGGGATTATGGGTTGGAGTCATGGTGTAAGTGTAGGTAGAGAGAAGTTACTTAATAATAACTGGAAGTTTTTGAGATGTGCATGTTCATATACTGCTTCCTTTTGTTTTTCTGTCAGTCTTCCCAGGATCATTCTGGCCTAAGACACTCCTCCTTACATACTTGGGAATAAAGGTGAGGCAGGATTCTGAAAGTGCATGCCCTTTGTGGATGCTTTGAGGTGAATAAGGTCTGTGGCTGCAGGTGAAAGGGATGCTGTATGTGTAAACTGCATGTCTTCATGCTTGTAATTGTCATGCTCGAACAACGCTGGCACCTGGGCCTTTATAGCAATTTTGCTTCAAATTTTTCTCGCCTGGTAGAGTGGGAGCCACTGGAGAATCCATTACCTGCACAAGACAGGAGAGCAAGAGTTGGTAAAAAGAGAAATTGATCCAACTGGCTTGTTTCTGCAAAGTTGGAAGCTGGGCTAGCGAAGTAACCATAGAGTTGTAAATGTAGGAAGAAAAAACCCCTCGCTGTAGACAATTCTGCAGTCTCAGAAGGGCACTATCTTGGCAATTTAAACTGTTCAAATCTTTGTTGTTGTTGCTGTGACCTGGCCTCCTCTGTTGCAGTTGACGCCTGGATTGCTCAGATCCTACAGTGAGCTGGTTCAGTTTGCCATACCTGCAGAAATCAAATTCCACAAAAGAACAGGAGTTTCCTGCTGGTGTAGGAAGCTTACCTGCTCACCAGTGGGTCTGATGAGCACTAGTGCAAGTGATAGGGAGGGGTGGTACTACATGCCACTGTAGGATTGTAGGGGCTGGGGAGTAAAACTATTGAGCAACAGTGACTTAAATTGTCTTAGAACCACAGTGTTAGGTGAGTGTTTTGTTCAACACAGGGATTTCTAAACAGGTGCTCATTTCTTTCCCTTTCTTGCTTGGGTCTTCCAAGGTGCGTAGCATGCAGTGAAACCTTTTCCTCTGAGAATTTTCATGTTACAGGCAGAGGCTAGGAGTGAACGTAAATTATAATTCTGTTACTGAGAATGGATCAGGAGTGGCATTTGGTAATGAGATTTTTATGGTTGTGTTGCTGTAAAGTGGAAGAACTTGAAGAAAAACGTAATTGGCAAATATTTAAAGGAGATTCTTAGAGGAATCTGTGGAGGAGTGAGATAAATGAGCTAAGGAGACGTGTTATACCTGATGCTGGCAAAAAAAGCTTCTGTTTCCCATCTCTGCCGTTGATTTCTTTGGGATGAGATTGGTAGCCCCTCAGTGCTGCTTGTTTCTTTGTAAATTGAGCAGATGCTTACTTCAGAAAAGGCAAGACAAAGAGAGCCTTAGAGCTTATAGTGCAGAGTAAATTCATATAAAGATATTTATCAATTTGCAGGGATTGGTAAACTCAGGGCTACATTTACAATCTAGAGATTAGCAGTAAAATAGCTCATCTCTTAAATGTGTTACCCTCAAAGGTCAAACCAAACTGACAGTGGGGCATGTCCCTTCTGCTTGCTTTACTCTGCTGCGAGTACAATACTACCACTGCATGATTTTTTCATTTGACTGGTCTTGCTGGAAGGAGTATATACCTGTGTAATTCTGAGGAGCATTTTCTTTTAAGAAGGTAGTTACAGACTCCTTGGAATGTCTTAATTAGGGAACATACTAAGCAAATGTCTTAATTAGTTATCATCTTTTTGGCACTAGGTGGAAGCTTCTGCATCCAGAACAGGTGAGAAATAATACTGTTGTGTTATACTTGTATTTTCATTGCAGTATGGGCATGGAGGACGTGCAGCTACTGCAGTGTAGCTTTAACCCTCTAGAGCTGGGAAGAGGAGACAAGCCAGTTGAGCTTATGGAGTTGTGGGGGAAAATGCATTTCTTCCTTCTCTAGCTTTGCTTTGTGTATGATCTTACACTAATGTCTGCCAAAACTTAAGAAATTTTAGGTTGTATCTTTTGGTCTAGAACCATTTTTTTTTCTTTTGGCCTTTTTTTTTTAATTTTGGTGTAGGAAAATACCGTACTCGTTAAGAGACCTGAAACTGTTGCGTGTATCTGAGTAGATCAAGTTTTTCTCTGACATGCCAAAAAAACATAAAAAAAAAGATACAGAATCTCACTGTTAGTAGGAGTTGATGTTACCTCTTCAAGCTTCAGGGTCAGTTTTAACCCAAAATTTTCCTGAAATATCACTGTTAAATTCCTTCCTTTAAGAAGGATACACTTGTCTCTGAAATAAGTGCCCTAATTCATTAATTCAGTGCAGTTTTGAATAGAAAGTCCTTGGACTGCAATGACACATCAAAACACTAAGCTGAGGGGTTCTTTCCATTCCCCAGAATTCAGACTCAGTTAAACATGTTTAGGAGCACTTGAAAAGGACAGATAGTTTGATATTATTTATTAAAAGTTTCTGACTGTGGAAATGCTTTTAGGTGTCTTTTCTATTACGGGAGACAGATAGGAAGGATGCTTGATTTTGTTACAAATTGAAAACTCACACGGGATACTTCTCCGTTCAACAGTTTGCTTAAGTAATAAAAGGGTGAATTACTAAGATGAAAGAAGGTGGTGTTTGGTAGTGGAGAGAGTTGAGGTGCATAAGTTATGTGTTTTAAAGGTATTTAGTAGATTTTGGCATTGCAAGGAAGATTTTATATTCATCTCAGATGGGAGGAGAATCTTTTACCATTCTGGGTTGCTTGACTTCTTCCTCTGGATTTCTTTCTGCTTTTGGAAAGACCTTTCCAATTATCCATTTTTTTTTCAGGTGTGTCCTTAATTTTTTTTCTTCACCTGCTATTTAAAATGAACAGAAATTGGACACTTAAAACATGGGAGAGACTGACTGACTGTTAAAGAGTGGAGGGAGTTTTCAGTAAGGTTAGTTTACATATATTTAGTCTCTGTTCTTGTTCTGTAATATTTTAAGACTTGCGTCTTAGGATGGTATTGTTTAATGCTTATGACTTTCTACATTTGAGGGTGGTGGGATTCCAGAACCTGTTATTTCTAAGGCTCTCAGTGTTGATGTGCTCTGGATAGATAATATAAAAGGACATATATCTGCTGCAAGTGGATGTTCTGTCAGTTGAGGATGCTTTAGACTTTTAAAGCGCTGTAAACCATGCTTACTTGACCCAGGAATGTTCTGAGATCTCCTAGTGGGAATCATCGTACAAAAATCCTAATGAGATACAAGAGGTCTCACCTACAGGCACACAGAAACTAAAAGATTGTGTCTGGATTATAAACAGATGTCTGGTTTTGCTTTTGAAGCGTGGTCTGTGCTGAGCAGTGGTTTTAGGTAAAGGTTTCATCATAAGGCCTGGGTAAATTTACAGGTCCTGGCTTCCAAAGTAAGGAGGCCTTGTTTCCCTCTTTCTCCCCTGTTCCCAGTTATGCCATCTTTTCTTTCTTGTGTGGGCACTTCCACTCATCTTCTAATCACAAGCTAATGACATTTGCTAAAAAACAAAAACCAAACCCACTTGTTTCCACCCGTCAGTTTTCTGACATTCAGGTTTGCTGAGGTGACCAGTGGTACAAACATGGGTGGGTACCAAAGTGGGCTCTTAAGTGCAAGCAGTAGGGAGATGGGTATAGGAATATCTTCTTTTGATGACAGCACATGGTCCCCTTGTTTTGTTTCCTGCGTGTTCACTTTTCTCTTAGCTCTAGCAACTGCTGAGTCTGTAACTCACGGGTGTTTGGTTGGGTTAGGACCCTACTGCTGTTGTCAACTAAAGCAGGTTGGGTAAGCGGGAGAGAGGTAAATAGGGGAGAAGAGGACAGCTTTTAATTCAGATCTGAAGTAACCATTCTCATAAGTTTCAGTTCTTCAGAACTTACTAAGGTTTGCGTGGTCTATTCCAGTCACATCTCTGTTTTCTAGGTCTGTAACTTTCCCTTCCTTTCGCAGCCTTACTCTTTTCTTAGGCCTGGTACATGCTGCCTTTGACACTAGTATGATACTGGCTTTTCATTTGGAAGTGCTAATCTGTGTTTTCAGAGTATTCACAGATCATTAAAACATTGAGTTTCTAAGAAAATTATGATCATGTACAAAGCATTTATCATAAATATTAACTTTGAAATAGTTTTGGTACCATTTTGAGCTGGTCTGGTTTTCAGTACATGCCTTAGGGTTTTTCCTACTTGTCAATACTAGGCATGAGAGATGTACCAACAGATCTTCAGTTCGCATGATATTCGATTGTCAGGATATCATACTAATTTGACATTCACATTCACTGCAGATTATCTGAATATCTTTCTAAATTGATCATCTTATTTAAAAGCCATAATGCAAAACACAAAACATAATCTAAA
Organism: Falco cherrug; assembly: GCF_023634085.1. NCBI lineage: Eukaryota > Metazoa > Chordata > Aves > Falconiformes > Falconidae > Falco > Falco cherrug. Next base: position 8,697,331 of record NC_073701.1, read on the forward strand.
GGGAGTAGTACAGAGTCTGCTGTAAATAATTAAATAAATAAAATCCTTAAGCATAGGGCTGTACTCCTGGCCATTCTCACTGCTTTCTGTTGTTTCTGACCAGTCTTGTTCAGTGATACCCTGCTCTGGTATGTATTCTCAGTAGAGACAGATAAGTATGTGCTCACTTGTCACACTAGTTCTACAGTTGACTCAAATATTTTTTTATGGCAATGTAACAGATCAAACTCTAGAAATTGCTCAGGGGTAACAAAAAAAAAAAAAGTGTTGCTGGTTTGGAATTAATTTAGAGGAATTGGCTCACCTGATTCATTTTACAGCCACATGAACACTACTAGCACACAGGGAGCAGTGTGAGGAGATTGAGTGAGAGTACTAGGAGCAGAATAGGACCACTTTTTTTTTAAATGCCAGTGCAAATGCAGGTCCTATGACTCTGCAACTATAGTATTAAGTGAAAAACACAATAAAATGCTTCCTAACATAAATACAGAACAATGCTGAAAGAAATGGTCCTGCTGTCCCCTCACACTTTAGGTGTTCCTATTGCTTCCCTTGCAGTGTAATGATTTCATAACTTGGTGAGCTGTTAGCTAGTTATCAAATGCAAAAACAATCACTGGTTTTCTTTTTCTCTTCTCCCCCCACCTTTTTTCCCCCTCTCCAGAGCAACAATCTGATGTGACATCCTATATGGTTGTATGATCACTAGGTCTGATGCAAGGTGAGAATTAAAATATGGGCGTACAGGAGATGAGATCACTTTTTTTGCTGCAGCACACAGTTGAACCAGGTTAAATATAACATGAAACTGTATTTTAGACATTTCTGGGGACACTGCATTAATGCTCCACCAAATTCATCAGCATCCCTTCATACTGTTTTTGAGCAGGTGAGGTTACTGAAGCTATGGTACAGCACTTCCACTCCCATGGTCTACACAGTCAGACCTTGAAAATCAGGATGTTAGCACTGAAACAGTCTCACTACTACTGATGTGCAAGCTTTTCCTGATTATGGATACTACTGTTAACAATTTGTGTTACTGTCGAACTTGGGAATTGTAATCATGCATCAAAAAGGCATTCCTTGTTTTAATAAATGTATAGTCTTAATATATTAAAGGAATGACCCAAACCCTTTCTCTTAGCAAACTTTTGGAATTACTTTGCAGCCTTTAATCATTGAGGAGAGGAACACAAGTTGATAAAACAAATAGGAAAAGTGCTGTATTAGACCCCTTCTAATATTTTTTGAGAGCTTTCTTTCATATAGAGTTTCTTAAATGAGGCTTTTCCCTGTTACCTTTTTGTATTTTGCATTTGTAGTTCTCTTTTTCTCTGGCCAAGAATTTTTTCCTTCCTTTTAGAGAAAAAGCTAATAACTAAAAGATAATAAAAAATATTAAAATGCTTTGCGTTCTTTTTTTCTCTCCTTTTTTTTTTTTTTTCCTTACTAAACTTAGACTGTTCTTTTTTTTCTGCTTTTGGCTGAGATTCTTTCAAGAAAGCTGAAGTTACTTTAAGCATGCTGCAACAGGCTTGGTGGTAGCAGTGGCCGGTAAACCTGTTCTTGCTAATCCAAATAATCTCTCAAATCCTGGTCTACTTCAGGAGTAATTTGAAAGATACAGAAAATTTTAAGATGACACTGACACAGAAAGTAGAGGAAAGCATTCCCTATTATCTACCTGTTTTTGCTGCTCTGCTGCCTTCTCAGGTTGTCATGTAGGTGTGCAGATACTTTTGCAGGTGAAGTGGGGAGGCATCATGGGATTTGGAAGCAGCAGCTGCAATAACAAAAGAGCAGGACTGTTTCTGTGGCAGCTGACTTGTGTTGATTGTAGTGTTTGTGTACGAGTGCAGTAGTTTGTGAGATGTTAGAACAGATTGGACTTTCAATGCCCAATGCATAACCACCCTTTGCTCTTGCATTATGGGATCTGCTTAACTGAGGTCTTGCCTCACAAATGTCTCATGTAAATAATGGAGCACAAAACCTCCTGAATGGTGCTCTGCAAATGTAGCTATCTGACCTGACACATGGAGAGGATGAGACAAGTGCCAGAAATCAAGCAAGGGAGAGTGGAATTGTACAGGCAGAACAGGGCAGTGAGACTGCCTCCTTTGGTTTTGTTGGTAAGTTTGTTCTCTCAGCTATCTTGTGAAACCTCACCCCAAACTTGGTTTCACTTTTTTTGGGCTTAAGCTGCTGAGAGTAGCAGTGGCGGTCTCCCTTTCATCATGCCTTGTTTTTTCACGATGATGATACTAACAACTGCAGACCTGTGGTAAGCTGAAAACACTGCCTCCCCCATTGGCTTCCACTTGGTCGCTAAAACCCGGACAAAGGAGAGATGATGGGAGCACGTTGCCAGTATTGTGGTAAGAGACAAGATTGTCCTCATGCATGTCAGCTCTGGCTTAGATCAGGAAACCCAATGCTTTTTTTTTTTTTCCACATGTAAAAAGAAGAAGGTAAGTACTTGCAGTGTAGTTGCTGCAAATAAATTTTAAAGGCACGTAGTGAGTTAGGGCAGGATACATAAATCCTAATTGTGAGCCTGAGCTTTCTGTTGATATGAGGAGTTGTTATATTCATTGAGAGCTTTGGGAAGTCTAATACACAACAGACAATCTACTCGCTGCTTATGTAGTGGCTGTATAGCATGTGTGGATGCGTATACTTGTGTAAGAATTGGGGGACGTTTTTGCAACATTGACGTCAAAACCACCTCCCTTGCACTCAGTCATTAACTTGAGCTGTGAGAGACTTTGCTTTGTTACAATTCAAGTAATTTAAAACTTTGATCAACAGCTACTTTTATTTTTTAACTTCAGTAAATTTAAGTGGATCTCATCCTGAGTATTTTTGCTTTAAGTTGGATATGGAAAATACTTAAAATTCTTCTAACGTTGCCCAGAGGCAAATTAGAAAAGCAGATGTGTGATGAGAACTTTAAATAAACTCAGTGGTAAAAGCAGAAATTGACTTGTCAAGGTGTTTGAAATCGCATCTTTTCCAACACAGTTTTGTTTTGTTTAGTGAATCTTTTGAGTCCCCTCTTGTGGCATTTTTCTTTACATTTTTTTTTTTTTTTTTACAGCGCCCCATTTAAAATGCATCTTAACAGTTATATCACTAAATCATCCATGTTTGGGAATAGGGCTAAGATTCTGTATATTTCTTTCTATACTTGTTTGAATGTCTTTTAAGTAGTCTCTGGAAATGAATTTTTTTCTTAGTGATGAAAGTTAATTGTGTGAGTGTTTATATACATATAATAATGGTAGCTAAGGCTTTAACATGATTTCAGTATAGTTTGTATACTTACCATAAAATCAATTCTCAGAGCAAAATGGTGGCCTAGAATTTGTGTTTGTAACATAACTTTTACATATGGTTTTATGTTTGCGTCCATTCACTTCACATTTATGCATGACTGAAGTGCTTTGGGATTATAAGCAAACAATGTATTGTGACTAGAAATGTAGCTCAAACAGATCTAGCCACAATCAGTCTGCTTAGTACTGATGTAGTGAGGTATGCATGTAGGCATCTGGTCTGTTTTGCCCATGTGCCCAAAAAGAACCCCTAGGCTGGGATGGCCATAATAATTTTGAGCATTGCTGTCATTCCCCAGTTTTTGACCATTTTCAGTAGCCTGTGCACGAATGATTCAGTGTTCTTCCTGGGGAAGGGAAGAGGTCTTCTGATCTGGGAAGGAACATGAAGTAGAGGTTTAACTCTGGTACCTGCTTGCTTTCTGTTTGGGGCTGCAGCAGTGGCCTTTTGTGAACATTTTCACAATGCTTGCGTTAGGTATTTATGAATTGAAGCTGAAGCTGCTGCTCTTTATTTCTCTGTTTCAGAATAGAATGGCCATAGGACCGTTGTAGAGAGATCAGTTTTGTCTCTGCTGTGTGTGACAACTGTATTTGAACTGCTGAGCTATGGAAGTGTATCTTGGCAAGAAAGCCCTTTTGGTTAAGTTTGTGTGGGGGAGAAATTGACTTCATATTAAACCCATAGGGTTAAATGGTAGAACTTGTTAATTTGGTTTGAAAAACTACCAAGTAGGATAGGAAGGGAGAGAACACCCAGCACAGAACTACTGTAGAAATCTGTTTCTGTGTACACTGGAGTGAAAAATAGCTCGGTAATGCTAGATACCGAAAGGGCTTTTGCATGGCAGTGGAATTTTGGAGGAATTGTGACAACTTATCATTCAAACTAATAAAGTGTGGCTGTCAGGTGGTAAGTGATGCAGGAGAAAATGCTATGCAACTCCAAAGGGGGAAGTTCAGTTTGGTGTTAATAAATCAGTGGATTTCTAAACATTTAGTGCTTAGCTGCTCTTCGAAGGTTAAGTTCTAGTTTAAATAAAATTGCATTTAAAGTGCTATGCTTCACTACATATCACCCAATTTGTGGGAATTTATGTTGCTTACATTTGTTTTATAAGATACATAAAGTTAAATCAACATATTGCAGCAAGCTTTTGAGGTATAGAATAGTATTTTGTTAATGTTAATTCTACTTTTGTTAATTATTCCTAAATTCTGCCCTTCTCTTGGCAGAATATCTGTTTGAAGTATGCAGAGTTAAAAATTTTAGAGATCTACTGGTGTTTGAGTTTGGTGAGGGAATTATATTTTGTTAGTGCTAGTAATCTGCTGGTAAAGTTTGGGGTGTTTCCCTTTTGATCTTTCAAGCTTGCTTTTATATGGCAATTAGAATGAAACACATTTAATTCTCTGCAAGTAAACTGTAAGTAATTATTAAACAGTTTAGAACTTTAACACAAATATTATGCAGTGTCTTGTGGCTGACAGACGTCGGAAGGAGGAATGAACCAGAAATAGTAACGCACTGTTTTGAGAACATGAGTGAGTCTAGGTTTGTAGAAAAACTCAGTGATTTTTGTTAGAACAACTGATTAATTGGGGAGAGCAGGTAGCAAAATGTGATGTCCTCAAAATATGAGGAAAGGTTTGTGTGATGGAAGGCTAGCTTGGTTTTCCCAGCTGAGTAAGTTGAATGCATTATAGCCTGCATGCTGAGTGACTGTTCATTTGGGAAATGTTAGCAACTCCATGGATGGATGGATGAATAAATTGGTATAATGAGGTTGAGAGAGCTGGAGACTTTCAGGATAGCATGCAGATCTCTTGAGGAAAAATCTGGGTAATATTTTTGGAAGTTCTCAGTCCCTGTTAGCTTCTGTTGGGAATGTGATGGGAGCTGGTGTATGTTTAGTGCTTTTGAAAATCTGCTTCAAATTTTGTTTTTTGGAATGTATGCATGATGACCATGCATTGTTCCACTTGTATGCTATGCCTATTAGAAATGTATTGCATCTATTGGATCCGTCTGAATACTGAAACACTTTTTCCCTGCTTTGTTTTACTTACGTATTTCAGAGCAGTTGACTTTTTATTAGGAGTTTCACCGGAGGCAGTCACTGATGTTTAATTCTTCTGAGAACTGGCTGCCTGTGGCAGCTGTGGCCGCAGAGGTGAGGATTCCTTTGGTAGCTATCCATGCTCTACAAGGAATAATTTAACCTTGTTGATACGTTTTTAAACTTCTTACAGTCACGCATATCTCATATTCTGTGAAATGTATATATTTGGAAGTCAGTTTGAAAGAAGATGTTTTAATGGCTAGAGTCTTTCTATGTTGCTGGATCTGTGGCAGCACTGAATAGGGAACTTCTGCAAAACCCACCTTTTGTGCATCATTCTTGCTGTTTTGAACGATTTGGTCAGAAATGTGGTATGATTGGTCATGAACTTCCATGGGTAGCAAGGCAGCTATCAGTTGTCTTCAGGCACAGGTTGAAAGGCTTGGTGTTTTTCATCATGGAAAACTGTTTACTGATTTAGGTTTTTCTGATGTACATGTAGAAGTAAACGTAAATGTAGTATTTCTCCCTGAGAAAATTTCTCCTTTGTTACTCTTACGTCAGTGTCCTTTGGTTTTCTTCCCCAGGCCATAGCTTCTGACATTTCCAGCTGCTTTAGTCTTTTCATCTCTCATAGTCTATGAATTAATACTGATAAGAGAAGCTTGATGTCAGCAATCTGATTTACATGTAAGCCTACCCAGATCATCTTCTGCTTGTGTTTTGAATACTTAAGGTATTTAGCTTTGTATCATACCATTTTATTGACAAAGTTGGCTGTGGTTTTTATGGTCATATGCTGTATTTGAAGACCTGAATTTGAGTTCTAAGTACTTCATGGTCTTGGTGACTCAGTTTGCTTTTTCTTTTGACCATTTTCTGTAATCATAATTTGGAATGAAAATACTTTCATAAAATTATTTGATAGTATTTAGATTTTTGTTAAATCATTTGTTAAAAATGCCTGATGTTTGCTGTAATGAGAGTTAGAAAAGTTGTGCAATTATTTTTTTATGTCCTTGTCTTTGAGATTTTAGACCCATCTCCTGAAACTGTTCCTTCTGTGAAAACATTTGCACTGTTTCAGCTGAAAGTGCAGTTGTTCATAACATGCGAACTGGACGTTAGATACTGCTTTGCAGTAGCTATTAACCTGCTGATGAACTGATACTTGCAGGGATTGAACGGGATTTGTGTGAAGTGCAAACTGAAGAGAATGAGTTTCTAAAATGCTGCTTGGGTGTGAATTAAGATGTTCAGAAGCCACACACAGTTTCTTGAAATCGTAATCCTTTTTAGCCATCCATAATGCCATCAGTGCAGAAATGCTTCTTAGAGTTTCTAAAGTGCAAGAGAGTAGGATAACTGGGTAGATGAAGCACCAATGTTTATGGAGTGTGGAAGGTGTGAGGCTGCAGTTTAAGAATTTACGTACTCTGGCTGTAGTTGTGATTGTCTCGCAGAATGTTTGGCTTGCAGGCTTTACGGGGTGTTGTTACAATGCCTGTATTTAAGCACTTAGCTTGTCCCAGTTGTGTAGTGAGATTCATTATTGTAGAAACCCTTCACTTGGGCTTTGCGTCAAGCATTTTACCTTGTGTTTTGCTGTAGGGTGGGAACAAGAACACAGCTTAGGAGTCTTAGCTGGTGGGCAGCAACTTGCTAAGTCAGGGTAACTCAGTTTTGTTTGTATGTCTGTATTTTGAGGCATTTCATTTGGAATGTGTGCCACCTAAACGAAAACTGTCTTAAGAGTGAGGCTTTTTAATCAAGGAATTGTGATTGTGAGATAAATTTGTCATAGGGAAGAAGGCAAGGTACAGAACGAACCCCACATGCATGAATGAGGGCTGGCAAGTTCCAGAATTTGGTGGATTTTTTTTCAAAGTGTGTGCATCCACCCTAAACTTGTACTGTATCAGGTTGTCGAGGTGCAGTTGTCATCCTGAGTGTCTTGCTATGCAAACAGGCTGTACCACGTTGGATGTTACTGTTCTGAGATCTTAGGGTGTGGATAACGTCTTCCGATCTCACTGGTAACAGCTGTAGAAGTTTCTGCCTCTTTTGTCTTCACTAGAGTTTAATGCTGCATCCATTTTCTATGAACTTCACGGGTTCATGTGAAGCTTCTAATCTGTTTGGGTCAAAATAAGCCTTTTTAGCAGGGACCAGCTACTTTGCACTTTAAGCCCACCTGCTGTTTTTTGGGTATTAAAAGCAGCAGGACCAGTTGGGTGAACCGGTGAGAAATCATGCATTTACCCACTCAGTTATACCATGTGCTGCTTGGAGCTGTCTTTGAGAGAAACTTGAGGCTTTTTGGCTTTGAAGGATGTGTAACTGGTCAAGTTAATTCCCAGGTGATTAACAGTTTGCATTGCAAAAATTCCTTTTTGCACTTTCATCTGAGTGTGATGTTAGGTGTATAATGTTAAAGGTCTACTATATTACGTTTTGGAGAGTTTCATCTTGCAGAGGAAGAACAAAGAAAGCGTAGTACTGAGCGAAAGAACAGATCTTGTTCAAGTGCAGAATTTATGGCTGTTTTTATAGTGTGATATTCCAACTCAGAAGTCTGTATCTCATAGAGCCAAAGAATACCCAAATGTTTTATGATAACCTAAGAAATTGTTCCCAAGACACTGCTAAAGTGGTTGTTACATGTTGTTAAAGTTCATAGTATTAGATAAGCATGAAATCTCTCTTTCCTGGCTCTTGGTATTGGTACTTCAAAGGACTGTATAGCTCTGTTTGCCATGTTTGCAGTGTCATGGGCATCCACTGAGAATGCCAACAAATGGACCAACGTGTTATTTGTCAAGGTACTTCTGTATGATCTGAACGTCTGCCCTCTGAGTGTTTGTGAGGGGGATTCGTTGTCCACAGGCAACTGCGAATTTAACTCACTGCTGCTGTTCTGGGACCAGGATGGTACTATTACTACAAAGGAAAGAGAGGTCATCTCCATTTTTTTTTTTTTTTAAATAAATTGATTACCTCTTAGCCATTCTTTAATACATCTTTTTTTCCTTTGTCCCTCTTTGCATTCATGAATTGGTTCTGTGGAAGAGAAATTAACTATATACATTAATATTTTCTGTGTTACTGCTTTCAGCACATCGTAGTGAATAAATACTATTTTATCAGCCCACTTGGCAATAACGACCATTAACCTGATTGTTAACTGCTGGGTCTCAGATGGTATGCTGAATATGGGCTTGTTCCAAAATGGCAGAATCTGGCTCTCCTTTTTACTGTAATAAAGCTGCTTCTGTTCGCAGCACTGTGTTGCTGGGAGACTGCAGCTAATTTTTTATGGCGCATGTCAGTGGTAGTGATTCAAATTATACATTTCATTGAGTAGCTCTTCTCTTTGTTTGTAAACTGTCTTCTATGAGGGGAGAGAATTTTTTGTTCAAGGGAGAACAGTATCCAGACCAGAGAAAATGATTGAATCTGGAACAAAAGCTTAGATTGTTCTATTGATAACATCGTTGTACTTCCAAAGTCACTCCAGGAGGATGGTGGCCTGGCTGAATTTATACCGGTCTGATAGTCAAGTCTAAAGCAGGTATTCAGGAGAATTCCAAGTGAGGCATATACGTGTCCTCAGACAGCTATTTTTTCTTTTTCAGACTCCATGGTGCAAAACTTCAGCATGTGGTGTGACTGTAAAGCAAAACAACAAAATGGACAATAAGAGATTATGAATTGGAAAACTATGTCGTTCTGGTTCACTGCAAAGATACAGTGTTAGTTTTGGGGCTCTGTAGAAAAATGCAGTCCTTTTTAAAATGATTGTTACACTGCTCGCATGTGGATCAGGACATGCATGTAATTACAGTGGCAAAAAGTGGGTGTGCACCAAATGCAAAAATACGTGTGTAAGGTGGAATCTGACTAGGAAATTAACAATCTTTTGCTTGCTGAATCTGTACTCTTTTCCTGGCTAAAGGAGATGGCAGTCCCATTTCCTGATGTTTGTATTCTGGTTAGGTTTTTAGCAGTGTCTTGTTTTTAATCTTGCTTGAGATGCCTCTATAAAATGGTGTGTGTGTGTGTCTGAAGCCTGCTTGCTTAAACACGCAAGTCATGTCAGCTGCAATGCGGCAGTGCTTGGTGCTAATGAGGTGAGCAGCCAGAGCACCCGTCTGCTTATGTTTTCTCATCTCTGTGCAATTATGGCAATGGGGATTGGAAAAGGGGATTTGTATTGGACATGGCTCTGTTTTGGCCTTTCCAGACTGTGGCTCTGTGTCCTCCTGAGGACTGGGTAGCATGTTTCTACTTCCATTTTGGGAGTTATGTGGTTGCTTGCTTATATTTAAGGCAAGCTCTAAAATACATCCTGGTTGGGAGAAGAAAAGAAAATGGGAAGTACAGAGAGGGACACACCCTCCCTCTCCCCCCACTCTGCCAATTAATTCAAATGTGCCTTGAAATGAAATATATTGCCTGGCAATATGTGTCTTCAGGTTGAGTAGACTCAAGTCTATTTGAGAAGTAACATCTTTGGAATAGAGCTAATCAGGTAATTAATCTGGGCTAGATCTGAATAGTTACAGCTGGCCTTTCACAGGCACAGAAATGCAGATGCCCTGTGATTTCTCAGCACACCTTCTTTCTCCTTTTTAACTGTTAAGGTGCTGACAGCAGTGTGAGCTGTGTGTTTTACACTCAAGTCAGAAAGCTTTACTTCGAACATAAGGCAAATGAAGTGAATATAAAATCCTGTTTGTCTTTTCCCATCCTCAGATGCCAGACTGTCTTTGTTGAGTATGGTGCCTTCCTGTCCAATTATATTGTATTCCCACTCCTGCAGCCTGTCTTTCAGTGTTTCTTTTTCAGAGACAGCCTGTAAACTATAGGTCATGACTAAATAATACATTGGTCTTAGTGGCAAAGCGGGCTTTCCTTCTGGTTTCTGACTTAGTATCACAGGGTGCTGCCCTGTTAGCTGACAAAGTTATTCCTGAGTACTTATTTAGTATAAACCAGATATTTTTAACACAGGTAATTTCAACTACTGCAGGATTTGTTGTTTTTTAAGGGTCATATATAATCTCTGTTACTTTGGCAGTATGTTGTGTAATGTAATATCACAAACGGGGGATCAATACAGCTGGGACTGGGAAAGGTATGAATTGTATTATGTAGGCAAGAACCAGCGGTGGGAGGCAGGAACCTCCTGTGCTATTGATACTGCTGATGTGAATGTAGTGTGCAGCTGACAGCCAGAGAAAGGATGACACGCCAACCTACAAAAAAGTCATTCACCCTAGGAAGGAGCCCAAGGTTGTGTGCCCTAATACAGTCTGTTGTTTGCCTAGTCCTAGTTTTCAGTGGGTTAAGTATGAAACAGCATGACTGACAAGATGCATTTTAGGGAGAGTTGAACTGTTTTAATGCTCACTGTTGAAGTCTGGTGTCACATACAGTGCAGTATTTCTTTGCCTGTTTACCGTCTCCTTGAAGATCTTGTAGTTGATTGAGATGTTTTTCTTTTCCTTTTTCAGGTCTCCGGGTGAATGGGGAGCTCATTACTGCTTACCCACAAGTGGTGGTTGTACGTGTACCAACACCTTGGGTCCAGAGTGACAGTGATATCACAGTCCTTCGCCACCTAGAGAAGATGGGCTGTCGTTTGATGAATCGTCCCCAAGCCATCCTCAACTGCGTCAACAAGTTCTGGACGTTTCAAGAACTTGCTGGTCATGGTGTGCCTCTTCCAGACACTTTCTCATATGGTAAGGCTTTTGGATCAAAAAGATAGCATAGTTGCCTATCATGATTCATGCTTTTGCAGTGCTGAAGATAAGAGTCAAGTTTTGGAGATCCGTAGAATTAAGTAGCATGAGGCTTGTTCCACAGATAGGTTCAGTAATTGGAAAAGGAATTTAAAGGCACAATAATGAGATTCTGGTTTTGGCTTTGTTGATTAGCTGTGGTGCTTTGGCAAGAGGACTTTAACTGTACCTCAGCCCCCCAAGCAGCTAACTGGCTGTTACTACTAAAACACTTGGAACTCTTTTTTCAGTTGCTTGAGACAACGGACAAGAACTTGGGGAACTAAATGTCATAGGATAGTATAAAGAACTAGACTTTGGTAAAACCTGGAAGTAGATTAAGCTTCTATATGAATAAAAATGTCTGCAAATATATTAGTTATTATGAAAGGATAAAAAGAGTACCGGCCCTTGTGTTCTACTTTTAGCAATTGTTTGGCATTTGTTTCCCACCAGAACAGTTAATTATTAATGTTTTTTGTGCCTGCCTCTGGAGTCTGTTGTTCCTGACAAGAGTGCTAGATTAAGAGGAGCCATTTGTCTGAGCTACCCTGATGCTATTTCTGCTTTTGATTACATTGTATTAAAGAACTGAAGATAGCTCTCAGCCTTCCTTTCCTTCTTGGGAAATACCAGTGCTTTCCTCCCCTTTCTGTAGTTGCACCAGTAGGCTTTTGTAATAGGAACTTGACAAAAACACAAACAAACTTGAGAAAAACAAAAACATGCGTTTCCATTAATTCCTGTGAAAACACATTGGAGAAGAAACATACCGTTTCTTTATAGATTTCGTTGCTCTAGCCCTGTGAAAAAGGAATGAGTTTTAAATTTTTTTGGGGGGAAGGGGAGATAATGAATGATGGGGTAACTGCAGAACACCGTTGTTCATAACTCCCTGCCACTTCTTTTAATGCTGGCCTCTGGAATTTGACAGAAGCATGACTTTTCCTCCTTTTTTTTTTTTTTTTTTTTTTTTTTTTTTTTTAACACAACTATCAAGTTATCAGTGAGAGCTGGCTTTGCCAAGAAAAACAGGATGTGCTGAATGACATGATACTCAATGATACGCATTAAAATCCATGGCAGGGTAGTGATGGCTGCTGCTGGCTTTGTGACCAGTGTCTTGGCTTAACTTCTGCACTTCACTGCGCATGCTTTTAGAGGAGTTTCATCCTTTTGTCTGCTGACTTTCTTTTCTGTATTTCTTGTACTGTGGTCAGCCTTCTGTGAATTGAACTGAACTCAGCCATAATCATGTGAGTGGTCACTAAAAACTACTCTCTAAGGTCCTTACAGATGCAGTGAGATGAAAAGGTTGAAGTACTACTTCAGGCAGTAGGGCAAATGACATGCAGGAGCGTTAAGTCTTGGAAAGGGGGGAGGTGGAGATTTGGGTTGTTGCTGCTCTCTGGATTATACCTTGTCTTTGTATTCCATGTTGCTTTCCTGGTTTGTAGTTCGGATGGAACTGTTACCGGTGGTATGTCTGTGCTATTTTCCTGCTAGACATTTGAAAAGATGGGAGTTGATAAAGTAAAAGGGATAAACTGGACCAAGATGGTAGAATTGGGGCATTCAGATTTGGAAGATTGTATTGAGCCATTGGGGTTGTGATCAAGAGGCCTTTGTCAAATTGTATCTTCAATTTCAAAGGAAGTAGGAGTTAGTATCCCACAGATCACAAACACCTTCAAAGTCTGATCATGCTTTATGACCAAGTTACTCTTAACTGTCAGTTTTTTTTCTGCATTGTTTAAGCTGTAAGGGTGGGAGGAATGTGTGGCAATTACATCCCCAATTTGGCCACACCGGATTTGTGGCACATAATGTTGTTGGTTTTCTTTTTGCCAGGTGGTCATGAGAATTTTGCCAAAATGATTGATGAGGCGGAAGTGCTGGAGTTCCCTATGGTGGTGAAGAACACGCGGGGTCACCGAGGTGGGTGTGAGGTCAGGGGTGAGGGCAAGGAGTATTCTGAGCAGCACTCTTAAGATTTTGTCTCGTCAAGGGATGATAGTTAAGAAGGTCTTCCATTAGGTGTTGGACTTCTTTGCAGTATATCTAACTTCTACCACCCTTCGACTTCTGAATGTTGAGTAGGCTGCAACACTGGGAAGCAGTTTTAGTAGACCCTAGCCTTGCCAGTAGCAGGGGCTTTGGGGTTCAAAATTATGGTGCGTTGGTGACTTCTGTGAGGAAGGCTTTGAACTGGAATAATAGAAGGTCTGGCCTTAGGGAAGTAAAGAGAAGCCTACATGGACTTTAGGGATGTTTCTAAACAGGCATAAGAAATGAAATCTTAGTTCATTCAGTCTTAATTTGACTTTTTCTACTTGACTTTGTCTATAATTAGGATTCTGATTTAAATAAAAACTCATGTATTGTTTGTCAGACTGGATCTGTGTTTTTCAGAAAACTCTCTCTGACAGTGCTGGTGATAATACAGCAAGTTCAGATTAAATTGTTCTGCTATTAGTCTTTTGTTTTAAGTGTTGAATATGAAAAAATACGTCAATTTTGTTTGATGTTAGATAGTGATCTACTAAAGGAAACAATGTTTAAAATTTCAGGGTTCTTTTGCACAGGAGGTTGCACTGGTTTTAATTTACTTTGAAACTAATTTAATAAATGCTAGAAGTAAAAAGAGACAAAAACCAAAGTTTAAGCACATTAACCAGCAGTTACCTTAAACAAAAGCTAAGCAAAACCACACCACTTTTTCCTTCTTATTGTCTGTCAGTTTGTTCCCACTCTGCTGCTCTGGTGCATCTCTTCTGCTGGCATGAGTGTTTCTGTAGCCATGTAGTAAATAGATTCAGGAACTGATGTTGGATGAATCTGGATGGGTTTTTACTTGGATTAATTCCTTACATGAATTATTGTTTACTCACACAAATGCTTGTGTTGATGTAATGGAAGAGTGAGAGCAAAGGGCTGGGGCAGAGAAGATCAGACCTGCTTCGGTTGGCAGTAATACCTGTTTATGTGGTTTTAAAGTGCTTGTGGAGCTGTGAAGCCAAGCTGGAGTTTGACTTGCAGCAAGCTGAATTTGACAACTGTGGAGTATCTGAGACAGTGGATTTGACTTGACACTGCCTCTTGTTAAGATCTATTAAATAATTCTAGAGTTTGCAGCTCTTGACTTTCTTCTCTTTTTTTTAAGCCAGAATTCATGTAAATCTCAGTTTACAGGTTTTGCTTTAGAGTACTTCAAATCCCAGGCATTTTAGTGCAAACTTATGCATAGTACATGTCCTTTGACATTAAGAGAGTTGGGGAAACTTCTTCAGATTAATTGAAGAGCGGTCATTTGCAAATTGTATTTTAAAAATCAGGCAAACATGGTCATAGGTACTGGCTGATGCATAAAAGTCATACTGTTCTAGGCCCTTTTTCTGCATAGTTTGATGCTGCAGCACATGTGCTAATCTCATTTTTGCCAAGATGTCATGATGCTGCATAATTCCCAAGAACTAAGTAGGTCCTCTCCAAGGCATCATTCTTCCTATTCAGTTTTATGAATATAGTACGATTGTTAAGTGCCTGTAGGACAGCTAAAGTTGGGAATGGGAGAAAGCACATGGAGGTTTTAGCTTTCTTGTCATGATTTTTAAGCCTACATTCTGATACTCTGTTTGTAATGAGAAATTCCATGTTCCTCGGGCAGTGTTCTGTGTTATGGAGACCATAAATCGTGACAAAGCAGAGGCTGCTCCGGTTGGGCTTTGGAGCACTTGGTGGAATTTTTCTTCACATGTTATTTCTTCTATTTCTGCCACCGCTGCGTTTTTGTTCCCTTAGTTAAGATAGGCAGTTTATCAATTGATTTTTGTACTCTGTTAACACTAGCATAATTGAGTGACAGTTCTGCCACAGAAAATATTGTGCAGCCTTATTGCAAAACATAAACCTAACATGACACATAAGAGAGCCCTTAAGAAAGGGGAAGAGGAGTTGTAAAATGTAGCTAAAGATGGAAAGGGATGCCATATTGTGGGACTACATATGAGGTAGAAAGTGGTAGAGTCTGTTTCAGGAGTGACTTTCATCAGTATTAGTAAAATTGGAGA
Organism: Falco cherrug; assembly: GCF_023634085.1. Lineage (NCBI taxonomy): Eukaryota > Metazoa > Chordata > Aves > Falconiformes > Falconidae > Falco > Falco cherrug. The sequence goes on from NC_073701.1 coordinate 8,712,594, forward strand.
AGAATGAATAAGTCTTTGGTGTGGTCTAGAAATTAAGGGAAATGAAAGGGTGTGTTTTGGGTTAAAAAAATCCAAGTTCTTGAGATGTTTGCTTGCACAAAAGCTAGTTATTTCTAAAGAGGATTTTTCCAAAATTGTAGCACATTCCATTCATTTTATGTCATGTGGAATCTTCTGCTAATTTATCTTGTATACTGTGGAGTCTAGTGTTTTTCCTCTGAATGTAGTTGTTCCACTGCAAAGCCTTGCTCTGAAGTTGTGAGCTCTTGTAAGTATTGGGAAGAACAACTCTCAGCAACTTCCTAGGTTGGTTCTGCAGTGGCACACTGGTGACTTCAGAGTTCTTAGCTGCTTGGTGTTTAACAGTTTTGTGTCATTGGTTCCTGTGTGTCAAAGCTGTAGGCTGTGTGTCCAGTCCTCTTGGATGAACGAAACTGTTATTTATTAAATATCTGCTGCTCTTTTAAGTATTTCTTCCTTTTTTCCTCATTAAGGACTTGTACCAAAAGGATTTGAAATTACAAGACCACCTTCTTTATCTAAAGCTGTTTCCTTTCCCTTTTTTTCTTTGTTTTTTTTCTCCGCCCCCCCCCCCCCCCCCCCCCCCCCCCCCCCCGGCTTCTGAACTCTGTCAGTTACTGGAACATTTAGAAGCACTGAAGCAGTGGAACACTGATGACCACAGAAGAATTTGTAAATGAGTATAAGCTACAGATGGGGCCTGTGAGAATGGGCAGTGTACTGGTCGGAGATTTCACTTTTATGTGCTGAATCACTGACACAGCTCAAATGGGTAGCTTCTTCCAATCTTGATGTTCTTTTCTTCATACAGGTAAAGCTGTGTTCCTGGCACGAGACAAGCACCATTTGGCAGACCTAAGCCATTTGATCCGTCATGATGCCCCTTACTTATTCCAAAAATACGTTAAAGAGTCCCATGGCAAGGATGTACGTGTCATCGTAGTAGGAGGCCGTGTGGTGGGCACCATGCTCCGCTGCTCAACAGATGGGAGGATGCAGAGTAACTGCTCACTTGGTAGGAAAAGCATTGTTCATAGTTTTGATCAGAATTTTTAAATCTAGTAAAAATCACAAACCCAACTGAAAAAAGCTGCAGGTTTTAGTTTGTATTAATTGTGTGTACTGTTGGGGGTTTACAGAGGAAACATGAGAGTAAGGATTAAGTGGGATGTGTGTTGAGCAAACACAGAAAGAGAAAGAATCTCTGCCCAAAGTAATACAATGGGTAGGACGGATGAAAAGCAGGGGAAAGTTCTAGGGACACAAATGGAGCAACTGATGTGGTAGTGGCAGTGTCATGCTAATGCTGTGTTGTCATTTATTTCATCCTGTTAAGAGGAACAAAAAAAGGACGACAGAGACTGAGGGAGGTGGAGGAGACGGCCAGTTGGCAAGAGGGTAGAAGAGAGTGTTAAGGGAGGAAACTGTTGAAGGCAATAAACAGTTGGATTGCATTATGCAGCTGCTGTGCTGCATTAAGTCTGTCAGGCTCCTTCCTGCTGCCTTTTCTCCCAAAGAACCACGTCTGGTAGGAAAAGAGAAGAAGGTTGCTGCACTGATTGTAACATTCTCAGAACTGAGTTTCTGCATGGCTTTGGGTGCAGGATGGGGGGCTTCTGAGGGTAGGAGGGTTGAGGTGGCCTAGCTGAAACAGTGCTGAACCTGAGCAGGTGTGGGGTGGTACAGTTTTGGTTAGTCAAAACACCCCAAATGCCTGAGAGGTTTTAGTTATTACTTGATGCTAAGGAAATACAGCCTGAAAGGTTTTCTGCTAAATGTTTCTTGGATTGTCATTGTTGGGTGGGGGTGGGTTTTTTTTTTGGTTTTTGTTTTTTTAAAACTTAAGTGTTGTGATAAAATCAGTATTGGTAATACTTAGATGGTAGACTGTGAACTGACCAGCTGAGGTTCAGACACAAATGTTCCTTAACTGTTGCTTTAGAGAGAGTAACCTATGATAGCAAGCTGAGAGGGACATGAGCAGATGATAATGACTTAAGCCTCTTCTCTCTCAAATTATATCTGTTAGAGCTGTAGTCTTATCAGGAGCACATGGTTTGATTTTGCTGAAAGATTTCTTGTGCTAATTTACAAGTATGTATGGAAAGTCTCTGCCTTAGAAAGAACAAGGGTGGTTTGTTAGGCCATGTTTTTATATAAAAACATAAAAATGTACGGTATCTTTCTTAACTAAAAAGTCAGCACTTAACTGTTTTTTAAACAAGTTATACTCTTGACCTGCCTTTGGCAGGTCAGAATCTTTTGAAATCCTGCTGTGGCTTCAAGTTGATTAGTAGTCACTGTGGAAAGGAGGTTGCTTTCTGAGTCACCAGCAGTATGCTTGCAGGCTCGCTTTGGAGCTTCCCAACCAAAAAACAACCAGTTATCTGAGAAGGATGTCAGTCACCTGTGACCAGACTACAGTCAGCAAGTTGTTTTTTTTTCACTTTTTCTAGGTGGCGTAGGGATGATGTGCTCACTGAGTGAACAAGGCAAGCAGCTGGCAGTCCAAGTGTCAAACATCCTGGGGATGGACGTGTGTGGCATTGACCTGCTGATGAAGGACGACGGTTCATTCTACGTCTGCGAGGCCAATGCAAATGTAGGTTTCATTGCCTTTGACAAGGCTTGTAATCTAGATGTAGCTGGTATCATAGCGGACTATGCCGCTTCTCTCCTTACCCCCGGTCGCTTGACGCGGCGCATGTCCTTGCTCTCTGTGGTGTCCACGGCAAGCGAGACTAGCGAGCCAGAGCTGGGCCCTCCAGCTAGTGCCGCTGTCGACAATATGAGTGCTAGCTCCAGCTCTGTCGACAGCGACCCTGAGACCACTGAGAGAGAGTTGCTCACCAAGCTCCCGGGGGCTCTATTCAACATGAACCAGCTATTAGCCAATGAGATCAAACTCCTTGTGGAATGATGCCACATGTAAATAGATGACCAACAGAACTCTCTCTTGTAAATTTTTTTTTTTAAACCAACTTGCAATGCTGTTTATCAGAGAAGCTCAGAGGAATGAGGAAGGGGGGGGGGGTGTCAATTGAGAGCAAGAGTAAAAGGCATGCGTGCTGTGACTGCTGCCCCTGCTTTTTTGCAGAACATAAAATTGTGTTGATTCTTCAGCATCAGTTTTCTAATGAAGATGCTCAGTTCACAACCTAAGTAGGAATTTTATTTGGATGCTGCTTTGGTCCCCAGATGTATTGCAGTTCACGTGTGTTCACAGGCAGGCATTGAAGCATGATTCACTTGAAGATTTTCAGAAAGCTGTCTGGCAGCTCTCTAGAAACTTCTGTGAATTACTGCACCAGTTAAGTCTCTTCTACCTCTGTAAGACTTGATCCTGTAAATTGCTGAGTGCCTCAAATTCTCAATGTGAGTTTAAGGTGTTAAATACCAGATATTTCAAAGTTCCTGGACGCCTACTGTTCCTGCTGTTATAGATGGGAGCTATAAGTTCAGGATCCTTTTAAAGTCATCACTTTCTGACCTTGCAGGATACATACGGCCTTTCAAATGATGAGGCTGAGAGAAGTGTCAGTTGACTTAATGTGAGCTTTCTGTACAAATCTGTAATTTGTGCCATCTTGGTATTAATTGGCAGCTTTGTGTCTATATTTCTTTACAAAGCTTTTGAAGGAAGGCTTTAGTACTTGTGTTTTTCTCATTTCAAATCCTGATTTCGGAAGGTATGTAGAGGAATTGGTCATATTCTATTTGTGGCAGAAGTGACATGTTTTTAACTATTTTTTGCATGATTGGAGGAGATAAACAGCACTGTAATGTTTGGTATACAAAATAATGTTTAATCCAATGTGAAAAAGAATTACACTAGTTTAAAGCAAACGTGCATCGACTTGTATTTGTTAGTGTTTTAGTCTTGAGAGAGATCTGCAATGTTAATGTTCATTTTTCTTTAATACATGCTAGTCCAACACTCCCTTCTCTATGCCTGCATCTTTAACAGTGGCCAAAGTGCAGACACTGCAGACTATTTCTTAAGAAAACACTGAGTTAAAGCCTGTACATTGGTGGGGTTTGGTGTGTTTTTTTCTTTTTTCTTTTTTTTAATTTTATTTTCATTTTTGCCTTTTTTTGTGGGGGGAAACATGGTAAGGTGTGGAGGAGGGAAAATTTGGTTAAAAGTGATTAGATATCTAGAAGTATTTTAGAATAAAGCTGCAGTTCATAACAATACTTACCAGGCTTACTTTTTCCCCACTAAACATAAAAGCTGATGTTGGCAGAAATCCAAAGAGTATAACCGGGGAGAAATACTCAATTCTTAGCTTTGGGAAACTTGCAGCAGATTTAAAACAGAAAAGTTTAAAAACAAAAAAACAAAAAAAAAAAAAAAAGGAAAAAAAAAAAAAAAGATGAGAGCTCAGCCGGAATTAAAAAAAATAAATTATATTACCTAGGTCCACAAACAATTAACAGATTGATCCTGGACCCTTACGTGTGTGTGGTGTGAGTGCACACACTTGTGTGTGTTTGTGTGTGTGCATTTGCTTTGCTTCATTTCTTTTTGGGTTTTGGCTGTTGAGCTCCTAATTTTTTTCCAGGCTGCCTGATTTTCCTTAGTCCTTCTGGCTGTGCATTTTCTCATTAGCCTTGAGCTGTTTTGGAAAACGGATAACCAAAACAGATACTGAGTCCTTTTTTAAGTCCCTGTCTTCCCCCTCCTTTTCCTCCCCCTCCTCTTCCTCCCATTTCATTCTTTTCTCATTCTCTGGGTTTGTAAAGCCCTGGAACTATAGATATATATATATAAAAAAAGATAAGCCTCGTTTTTTAAAAAACAAAAAGTAAAACGTTTACAATTGAAGAATAATCTTGTGAAAATAGGGTTTGTTTGGAGGGGGGTTTTGTGTGTGCAATGCTGCTGTTTTCTGGATACTTTAATGGAGCATGTTCCATGTACCCTCTGAGGCTCTGCACTGCCCACCTCTGTGGCCCTTCCTCACCTCTCTGCTGCTCTGCTGTTTTATCTTCACTTGGACCTTAAACACAACTCACGGACACTATGCAGAGAGTCTTCAAGAGGCAATAAACAGAACAGTATTAACCTGCTTTATGGAGGTTTGATCATGCTTCTTTGTACAGTTTGGTTTTTTTTTTTATTTTAAAAGGAATGTAATAAAATGGCTTTTTTTTTTTTGTAGAATTAAATATTATTATTAAAATCAAGTGAAAGGTTGACTGTTGGTGTTAAGCAGGAGTGGACCAGCTGGTCCAGCAACAAAAGGAGCTTCAGCAGTAAAGGTATTTTCAAATCTTTCTTCCTGAGCTGTCAAGTGCGCAGGTTATACCTGAAGAATATAAAGGTCTTTAACTTCCATGAAGAGTTGCAGAACCACAGAACATGAAGAAACCTAGTTTTCTAGTCACTGAGCAGTAAAGTATCTCTTCCAGAGGCTCTTCTCCCCTTGCTTGTTTATCTAAGGAAAATTCGGGTGGTGGTGTTTTTTTGGGGCTTTTGTTGGTTTTGGGTGGTTTCTTTTTTCTTCTTTTTACTGGTAGGTGTCTGCACTCCTTGAGAGGCTGATAGGGTCAATCCTGACCTTTTTCTGCTGTGGCCCACATTGAGCACATGTGGAATACCAGCAGGGAGTAAACATCTGCTAGTTGGTGTAGTGGAACCTCTGTATTTCTATCACAGGAAACACCTTTAGAGGAAAGAGCTGGTAACTGAACGTTCTGGACTGGTTTTTGAGTCTCCATAACATTTTGTGGCTCACAGGAACTTTATATTTCTTTCACCCTTCCAAGAATGTCCAGGTTTACAGCAGTAAAATTTGTGAAGTAAACAGAATATTTTTTTTTTTTTTAAAGACAAACAGCGGATTGAGAGATGTACAGTTTGGCTCCCTTGGGTTAAGATGCTGCTCTGTGGCTGGTTCCATGGCTAGTTTGGAGATAAGTTGTGCATAGTGGTCAGGAAGGGAGACAGGATTTGAGGCATTATGTACTTTTGTTTGAACATTGGGTATTGATACTGCATGAAAACCTTGCCTAAGGGTTCGTTGGTAGAAATGGGCAAACTTGTCTCATGTATTTACTCCCTTATCCATTGCTCCTGAAATAGCAAAACGTACAGAATGGGCTGAGGGTGTGAGGGGGGTTGTCTTGTTTTTACTTAAAGGAAAAAAATGCTAATAAATCTAGCCTGTGGGTAACCAGGCGGTGTTTCCCATTGAAGGTGAACTTTACAGACATAAGCTTTATACACTGTATTGCCTTCAGTTCCATACACTGAAAACCACATGCTAAACTTTCATACAGTCGCACTAACACTACCTCCGTATGTGGGTTTGGAAGCATGTGCTGAAAAAATGGTCAATGTAGTGCTGGGTTACGATAGTGCCGATACAGCTGATGGTGATACAACTATTTCTGTATACTTTAATGCGTGAAAGAGCCAGTTAGAAAGTTTTGTTTGCAAGAGGAAGTTTCTTAACCTACAGCTGATGAAACTTTGTTCTTTGTAACACTGGAGATTTTCTTCTGTTCAACTTCCCATGTTTATAATTGATGTCTTGCTATGTCAATGTACGGATTGTATCTTAAGCCTTGTATTTAATGTTTTAATGTGTTTTATAAAACCTTTTCTTGGAATGTTAAAGCACCTCATCCGTAACGCAATGTCAATGCTTGCTGCATACGTGGACTGTTAACATTTTTTGTTCTCAGCTGATGGGGAGCATTTTCTCCCACTTCGTGTGCTATCTTTCATGTGTGATACTTACTCAGGAAATAACCTCTGGAACATCCGTGTATGTCAGACATGAAGGAGATACCTCTTCAGATGTTATACTGGACTTCAAAATCCATCTAAATGAAACCAGTGACATTTGCTAAATCTTTCTCCCCCTTCCTGCAAAAATCTGTTAAATACATAAGGGACCTTAAGGGCTTAGAGAGACTTTGAAAACAAATTGCATGTACAGTATCTTTCTCATGGCTCACTCTTTTTGAGAAGGTTTTTGGGCTTTATGGCTGGTGTGAGACACACGACCCACTCCTGTTCTCTCTATGGAATAGTAGGTGCTCGGACAGGTAACTTCTGTTGCTACTGCCTTCTTTAATTTTTAATTTTTTCACTGTTGTAGGAATTGTTTTAACTGAACACTGCAGGATTTATAACCAGATGTTTGCTGCCTTTTCCTTTGTTTTATTTCTTTAAGTCTTTCTTAACCTTTGAGGGTGACTTTTGGAGCATTCTGATGGTGGATTTTGGCCTGGTGTTGGAAGCCTCCAGTCCTCTCATATTTCCAATTTGAGTTGAAAAGTTTTTGTTTTGTTTATTTGTTTAAACTGATGACACAAGTTAGATGCACGAATTTCGGGTGGCATTTGTTGTTGCTCTATTTTGTGTGACTTACTCTCCCTTTTTTTACAGAAACGTGTTCTAACAGTTCACACTTTGTTACTGTTCTTTGCAAAACTTTTCAGGAGCCAAAAAAGTCAAACAATCCAGAGAAAACCTTCCCTTCTCCCCTTTCTGATGGCGAGAGTGAGAACTTATGAAAAATCCTTGAGAATGTTCCTTCCTAAACTTTTCCCCCCAGTAATGCAAGCGGGTAAAATGGTAAACGCAGCAGTTTGGTGACATCCAAAACCGACCTGTTCTCAGGTAAATTGACTCTTTTCTGCTCTTACTGTACCCTTCATAAGCTTGCTAACTTGTCTGTCTTCCTTTCTTCCCATCAGTTCATTGTGGTGAAACTTCTTGAATGATTTCTTTAACAGTGGTATTTAGAGAAAATCCTATTTTCTTCTTTATTTTCCCTCCTTATACATGTTGACCTTTAAGAAAACTGTCACTTTCCTTTGCTTTACTCAGGTGAGACGAAAGTGAGTCCCCTCATGTAAGTATATGAGGGATAGTTTTATAATGCATTGATTCCACCTCGTTTTTATTGATTCAAGGTAGTTTGCCTTCTAATGTACTATTTTAGCTTAGGGTTTTGAAAGAGATGATGCTTTCCATTTGCTAAGTGAACATAAAATATAACTGCATCAATTAGGAATTGATAGGTATGAAAACCTAGTATGAATGTTAAATTAAATCTATTAAAATTCAATAGAGCAGTATCCTGTAAAGAGGACAGATGGGAGAATATGTGTGCTAAAGTAAAAGACTGTGGAGCTCATTATTTCTGTTTGTGGAGGATGGGGCGATGCATTTTACATTGCCCTTACTGCTGTATCGCAGTACTTGTACATTATATCCTCCTCTGGTAACTTGCTCCCTTAATCTCAAACCACTTAAAAGTGCTGAGAACTTAATATTTTTTTACTTCGTTTAAGGAGGAGAATCTGTATGTTACTCAGAGGTAAATATCAAGACAATTAGAATATCATTCAAAGCAGAAGAATATGAGCCTACAGACAGGCTTCAAAGTTTCCTGATGCAGTATTTTATTTCCCATGACATCTATAAAGAATTAGCACTTGTTTCAGATTTTTCCTGTGTACATGAATAACTCTTCAATATCATATAATAGTCTACTTCTCGTATTCTCAAGTTATATTTTCCTGAAACACAGCAAATTTATCAGCACTACCACAAATTGCAGCTTCAAATTAAGGTGGGAGGGAATAATTTTAGAGCCAAATTTTGCTCTGGGTTACACTGAGATAAACCTGGAGTCGCTCTGTGAAAGTCAGTGGAGTGATACATAATTTCACTGGTATAACTGAGTGTGTAATTTGCGTCTTTAATTTTACTTGCAAGATAATTTTACAGACCTGTTATACTTATGTTTCCAATGCTTTTTCCTTTCAGACACACCCACTTCTTGCGTCTCAGCACTGGGCAGGCCTATTCCATTATTTGTGTATATTTTTGTGCATCAGCTGCTATAGGACACGGGTGTAACACTTTCAGGCATGTGGTTGGGTGTCTTTTTTTGGGAGAGATGTGTGGTTTTGTAATAATGTCTAAAAGAATTTCTTTTCCTCAGATTCGTTAACAAAATTCATGTTGGCTTACAGTTTTGTGTCTCCACCCTGAATTATATATACACTATGTGAAGATTTTCATGAAAGAAAGACAATGCTAGTTCTTTGCAGTGTCTGCAAATGGTCATTGGTGAGGAGAGTTGATCAAAACTTGCTGCATTCTGCAGAAGTTAATGTCAATATTTAATGTTGCTTGAAAGGTGGTTTTACAGATCATGCTCCTTCCTCTTCATGGAATGGCTTTCAAAGCTTTGTATTGATCTTGGTTGTGCCCAGTGCTTTGCCTAGTGTATGTTGTAGAACTTGAATAAGCCATGACATCTTAGACAAAGGATGATGATTATGTGCGTGCTGAACAAGAACTTCTTCTATATGCCCTTCTGCTGCAACAGAGTAATAAAACTGGTAGGTGGCAGCAGCAGCAGCAGAAGCTCATGTGACTGACCTGAGGAACCTCCAGTGCGGGGAGAAATGGATTGCAAAATATTAACTGAAGTAAGGGGGACGGAGGAGAGGCAGAGTCCCTGAACTGTTCCTTTGAATGGTGAGTCTAATTTACAGAATTCTAACCATCAAAAGGCTAGTGTAGTACAATAGACACATTGATCTGTCTGATTTGGTGTTTGGTTACCGTGTGTCCTGGTTCTGATCTTTGGTTCAACATTCCATTTTCCCCACTGCCTCTTAAGGCAGAGTATATATCTTAAAGTACTAAACTTTGCCAAAGTTGCCGCATCTTAAGGGTATTGGAAAATAAGGCTAGAAGGAATTTATCTAGTCCATCCATTTCTCTGCTCCACAGGATGATCAGTTGTGGTTACGCCATTGGTGACATGGTTGTTTTAACCTGGTTTAAGAAACAGGGAATAAATGAGAAAGATTCTACTGTCTTTACCTGTGGATTTTTATTTTATTGAGGTGAAACGCATCCTTACTGTAAGCCAATGGTCAACCTCATAGGTTGAGAGCTCATCTGCTCCTTTTTGCCCATCTGCTATGCAATGCTGCTTCTGGGGTGATTCTCTTATGTACTTCTTGTACATGCAGGTCTCTTCTTGAAATGTTCTTCAGTATTCTATCACAATGTTACTTGGTGATAACTGAAATGACTGTTGTGTATACATATAGTTAGCATTTCACATCAAAGGCTGGTTCCTTTGACTCAAAGGCTTTGTACCCCCTTGAGTGTGAAGAACTCAGATCGTGGTATTGTCAACAGGCATACTTTTTGTGCAAGGAGTGTGGTTTACAAATGCATATTATAAGCAAGCAGCCTCATGCTGTAATGACACTTTAAGAACTCAGAATTTTCATGTGATGTGTGATGGTTGCTTGAGATTTAGGGACAACAGCATCACCTATAACAAATAAATAGGTTTGGCATTAAGTCTAAATCACATCCTTAAATCACTCTAATTTTGTCCAGTAGGGTGCGATGGTGCACACGGATTCAAATGAATCTAGATTAATTTTTCAAAATTCTGGTATGACATTTTCTATATATAAAAATCCTCTTTAAGACTCTCTCCTCTGTTTCTGAATCCTAGTCTCTTTTTCATTAGTTTATCTAGTCATATCAGTAAATCCAAAGTTGTAAGTACAGAAGAGAAATTGTTTCCTGGGTTTGTACCAGTCATTAGCCCATTACAATATAATGAAAAGGATTTAAGGACTTCTTATTAATTGGGATGCTGAAATGTCTTTACATAACATTTAAGACAAATTTGTTTCTACAAAATGTTAAAGGATTTTTATGTAAGGGGGAGGTAAGAACAGGAACAAAGTAAAAGTGCAAAATGTTCTCAAGTACCCAAATGCTATCAGTCCCAAACCTGGAAATATTAAGAGCTCTAACAGGAAAAATCAAACCCCAGATCCATTATTCTCTTCTGTGAATCTTATGTAGATACTAATTACTGTGTAGTGGTAATAGAGCACCGTATAGATGAAAGGATAGATGCTTTAGAAAAACTATGATAGTAAAGGGCAGTGTTACTTATGGAGACTTCATATATCTCAAGATAGAAAAAGTGTTCAAAGCACCAACAGTTAAAATCCTTTTTGAAAGTGTGAAATGCAGAACATACCATGTTTCTACTTAATGTCTAACAGCTAGTAGTTCTAACCACCTCTTCAGTTATCTAGTAGACCAGTGGTGTCTCAAACTTTTTTGATTGCACATTGCTATCAGTAAAAAAACATTTTGAGCATGCAATGTTTAGTTGTTATGTACATGTACTACTGTGTACGTTATAAGTCATACACAAACCCGGAAATTAAAAAAGGGTGAGATAAAGATGAAATGAACACAATTTTAAACATTTGTTTCATTGTAGTTATTAATGGTGCAATAATTTTCTTCCTGTAGTCTTATGGGTTGGCTTTTGTAACCTGCTGGGGAATGTGCACTCCAGTTAGGAGATGGCTGATGTAGACATCAAAGAATTGTTGTTGCACTTGTCATTAGTATGTTCCAGTATAACAGAACCTCCTTTTTAAGTAAGTGTCCTACCAGAGATTAAATTACGGACCTCTAGTAGGATGATTTCTCTTTCTGAAAAGAAAGTGAAAGAGGAGAGAACAGCAGGATGGGGAAGCACTGATGAGCAGTCTGGCATAGGGGAAGTTTGGATGTGGATCAGTTGAAGATGTGGAGAAATGTATCCAAGTGGATTGGGGAAAAGGTTGTGGTCAGAATATATACCAATATACAGAACACCACAGTAGCTTTTGCATTTTAACTGTTCCTAGTCCACTTACATCTAAGTGTTAGTTGATAAATTCCAGTTCAGTTTGCTGTTGTTATCTGGGGTAGTCACATAAAATTAGGAACAATGCTTACATATAGGAACTAAGCTGGATCAGAGGTTTTGATACCAGGCAACTAAATAGTCTCCAGTGCATATCAGGTACATATCATGGACAACTGGTGTGCTTTTCTCAGTGGCATCTCGCTTTCGTGCTGCCTTTAAGTGTTATGTGAACCACAGGCTGGAAATCCCAGAACTGAGTTATTGCAAAGTGAAAGGAGATCAATTGTACAAAGTGAAAAATATTTTGAATGGAGATTTGAAAAGGGTCCCATTAAATAGGATGATGAGTAAAGTCTATGTGTGAGATGAAGCTCATAGAAAATTTTTTAAAATGCATTCACACTGGAGATGTGAAAGAGAGAAAGTGAATTCTGGTGATAGAGGCAAAGGAGTCTGAAGCATATGTCAGTCTATCAGCAGAGACAGAGATGAGGCAGTAAAACAGCTTTTGCTGATGTTGAGCATTCCCAAATTTTTGTTTTAAGGCAGAATCTCACCAGACATCCTGTATGTAATATATGCTAGGCATGCTAGCCTTTGGGAACTGGGTATCAAGGAGGAGAGCTGGAGATTGATACAGAACTGTTGGTATGGAAACTGACTGTAGCAGTTGCCTACTAGGATGGATGGTAACGTGGATTAAGGTGTGCTGCACTGAGTTTAGATGACCGCAATACTTGGGAAGAAGGGTGGTTACCTGGCCCTGAACGTGGGCTTATTTGCCCAGATAAACCTGTAGCCTTTTGCTTCTCAGCATAGTAAGGAGTAAAGAACTGCTGAGCAAGGGGACAATTGTAGGTGACTTAGAGTCAACGTTCAGCAAAGATTTTGGGTGTAAAACAAGCAGGAATTTAGAGTACTCTCCCAGATCCTCTGTGTTTTCACATGTGGCTGTCAAGAGGATTTATATTTTTTTTTTCTACTACATGTGACATAGCAAAGCATCTTGTTCTCTGCAACTTCGATGTGGTAGAGATTTGAAGAATGCAGAATATTTTTCATTCTTATTATAGGCTTCCATGGGTAGGCAAGGGGTCGTGTTTATGTGAAAGGAGGAATGGTTAGGTTCCTCACGATAACTGAAAAGCGGATTACGGATTAGGCTGATAGAGAAATTAACATTTACATTGTGCTTGGGCAAGGTATTTCTGCATCCTCCTTTTGTTCCATTTAGAAACAGTACAAGCGTTACTGAGTACACAGAGCTTGCATAGTAGTATGTCAGTGTAAGCTCTGCCAAGTGTGTATGGGGGAAGGGCTTATAAAAGATTTATGTGAATTTCTGTGTGTCAGCTTTTTTATTTGGAGGCAGTTTGCTGTATGCAACTGCATATAGTACACTGTCTTAGTGTAATAGATTTTTTTGTTTGTTTGTAAAGAGTGAAATATGTTTGGGAGTTAAATATGTCATTCTGTTGTCCATTTCTGTAGGAGGCAGGATGGTTAAGCAGTCAAAATGCATAAGAACTACATGACTAGTTATATCCAAAGTCTAGTGCCAGTTGAGTACTTGATGTTGCCGGGGAGAAGGCTTTTTGGTTTATCTTTTCATAAGAGGAGACAAAGAAACATCTGAGAAAGGACTTTGAAAGTGTTGCATACATTGAATTGCATCTTCTGTTACCATTTCTCTTTCCTTTCAGAATGTTTTGATGTGCTGCTTTGATGTGCATGTATCTTATTAAAAAAAAATAGCTGCTGAAATGTCTCTGGTGTGTAGGCTTGAGTCTGGTCAAACAGGGCAAACCAGTGTGGAATGCTCTATAATCACAGACGGTCAGCTGTGCTAATCTTGGCCTTGACCAGATGAGGACAGAGTGTGGAAGTCTCTTTTTTTTTTTTTTTTTTTTTTTCTCCATGGAAGATTTTGCTGGGCTCTATGTTTTTATTGCAATATATGCAGTAGTGGCAGAAGTCTTTGTCAATAATATTCTGTATAGCTGTCACTAGAAAGTGCAGTGGCTTTTGATCAACGAGTTTTTAAATTTCCCTTATGTAATGCTTTTCCTTTTTCCTTACTCTGTTAATCTGTGGTTTAATGTAATATGATATATACAGTTTCCTAAATCAGGAGTTAATTTTTGTGTTAGACAAATTGCAGTATAATTGAGTAATTTTAATACAGGAATGGAAAAGAAATGAAATTTTATTAGAGGTCATTGGAATTATTTTCAATAAAGTATTGTAATCAGAAAAAACTAATTTATCACATTAATGCATTTTCAGAGATATATGCTAATTTCCAGAATTTATTGGGATGATATCTCTTGTAAAAAATAGCATTTGCTGTTAGAGAGGGAGGACAAATCCATATTACATTAGCCAGTAACCCAGTTGTTGCTACCTCTTTGGCCAGTCATGCATTTTTTTCTATGCAGATTTCCAGTTTATGGTGGAAGCAGTGATACTACTGAGCTTCCTTGATGCTTAGTTTATCTCTGTCATAAAATACTTACATTTTGGGGAGAAAGGAACTGGAGAGGTGAAAACTGTACACAGTGTTACCTGGACTAAACGGGAAGGTGCCGTGAAGCAGAGAGAGAAGACTAAGCAGTAGCTGTATACGCAGGTATCCTTTCAGTTCTGTCTTACCCATGTAGCGGGAGGCCAGGAGTCAAGATGACTGTTTCAGTTACACCGTGATAAGGAATGGGAATGTCGCATTGACTTTTGTGCAACTGTAAATACTTCATATCTGGTGTTTACAAGAAGTGTGGTTTGCCCAAGGGTGCGTGTGCAGTTTCTCTTATTCCTTGCTACTGCTGTGCAAAGCACTGCCTGCTAGTATTTATTGTCTGGATTCTGTCTGTTCAGTGGTATTGTGTATTAAGCCTGAAACTTGTATAGTATTTTGTGATTTTTCCAGGAGGAAACTTAGTATGCTTGTGTGCATATTTTCCCATCCATTTAACAAACACAAGGCCAACAGAAACAACACAGATGTTATGGTTACTCTCCCACCCCATCTTTACAACAATGTATGGGAGGAGTAGTGCAAATGTAATGTGATGTAGGAATGCTTGTCCATGCCTGAATGGAAATGTTTGTTTACCAGATGGCAAATACTGAAGCTTTATCAGTGAGAGAACTAGGCAGAAAGAGGCTGCAGTCTGACTTTGCTAAACTTTTACACAATTTTTCCTCCACATGAAATATTTCCACAGGAATGTAATACTTGTGAAAGATGCTGGATCATCAGTTGCAGAGACTGAACTCCTCTACCCACAGGAAAGGTAACAGGAACTAGATCTTAACCTTTAGAACACAGCCTTCACTGCATCTCACTCCTTGACCTGGAAAGGCCTTTTCCAAGGTCAGAAGAGGAGTTTGGTACCCATGGCTCAGTCCTTGGTGCACCTGTAATGCAGCTATCGAGGAAGCCAGATAAATGACAATTCAGAGATCTTTTTTTATGATGTGTGCTTAAATTTCTGATATTATTATTTTGGGGAAAAAGACTAACTTCTTCAATGATTTGTTTCTCTAGGTTTTTCTGCGCCACCAGGAGGTCTTCTCTTCCCTCTTATGGGGACACTTACCTCTTGATAATACTCCCTTCACAATGAAGGGAAGCAAGGATGGACCAGCAGCAATGTGGAATGGGGTGGTCCCCACACTTGGGGTTAACAGTCATAATGAACACTGTCCTACTGACATGGAGAGCTGAATAAAAGAGTTGAATTCTGATTGATGAGAGTGTGAGGTTCTTTTTGGTATCTTCTGCACCAACTCCCCTTGAAGTGCTGGTTAACTTCAGAAATCTGTTGATTTTGTATCAAAGCTGCAGCTAAGGCAGAACAGTAAAACACATTGGATATTCTTCATTATATTACACACACACACACACACACACACGTAATTTTATTCCTAAGAGTTCTAAAATGCTTTATATTTATACAAATATTCTTCCCAAATGCCTTGGAAAACCTCAGTATCAGGCCTTTGGTTTTATCAGTCGTGTTATGAGTTCACCTAAGTCACTGAGAACACAAATCTCTTGAGTTTTAAAAGGAAAATCATACTATGCTGACCATGTTACACTGATAGCTTTGGTGACTACTAGAGAGAAACAGAGCTGCAACTCTGTTAACCTGTCAGAGGTACTTCAGCTATTAGATAATGTGCCTTTGGATTTTGAGGCCATGGTGGAGCTTGTTATAGACATGGTCATGTAAACTTTTACTAAATATTGTTTCTGAAGAAAGCTAACCTTTACAACTTTAGGTTATACATCTTGCACATCTCTCTTGGTTTGTTGTTAGTGAAACACTGTAGAGAGTTAGACATATACTAATGCTATTTCTGTAACGTGCCTTCTTGAAATTTGTATTACAAAAGTGAAGCAAAAAAGGGAAGCAAGATAGTGAGTTGGTACACTATCAGTGAACGCCTCTTGACAAGGTAGAGTGTTCAGGTTTTTTGTAATCTTTTCCTTCTGTCCTTGTGGCTAAATCTTTCAAAGGGCTGTGGCAAATGCATTATAATGCTTGACCAAATTAAATTTTAAAACAAAGAATTGGTGAAATTGAAGTGGAAAACGGAGTCAAATGTAAAACCTTGAGCAAATTGGTAATTGCAAGAGGTAGCATAAGAAAATAGAAGGGTGGTATTCCCTTGGACTTAAAATTTTGAACATATTTTTAAGTTAGATTGCGTCACACCAGGCTGAAAGCTAGCACAGTTTGGGTAAAAATGGTATAATACACTCTGTGCAGAAAGTGCCCTTTGATTAGAAGGTGAATGACGGAATTGGTTGCAAGGTGCTCTTTAGGCCAAGAGTTTTAGCAAGAGTGAGGCAATTGTTTTATCTTTATAAGCACTTACATGACTGTCACCTATGTGATCACTGAACCACCAATGTATTGTAGCAATGAGAAGGCACACAATTGAATGTTCAGATGTTTCTAGAGTGGTATTCCAGGTCAAAAGAGGGAGAGAGGTTCAGTGCTATTGTGCAAGGTCGGGCTGAGACCATCACCTCTAAAGCTGTAAACAGCTTGATGGCTCAGATTTGCAGTGGAATTCCTCACACTGGGGCATGTCTTCTAGGATGAGGTTCTCGGTTCTCCAAACATTGTAACAAACAGTACAGGAGCTTGTTTTCTGAAACCTGTCGAAGATTGGGGGCTGCTACTGAAGAACGTTCCGTGTTGTGGTATGGATATTTTCATTCCTGTTTTCTGTATGCTTGTTACAGTTATTTACACACTGGTGGAAGCTAGGAGTGACTTGTGCTCTCTCTGCAGCTACGCTTCTCCTCCAATAGCTGCAGTTTGCGGCTGGTTGCTTTGCAAATCTGTATGTCAAACCATGCCTCTGGTGGCACTCGGTGCCTCTGTAAGAGGTGAAATGCCTGTCTCGGCAGGCTTGTGGCCATTTTATCTCTTGTGGCTCAGCACTTGGGAGCATGCTGATGCATATGCTAATGCTTCTGTAAGTGCTTTTCTGTCATTTTCCTTAATATTTAATGTTATCAAAGTAGAACAGCTGAGAACCTTCCAAATTCCTTCTTCGTTTCATATATCCCATCTTGCTAAACTATTTCCAGATCCCTGTCTGTGTTTCAGTTCTTCCATTTTATTTGCAGATGTTCAGCAATGTTCTGTCTGTTCTACTGCTTAAAGTTCACAGGTTTGCTCCTCCTGCCCTCATAGTCCAGAATGTCTTCACCCCCAAGTCCCCCCCCCCCCCTTTTTTTTTTTTTTTTTAAATAATTCCAAATGCTTCTGTCTGCTTGTTACAGGGAAAGACCTGTTGTTGTTTCTACTCTTAACCGCTGGCCTTCGTTCTTGTGCCAGGCATATAAGTAGTAGCTTAAGAGTATTTCTTACTTGGTGTCAGTTATATAGATAATGGTTCTTTGATGTCTGTGTGAATTACACTAAAAGTGTGTTTCCCTTATGTAGGGGGAGAAAAAGTTTTGTTGCTACACATTTTCTTTTGGTATTTCGCAGCCCAAAATGCATTAGAAGTTAAATTAAAAGAAGTTAATGAAAATAGAGATGTCTAGTTTCACTGTAATGTCTTGGTGAGGGAGAGTCAGCAAATTACAATTCTGAGATCAATAGGTCCCTGGCTGTTGCACTCATTTAGCTGTCTTTGATGAGAGGGATTGGTCTCGTTGCAATTCATCTCTTAGTGTACCTCACTTAAAAGCTGCAGTTCAAGAGCTGTGGTCAAGAACGTGTTAGTAACATCTTAAGTTTTACTTTCCTTTGTCTGTCTTTTGTTCCTTTGAATTTGTCCTTTGGATGTGAATACTGGGTATCAGTAATTAAATAGTAATTGAATATTCATAATGCAATATTTTGATACTATTATTTGTACAGTACAATGAAAATGAGGAATGAATAGGTCTGTAGTGATAATACTGACGTGCTGTGTTGGAAACCTGGTGTAAACAATTCCTTTTGCACTTCTGCATTTCCTTTTAACTGGAATTATGCTTTTGTGCTGGCTGCAGAAATGGAGTACTTGTAAAACTCTGGTTTGCTTAATATAATGAGATCTTGGGGTGGAGTGTATTTTTATTGAGGCCAAACTGGGAGAGAGGTTGTAATTTTGTTTAGTGTAGGATCTGGAAAGCCTCTGTAACTTGGCTGGCCTGCATTCCCAGTTGTGCATGATGTAAGCAGACAGCTATGGTCTGACCACTGTCTTTTTTTATTTTTCTGGGTCACTTTCCTTATTTTTTGCCTTATCACCTTGGTTGCTTCTCCAGCCTGCTCTGTCCCTGTCCAGACAACTTGGTTTCTCACTGTAGATTTACCTCTGGGTGTTCTGCAAAATCTAGATATCAGCTTGGTACTAGACATTGCATCATCATCCCTGTGACTCTCAACCCATACTGCCATCACTTCAAAGTTTTTCCAGACATGCTACTTTGAAGGGCTTCCTCTGCTGAGTTGGTAATGTTGAGAAAGGGAAGCATGGAATTCAACAACGAAGTTGCCTCAAAAGCCTCGAGGGTGGAATCCATTGGAGAGAGCGTGCTGCTCTGTGCTTCCCCCTGTAATTTAGCTGTTGGTGCACAGGCTAGTAAGCAAAGCAGAAGCTAATAAGCTAAGCCCTGCATTGTTGGCTTACGCACATTTATCTTTGACATTGGCATGCTTCAGTGGTTGGGATAAACAGCAATTCTCCCTGCCAGTTGGTGAGATCAGTGATTACTGTGTCTGTACTGCTGTGTTCTTTCATTGCTTTGCAAATTTCTGGTACTGAGATTCAGACAAGTACTCCTGGCCTCCTGCATGTTTGCCCTGATTTGCTGTGGATCTGCTATCCCGGTTTGTGGAAGGGAGATGAGTAAGTAGTACTGGGCTCCAAAATAAAGTGAAACACACTAGGCAGAGTTCCTGTCAGAGATGGCGTTACAACTGCTCTGTATTTTTCTTCAGCTTTTTCATTAAAAATTTTTCGTATCTTTGTGACAGTGCTTTTGAAGGTTTCTAATGAAGGAAAAAAGTCGTCCTAGTTCTGACCATCTTTTCCTTCCTAGAGAGAGCACAGAGCAGCTGTCAGAGCTGTCTGTAAGATTACTTGCTGCTTCTTCCCTACAGCCCTTAAGATCAGGACAAAGAGATACAGAATACAGGGATGAGCTTCCAAGGTAAAAGAACGAGATGTTGCTTTCTAGCATCCCTGATATCCATTCATATTCAGCTGCTTAGTGGTGACAGTGCTTGTCTGTGTGGAATGTGAAATTGAGACCGGTGGAAACGGGGAAGGAAGAGGCAGAATCCCTTACAGCTGTGATGGGTCACATCTGTGGTGGGGGAGAGGTAGGGTGGAGAGCTGGGGCTTATGGTGAAGGAGCAACCTCCGCAGTTTTCTGGTGCCTTCTTTTCCAGCCTTGTGACCAGTGGTACAGGGAAGAGTATCCTTAATTGTCCCCATAACATCACGCTGCACCGCTTTCTGTGGTCCTGTTTGCAAGGTAAGACTGTGAGGGAAGAACTCTACGAAATCATTCAAAGTGTTCTCTGCAGCCTGGATCCTTCCATGGCTTGTATTTGGTGATCTTTTGTCTTAGCCCAGTTGCAGTAATAGCTCGTGTACTTGGAAAACAGCTGAATTTGTGAGCAGGGAATGGAAATGAAAAATTGCAGCCTGGTTATGAGACCACTGGAACGAGTGAGCCCTGAAATGGGAAACGAGGCCTGATAGAGGGAAGGAAAGAAAGGGTATTTTCAGTATCTGTTTCCAGATTTTGTTAAGTGTGTGCGTGTAACTTTCTAATACAACACCCCGGTTCTGATTTCATCAGCTGTCACATTAAATCGGTTTGTTTGGATAGGAGACATGAAAGTGGAGTACGGCCTTGGTTAGTTGCAGCTGACTCTGCGTGGTGTAGTGATGATGCAGTAGCAGGATAAGAGTGGTTCCTAAAGATGTTTTCTTTAAGCTCTGTTCCTCCCATTGCTCTACTGGGATGGCATTTTGCAGAGTGATTTGGTAGGTGGCTTTTTTGCTTTAATTCCAAAGTTCAACAGTTCTTAACTGTTAAAGGTTCCTTTTTTTGCAATGGAGCTAAGGTTTTGTGGCTCTCATTACAAGACTGGCCATTAATTTAAAAAAAACAGTGTGCCTGTCACCTTGCCTAAAAGGTTGTGGGGGGAGCACTGAATTATATTTTTCTTCTCAGTTTTAATGGGTTGTGGTTAATGTCCCTTTTTGCAAGGCTGTTTTGCATCATCACTGGTATGGAGCTCCTGCTGGTTTATACAGCAGCTGGGTGAGCTTTGTTTCCGTGAAAGATTTGTTGGGTATTGAGATGAAAGCAGCATTGAATGCGTCATTCTAGACTGCAAAAAGATGAGCCTGCTCTGGAAGACTTAC
Organism: Falco cherrug; assembly: GCF_023634085.1. NCBI lineage: Eukaryota > Metazoa > Chordata > Aves > Falconiformes > Falconidae > Falco > Falco cherrug. Next base: position 8,733,233 of record NC_073701.1, read on the forward strand.
AGTCAAAGCAGATGACAAGGTGGAAGGACGCAGGGAAACAGCATGTCAATAATTAGTAGCTTTAACACATCTATGATGCGGTGAGAACTACCCATTCTGATGTAGGGTCCATTGGTTGGAAAGAGATGAAAAGCTACCAAGATTTTGTGTGTTGGCTGACTACTGTACTTGCATGCATCCTGTTTTTCACCCTCACACACGGAATTACTGCCAGAGCCATACCACATTTGCAGGTAGAAACTATAGATGTCTGTTCCTGAGCAGCTAACGTAGCCTGCGTGCTGACAGCAACGGCAGCGGTGACCTGCCTTCCCAGCCTCCGTTGCCACAGTTTTCTTTGTCACACAGGGAGCTCCCAGTGAGTTGCCTGCAGCTGACAATGCCAGCAACAAAAGTGAGCATGCACTCAGGAATTTAACATTAAGGACACTGTGCAGACCCTCTTTTGACTTTGAGAGTTATGGATAATCAAATTTTGGTTATCAAATTGGGTCTCTGCATGTGGTGGCACTGAGCTCTTCTGCATGTTGGGGGCAAAGTAGGAGTCAGGGGAATGCATTTGTGATGCTTTGTGGAAAATCATTTGAAGCGCTTGATTTCGTCAGTGCCTTCTGACTTACAAGAAAAAAGAAGGTGCTCAAAACTTCTAGGATTAGGCTGTAGCCGACTTTGAACATGGGGGAGGGAAAGAAAAGAATGTGTTTTTAAGGCAGCCAAATCTTGCAAATTTAGTCGTCATAGCCATCAACTTTTAATTAAATTTCCATCTCTCCTTTAGCCCAATTGACTCGTGTTTAATATCGCTGCATTTAGGGTCCCTTGGAGCAGAGCACACTATGGTGCATTGTTTTGTTTGTATAGAGTTGGCAAGCGGGTCATAGCGTGTGTGTTTGCTTTGGTTGCCTGGAGGAGTTCAGCATCTTTTAATTACATGTTTTTGTAAGTGTCCTTTAACAGATGTAACCCTTAGGAGCTAGAACAGCAAGTATGAGAAGCAGGCTGGTTTGGAGGGATTTGGAAGCAGATGTTGTGAGCCTAGAGTGGCGAAGAGCTTTCAGAGATGTGGAATTTATGCTCGTATGCGGTCATACTCTTGGAGTATTTTTCTAAAATTCCTGCTTTCCCCATTAGTTTTGGAAGCCCTCCCAGTGTTTTGGGTACGTGCTGTCTGAACATGCTGCTTAGGGCAGCAATGCTCCCCCTTGTCGTTGAACTTCTGATAAAACCTGGCCTAATGCTGCACTGCTCTTTTGCATGGGAAGAGTGTGGGTTGTCGGTGCTCAGGGCAGCGACGTGTTGAGCCGGTGCGTGAGAAGTGCTTGCAGAGCTTGCAGGTTGTGCCTGTTCATACTGTTCGTCACGAGCACCTAGTGCCGCGATGACTGGTGCTTGAATAACATCTTCCAAGGTGAAAGGTAAATACCAACATCCAGGAGACACTTCTAACCGTGCTGGATTTGGATCGTATTTTGCCAAGGGCACTTTGGACCCATTAACTGCATGGAGCGTAGGAAACACTTATAATCTTGAAAAAAGTTGGTAAGTTGTCCAAGTGATAGATAGTAGGTACAACTCAAAGTAGAGATCACTTTTATTTCTGTCAGCGGACACAGTAAATAGAAGAAACAAGGCAACATATCCTACCACATTCAATGGGTAATTTATCTCTGGGTAAATCAGTCAGCTTCAATGGATGCGATGGGTGAAGAAAAAATCTCCAAGAGGGTGAGTTATTTTTCTTGAGGCTGTGTTTCCCTCTGCTGGCATGTAGTTAATACTGCTGACTTGATTTTTTTTTTTTTTTCTCCCTTCTCAAAACCAAGCTTCCGAAGCTACTGTTTCATTGTAATCCCAAGAAACGTTTAAACTGTCTTCTTCAGTGACCAAATATAGTGTATTAATAAAAATAAGAAAGAAACAGCAACAGTGCTAATGAGTGACCCAATTTGGATGTAAAGTTGGCTCTGCTTTGAACAAAACATTGGGCTAGAATTGACTTGCCGATTTTTTAGTGTGATATGCATGCTGCCTTTTTTTTGTGTGTGTGTGTGTTAGACGAGGTGAAATGACATTTTTCAGTCTCTCCTGTTTTCATCTAGGGTAGGTAGTAATACTTTGGTAACACTCAAACTAATATTTTTGAAAATTCATACTGCTGTCTGGAATGATTGGCTAATCTAAGTTACATGGAGATATATTAAAATCCATCTGAACATTTGTTGCACTGCATGTTAAGATTAAAAAATACAATTGCAAGTAGTACTGGTTTGAAGTTCATTTTACCAGTTTCCATTTGTACAACTGCTATAGATTTAAAAAAAAAATATAAAATAAATTGAAACTAAGGCCTTGGGTCATTTAGAAACTGAGGTTTCTAAATAGATTTGGTATAGATAGGTACAGATTTGCAAGTGAGTAATAGTACTGATTTCGCGAAACTCAAATGCAGTTTATGCACATTTATGTGTGTATGTTTCTATGAATAGAAGCTAAAACTATACTGAAAATCTTCCTTACAAGTAGCAGCTGTTAATAACCGTGATGCCCCTGTATAAAATTGTTATAGTCTGGATAGGCCACATAAAGTCTTCTTTTCAAGTTGCTCATAAGGAGTTTTAAAATGTAGTTTTCCCTGCCTTGTTTTTATTATTTAGATTTTCATGCCTATGGTAGCAATATTTCTTGAGCGGCTCTGCATAAGCAAATTTAAAAGCTGTTCCTTTTCTTCACGTGGTTGTACTGTACTCGGAGGAGGAGTAAACCTGTAGCTGCAAAAATCTGTACAAAGTTCTTTCAAAGCTTTTTGGAATACCAGGGAAGTTTTAAGTACAGTCTGGGTTTAAGCCCTTACAGCTTCCATGCTAGAAGATAGGACTTGGGTGAAACTGTAGAGCCTAGATCTAGCAGAGGCTCTGCAAGAGTCAGGCCTGATGCCTGAAAGGTTCAAGGGGAAGTTAAAGGGACGAAAGCTGATGCACGTCACCTAAAGTTCTGTTATGAACAGAATGTGCTGGGTTAAGCGTCTTGATACCTGTTTTAATCGGACTAGAGTTGAGAGTTGCAGACGGTCCCTCGTGTGGCCCAGCAACTCTAAACTCAGCACCAAGTGTGGTAGCTGTGGCCTCTTGTTCCAAAGTTGCCTGATGGTGGAAGAAGAAGAAATGGTGTTACTCTCTTTCAGGGTGCTGAGAACCTTCGTATCTACTTCTTGCTCTTCTAGTACCTGTACCATCACGGCATAGGCAAGTGGGGTGGGGAAGGCTTGTGAAAGTCTTCGTTGAATCTACAATTGCATAAAGAGAAGAAATGTAAGACTTGGAGCCAAAGGAGGAGGAAATAAGAGGAGTTCTGACTCTGGATGCTAGGATGAGCAGACTGTCTTTGTGTGAGTGGTGAAGGCCTGATTTTTTCTGAAATCCTCTTCGAATGCCCTCCTTAATGGGTTATAGAGTCAAGCCCTTTTTGGTGTAACAAATCTTGCATTTGTTGCTGCACATTTGCTAATTATCTCCTTGGAGATTGGTTCTTTAGGTTGATTGCTCATGGGAGACTCCTTTTGCTTTTTCTGTCAGAGGGTGTTCTCAGAGTCATCTATTGCTAAGTTGAGATAATGGCCAAAACACCCCTGAAAAGGTATTCTGCATTAAGAACAAGGAGGTGGCATCGGAAATGGTACATACTCCTTGGATGAACCAGGTCCTTGAATAAGCAACCTCTGTATGACTTCACTTGTTAATTGTGCTCTAGGGAGACTGTAGACAGTCTGTTCAAGACCTTGGGGTCTTGGACTTGAGAATCATAAGGGCCCTTCCTTCTCTCTCAGCCATCTGAGAGACTTCAGATAGTGGGACTAGCAAGCTGATCCAAGTTCATCAGAAATGAAAACAGCATTCCTTTGGGATATCTAGCAGCTTGCATATTTGTGACAGTATGCTTGGTCATGCTTCGGACAGTTTTAGATGCCAGTGAAGTCAGAATATTAAGAATGCCAGCCTGCTGGAAAGAGTCTGGAAATCTTTCTTACCCTTTCTGCAGTGGAAAGAATAGAAAAATGTTTACGTACTAGAGCCTGCTAATCCCCCAGTCACATCATTTTCTGATGCATGGAGTATAATCAAAACCAAATTTCAGACTTCACGTAGGTGTTTGAGGACTGAAAGCTGTTACGGCTGTTGTGTGAATCTTTCATTGGATTTGGAAAAGAAACATTTCATGTCAGAGCCTGGACTATCTAACAACCTTAAGCAGCAAGGGGAATGAAACTATTTATATTGAGAAGCTAACATGTCTTGAGAACTGGACATCATAAATCAAGTAGATTCACCAGCTACGCATCTCTGCAGGGAGGGCAGGCAGTTGGCAGACCATCTGAGCAAGAGAGCCTGTGTTTTCCACAAATGATCTCTGCAGGTGTGTTTTGATCATCAGCTGACGGTTGTCTGAGACCATCCCCCAGCTGAAAAGATTGATTCTATTAAATTCAGCAATAGTACAGTCTGAGATTGATATAGTTTTCAGAGTGCATCCCATAGACATTTATCCCTGAAGTGGACCTCCTTGTGACCAAAGATAATACAGATTGTTTTTCTTTTGTTCTCCGGAACAGAATAGCTCAATAGTGATAGCAAATACTTAGAGGTTTCATTAGGTGATACAAACAGTCTCTCACAGGGAAGGATTAGACAAGACAGCAGTCAGGCAATGCTATCAATTTCAGCTTAACCCCGGCAGCTCGTTTTTATATTCTCTGTCCACACAATCACCAGAAGTCAGTACTGCTGTCCCAAATTATGATATGTTGCATGCAGAATTTAGAATTACTGTTCCATCAAGATGGATATTTCTCGGCTCATGGTGTGGAGCATATCTGAACAACAATCTACGGAAACAGGTTGTTTTACAGATACCTGGAGAATGCCACTGCAGAGCTTTTCTGTGCCAGAACTTACCCTGTTAAGTCAAAATACTTTTCAAAGCTGAAAAGAAAGCATCTTAGACAATCCTCACTTTCAGTTACTCTGGGGTGTTTGTCATTGTTAGAACCTGTTTTACAGCAGGGGAGCGGTACATCTGACAGCAATATCAGCCTGCCACTTACCAGTACAATATGAATCAAATTTCTGGGACCAAACCTTTATTGTCTAGCCAGGAAGATTTCATCAGTGTAGGACTGCAGGTCTTCCAACATTTGACAAAACCATTGTTTGAAGCACTGTGTTCTTCTATTATTTATCAGTGAAGGTGACTTTTTAGTGGCTATTATTTCAGCTTACAAAGACAAGCTGTGTGCCAGTCTTTCCAGTCAAAGTATTCCGTTCAGAGCCGTGAAACATTATCCCACATTTATCTAAAAAAATGATGCTACACTGTCATGATGATCAAGACTTAGGAGTGCCTTTAAGGTGGGTTTTTCTTCGTTTGTTTTCTCCACAGTGAGCCTAACCATCCTAAAATGAGGCAAAACTGTCCCTCAATGTGAATAAATACTGTAACCCCAAAGACTCAAACAGAATGAAATCCCTTAGCTGGTTCCTTGATTATACCTTCTTTTGACAGGACAGAAAATAGAGATCAGAGGCTAACAAAATGGATTTCACATCAAATTGGAATGGCTCTTTCTATAAACAAGCTCAGTCTTCCACAGCATGGCCCCTAAAGCAGTTTAAAGAGCTGCTACAAACTTCTGCCAAGTAGTTGTAGGGAGGGTAGTGGTCAGATGAACTTGCAACTTGGTCCACTAGCAAGACCAGGCTGTCAGCTCACTGCTGTAAGTGGGATCTACAGAGAAAAGGTGGTTGCCTTCCGAGACTCATTGATTTCATACTGTTTTTCAACAACTGAAAATCCCATGACCCATCACCTTGTCCTCAGCCTGTTATTTTAGCGTTAAGACTGTAGAGAAATAAGAAATTAATTGAAGACAGGAGGGGTTATTCTACTCCTTACTGCTTGGGTGTGGGATGCAAGAGTGTATTTGGTACGTGTTACCCTTGATGCAGATGGCTGCAGAAATCTTTCAGAGCGGCTGTGTGTGGGACTCTTACGCATCTGCAGACGCTCAAGTAGTAGTAGCTGAACATTTAGGCAATTCCTTTTAGAGATCATTTTCCTGTTCCCACTGGTTTCTGGGCTGAGTGCTCTCCCATAACCTACCTTGTTCCCCATCTTTGAGTGATTTTCCCTTTCTTGGCTTCTGGATACATCTAAACGAATGTATCCGGATATATCCAATGATTTGTCTGTTTTCCCTTCAATTTCAGTGGTTCTTACTGAGTTCTGTGGCCTAGCCTGGCCATTTGCAACCCCTGCTTGCAGGCTGTCCTCCAGTAATCCCCTTTGTCTGTCTTAGAGTGGTGGTTTTGACCCTTCTGCAATTCTTAAATTTGCCTTTCATTTACTCTTCGCATGGTAATGTAGAGAAGTAAGGGAGCGTTCAGAGGTGACAAGGCCAACACCTTGCTCAGCACAAGCATTTGCTTCTTGCTATCGAAGCTACTTCTGTCCTCACTTTTGGGGCACTGAAAAGGAATTTGCAAAGTTGCTGTATGGGTCTGGTACACATAGCGGGTTAGTCAGCACTAGCAGATGAGGCTTCAGCGAGCTGTTAAGCTCTGATGGAGTCTGTGCTCGTTTCCAAGCAGCAGTTCCAATGTGAGTTATAAGGAAGGATCACCAGAAAGTTTTGATGTTAAAATTCAACATTACAGTTCCCTAGCTTCATCCTTGAGAAAGCGTGCACCTCTTAGCAGAAGCTTTCAAAAAATTTGGTGTGAGGAAGGTGTCACCCAGTACTGCTAACTGCGACTGAAACCAGCTTGTTATAGTGAGAGCCAGCTTTAATAAGACATGGTACAGTTTTTGCATAGTTACCTGGATTTGCAAGTCTGTTCTGGGCTGCAGATTCCTATCTAAGGAACAGGTTTCGCATGGTCTGCATGTGTGCAGACACACGCTGTGGTTATTACACATGCAGACTGAACCCCAAGTCTGCTCAGAAGCAGAAATCACAGCCACGATTATTGGATGTCCCCAGGTAATCCTTTCTGAAACAAGAACTGCTCAGCCCTTGTGTAAATAGCGTATGTTTGCCTGTAGGGCACCTCTATATTAGTCACATTTTTTCACTCCAGGAAGCAGATGTTTCTTCGGGAGCAAACTGCCCAGTGGTTCCTGGTTATCCACATTGGAGAATTTGAGTGGAGCCAGCTCTGGGCAGAAGTTCCGGGTACCAGGTATTTTGCTTAGGCTGTGGACAAGGAAAAAGAGGATTATAAAAGTCCAGTAAAGACTTCTGTAGTAAAATGCTCCCTTAACGTTTTTATTATCTGATGTGGTTGCCTGACTTCAAAAACATCTCTTGTTCTTGTTAATTGATTCAGCATCTCAACCCATTATTTGTCTGCAGCTGTTCTCATTTTGCTTTGAGGCAGAGAAGTACTTTGCCTTCAGATTTGTCTGTCCTCCAAATCAGTTGTCTGCAATATCTGAGTATGCCTTTGTAGTTACAAAGTCCTGACAAAAATGAAACTGTAAAATTATCAGTAGTTAGTTTCAGGCAAAGTCTTGAATGAAAAGCAATGAACTTAGATTCTCTGAATTTAGGAAAACTACTCAAGAAATTACTTGTCCTTAGGAGTATTCAGCTTTTAAAAGCTTTTAAATATCACAAGGGATGAGAATGATGCCAGTTACAAATACCATGACAGTAATGATACTTCTAAGCCTTTTACCTATAGCTGATGGCAGGTGTGTGTATACAAGTGCTCTCTGTGTCCTTTTCCCTCTACTTTTTGGCTGTCTTAGTTTGTGGGGACCAGGTGTTAAACACAAGTAGTCAGTTTGCAGGTGTCAAAACATTTTCTGCTCTCTCCTATGGCCGTTGCGGTGGGTGTGAGCAGAGTTACCACCTGGAGATGGTGGGGACTGAGCATGCAAAACAAGAGGTCTGTCACTGGGTCACATATCCCTGCACGTACTGGGAAGACCCTGGGAAATTAGCACCAAGTTCCCAGAGTTTATTTGCGGTAGTTCTGGAACTCTTGCTTTTAAAAATGCGGTAAGTCCTCTGGGGAGGTTCTTGGGTTCCCGCTTTGTCAGAAACTTTATTCTGTGTTTTGCCCGTCAGGTCTGTCTACTGGTTTGAGAGCGGCGATACTCAAAATTCAAATTATGTCAAAGAGCGGGTGGTGTCTTTTATTTCCTTACAGCTTCCTATAAGCCAGGAGTTGGGAAGAGGATAATCTTCAAATCATCACCTTTGGTTTGGGACGACTTGGCTTTTGGAGTCTGTACCCAAAGCTAAGACATCCCCAGCTTACCTCTTCCCATGGGAAGCAGGTTGCGGGGGCAATTTGTGTTAGTCTGTACAGCACTGAGGATGTGGGGGGAAGAGGACTGCTGCCTTAGAGAGGGCATTTATGAACCCTTCCTTGCGTATGTCTACAGTCAATTCCAATATTCCTCTAGGCCATGTATGGGAAAATGCTTCCCTCTGGTTGTTTGGGAGGGTTAATAACAGCTCAGACTCTAACTCGGGCATCCTCTGGAGATAGTGAATTCTGCCTAATCAGAGTGATGCTCTGTTGCCAGCCAGACTTGCCCATTAGGGATATCCATTCACCTAATTAGACTTAACATCATCTTTGCTGATGACTTTGACCATCTCATGCAGCTCTGGGGAGAGGCAAGGGTATGTGCCATGTGGCGAAGGCAACGGTGATCATGACCCGCTTGAAACCTCAGTATTGCTTTTTGGTGGCATAGCTCTAGTCTGTACGAGTTTTTGCATGGATCTGTGGCAGAAGTGTGGCAAATCAGGAACGTGTATGGCCTCTGAGGGGTTTGAAATTGATCTTGCACCATTGTGCTTGTGTTCTGCTAAGGAGATCTGAAGCGGAGCCTGATGAGATGATAGGAAATACAGAGAAGGCTAAGGATAAAACAGATTAGAGAATGAGAAAATAAGAATCAGGGGAAAAGATGTGCAAAGAGCAGGGTATACAGGTTAAATTGTAAGCAAAACATCCTGTTTAATTGCTCTAGGTATGTGGGCTTAGGGACCTGTGCCCCTCGTGAGACACATGAATTCCTTTGGGCAGAACGTACTTTGTTTTCACCCCTGTAAGTGTATGAGAGATTAAATTGACTCAAATATCTTTACGAGGCTTCAGGCTAGGATCTACTTCTCAACAAAGCGGCAGTTTCCTAATGTCTTATTCTTTTATTGCACTTACCAGTATTGCTAAGAAATCATATTGTTAAACAGGATTTCTTGGTGTTCAGCCTGAATTTGGCATCACCCCTCAGCTTTGCCTACTCTACCTGTCCAGCTTCACTCTAAACATTTTTCTGCTGCCTTGATCTTAACAACTTTCATATAATTTCTAGGTTGTGATTCTGCTTCTCGTTCTTTAAATTCATGCTCTTTTTGTGAAGGTAAAAATCACGTCAAGGCAAATAAAAGCCAGGTGTCTTGTAAATAGGCATAATCTTTATCTTCCCCTCACTGGCCTTTCTGACTTTCTTTTATTTGTGTTCCTCACGGTACTGCCTCACCTTATACTGGGAATCCTCAAGCAGATCTGCCAGAGCAGGCTGCACTGTTAAAATAAATAAGTGTGGAATGTGGCTTCCTAGCAGCTCTGATGTCTTGGGACTCTGAATGCCATGTCCATGTGCACAAGTTGAAGCAAAGGAGATCATTTAAGCTGGACAGACTATTCCAGGTAATTTACAGCAGAGCTAAGGGTGTTGGGATACACACCGGGGAAGTAGTATGGAGCAATGTGCCAGTGAAGACGGACCACAACCATTTTCAGAGCATCAGTTTGTGCTTGGCTGATAGGTTCACGTAGGAGTAGTTGGTAAGTGAAGAGGTCTCATAGCTGTTGCAAGCTTTTTTTTTTTTTTTAAAAAGGATATGATGTCTTCCTGCAGGTTTTCTAGCAAGAATGCAGAATTTTATATTGTAAAAGTATGTACGCACTACCAGCAGGCCTGTGTTTTAGTGACATTTAGTAATCCCCACACCAGAATGCACAGACTTCTAAGGCCCAGAAGGGGGAGGACCAAATTCACTTGTCTTGAGCATGGAAAAGTGATTCTTCCATTTTGGGATGCTGGTTTAGAAGTGGTTTCCAAGCTTCACTTGGGTACCAGGTTGATTCCATGTAACAGTACATCCTGTGTACTGGATAATTAGATTATAAACTGCGACAATGTGGCACAGAGAAGGACACATACAAAGTTGTCCTGCAGGTTCAAGATGCTCTTGTTTTCTGTTTGATAGAGAAAACTTTCCTAGCAGGCTTTGTGCCCGATCAAACATCATCTGCAGTCCCATAGGTCAGGGAAACACCTAAGTATGTTCATTAGAATTTTAACTATTTGTCCCACTTTATCTGGATCACGTGCATGATTACAAGTGATCTGGCAGTGCCCCAAGCTGATACTGGTTATCTATGGAACTGTGGTTTTAGCTAACCTTTTCTCGACAGTGAAACTAAACATCTTAGCAAGGGAAACCTTGGAATTCTAGATCTAAAGAGGAGAGGGAGGAGAAATTTCTGGGTATGCTATGGGAAAGGATGGGAGGAGGGAGAGGGTGTGGAACATGCTAAGCTGAATGCTGGACTCTCACAAGAATTACTATGGCCCTTCAGAAATGTGCTAAGAGCCTTGCAGCAAGACCTGTAACTGATGTAGAGACAAAACACAGCAGGGCAACCACTTTTTCCATGGTTTTGGCAGCCTGTGCAGGAAAATGGTCATTTATTGCCCAGAGGAGTAAGGCTGGCAGACCTGACCTGTTGTGCTGTAGAGCTCTTCAGCCGCCGGGGCTGCCGTGTGAACTGCAGGCAACGCTTGCTTCTTCACCTGGGGTGGGATCTGCAGACTGGACGGTGTGTTATGTCATAAATTAATGAGCGAGCTGAAGCATTTTTTCCATATAGGCTTGTCTACAGGAACAAAGGCAGATGATGGCAGGTCAGCATATGATTTCAAACACCTTGGGGAGGAAAAAATGATTCTTTCAAAATGAAAGTATGCACATGATCATGTGTTACTTCCCTTAAGTGAGTGTGTCCATACAACAGCTGGTGGGGACTTCCAGGTTTCTGTTAGCCTTGCAGTGGGGCTCAGCTGTCTTGAACTCTTCCCATGATACTTGGGACACTTCCCAGAAATCACCCTCCCTATACATAAGGGCAGGAAAAAGCAGAACATGCTGGTATGGGCTGATCAAAACACAGAAATAGAGCTTTTTTCTGAAAATTATGTTCCTTGGTTCATAGTGGTGGGTAGAGTGTGTTGAAAGAGGAGCTTCCTGGTTATTAACTCCAACAAAACCTCAATATCCAAAAGTTTGTGGGTGGAAAACTGCAGAAGTGGCAGTTTATGGTTACAGTGCTGTGGAAACGTGCAAGAAGACTTTAAAAAAAAGTAATTCAAAGGAAATCATAGGTCTAGGTATAAGGTGCTCATCCCTTTTGCGTTCAGCATGCAAAGCAAGGGACACAAACTTGGAAACCTGGAGCTTCCAGGCTACTGTAACACCTCCCACGCTGCAGATAAATAGGAATTAACCTCACCTGCATGCATCAATAAAATGGAATTTGACTTTTACTGTCTTAATCTCAGCAAGCAGTAGATCCTTCAAAGTTTAAATCTGTAGATAATCTTCAGGAAAAGGTCATTCAGATCAGCGGAGATTTGTTTCTATTGTTGTCTCTCAACTCCCTGCAAATTGTTTTACCATCTCCCCTTGGAACTGCCTCATTCCAGTAACTGCTTTCCTCTGGCTAAAAGAGATGTTCGTCCAGCTGCTGAACTACTTACTGCTTACTGTGTCCTCCTCTGTTATCTTGCTGTCTTTGCTGAAGTGATTAGCATCAGAGAAGGCTTCACTCTGTCTCACATGTACCATGCAGAACATACCAGTTACTAATAAAAATGCAAACTGTCACCAGGATCAAGCTGATATACTTGAAAAGTTGCAGCTCTAAGTTCAGTTCAAATCGACTTCCCGTGACAATCTGATTTCCCTCAGATCAAAGTACCTGGGAAAGATCCCAGGACATTGTGCTGTGTATTTCCTTGGTGAGGCATGCAGTGCCTTTGAGCTCTCTCTTAAATCTTGCATAAATGAACCAGCAAACCCGCTGGCTGTGATCCTCTGCTCCCTGGGAAGAGTGGTGGCAGCACAGAAGCTGTTTTACCGACTTTGGGATGGGGAGTTTTAGGCAGAGCTTGGTCTGCTGTGAATGTTAAGATTCAGGGAATTTTTCCTACCTTAACTGCTTTACAGCTTTGGATGGATATTGGACCAAGGGTCTGCTGACAGAAGAGTAGCAAAGGCATAGGAAATAGCGCGTGAAGGAGGCTGGGAAGGAGGCTAGCAGCCTGGTTTGAGTGATGATGTGTTGTCCTGAATAATGGGCCATATATGATTTATTGAAAGAACTGTGTGCTCATGTTTATTTGAGGGAGACCCTTATTGTTGACTTGAGGATGCACTAAATCCTTGCATGAGTGAAACAGGGAGTGCGCTAGTTGTCCAAGCACGAGATATGTTAATGTTGTTAACTTGAAGATATACTAGGTCCTTGAATGGGAGTGTGCTAATTGTCCAGGCACAAGTTATTTTAATATTGTTAACTGGGAGATATACTAAATCCTTGAATGGGAGTGTGCTAGTTGTCCAGGCACGAGATATGTTAATGTTGTTAACTTGAAGATATACTAGGTCCTTGAATGGGAGTGTGCTAGTTGTCAAGGTGTGAGATATGTTAATGAGTTCCTGGAAAGTTAATGAATAGACATGAGTGACTTGTATAAAGAGGGGGCTAAAAGGTCCCCTCGGTGTGCATGACTTTGATGGAGCAATCCCCCGTGCACCCAGCGCTGCCGAATAAAGATACCCTCTGCTCGCTCGGATACTGGTGACGGATTCTTTAAATCAGTCCTTCAGTGAGGAGGTTGGACACGGGATAGGGGACCGGTGGGTACAGGGAGGTGGTTGTAACGTGATAAGGGCACCGGAAAAACCAGCTGTGAGGTCTTCCCCATGAATAGTGGAACCAAAGGGACCAAGGGAGGGAGAGGCTGGGCGTTTTCGTGATTTAGTGTGACTTCAGTAGGGTGTGTAGCAGAGGTTTTGAAAAGCCAGTAGCAGTGTTGTGCTGAGATGCTTTTAATGAAACTACTTGAGTAGTGTTTTCCGTCTGCAGTTTTGCTCTCCCTTTCCTGTTCTTTGTAAGGTAGAAATAAAGGAGAAAGATAGTGAAAGCCTTCTCTCATCCCACTTGCCAGTGTGTTTTTCCTTTCAAGGGGTATCTAGTCATTGTCATAGAGTCACTTAAGGCCAAGGACCACAGGGCGTGTTTGGTCCCAGATAGATGCCCTTTGGGGATGCTTCTTGTCCTCCCACCTGGCTCCCAGTGCCTCTGCCGCTTTCCAGTCTTCACTGCTCAGAGGCATGGTGTTGATGAAGGATGGTGGCACAGGCAGAAAGATGACACACCTGTGGTACCTCTATGAAGACTTTGTTTCCGTGACATTGTTACTGGGTGACAGGGAAACAACCCTGATGTCACAGGGGGCAGCTAAGGGCCTCTTCTGATTGAAATTCAGAGGTAACAGCAGGGCCCCTTTCCCTCTGAGAGATGGGGTACTTGGTGGCTGTTCCTCTTACCCCGTGCTGGGTGTTCCTCTGCAGGGCAGGTCCTGGCCGTGCTCCTGTAGGGCAGGTCCCCAAGCACTTGTTGCCTCAGTCCGTGCAGTTTCTTGGGCCACTTTGTATTCGCAAATGCCAATGCTGGAGTCCACAAACCTTGCTGGGACCCTTTGGCACCTGAGAAACGATGGGGCAGGTCCAAGGTGTGGGTGTGAAGCCAGCTTGTGGGATGGGGCCGACAGTGCCTGGGCAGGGCTGTGGGAGCTGGAGGCTGGCCCCGCTGCTGCATCACTGGGGTGCGGGCTGATGGACCTGGGGGGGCTGATATGGGGTCGTGACTGTGGTCAGGTAGGGGGAGCCCTGGGGGCGCTGGGCAGGGACAGTCAGAGCTGTGGGTGTCCTCTAGACCCTGACAAGCTGCTGCAGCCATGTTGATGCTGGGCCACCACTTGGTGAAAAACTCTGTTCACTTCTGAATTCCCTTCTCCTTTTTAAAGCAGAGATGCTTCTCTTTTTAAAGTGTTAATGCTTGTAAACCTCTCTGTCCCAGTTTTCACTTATCTTGCCAGGACCTGTGGGGTGGTTCTGCCACCATGACCAAGCTACAGAGAAGGTCCCCATGGGCTTTCTGCCACTGTGGAAGAGCCCTGCTGCTTACCCCCAGGGTGGAGACTTGAGGGCAAGAACTGCATGCTGCTCGGTGGCCATCAGAAGACTGTTCCAGTGCTTCACCTTCCCAGTGGTTATCTCGAAGCTGAGGCTGGAGCTACTTCAGCAGTGAAGGCAACCACCAGTTTTCAGTACCAGGGTGTTAACAACTGGGGCTTTGCTCCATGGGGAGGTTCTTAAAGTGTTGCAGAGCAGCACATGTTCCTTGACCAAATGGGCTGCCAGTACAAGAGTACTTGTGCCAGGTTCCCTGCAGGTGAGTGTAGAGATGCTTTAGTGCCAGCTCTGAGTTCCTGTACGAAAGTGACTCTTCAAACGTGCATGCTAGCAGGCTGCCCTATCGCCTGTGTAAAGCAGCAGTTCTCCAGAGCAATTACAAGCAGTATCGGAATCCTGCTTGCAGTCCTGTGTAAAGCCTTATCAGCATTGTAATGAGCAAAACTATGGGATCTGATGTCCTTTCTAGAAAGATGTGACTTGGAGCTATGGCATACCTGTTTTGGTAATGGCAGCATGTATGTACATGCTCATGCACTCGTGTGGTTCGAGATCGGTCTATTGCATGGTTGTTCCTACTAAGGATTAATACGTTATTAAGAGTTATACTCAGCAATATAGCTGTTTAATAATAATAATGGTCTTGTCCATCTTAATTCATATCAGGGCTAGTGAGGCACTCTCTTAAGACCTTTTTCTGAGGTGGCAGCCAAAGTTCCCTTCTGCGCATAGGCTCAACTATATGCCGATGGACCCTTCCTTCTGTCCCACAAAGAATTTGTTAATGAAGTTCTAGACAATGAGAAGTAGTAGACTACAGTGGGGGAAAGTAAGTACCTATGTATTAAAAGAAACTAAGTATGATTGCAAAGCACCTGTCAAAATAAGGCTGGGTAACAGCAGTGCTTGGGAGAAGTTCAGAACACAGCTCTGTGTTGTGCCACTCACTGGTGAAAGAGGCCGATCTCGTATCTCCTGCTTGTTCATCCTCTGATCTCCCAATCAGTAACACACCCTGACATGTCAGGGACTGTGGCATTTGCCGACAGGGTTAAAGGCAGCAGCGTATTTCTTGTGTCAATTATGAATGCTTAAGAATTCCTTATGTTTATGTTTGTCTATTCCCCTTCCCCCTTGGACCGCCTGGTTCCCAGCATTGTCAAAAAGAAAGAATCTGTGAAGTCAAGCATTTCATAGTTTTGATGTGAAAGGAAGCATCTGGGGACTGGCATTCTGTCCAGAAAATGGTCAGATCCACTGGCTTCTAGTTGCTCTGGCTTTCCGGGGTTCCAAACAAGGCTTCTCACTTTGCTAATAAATATTATTCAGCCCATGCCAACGTTGGGTACGGGTCTGGGCTCTACTGTTATCTGCTTCTTAATGCTTCCTGTGTCCTTGTACTATGGATATGAGCATAAATCCGCAGAAATCCCACAATCCATGTCAGCTGTGGAGCAACTTGTTTAGCAGTGAGTAGAGCAGTATGCCCCTTCAAGTGCTATGCCCACTCCTCCTACAAGAGAGGGACACCTCAGAATTACAGGGAGTAACTGAGGACGGCATGTCTTGTGGGGCTGGGGAGGTACTCTGTCCCTAGGGGGGGAGTAGTGTTAGATCCGGTTGATTAGACTCTCACTTTGTCCTCTTTTTTTTCCTTAGGTCTGAAGGTCTCTCTCTCCATCCCTCTCTCCTGTCCCTTCTGCTCTGCTCCCAGCCCCTCGCTGGTGGCTCACACCACGTTCCCTGGTAGAGACTTGTTGCTGACAGCAGAATTCAGATTTCCTCTGTCCTTCAGTAATCAGGTGAGGCTTACACTGAAGCAGAGTTGGGCAGTAAGAGAGGTGCAGAAAGGGTAGGAAAGAACAAGACAGGCATTATCTGGCTTCTGTTGCAGAGAGCTCTGCTGAAGCAGCGGGAGAACTACAGCCAGGCCACTACCTGTGTCCTCTGGCTGGCTTCTCTTTCCAATGCCTTTTTTTTTTTTTTTTTTTTTTTTTCTCCCTTGTTTGCTCCCAGGCCACTTTCTCCCCGCTGGAGCCTGCTGCAGTAGGTCACCATGCGGTTTCGCAATGCAAGATCTGCCAGGTGCAACAGTGAGCCTCCACCTGAGGGCAGCTCCCAGCTGGTGGACCAGAGCCTGCTGCTCCCGAGGCCAGGGATGAGCTGGAGTGGCTTGCTGGGCAGGCAGTGAGGCAGCAGGCTAGGGGGGAAAGACAGAAAAACTGTGCTGAGTTGTAGAAGGAGCTGAGCTGATGGACGGACAGCAGGTCCCTGCACTGGGAAAAGAGCTGGGGGCAGAACTGCAATGTTTCTGAGATCAACTGATGCAAATGGAAGTACTATAAATTATTTACTTAAATACCTTTAAATGAACAAATAAGAAGCCTTTATTGAAACTATTTCATCTTCTTTGGAGCTGGTAATCGGTATACACTGAGCAAATACTGTCTACGTTGCCTTTTAAACCTTGTTTTGCTGTCCAGAAATGTGTGCTATGGCTGTGCATGTTTAATCAGCCCTGCCAGGTTAAAGTTTTAGTGTCTTCACTTTTATCAGCTTTTTCATGATGAGAATATAACGAGATAAGTATCAAGTTTTGTTTCTCAGTTCATTCCAGTGTAGCTTCATGGAAGCTGGAATTCAATTAATGCACAAATCCCTCAGCACTTAAAATTTGTTATTAAATCAAGCTACCTTAGATGTTTTGGATTCATGGAAAGTAAGCTTGGCTAAATGTACTTGACATTTACATGGATTCAATTTAAACAAAGCAAGATGTATCTCTCAAAAAATAATTGATTGATTATTTTTTTTTTTTTTTTAAAATTCTTTTTCTGGTCACTGCGTTCCTCAGTGTTTCAGAAATCATAGAGCTTAGCTCCTCACAACTAGTTCGTTTTTGCAGATATGGAGGGTAAAAGCAATTTTCATGCTTTTGCAGTCCCCGAAGGCTCTTTCAGTTTGAATAAGCTAGTCATTACTTGGAACCAGGTGAATAAACAGAAAAAGAGGAAATATTATGTGGAGACATGAACAGACTGCTCTTGTCAAAAACTGGCTGGACACCTTTGTAAACTGTTTTCTGGACATTCACTAATGACTTACACTTGCTCAGTAGTCTACCTTTAAAACACTGTAGGAAAGATGTAAGGCTTTATTAATTTTTTATTTTAATTACTTGACTGTATTCTAAAAGGATATTCAGAACTCAGCATATGTCTGTTATGACATCAAACTGACTTTTGGAAAGGCTTACTTTTAGTCCAGGCTGTTCAATGAACAGCAAAATTTAGGAAAGCTTGACTTCTTAGGAATGTGTGTCCTATTTGTCTACGCCTTTCTCCTTCATTGTACCCTCCACTGTTTATGTATTCCCAGCTTCCTAACCCCATTTTCCTGTGTTTCTGCACTTTTGGCTAGGGCAGGAGGCGGTGTGTGGGAACTCTTTGTTTGCTCTCTGACTAACTGGTACCCATCTACTGACGGCTGCCATACACCCACTGTGCAGCACAGGTCACTGCTGGCCTTAAGCAGCATGCTTCTCTGCAGTGGGAGATAGGAAATCTGGTTTCTTGTTATTTAATTGTTTAAAAAATTGTTTTCAGGGAAAAGGAGCAAACGCTCTAGCTTTCCACAGACTTTGAAACCTTTGGCAAGTGTGCTGAACTATCATTAGATGACACTAAAATGCTACCTTTTCAAAAGGAATGATCTGGACAGCATGACCTGTTTGGATTTTAGAGGGTTGCAGTACCTGGTGGGTTGCTGATATTTAAAAAGGTTAAGAAAGGGAAGCAAAATCTGTGGGGTGATGGCTGGGTAGCAATCTATCATGTTTTGTCTGCAGCATGAGTCTTTTTTTTTTTTTTTTTTTAGTTTCTTAGTCTTTTTGTGTGATTATGCAGGTGAATTTTATGTTTTTGTCACAAAATAGAGGTTATCCCTGTGAAGTCAATGAGAACATTGACTGCTCTGTACCAGGAGTAAGGTCATTTCCAGTACACGTCATTGATCCTCTGTCTCTGGAACATCTTTCTTCTGGTTTACTCAACTAGCTGACTTCTTCAGCTTTCTAAAGGTAGGTTCCTACAAACTCTTCATAGAATCACTGAATAGTTTGGGTTGGAAGGGACCTTTAAAGATCATCTAATTCCAACCCCTCTGCCATGGGAAGAGATATCTTTCACTAGATCAGATTGCTTAAAGGCCTGTCTGACATGACCTCGAACACTTCCAGTGATGGGGGATCCACAGCTTATTCCAGTGTCTCACCACCCTGATCATAAAGAATATATTCCTTATATCCAATATAAATCTACCCTCTTTCAGTATAAACTTTTGTCCCTTGTCCTATCACTACAGGCCCTGGTAAATACATCTCTCTGTCTTTTTTATAAGCCCCCGTTAGGTACTGGCAGGCTGCTGTAAGGTGTCCCCAGAGCCTTCTCTGCTCCAGGATGAACAACCCCAACTCTCTCAGCCTGTCTTCATAGGAGAGGTGCTCCAGCCCTCTGACCATTTTTGTGGCCCTCCTCTGGTTCCACTCCAACAGGTCCATGTCTGTCTTGCAATGGGAGCCCTGGAGCTGGATACAGTAGCCCAGGTGGGGTCTCATGAGAGCAGAACAGAGAGTAATGCAAGTGAACACAGCAGAATGGTCCTAAGGTTTGAATTTGAGCCTGTAGGTTTGCATGCTGATTTTTGTTTTGTTTTGTTTAAGTCCTGCAGTTGCAAAAAGATCTAGGAATTGGGGTTTTTTTCCAACTTAAAAACAAACGACAGCTAATACTAACAAGGATTCAACTACACCTTTAAAAGTTCAGCTCTTACTTTAGCATCGGACTATTGCCAGTTGTCTTACGGCTTGCTCCATGCTGCTAATGCAAGGTGCCTGAACCAGTCAGTCAGGCCGGTTCTTGGCCCCTCTGTCACAGTCAGTGCCAGCAGCACGTGGGACAATTGGCCATGTTGTGGAGCTGTTACACTCTGGTTTCCTCAAGTTGTACGTAAAGGCCTCAGGAAAGCTCTGTGTATTTAATCATGAGGAGCTCCTTATTTTCCTTGGGAGGAAAGGCTGTTCTGTCTGTAGAGTCTCTTTCTGCTGTTTGCCTCTGACGAAGGGGCTGGTCTGCCCTGTCCTCTCCTTTCCACCTCTGTGCATTTGTTCCAAGTGCTGAGGTGCCTTTGTGAATCCCGTCGCTGGACATTCCTTACGTTAGTTTCCAGGAATACCCATGGCTTCCCCTCTCCCCAGAGAATCCACAGATAAAGTGAGTCACATGCCCATCAGTTTTCCCCTCAAAACCTGGATCTAGGACCTGTTCCGCACTTGCTGAGTCCAGCTTAAACTGTTGGGTGTGGTTTGGGGGGGGGAGGGGGGGGGCTGCTTCTTTGGACCCAGCGCCCCTATTCGTGAGAGGTTAATATTTCTAGAGGAAATGTCTGCTTGGCCTTGGGCACTGGCGATGTCTCCTTGGACCTGGTTCTGAGTCACTGCATCCCTGAGCAAGTCCCTAGCCTTTCTATGCCTCAGTTTCTTAGAGGGTGATGTAGCCGGTCTCTCTGTTCTTCAGCATTACAAAGCTTGAAAAAGCACAGATGGAAGTGCTACGGGTGGACTTACTATTAGCATTTATCCTCAGAGATTTTTAAAATTTATTTTTTTAAACGGGTATCCTCTTTCTTATGCTGGGATGTGGTTTCTTTTCCGGAGCTCAGGGGAGAAGAAAGTTCAAATCACCACCCCTAGTACTGTAACAGAACGGAAAGCCAACATGTTTTGTGCCTCAGGCAGTGATGGCTTTAGGATTTCTCCTACAGTAGGACTGATGGGCTTCAAACCTTTCTTTGTGGGTCTGGCCTTGCTCCCCAAATCATGGAATATGGTGTCATCTGTGCTGAAAGCTACGGTGTTCAATTGCTTGAAAAAGTACGTTTGGGTAAGGTCTCTCATACTCGGCTCAGATTTTCTTTTTATAAATCACTCCCCAGACACATGGTAAATTTGGAACTGGTTTAAAAAAAGATATCCAATGAAACTTTAGCCCTGCCTGTTTTCCATAGGCTGGGACAGAAGTCCACAACAGCCAGCACAAGCTTTATTTCCCTTTCCATGTATCAAGACTCTGGTTAGATCCATAACAGGTCTGAATGGGATGTAGAGCTTGCTGCTGTTCCCGCGTCTGCTAAATTCCCTATCGAATAAATAGTGTATTAAAACGTTACCTACTTTCTCCCTTGGCCCATAGTGATGTCTGCTGTTAAACCTCCACTTGTCAGTGGCTGCTAACTCCTATATATCTGGGACAGATCCAGCTTATGCTGGCCAAGACCAAGGAGTACCAGGTGGAGTCATGCATGAGCTGCGACCACATTGCCTGCCCATGTGCTGAGACGACCAAGGCTTTTTCCTGAGATGTTACAGCCATCGTTTGGGCGAGAAGACAGGGGAGACGGATAAGAAGAAGCCATCTGTGAACGCTCTTCAGGCTGTGGCTCAGGCTAATCCAGGATTCTGCTTTGCTCTTTGACCTAGGCCAGGAGTCTGGCTTGTCCAGTTTGCTTCTGCTGTGCTGGATGGATGATTGGTGTCTCTAATCCTGTGGGAATTCTGAGGTTTGGCACTCCATTTCAATAACTAAGTATTCCAGAACATAACAAGGCTTTAACTCTATTTTTCTGTATTGGGTAATGATGTCAAGCTGTGTGTGCAGGGAGAATACAAAGATCACTTCAGAACACCAACATTCTCCTGAAACTACCAGGTCATCCTCCACGGAAGTCACCAGTCCTCTGAACTCTGCATAGTTCTTCCTGCTTTTTCCCAAGATTTCTGTAATTGGGCTGAGCCCATTTGTGGTGTGAGGCTGCATGAGAGGAAGACACAATACACGGGCCACCATTAGGGAATGTCATTATGGAGGTGCCAAGACATTCCCAACTTCCCCTGGTTCCTTTAGAGTGGGTGGAAGAGCAATGCTGGTCCCTAATCTGTGATACAAAGTCTTTGTTCAAGCAAAGGCCGCAAGTCTTGCAGATGTGAACAGTTTTTGTTGCTATACTGCCCTTAATGTGTTTCCCTTGTGTTTTCCACAAGCTGTAAGCCATGTTGGTGGAGAAGTCTTACCATTCCCCTGCTGCCTGGAAGGGTAGGTGTGAGCCGAACAGACAGGGAGGGTCTCAGTCACGACAGAATTTTGGGCCTGGGGAGTGAAAATCTACAGTGAACAGGTGATGGTGCTGAAAAACCTTTAGTACGTGAGGAAGAGTTGTCTTTCCCTAATGGGAACATGATTTATATAAACTTGCTAGGAATGCATGTGTGTATTGTATGTGCCTTTTGTGTTTATTATTTGAAAAATTATTTTTGTTTGCTTTCTGAACAGGTAGGTTTGGTCAGTCTGGTGTAGCTTGCAAGTCAGGGTTCAATGAACGCTGGTGGTGTTCAAGGATGAGGTTAACTACCAGCTGAAGATAGTGACTTGCCCATTATTTCGGTTCTTTTAATGAGAGATACCCACCATAGTCCTCCTTTTCAACTGTGTTGCTTCACTTGAAAGTGTCCCAAATGGAGACAATAAATGTTGTTTTGAGTAAAAAGTGACATTTTTTACTAAAATCCCTGTTTTGAAATTGAACAAGTAGAAATTATTTGCTGAAGACTGGGATGAACAATAATTCCCTCCTACACCAACTCTTTGAGTTGCTAAACCAAGATGTACTGACATGGCCGCATTTTGCGTGTATGAGAAGATGCTGAAGGGGAAGAATGACATGCATAGAAATGGATGAAGCGGAGTGGAGGCTTGCAGAAGGTGCTGGATGGTGTAACAAGTAGTTGGACAAATGTTGAGAGGATTTGTGGTATAAAGCAGGCAGAGATATGGGGTAAGTAGTGGTGTTAAGGAAGCAAACCCCATTTGCCTGAATATGAGAGCTTTGCCCTTGCTTTGTCCTCTATCTTTGATGCCCAGGTGACATCACTGGAGAACCTGCACTGTCTGGTTCTGCACCCCAGACAGATGCCTGGTTGGCTGTGGGGTGCAGAACATGGTTGTGTTTGCCCCCATCATCTGTGTGCTGCAGTTCCTGGAGAAGGCAGGACAGCTGAGAGAAGAGCTAGAGATTAAAGCTGTGAGATTCTTGCAGACAGGTTCGTCAGATCTGTTACACCATTTCTTTACCTCCAGTACTGAGTGACCTTGTTGCATTATCAGGTGGTTCCTTCTTAAGGAATACAATATGAGTTGTTGCTTCTGGAAAAAATTTCACTTTTATTTCTCTCCCACACAGGCTGCCAGAGGGAGCTTCTCTTCAAAGATAGCAATGGATCCTCCACTGGATTTTGAGGCAGTCATGTGAAAGGCAACTTCTGGTAAACAAATGCCTTTCTCAGTACGGTAAAGAACAAGTCTTCCTAAACTTTCTGCCGTTCCTTATGGAGACCCAGCTGTTGGTAGCCTGTGCTCCCGTCTCAGGGTCTCTCTTCTAGGCTGACAGCCTCCCTGACCAAATGCTTCCTGAGAGCCATGCAGTACGTCTTCATAGGTGACAAGATCACCCAAGTGGCTCTGAAGCAGGTGGCTGGGAAGCAGCAGGGTGGTGGCTTCTGTGCACACGTATGGCAGCTCTTTCCCGTGGCCACCGACGTGCAGCCAGGAGGCTGGCCCTTGCTCACTAGTCTCACTCCATAGCAGGTGTAAATTTTGGCAAGGGGCTGTGTTTGCTTACGTTTACATGCTAAGAGAGGGAATAATAAATAGCAATGTGGGGTACCTCTTGATGGGTATTTCTCTGAACACCCTAATCTTGCTGTTCCGTGTGACAAGCAGGGTATGAGAAGTGACTGTATCTGCTTCTCTACAGAAGCAAGTTCAGGAATGCTTTAGAAGAAAGACCTATACGATTGTTTAGCTTGGAAGAAGCCCTTAAGATCATCAAGTCCAACCATAAATCTAGTAACGGTGCCAAGTCCACCACTAAACCACGTCCTTAAGCGCCACATCTACACATCTTTTAAATACCTCCAGGGATGGTGACTCAACCACTTCCCTGGGCAGCCTGTTCCAATGCTGGACAACCCTTTTGGTGAAGAAATTTTTCCTAATCTTCAATCTAAACCTCCCCTGGCACACCTGTGCTGTAGATGGGAACTGTTGTTGAGCCATGGCTTAACAGCGAAGGGGAAGCTCAACATAAGGGATGATGAACCCTTTCGTACTTTATCTCTCCCACCTCTCCCTCCTTCTTCTGACTGTTCTAGAAGAAAAGTGGTTTGGAACCAACATGGTCCAAGCAGCTGCTGGCTGGAATGCCTGCAAACACAGGAACCTGGAGATCCCTCACTCATCTGCGATACTGACATGTGACCCTGTGGATTCTTGGCTGGTGAAACTGCAGCATGAGATCCAGACATTGCCCAACTTTCTGCACATATAGCCAGTACAACTTACGGTGTAAATCATCTCAGTCCTTCCTATGGAAAACAAATATGCTTAATTGCTGTAGGGTGCCCCACAGCTATTTAAATAGTTAGGCGAGTACTCCACCTAGCCCAGCCCTGTAATGCTCTGTGGTGTAACATGTCTTAGAGTGTGCAGAGACAGAAAATTTAGCTACCTATCTATAGTGTCCCTGAAGTCTTCCTGGTATTTAGCAGCTAGGCCCCTTGATGGCTATCACACCTTCAAACTGTGCAGAGCTTGAGGGAAACTGCTTGGGTCTGGGTGCTGGATGCAATAGCTGGTGTCTGCCATAGGGAGCAACTTTTGTCACCTTCCCAATGTGCAGTAAAATGAGGACAAAATCCCAACAGAACTGCAGGGTGGGAGAAGAATAAGCTCAGAGAGAAAAGAGCTTTGTTAAATAGAGACTATCTCCCCTGACTGAGCACACCAGTGGGCAGAAAGCCCCCCTGTGTGGCAGGTCCTTTCCCTCCAAGTGCCTGGGGACTATGGCTGTGGTCATCTGTGAGCTGGCCAGCTGCTTACCGTGTCCTATCCTTTACAGCTCAGCAAAGGAAGGCTACCCAAAGAAGAAAGCAGAGGAAAAGGAGGGAAGCAAGAGAAGGGACTGATGGGATTGCCAGAGGAAAAAGAATAATCTCTTGATACTTTTCCTCAAAAGGAAGAAATCTTCCCTGTTCCTTTCTTGATGCAGCCTCCAGAATGATGGCACACCTCTGAACCTGGCATATGCTTGTGTGTCATCAAAATAGCTGGTGCAGGTAGAGCAGCATTATGAATTGCATCTTAACACTGGCTATCTGTTTTATGTTGATGCGTCTTCCACACACCTTTTAATTTTAAACTTCCGAGCCTGTGTTCAGTAATTGTGGGCAAGTCTCTATCACTTGCTGTGTGGTTCATCTCCAGTTGTATGCTCAGTCCTACGTTAAATAGAAAAGGCACAGTCACAAGAATTTCAGGAAATATCCTGACTTTGAGTGTAGCCTTCTGCCCAGTGTCTGGCAGTGTTCAAAGATCAGCTCTTCCAAGCTATTGCAAAGTCTCAGGTCAGTTTACTGTGACTGTTTCTATACAAAATGATTTTTGGTTGGCCCTCCCACCAAGAAGGGGCTCCTTGGGTGTAATCAAAGTTGCCACTTAACTAAGAAAGTAAGTGGCTTTACCAAAATTTAGAATCTCGTGTAATGCCTGACAAATATGTCCACAAATATATTACATATACTAGAGGCTTCCCCACAATTATTCTGCTGGAACTTGCTTTATCTAGACCCCAAACTTTACCTTCTGGTTTAAGTTTTGATTCTTTGTTAACACTAGAGATAATTTCTAAGCCACAGCATTCAGATCTGGAGGTCTTTGTGGTTTTGGTTGAGCCAGTTTACCAACTTGTAAAAGTTTTCGACTTCCATGAGTGCTGATCTACTTGATTTGAATTTACAAGTCAGGACATTGTGATTCGGAGAAGTCTGGAGTGGTGGTGAGACTTTCTGAGTTCAGCGGGGTCAATAGGAGAGATGAAGCAAGAAGCAGAACTTTGGTATTAGGCGAAGGAGGCTCAGAAGATAATAGGCTCTTTCAATGGGTTGTGTGGATTTTGGGAGTGGTAGCTAGAAATTGGTGGCACTAGTTATTTGTGCCCTTTAGTGAAAAGTAAGCAAAGCTGCAGGTTTCAGGGTTCACACCTGTTCTTTGGAGAGAGATCCGTGGCACACCCATGGTTTGAGAGCTTTCTTGTGAAGGTTTCCAAACTCCCTTGGGCATAGTTTTATAATTCTCCAAAGCTCAATTCCACATTTAAATTAAATAAAAATTTAACACATTTAAAGCCTTCAGTCTAATGGCTTGCACTAGATTTCTGGGCAAAAATTTCAAAAGACCTGCAGTTCTTTGAATGATCTTGGTGTAGAAGCCAAGCATTGAGAGAGGCATAGGACAGTTTACACTATGTTGCCTTCAAGCTTTCTGACCCAGTTAGTTCCTGCTCCTTCTGCTGTGTTTGTCCAGGTGTGTTCTCAATTCCTTGCTTGGCTTTGGTGCAGTGGAAAAATTCAGCTGTCAAGGCAGCAGAAAGTGGGTGCAGCAGTCTGCCGTGGCATTACAGAGAGATTCTTTTGAGGGATTTCGTTATGTTATGGATGGTGGCCAGGTTGCAGAAATATTATGGCTTCACAGATGTTCGTGAACCCTGCATGGACTGTGAAGTATCCTTAATGCAGAAGCATCCTTCACTATCAGAACACAAGGATATCAAATCTCATTGTCTTTGAAGGTGCTACAGAGTAGTTACAGAGTTGTGCATATGTGCCTGTGAGAGGCGAGCTGGAAATGTCAGTGATGGGGAGCATGAAGTTGGATGCAAAGGAAAGAAGGCAACAATGGAGGAGGCCCTAGGCCTGTATGAAGCTGGTGATGAGTGTCTAGAGGAGAATGAAGAATGATTCAGTTGCTTAGATGAATTATTCTGCACTACAGGCTCTCTAACAGATGTGATTCTTCAAAGAAACCGATTACTTCCTCCTCTCCGCACAGCGTGCTGTCAGTGCTCTGCAGACTTCACTGCTTCCCCAGTACTCTTCTCATTGATACTATTGCCTTTTTTGTTTCTTCAAAGATATTAAAACATTGGAATGATTTCTAAGGTGCCATTACTCCTGATCCTCATTCTGAATCATGGAAGATGTCTTCCATGATCATAGGTGTGACCTTTACTAAGTCTCCTCTTCTTCCTTTTCATTTTTGACTCAAGTTATCTGTGGAGAATTGGCGTTGTCAGTATGGACTATGTTCTTTGCTCCAGCTGAACAGCGTGTTTTCAGCGGGGGCAGATCCTTTACTCCCCATGGGCCTTTTGGCTCAGCGCTTCTATCACAAAAGGCCGCCTCATTTAGGGAGAGAAGCTACAGAACTAGAAACTGTGCACAGCCTTGCTGTGCTGTCTCCATTTCAGAGCCTTTGTTCGGGTCTATGACACCTGTGCGGCTGTCAGTCACTGCCTTTGATGCAGATCCTTCAAATGTATGTTCCTGTGACCAAGAGCCAGGTTTGCTGAAGCCAAGCAAGGAATAGAGAACGCACCTGGGCAAACACAGCAGGAGGAGCACCACGGTGGGGACACGGTCAGAGAGATCTCCCTGGTGCTGGCCCTGGTCAGAAGCCTGCTGGCAGCTGGACCTCTCTGGCTATGGTTCATTGATTTATGACAGATCCGGCTCGTGCTTTCTGTAGGGAAATCTCAGGTTTTAGTTAAAAGTGTATACGTTTGCCTGCCATTCTCGGTAATATGACCTTCCTTCGCAAAGAGACAAGAATGGGGATAATGTGTCCATCAAAATAAAAAGTGTCCAGTCCTCCTTGCCTAGAGCCTGACATTTAGACCACCTCAAAGCTGATTTCTGAAATCAGTTGGGATATCTGGTGTCTGGCCGGTGATCTCAATCAGTTGAACAGTAAAATATTTACTTGAGACACAGGCATTGCTAGCAGTAACAGCTCCTGTGCGTAATGTATAGCCCCCAGGATGCATGCTTGTTCTAGAGTGGCCCAGTGATAGACGTAAAATGGAGATCAGTCTTCCCAACCCCATCTGGAAAAAGAGTGTGAAGAGCCTTGGGAACAGGGATCCCAAATTAGCTGGAAATTTCTGGGTGTCCTGGAAGCTGGTTTTGCCAGACGAAGAGATCCCAACCAGCTGCTTGAGTAACGTCACGTTGGGACCCAGCTATGGAATGCTTAGGCTGCATCAGCTGTATTAAACAGCACTGGGAAATATTTCCAGGCACAGAGCTGTAGCTGTCTGTATTCTTAGGACAGTCCCCGGTACATTTCAGCCTGGGCTAGCTTATGCTGTCTCACACACATCTCAGGTGTGGTTAATGCAATCTGTGTACCACTCACAACGGGCAATTTACATGGTGACCACGCTTGTCTGGAGGCCTGGCTGGTTAAACGGCATAATTGTCTACCCTTCTGTGCAGGTTGTCATCAGTGCTAGCAGATGTCCCATGTGTTAACCTGATGCTCAGGTTCAAAACCTGAACCAAACTGCTGTATCCCTGTTCCCTAGACCTTTCAGACACAGACATGAACAATGAGGAACTGGAACCAGTTCCTGAGCCCCGCTCCTTGCAGGTTAGTGCCACTGCTAATGGGTGTTGCAGGGAGCTGGTGGAGACCTCTGTTGTCCAATATATATTTCCATTTCCCTCATTGTATGCAGGGAAGGAAAAGGCCACGTTGTTGGTTCATTAGCGGTTGCTGGCTGGTGGGAGTGTTGCTGCAGTGCTTCCTTATGCATGTGCAAGGATTTGGTCCCATTCTCAAGCCAAACAGCCTAAGGAGGTCCACAGCCCCATAGTCTGATCCAGAGCTACTGAGCCTCTGTCCCAAACGACAACGCTGCCTGCCGTGTGCTGGGGTGAGCTCTTGCTGCCGGCTGCACAGCCGCAATCCATCTCTGGCTGAAACAAAGGGACGCAAGTGACAAGTGATCAGGACCTGGCCTGGGTCACTGATCAGCAAAGTTCTCTCTGTTTTTTTGGTTTTTTTTTACCGTGAGAAGTCCATTTGGTTAGATGTCTCCATGGCAGCCTTGCAGGAGGGGATGTCCTGAACTGGTGGATGGCGGCCAAAGCGGCTGCTATTGGCTGAGGGGCACTTGGTGCAGCGCACCCTTCCCACTGCTGCCTGCATATAACCTCAGGAGAGAGGAAGCGGTGGGGAGAGACCGGCTTGTCCCCCCATCCCACCTCTTTGTTTAGGCTGTGCTAGAAAGAAATTCCCCCCTAAAAACAGCCTCGGTGATTTCAGAGGAAGAGGGCTATTGGAGACTGGGCAGCAAGATCCCCCAGGATGAGGACAGCCATCCTCCTGAGCCTTCTGTTCCACACTGCAGCTGCTTTTCACCAACTGTGAGTGATGCTGAACTTCTGTTTCGGTCTGTTTTGTGAAGGCATCAGTCTTAAGTAGATGGACCACATTCCATGCTGTCAGCTCTTGTGCTTCCTGCTCTATCAGATCACCCCAAAGGGTAGCTGTGCCATGCACCTTGCTTCCCATGCATTAGCTTCTCCAGTTGCCACACCAGATCAAATCACTGGTGTCTAGATTGCAAGACTGAGGCCAATTCTTCTGAAGACCTGAAGGGATTTGGGGGAGTTCAAGGGATGGCTGGAGTTAAGGGGTTTGAAAAAGATTATAGGGCTATACCTAAGCTAATCAACCAGGAACTATTTCTCAAGTTACCAGTAAAGCAATCACTTTCTTGGGTTCACTGTTGCTTTTGAATATTGACTGCAGCCATGGCACGTTGCTGAGGAATTCTGCAGTAGTGGGCCACTGCAGGGAAGCTCTTTTGCATCTCTGAGTCTTCAACATGATGCCACCTCTGATGTCTTCTTTCCCCTGCCCCAGACATTACCTGGTGGTGATCCCTGCAGATCTCCGCTACCCATCCACCCAAGTTGCCTGCCTGCATATCACCTGTTATGAAGCAAAGGTTCAAGTGAACCTGGTCCTGGAGCGTTCTGCAGGATATGAGCTCTTAATGCAAGAAACCATCCAGAAGGAGAAGACTTTCAAGTGCGCTAAGTTCTGGGTGAGCTGCCCTAGGCAAATGCCATCACTGATTTTCCCTTCAGGAACTCCCCTTGTGTTACTCCCTAACCAGGGATAATGTGGACAGGGTGTATTTTGCCTTGAAGTGAGACTGCTAGGAAGGGGAATGGTTGGTGACTAGGGATGTATAGCCCAGCACAGTGTCTGTTTGTCAGCACCGAATTCCCCTTCTGAATCTAACTTTTAAATTGAAGTTACATTCGTTAAAAT
Source organism: Falco cherrug (assembly GCF_023634085.1). Classification (NCBI taxonomy): domain Eukaryota; kingdom Metazoa; phylum Chordata; class Aves; order Falconiformes; family Falconidae; genus Falco; species Falco cherrug. Next base: position 8,762,864 of record NC_073701.1, read on the forward strand.
CTACCATGCTTCTGGATACTTAAGAAGAACCCACCTGCTTCCACCTCTTCCATCCCAGACCAGATGAAGCAGCTTTAGCTCTTCTCTGAAGGCCTTGTACAGCTCCAAAGCTAAAGCTTGGGGAAATGGTGGTTTGCATGACGTACTGCAGTTTGTAGGACCCGAAGTCGGGCAGCAGCTCAGCTCTTAGGAGCTGCTGAAGATGGAAATGGATGTGCTTGTTATTTTTAAATATCATCTCAGAGCTTATTCATTGTTAGTGAGATTTTAGACAAGATCTAGGATAAGGTAGATGTGCCTAACAGTATCACTTCTATTATACAGTATATTCTGTCTGAGGCTGCTGGGGTCTTTGGTTGCTGGAATCAGGAAGACCCTCTGGTTTTCTCTTCTAATCTGGCTTTCTTACTTGTACATGCTGGGTAACTCTGAAGGCCTGGCATTTAAGGCTGTGCTACAGCTCGATCTCTCTCCTTTGATTCCCTGCTACCATCTCCCACCTTTCTGGCATCTGCCCATCTTCCTGACCAAGCCTGAACACTCGCAGGTGTCAGGCATCTGCTTGTTACCGGAGGCAAAGTTCCTTAACCAGGGGTGGAAAGGACAGATTCCGTGACATGCAGGGCTTCCTGCTGTCATGTGGAACTGAGTGAGATCCGGATGTGATCCGGATCCTGATATTGGAGGGCATGTCCTGGTACAGGTGGAGGGGAACTGAAACCGGTTAGTTCTTCCACTTTATTCTGAATTCCTGCTCAGGACCCCCAGAAGATTACCCGGGGGCTGCGTGCTCTCCTTTCCTGTTTGTGTAGGTTGCACCTCCAGCTGATGGCACAGAGGAGATTGCCACTGTCAAACTGACCATCACAGGCAAAGGGGTCAGTATTGAGGAGAAGAAAAAGGTCCTGATCTTCAAAGCCAGCAGTGGTACCTTCATCCAAACAGACAAGCCTGTCTATCAACCAGGGCAGACAGGTGAGAACTGCAAATGGGATCAGCCATGGCTAGGCTTTCTGCTGGGAACACCATATGGAAAGCCTGCAATTGCCTGAAATTCACGGTCAGGAAAGGCAGAAGGCTCTGAGAAAATGTCTCTTGTTGAGTGATGTTTTGAGGTGGCTGTTATGTCCAGGTTGTGGTGACTGTGAAGTTGCAGGAGGCAGTAGGTCATTGTCCGTGGTTTGTTTCATGTGGGAATGTCCGTATCAGTTATCACAAATGTGTATAGAATGGAGACAGGAGCTGGGGAAACAGGTAGAGTAGGGGTCTGTAGGGAAGAACTGAGATCTGATAAATGTGTTCCCTGATTTCCTCACCTTCAGTGAAATTTCGCATCGTGACTCTGGATGAGGAATTCGCTGCACTCAACGATTCGGTAAGCCAGCCCTGGGGGGGCTGTGGAAAAGCTGCCTTGTTCCATGCGTGGATCCTGCTTTCTTTCTGCCCTGCTCATCTGCCGAAGCTCCAACTTTTCCACATTTGTCCCTGGACCGGGCTTGATGGGTGTCCAGAGGAGAACAGTAACTCAAGTAAAGGCTGGTAACTCAGGAAGGTGGCGTACATGTCTCTTGGTCATTTGGGTAAAATGCTCACGCAAGAACAAGTATGGGACGTACCGATTGCTGATGTGGTGGTGTTATGTAGGGAGTGAATAGTTTGCAATCCAGATGTGTGGTAGGGAGGGGTGTTCTACATCTGGCTCCTGCGAGTTGGAACATGGGAAATTCTGATTAGGTATTAGGACAAACTTTTTCATTGTGATGGTAATCAGATGTTGAAACAGGTGCCCAGAGAAGGCATTTTCATCCTTGGAGATGTTAAAAACTCAACTGGAGAAGGCTATGAGCAATCTGCTCTAAGCCATGCTTCAGCGGGGTGTTGGACTAGGTGACCTCCAGAGGTTCCTTCCAAACTATGTGATCCTATACCTCTGTGACACCCTTAAAACTGCAGCTGAGCCAGAGCCTAGGTTTGCTTGGACAGTGAGTTTTCCTGATGAAGGACTCTGCCAGGAGGTCAGTAGCAAGTGCTGGGTGACCTCCAGCTCTTTTCCTTTCCCTTGCTCCAGACCTTACTGTAAAGGACTCACCTAATATTTCTTCTTTTTGATGACATTTGTTTTACTTTATATTGTTGTCAGTGCTCTGAATTTCAAAATCCCGAGTTGCACATCCTTCAGAGAGGGCGTGTGCATCCAAAGTACCTTGTGTGTGCTGCTGGCATGTGTTCGTGTCTTCTAATGGTTTTTGCCTTTTCTTCCCCCAGATTTCCCTGTTTCTTCAGGTGAGTGATGCTGAAATCTAGGGTTGCAGAGATGTTGGTGGCAGCCATTTCACTGGGCTATTCATATGCAGTTCCTGGTAGATTTTACAGACCTCTGAGTGGAATTTGTAAAACTTCAAGGTTTCTTAAACTAACATACTCCTTACAGTTTCTCATTTATGTACTTACTTGAGTTTATGCTTCCAGTTACTTCAGTAGAAATTTGAGTTGTTTTAGACTTGCAGTATAGATTATATTGTATTATATATATATAATGTATATATAGAGAGAGTATAGACACGTCAGCTTAGAGCTTTACAACAGAATTTAGAACTGTGAAGGATCTTTCCTTGAGATTGGAATTTAGATAAGTGTTAGAAGGAGACTCAGATGCTGGGAGCAGAATCTGAGCGTTACATTGTCTTCAGAATTCTTGACCAGCATATACCAAACCTCATTCCTTAGCTATAGAAGCAGGTAGTCTGCAGCAGTGAAATCCCGAAGCTCGGTTCCTATGGGGTGTGGATCACTGAGCTGCTGAACAACTGTTTCTTCCTTCCTTGTGGGTGTAGGACCCGAAGAACAACCGGATAGAGCAGTGGCTGAATGTGGGCCCCCAAGATGGCATTGTAGATCTGTCTTTCAAGTTGAGCGATGAGCCTCTGCTGGGGACATACGTCATCAATATAACCAATGCAAAAGCGTATGGCACCTTCTCCGTTGAGGAGTATGGTATGAGCTTGTGGGAGACGTGTCTGAGCTGCAGAAGGGACTTGCACTCTTGAGCCAGGAAGCTGTGTGTTTATTCCATTATAACCACCCAAGGAGCAAATGAGAAAAGAAATAGCATCTGTCACAGAAAAGAGTGAGCTGAGGCTCAGGAGAGAGGGACCATGGTGGGACCTTGGGTCAGTGTGTGGGAGGAATGTTGTGCATGGCCTCAGACCTTTGCCACAACTGATTCCTGCAGATCTCAGTGTCAGACAAAACAAGGTCATTTAGGATGGGCTTTTCCAGGGAGTATGATGTCCACTGCCATCCCACTTCTCTTTCCATCCCCAAATTAACCGTGTTGGGAGGCTAGCCTTCTCTCAGTGCAAGTAGCTGTCAGAAGTGCAGGATCATGGGCATGTTTGGGTCTTCGTTCTAAAAGGAGCAATCAGCCAGGGTATACACACAAATGTGTTAAAGAAGGAAAAGCTTCCCTTTCCCCTTCTCACCACCTTCCCTCTCAATTTCCTGGCTCTTATTTCACTATAGTTTATCTTCATGTTGATTCTCTGGAAGGTTGTCCCTGGCATTTCCTATAGTTCTCTGTTTTTTCCTTTCAGTGCTGCCAAAATTTGAAGTGAACTTTGAGGCACCAAATCAGATTTATGTGCTAGATAAAACCTTCCCACTCCGGGTATGTGGCAGGTGAGGATTCTGCTTTGAGGGATGGCCCTGTGTTAATTTCTGGCCAGATGAGTACAAGATGGCTAGGTAACCATGAGGAGCTCAGGGGAAATTTACAGTTTTCAGTTACTCCTTCAGTTATAGGAGTCCAGAATCTTCCATGGCAGCTGTTTGCACCCCGATGCAACACAAAACATTCCTATATCTGTCCTTCTGGTACTCTAATGCCCCCTTTCTAAGAACACTCCACAAGTCTACATGCAAAACCTGGGGGAACAACTTATCTTTTGACAAGAAGCTATTTGTGGGGCAGAACTTGGCAGCTGTTTGGTGTTCATCTCCCTGCAGCACAAACTCATGGGAAATGAAGGGAAACTTTTCCCGATAATGCTGTAGCAGAAACTAGAGAGGCAAAAAGGAATTGCCTCAGGTACAGTCCAAGGACGACACTAGGGTTAACAGCCTCCTGTAAAGGTGTTTTATTAATGGCCCATGCTTCTGCTTATAAGATAATGCATGCCTTCAGCATATCCTGGGGTTATGGATAAAGTGCAGAGCTGTGTGCTCAGTCAGCACCTACAACACTGTGGTTTCCCAGAATAGATTAGTTTGGCACTAATTGTATCACAGAGCCCTTGATCTCCATTGCTGCAGTGCCCCAGTCTGACCCTGTTACTGGGTCGGGGCTCCTGGGCCTGCTGTATGGCTGCCACTCTTGTTGTGCTGCGTTGTGAATATCCATGAGTAAGTGGCCTCTGGAGTTACGCGAAGCAAGCCCTGTGCTCTTTTGCTGTGTGTGACTGTCTTTTCCTTTCCCTGGTCCCCCAAACAGATACACCTATGGGAAAGGTGTCCAGGGGATGGTCCATGTGAGCCTCTGTCAGAAGGTAGCTCTGTTCCTGCCCAGTGCTTCCAAACCTGATCTCTGTCAGGAATTCAATAAGCAGGTAAGATGCTCAGCAGGAGCTGAGCCCTATTCGGGGACATTTGTGCTCAGCCCTGCAGTAAGGGAACGCTGCTGGAGGCTTTAGCTGAAATAATGATGATGTTACTCTGTGGATCTGGCTGCTTGGCCAGTGGTCTACTGGTGCTGCTTCTTAGTAGCTGTGCCTGGTGACTATGGCTGCGTGTGCATCATGTGCCCGCTCCACAACATGGACCGCTATGTCAAAAGGCAAGCTCCCTGAGAGCAGGGATTTTGGGCTGCTCTTTCTGCACCATTTGGGTAACCTCTAACTTAAGTGCCTTGCTCAGACCTTGTTTCCTTTCTCTGTACTTTCAGACAGATGAGACTGGTTGCTTCTTCACAAATGTGAGTCTTTTGTCCTTCAGTCGAGACTTTCGGTACTATCAGGACAGCATAGTTGCAGATGCCTTGCTGAGGGAGGATGGCACAGGTAACTGGAAACATCTCTGGTGGCTGGGAAAAGGCATGTGAAGACACTAATTTTGCCAAGAACACTAGAGACATTCAGGCTAGCATTCTGAGCTTTCTGAGCCCATTGGGTCCTGGCGTCTAACCTCACGGACACACACACTCTGAGTGCCTGCAGTCTAGGGTGGTAAAGCTTAGGGGCTTCTCTGAGGGCTAGAAGTAAGTGGGAGGAAGTCTAGATGCCCAGAGCCCTGGGCAGATCATCTCCTTGGAATGAAGTGTGTGTGCAGCTGAACATGTGCATCAGTGTTACCGGTGGGTCACTCTGCAGGGAAATGGCTGAGGGGTGCTTGGCTTCCTTGCTCCCTCCCTTATGTTTCTGTCTTGCTGCTTTCATTCAGAGACACACGCCAGTGCTTCCCACAAAGTACTCATCTCCAAGACTGGCGGGATGGCTTTGTTTGATGATGTGAATTCTTACTACCACGCTGGAGAGATGTACAGGGGGAAGGTAATTCCCAGTTACGGTCCTTTGGAGGGGAGAGTGTGAGCAATGCCTTCACAGCAACTGTTACCTAGCGTCTTTTCCAACCTCACCTCCAGCCAAGGGCTGGGGAGGGCATGACTGACTCCCAGAGATGAAACTCTTGAATTGTCAAAAGTGAGAATAGCACCCAAGACTGCCATTAGCCAAATAAGCCTTGAGTAGCAGCAGTTATGGGCATCCATATGCGGGGCGCAAATGCAAACATCTGGAATTTCAGCAGCTGGGAGGCTGCCAGCAGTGAAGGGGTAGAGAGCGTGGGGGTAAATGAACGTGGTAGTGCAAGTGACAATAGGAGATGACCAGTAGCAGTGTTGATAATATTGTTAGTGACTGAAAGGGTGACCTTGCTGTCTTTGGAAATGCTGCTCCAGACTTGGAGAAGCAGGAGATTCTGTCTGTTGATTACTCTTCTGCATTTCTCTCGCTCACCACCATGTTCTTAGATTAAAGTCATTGACTACCAAGGCAAGGCACTGAAGCACAAAACAGTCCTCCTTGTAGTAAGGTGTGGTGAGCAGCAATTTAAGCAGAAGTACACCACTGGGGACGCTGGGACAGCTTCATTTAGCCTGAACACGACTGCTTGGAACAGCACCTCAGCCTCCCTGGAGGTAAGTGAGGAAGGGTCTGTTGTGTTGGCCGGGGTATGCATGCGTTTCAGAGCTATTTACTGCCCCACAGACATCTCCCTAGTTTCTTCCTGAAGGACAGTAATTCAAACGCAAAGCACCTCAGCATGTTCTGAATCTCAGCTCCCTCTGAGAGCTTATTCCCCAAATCCTGGTTGTTTTTCTCATGAGCTCTCCATACAGAGACCTGTGCTATGGTGTTGTTCAGACCTTATCTGAGCTTCTTACCAAGCTGCGGCTATGGTGATTTGCAGCTGACTCGCTTAACCAGAGAAATTAAACTACAGAAATTAACTGGTTTCTGTGTTTTGTTTTGTTTGGTGGTTTTTTTGTTTTGTTTTTTTTTTGTCTCACCAGGCAAGTGTCCTGCATCAAGATTTGGATATAGAGACTAGGACAGCTGATTTGAGTTACAAGCAAGCCTCTCATTTCATACGTCCATTCTACAGCACCAGCAGGAGTTTTCTCTCTATTGTCCGTGTGGCAGAAACAATGCCCTGCGGGAAAAAGCAAGCTGTCCAGGTGGACTTCAGAATTTATCAGGAGGACCTGGAACATGGGCCCAAGCGTGTCATTTTCTCCTACTTTGTGAGTTTCTAGGGAAGTGCTAGTGGGTGATAGCTCAGGGCACAAGACCAGCATCTCCTGCAGATTCAAGCCTGATATAGAATAGATTTGGCTCATCCCAGGACAGGTAGCTTATCCAGCTATCATGGGGCTGGATCCTGGAGCTGCAGTAATAGCAAGAAAGGCAGAACCTTTCTTCTGGGCTCCGCACGGATGCAGGGCAGGTATTGGCTTTGCCTGTCCTCCCCCAAGCCTCTTGATCCCCTGAGCTCTGCTGGCTGCCTGAGAGTGAGTGAAACTCGTGTTACTCCCCCTGCCTGACCCCATTTAATCTCCATTTTCAGGGTTACTTTGATCTGCGCAGTGATCTCAAAGACTATGTGAATGGCATTCCCTTTCCTTTCTGTATTCTTCCCTAGGTCACAGGGAAAAGAGGGCTAGTCCATGCAGGTCAGAAGACTGTTTGGGTTGGGCTGCCAAAATGTAAGTGCACTCCCCTGTTTCATGTCCAGCAAGCACTCAGTGGTCTCTGGCATCCCTTCTTATTTGGATATCTGGCATAAGCCTCTTTGCAATTCAGAGCTGGCTCACCACTTTTCTGTTGCATCAGAGCAATGTTCCTTTCCAGCTTTCATGTTTCCTTTTACCTCCTGCTTTGTACTGAGAGAACAATACTCAGTATTTCCCAGCCCATAGGCTCATCCTCTGTTGTCTTCATTTTCAAAGTCTCCTTTTGGTCCCTCTGCAAGTGGCATGAAACTATAGCCTTACCCTCTATCAAAACTCTCCTATTTTAATTTGCAATCGTGTCTACAAATAACCTGAGCAGTTGGGATGCCACCACTTATAATTTTGATGGGTGTTGACTCACTGTTGTTGATTTCTCCAGCTCTTTATTTAAAAACCTTTGTTGGTGTTGGGAGGCTTTGAAAAATAGCCGAGGCTCTTGTTCTTTGCGGAGCTAAGCTTGAACTCCAAAGAGCTGTTTTATCTCCTTGAGGGAATGAACAAAAACAGAAAATGTCTTTTGCTGGTCTTGAGTACCAGATCCAGAGATATGCTGGTTATTTCAGTGGTCTCCAGAAATCTCCTTGGTTCTGAGAGACTTGAGGAAAAGAATTAAACAGGCACATGCAGAATGGCAAAAGCTGATCAGAATCCATATTCACTACTGGATCTACTTTCTCTTCCTCCCTCTCTTCTCCATGTAGTGCTGAAAGACTTCTTCTCCATCCCTCTTACCTTCAGCTCCATCTATGCCCCAGCTCCAAGAATTGTTGTTTATGTTATCTTCCCTAATGGAAAAATCATCGCTGATTCTGCCACCTTCAGCGTCTCCATGTGTTTCAGAAATAAGGTGAGATGTGTGTCCGAGGCCGTGGCTAAATGTGTGACAGCCTGTGTGTCTGCTGCAGTGACAGAAGAGGCTGAGGAATATGCAGCATGTGTAGCTGTGCACGGCTGATACTGTGTGGGATGCTGTTACGTGAACGGCAGTATGTGAATGGTGAAGTGTGCTGTGGTGTGTGGAGCGAGGGTGTGCTGAGGTGGTGGGGGCTGCTGCGCTGCTTGGGAAAGGCAGAGAATTGCTGTGTCCGTCTCCATAGGCTTGTATAGCAACTGCAACCCAGTAGGATGACAGCCCAGCAGAGGTTATTAGTGCAATTCCCAGGATAGCTCAAGGCTGCTCTGCTGCATTAGCAGATGGATTTGTTAGTATGTGGTGTTGGGAAGACAGCTGAAAGTGGCCAATAGAAGAAACGGATTTTATGGGCCATCCAGAAAGGGCTGTGTGCTTGTGGTCCTTGTGACATCCGTGGGAATGTGCTTTCTTGGTGTGCACTCCAAAGGTAAACTTCTGAGGACTGGCATTATCCCTGCTCTACAGCTGTTTACCTGCCACAGACAGTCAGATTCAAGCACGAACAGGAGGTGCTTCAGATCAACCGCACAAAGAGCCCGGAGATAAGGACTAGGCTTATTTTTTATCTGGGGCTCCAAAAGGAGCAGAAAGACAGCAGTGTGAGGTGTGTGACAGCTGGCTGGTGTGCTGGGTTCTGACACAGGAGTGTCGGCAGTACTGTGAGCTGCGCACACTGATGGTCCCCCCTCTGCCATCTTTCCTGTTAGAACCTAAAAGTGATGATTTTTTAAATACTTTCTGGGGCGGGGTGTCTGTGTGTGTCCTGGGGAAGATTCCTCTGGTTTCCATCCAAGCCCAGTCCTTGGAAACTCTCTTCACGTAGGTCCCTTCCCTGCTGAGGGAGCGGTAGGGTGGCCAGCAGCAGCAGTGCCACCCAGATGTTGCCTGCATTCTGCCCATCCAGGTGGAGCTGAGCTTTTCAACGCCCGAGACTCTTCCCGGGTCAGAGGTTGGTGTACGCCTGCTGGCAGCTCCTGGGTCCATGTGTGCCGTCTGGGCTGTGGATCCCAGCGTCCCCGTGCCGAAGCCAGGAAAAGAGCTCAGCAGCTCCTTGGTGAGTGAGCCTTCTTCCCTTCCCTGGTGCTGACATGAAGAGGGAGGCAGGGATGCCACTGCATCTGTGCAAAGCTTATCTCCCAAGGAGCTCAAAGCACTGGGGATGTGCATTAAGAAGGAGGTTGAACGTCACTCAGTGCACCAGGGGTAAATCGGCTTCTGTATTTCTGTCTGGTGTTCAGTTCAGCAGGGTGTGCTGGCTCTATCCGAGGAGAGCCAGGGAAGAGTGACATGAGCCTGGGCTTTCTGGCATGCGTTCGTGCACGGTAGCCAGCAGCAATTCAAACAGGCCTTGGATTTGGCTGTATGACAGGAAGGGAATGCCAGGTTTTATTTGTGCTGATTTTTTTTTTTCCCCTTGCTTTCTCAGATCTATGGGCTGTTCCCATCTGTTTATGACTCCAGGTATTCTCGCCAAGTGTCTGAAGATGATCATTCATGCGGGCTCCCAAATTCTGATGAGCCTGATGTGTTTACAGCATTCAGGGTAAAAATGTTGGTTTGGTGGGTTGGGATAATTCATGAACTGAGGGAACCCCTGACTTTACCTGACTTACCTTTATCTTAGGGATGCTGTTACACACAATACAAGGGAACAGGTCCAGTTTAGGCCCTTCTAACGTGACTAGAAATGTTGACCGAGAAGAAATTGTTGTGTGGTTACTGCACTTTGGTTGTGTGACACAGGGTGCCAGGGATTATTGGCTACTTTAATTGGATTTCAAATAGTTTGTTTAATCTCCATAGCATGAGCAATTGCATTCTGCAGGCTGAGAAGGCATAGTGCCTAAATGACCATGTGTTTGAAATAGAATAAATTTGACTGACTCGGACCAGATGAATTAGCTCAGAAGACCTTGTTTGCCCATTGCTGAGGATCTGAATAATTGTCTCTTAAAATGAAGCAAGAGAATACGTTGCCAGGCAAGAGGATAGCCAAGTCCCCACTGCATGAGGGGACAAAAAGCTCAGGGCAGAGAGGACATGACAAGCTTCTGGTGCATCAGTTCTTTCTTTTTCCTACAGGAAATGGGGTTGAAAATTATGTCCAACACCAATATCAGGAAACCTAGAGTGTGTCCAACCACTCCATCAACAACTATGCTGCAGGAAACAGGAATGTTTATTTCCAGGCCCATGTTGATGTTTGCCCAGCCCCACAGAGCATATAACAGTAAGCATTTGCCAGCTGTTTCTTCTTTGTACACGGGATGCTTGGTTTTTCATGTGAAAGCAGTCCTGGGTTTGAGCAAAGAGGGTACTTGCTGTAATTGCAAATGGAGAAGAGAGTTGTTTCTGGCCCTAAACCTGTTGTGCTAGTGTGAGACTGCCTGGGGCTCACAGCTTCTTGCTCCGAGATGTTAGTGGGCTCTCTGGATCCCAGGTCTCATCTCTAAGGTGAGGGAATGGTTGCCCTTCCCATGGGGCCTACAAATGCAAGTAAGGCCCAAAGCACCTCTGTCATTTGAAGTAAGGCAAAATATTTTAAAACTTGGGATAGCACCTTCTGTTCCAGTGCCATGCTTCCCAAGAACTGACTGGATGAGCTGCAGCCTGAGCTGGGCTGGAGCTCCTCTGCTCTAAACCAGGGCCTGAGGACTCTGTGATGACTGGGTCTTTGTTATTTCCAGCAGAGCACCTGACAACATCTACCTATCAGCCCACTATGTTTTCACCTGTTTCTTCAGCTGAAGAGAAAATACACAAGCATTTCCCCAAAACCTGGATGTGGGATTTGTATTCTGTGGGGTGAGTAAACTGAGCAGTGAGGGTCTAGCCTGGGTGGCTTAGTGTGACTGGGAGTGGCAGCGGGTGTAATCGATTTTAGATCATAAGCTGCTGAGGAAGACACCTAAGGATATATATGTCATAGGGCTCATACCTGTCAGGCTGTTTCTTATTGGAGCTGATACTGGAATCAAATGCATGTTCATCTACTAGATGATCATACAGAAGTATTGTCCATCCATGGGAGGCGGCTGGCATGGGAAGATAGGAAAGCAGGTGCAGTGCAGCAAACCAGCTTGGCTTACTGCTCCCACTTTGCTTGTGGTAGCCCTGTGGGCTGGCATTTCCCAAACTGTGCTCGCAGGGTGCGCAGGGGAACCTGACCTCCGCGGAAGTCCTTCACAGGACTGGGAGTTGTGTCCTGTGAGAGAGACTCAGTGAGTACACAGGGTCTGCTGAGGGAGCTTTTGGAGATTTTTCATCTCTGATTTTAAGAATTTCTTGTCTGGAGACTGGAGTCTGCACAGGCCAGATGCCCCCACATCTGCCCTCTCCCACCTCCGCTATCCCTCCAGCTACATCCATCTCTTCACCCCCTAGCAGCAGATAATCTCCTATGTGATTTGTCCACCAGCCTGATCTGAGCAACCAAAGATCTTTATGTTGTATGTGTTGCCTTCCTGTATGTGCCTGGCAAAAGTGCACGTCTCCCGTTATTGGAGTCAAATAATACCATTAGCTTTAGCTAGGGCTGTTTTTATGTCTGCTGTGGTAGCAGCCACAGAACAGCCTGCTGCTCTCAGGAGCTGTGATGTGAGCACGAGGCAGGACTCTGCCCTGTCTCCATGTCAGACTTTAAGGTGTCAGTGTCCCACAGGAAGGTGGATGGCTGGGTCTGTCTCTTCTGCTAAGTTCTACTGATGTTGAGCCAGTCCTGTTGCTCTTCTAGCATGTGGTTCTCCATCCCTCGGCCAAGAAAAATGAAACTGTTGATATGTGTAAACCATTTTCAGATGTGCAAAGGACAAGCGCTGTCTGAGAAAAGCACTGAGTGTGATTCATGGCATCTGGCAGCCATGTAACTTATTGTCAAAAATGTTCTGTTGATATAAGCATCTGAGGTGGGGGTCCCTACTTCTACAGGACCTACCTGCAACCCTGCAAGGGCTGCAAATTCAGCAGAGGTTAGGGGTTAGACTGTGGTTAGGGGATGGGGTGCGCACCAGGTGACCTGGTGCTGCATACAGCAAGATTCAGTTAAATGCTTCTGTTGCTCTCTACTCCTCCTCAGTACCAGTGGGAGCAAGAATGTCACTGTCACTGTGCCTGACACCATCACAGAATGGAAAGCAGGGATGTTCTGCACAGGACGAAATGGCTTTGGACTTGCTCCACCCTCCAGTCTGCTTGTTTTCAAGCCTTTTCTTGTGGAGCTTACATTGCCATCTTCTGTGATCCAGGGTGAGACCTTCATCTTGAAGGCCACCGTCTTCAACTACCTTCAGCGATGCATGAAGGTAGGTGAGCTTTGGTAGGCTCTGCAAGAAAAGCAAGGTGGGTAGGAGATGGCTGAGATCTATGGCCTGTGATGTTTATCTTGTACCCCCTGCCATCCCTGCTGCCCCTTCAGATCCAGGTGACCCTGGAGGAGTTTGCACACTTACAGCTGAAGCCATGCAAAGGCTGTGTCTACAGCAGCTGCTTATGTGCTGGTGAAGCAAAGACCTTTCAGTGGAGCGTCACAGCTGAACAACTGGGTGAGATGAACAGGGAAGCGGGGTGCTGGAACTGGGGAGGGATGGGACCAAAATGGGGATGTTTTGTAAAGAGCAGACATGGAGTGAGAAGTTGTTTGCCCTGTTAACCAGAGGGTACTCATTTGCATTCATTCTAAGGTCATGATTCCTTGCAAGTCTGTGCTAGGGGATACAGAACCTCGTAGGGCTCCAATCCAAGTTTTTGTCAGCAGGTGACTTCTATTATATTGACGGGAAGTGCCCCCCCAGATGTTTAATGCACCTAATAATGTGTGTTATTTTCAGGGCTCATGAACATCACCCTCCACACAGAGGCTGTGGCCTCCGAAGAGCTCTGTGGCAAAGAGTTACCATTTATCCCCAAACAAGGACAGAAAGACACGATTGTCAAACTCCTCCTAGTCCGGGTCAGACAAGCTGTTCTGTTACCTAGACCTAAAAGTGGGCTTTGTGCAATACCCAGATTTTGTGTGGGTTAATTTTGGGAGTTACCCCTTGCTACTCAAGGTTTGTAATTACAATCTCAGGGCCTGCGCTGGGCCCAGTGTGAGGGCTGGTGGATGGGGGAGGTAGAGGGGTATCCTTCATGCCACAGAAAACTTTAAATACGTACAGTCTTTTATGTCCTTGCTCCTAAGCTCTCTGCTGAATCTTACAGCTTCTCTTTCACAGACATCCAGAAGTTATGATATTCCGAAAAATGCATGCTGTTTTCTTATCTGAAATGAAAATGATTGACAGTAATTTAGATTTTTATGTGATAATGATATGACTCCAGCTGACTCTCCAGCCTGAACCAGGATTTTGTCTGTATCTATTTCTAATCCACTTGTAATCCTGTTTCTCTCCTGTGTGCTCAATATAATGCTATTTTATGTGCTCCAACAGCCAGAGGGAGTGTTGGTGGAAAAGGCTCACAGCTCCATCCTGTGTCCCCAAAAAGGTAGAAAGATTTTCTCCCTTCACTCTGTTCATCCCTACCTTCCTGCCTAACCACCTTTCCATGGGTCTTTCCACTTGTTTAAATATTTTCTGTCACCACCAAGCTACAGAAGCATACTGTAATGGTGGTGCCACCTGGGTAACTTCCCCTGGGTAACGATGTGTGGGAGGGTCCCGTCTTTTACCATCAACATCCCTGACACTGATGTGGCAGCTTGAGGCCGTTTTTCACCTGTGGTAATAAAACCAGACTGCTGAACATGGTGAGGCTGGAGGACATGACTTGGGATTGCTGTTCCTGTCTTGAATTTTATGGTGTCTGACAGGGCCATTAGCAGATTTTGAGAGCATGAGGTGCATTGAGAAGACATGCCTGCAACTGAAATCTGGAACAGGATGGAGTAACTTATGTAGAGAAAAGCAGGTGGCTTTGATCACAGAGGCTTTCCAGGAGAAAATCCTCAACCTCTTTAGAAGGAAGGCTGTTAGGATAGTGCAGTCACCATGAGGTAGACGGAGGAAGTTGAGGGTGGAATGGGACAGGGTTTTTGAGATGATCTCTGTGATAGGGAAATGGGATGTTAGCACAGAACAGTCTTGAAACAGTTTCTGGGGATTTTGAAGGCTGTTATCATCAGAATTTTTTCCTTTTTGTCCTCTCCACACACCTTACCCCACTGCTATCAGAGAATCCAGTGCAGGAGTCTGTGTCCCTGATGTTGCCTCTAAATGTGGTTGAAGGTTCAGTCAGAGCCACCATCTCAGTCACCGGTAAGGAATTAAGCTATAATATCTTTGCAAATCCCATATCTCTGAGTTTAGCCCTAGGAAAGCCCAAACCCAGACACCCCCCCCCACCCTTTCTGAGGTTTCCAAGGCTCCACTGACTTGTTCCTCCCATATGTGTAGCTCCGTTTCCTGATCCTTGATAATCTAAAACACTCACCAAGGGAGAGTTTCTATTTATGGGTTTCCCCTGCCAGGATGGCGATGTGTACAGTCCGTATGGACAGAGGTGCCCCCAAACCACTGTGCTGTGGCTATCTTGCCTGGTGCGCTGCTGGGAACAGGTCATGGGTGGGAGGAGATGAATCCCCAAGCTTCCTGCCCAGGAGGTGGTCAGGGCACCTATGCTCTGTTTCAGGTGACCTCATGGGGACGGCGCTGCAGAACCTGGACCGTCTGGTGCAGATACCCCACGGCTGTGGGGAGCAGAACATGGTGCTGTTTGCCCCCATTGTCTATGTGCTGCAGTACCTGGAGAAGACGAAGCAGCTGTCCCCTGAGATCAAGGAGAGGGCGACAGGGTTCCTGCGCAATGGCAAGTACAACAGACCCACCTTGCTCCTCTGCTTTCCCCTGTGTCCAGCCTAACAGTCCTAGGTGCCAGCTCCCCTTCCACCCCGAGCACTCAACCATCCCATTCCCTTCACGCTGATTTTATTGCAGGTATCATTCTGAGCACTAACGTCCTATTCTGCTTCCCAGGGTACCAGATACAGCTGCAGTACCAGCACCCCGATGGTTCCTACAGTGAATTTGGTACCAAGGATGAGTACGGTAATACTTGGTAAGCCTTGGGCTCGCTGTCTGCCTGCTGCCTGACAGCCTGGAGGTGGGCAGCTTTCTGCTTCCAGCATTGAATCCTTTCTGTGCTATTGGACCCAAAGTGTTCCAGATGCTTTGTGGGCTAGGGCACCTCAGGGGTATGCAACTGTCCTTGGACCAGCAAATTAGGAATAGCACAACAACAGGTGAGGAGAGACCTACCAGTTTCAAACTCCTACTTTTTTTCTTTTTCCTCTACTTCTGCTTAGATTGATTCTTTCCACTCATTCTTCCCTCTCTCTCATTCACTCCATCTCTTTCTGCTTCTCTCTTCCCAAAGTCATGCCTCTTTTTCTGTTCTCTTTCCAACCAGGCTGACTGCATTTGTGGTTAAATGCTTTGTCCAAGCCAAGCCATACATTTTCCTGGACAACAGGACTATCCAAGCTGCTCTTACCTGGCTGGAGTTCCACCAGCTTCCCAATGGTTGCTTCAGAAACGTGGGCCAACTTTTCCACACAGCCATGAAGGTAGGAGCCAAAGCACCTTGAAGGGCAGCTCAAAGCAGTTATTGCCAAGTATACTGGTACTTGATTAAGTTACTTTTTTTGTGGTGTTCTGCTTTCTTGTGTGGGAGCAAGCCAGATAGGTGGGACCATTGCTGAAAAGTTTCAAGTTTTATTCATTCCTGTTCTTACTCTCCAGGATTATCTTTTCCAGCTTTTTGGATGTTTATGCTTTTTGTAGGGAGGTGTGGATGGGGAAGTCCCCTTGGCTGCCTACATTACTGCTGCGTACTTGGAGGCAGGAGAGACACCACAGGTAAATAATGGGATTCTTTGCCATGCTCTTGCCTTAAGATCTGAATCCTGAAGAGCTTAGTGGTGTCACTGAGGCAGGCAACAGAAGGCACCATGGAGAGGCTCATGGACAAAATAATAGAGTGTGGGAGGAGGAACTTACCACTTCTCGGGGAAAAACCTCAGCTATGTCAGGAGGAGGACATCACTGGCAGGGGAGGTGGTGAGGTT
The DNA here is from genome assembly GCF_023634085.1 of Falco cherrug. Classification (NCBI taxonomy): domain Eukaryota; kingdom Metazoa; phylum Chordata; class Aves; order Falconiformes; family Falconidae; genus Falco; species Falco cherrug. The sequence continues at coordinate 8,779,124 of NC_073701.1, forward strand.
AGCTTACTGGGAGCCATTGGAGTCCATGGTTAGATACTGCGCCCATTTCCCAGGCTTTGGCTGCTCATTCCTGCTGCCTTCATCCTCTTGTTCCCTTGCTACCACTACACAGCTGTGAGCTAATGGTGAATTGTTAATGAGGAGAGGTGGGGATAGCTGCTCCCACAGTCAAGTAAACAGACATAATGATGTTTTTAGTATGTTTTAGCTTCACAAAAACTGGAGGTCTGGGAAAGGAGTGCTGTAGGGCAGCTGGAACTGCACACCTAAGTAATAACAGTAAGAGGGAACCCTTACAAGTGCTACAGATCACGACTAATTACTAGACTCTCTGGTACTGGAAAGTAAAAAAATGTAATCAACTTGATGAAGAAATGCTATTATTATAGACTTTGAGAAGCGAAGCTCTCTGGAAATAAGCAAAAGAGCAGTGCTTTTTGTTGCAACTGAAAGCAGTGGGCTTGGGGACAAAAAAGGGAGACAGATGGAAATTTACCTTTTTTTTGGCAACAGATGCCCTTCAGGTCACCTTTTTTCACCATAAGGACAATTAAGTGTTGGAACAGGATGCCTAGAGAGGTTTAGTTGTCTCCATCATTGGAATTTTTCAGGACCTGACTAGAAAAATCCCTGAGCAACCTGGTCTGATTTCATAGCTAACCCTGCTTTGAACAGGGGGTTGGATTAGAGACCTTCTGAGGTCCCTCCGAATCTGAATTCTTCCGTCATTTGGTAACTCTGTGAACTGTCTGAGTTTTGTAGACTTAGGTGAAGAAGGCTTTTCATGAAACTGAATGACAAATACCTGACACATGCTGTGCTCTGCAGCAGAATGAAACAAAAGGACAAGGACCTTCATCCTGGTAGAAGATTTAGTTTGTCGTAAGTCTTAAGAACCAGCTTTGTCACTTGGGAAGGAAAGCAAAGAGTTACTGAGAAGAGACCAGACTGTGCTCCAAATCCATGAGTAAAATCCTGAGAGGGAGACGAACAGTACCTCAGAGCAATTTGCGTGATGAGCTAGTGGAAGCCACTCTGTCCAGAATGAAGCCACGTAGAGTGGCTTAGTGCTCTGACAGTGGTGATAGAAAATCTAGGCTACCACAAGGTAGGAGACCCCATGGAACTCCTCATGCTCCAGAGAAGATGGCAACAGTATTGTTAGCTCAGAAGATTGTCCAAGGAGTGAGGGATGCTTTGCTGCAGCAGGAAACTTGATGTCAATGTAACCAGATTACTCAATTGCACATACACGCCTAAGCTATTGGTTTTAGATAAAATGGTCATGATGATGAATAGGTAAATGTAAAAGTCTCAGTGAGTTATCCTGGCCCCAATGAAAGAATTTGGTAAGTAGGTCTGTGGGTAGGTGAAGTGGGAAACACAGAGCTTGCCATAGCACCCAGGAAAAGTGTCCTTGAGTGGGTTATAAATACTTCTACAAAGAATACATGCTCACTAGAGGTCAAAATTCTGAGAAGGGATTTGAGGATGTCCTGCAAGGGCTAGTGCACTCAAGATTATTTGGAACAGATCCTAGTTTCCCTTAGAAGCATTGCTAAAAGGCTCATGAAAGTCATTAGGGAGTAAAAGGCAGGGAGAAGGTTGGAGATATTTTACACTGTTCTGAATGAATGAATATTAAAGCATGGTTTGCATCACAAAAAATCTAGACAAACAGCCCTCTACCCCCGCTCTGTGTTGGAAATTGATCTCTTGGAACAAAACAGATTGTTTATGTTGACTGGAGAAACAAATGCATGTTGTAGAGGAGCAGTTTCTTAGCTGCTCCCATGGAAGCTCAATGTTTCTGTACAGTATGCACTTAGGCCTGCTATTGTCAACACCAGGATGAGCACAGTGAGTGTGAAAAAAACTTCCAGTAGAGTGGCACTCTCAGTTCTTGTGTTAGCTTCACCAGAAGACACCGGAGGTGCCAAATGGGTTGTAATACATGTCAGACTGTTCCTAGACAAGGTATTAAGATGTATGGTAACAGTCAACACCTCACTGGTGGCACAAGTGTTTTCACTTTAAGTTTGGGCGTTGTACAAACACTACTGCTATTACTTCCATTTTAACTGGGAGAGTGAGACACTTAAGAAGGAAAAGGAATAATAAAGGAGCCTCTGAATGGATTCATGAACTTGCTGTAATCCCTACTTAGCTCTATTCAATTACAGAATAGAAAGGTTACTGTGGTGCTTGCAGTTATTACATTTAAGAGCAGCAAACAGAAAAGTAGGACTTACTGATGATGGATGCTTAGCTTAGGGCTTCTGTTGGGTTTTAGCAAGAGACAGCAACCAAGAAAGCAGCAACGGGATCCTGGGACCTTTGGGTACTCCATGAGTAGGTACTATGGGCATTTCTGAGAACTGGTGGCTGCATCCAGCAATACTACTCCACCGTCTAGAGAGCACAAAGATGATACAGACATTACCTTTCTCTTTATTAGAAGGGAAGGAGGTGAGGAGCATGTCACATGTCAGAATCGATCTTAAATGTTGCCCTTGTGTGATCCTTACTGTACTTAACCAAGAGGCCACTGGAAGAGGGGAACCCACAGAGTGCTGTAGGGGTGTGCATATGGGACAGGCAACCACGATGAGCCTCTGGCTCGTGTTTGGAATAGCATAGCTGAATGCTAGAACACAGTGCTGCTGAGACCACTGGGTTTGCTGCCTCCTGCCAACAGCAGTGCTGGTGTTCCAGGGGAAACTGGAAATCCCAGTGACCTTGTTAAGGCACTGTAGAGGTGAATTGAACAGAGTAATCTTTGTCGGCAGGCTGCCTGAAAGCATTTGCAATTGCGCGTTTCTGCTCTTGCTGTGCTTGGACTTGGAAAGTAAGATGTGTGGTGATGTTCCAGCAGTAAGGGTGTTCATTTTGTTGAGAGAGCACTGCTGGAACCCGTGACCAGCTTGGGGTGCGTGGAGCCTCTCAAGCACCTCGCACCAAGGGCTGGAGACCCTGCTTACTGGCACTGCATGACACAAAGAGAAGAGTGCAGGCTCGAGCACAGACACCTGGGTGAATGTATGGGGTCCTTTCTGTGCCAGCATATGCTAATGCATCTTTCTTGCTTGTGTCTCAGTGTTTGCCTGCCTCACGTGTGCATGTCCGTGACCAACACCCGTGTTACTCTTCTCTGTAGAGCACAGTGGTGCGCAAGGCTCTGGGCTGCATCGCACCTGCCCTTCCCAAAGCTGCCAGCTCTTACACCCAGGCCCTGCTGGCCTACACCTTCGCCCTGGCTAAGGACTCTCAACGCACACAAGAGCTACTTGATATGCTTGATCGAAAGGCAATCAGAGCAGGTATGAGAGCCTCAGTGCCAGGTGAACATCAGAGAAGGGATGAGTGATCTTTCTGAGCCCTTGCTAACATGCAACCTGGAAGGACCACAGCCTTGCCCTCCAGGTCCTTCACCAAAGAGAGCTGTTAGACAGCCAGCCTATGAACTCAAGGTGTGTGCTGGCAATGCTGTGGTGTAGGTGCTGATTTCCTTCAAATCTTTCTCCCTTTTCTGGTACCCAGAGTGGAGGCTGGGCTCTGAGAGAAGTGGGATTTCTTATGCAGGACTGCCAAGCGCCAGAGAGGGAAGCAAGCTGGCGAGCTGCCCTGCTTCATATTAGTCCCTGAGCCCCAGGACTGGCTCTAGTGGGTAGGTAGCTAGTAGTAGTTTTAGTAGTAGGTGGTCAGTAGACCTGGCAAGCAGGACAATGGAGAAACTGGATGTCTGGGAGGTAATGTGTATGCAGGTTATTGGTGTGTTAGTTTTTGTATTTCACCTTAGTGTGTAATGTGGAGCGTTGGATATTGCAAAATACATGGTATTGCAGTTGACTCAGTGATGTGATGACCAAGCCAAGAGGTATTTACTCATAGTCTTTGCAGGCACTGTGCCTCCTAGGCCTCAGGATTTTTTTCCTGAAATCCCTCAATGTTATCTACTCCCTTCCTTTCCCAGATGGACAGATCCACTGGAGTCAGACCTCATCCCAGTCCAGACCTAACACAAGCCCTTGGTCACAGCCATTGTCTGTAGATGTGGAGTTGACCGCCTACATCCTCCTGGCCCTGCTCTCCAAGCCAAATGTCACAGGGTCTGATCTCGCCACAGCCTCTGGCATTGTGGCCTGGCTCACCAGGCAGCAGAATGCCTATGGAGGGTTTGCCTCAACACAGGTAACTCATGGCCAGGGAAGGGGATCTTGATTGAGAAAGAACCTCTGCACAATATACAAGCACAAACACTTTGAGGAGAGGAGCCCTTGTATATAGAGGTCCTCAGGACAGTGATTTCAAGCATCTTTGGGTCTCAGAGATGCAAATGTGAATGTTTCTTGCTTTTCAGGACACAGTAGTTGCCTTGCAGGCCTTGGCTAAGTATGCAGCGCTGACGTACGGCACGGAAGGGGTGGCAGAAGTGAGGGTGAGATCCCAGAGAGGCTTTAGGAAGAAGTTTCAAATCTCCTACCAGAACCGGCTGTTGGTGCAGGAAGCAGCACTGACAGAAGTCCCGGGCAAGTTCTCGGTGCAGGTCCATGGCAGCTGTTGTGTCTTTACCCGGGTAGGTTCCCACAGACCCTGCTGTGGCAACCCTGTGCTCGTTATCTTATCAAAACCAAAACTCTCCGTTGCAGCTCTGTGCAAGGAAATGTGCATTGACTGTGCTTTAATCCCAGCCTGCTGCCAATGCAATAAACCTGCGTGCTGGAGGGCACTGGGAGACAGAACGTGTCCAAATGTGAGGACAGTGGTGCTTCCACAGCTCTCAGAGTACTGGAGGGTGGAATGTTGTATCCTGGTCCCAGTGCTGTGTGCCTGTCTTGCACAGTCTCAAGGGGAAGGGTGAGGAGAAGGAGCCCCAGCTGGAAGGATCACGGACAGTTTCCAATCTGACTGACCTTTGTTTCGGGCACTGGGATAAGTGCACTCACTGCATATGGTTTATCCAGTTACTGTTTGGGGTCCCTATCTTGAGGATTAGAGTAGCCAGTGAAAGAAAGGTATGACAGGTGATATTGAACTAATTATCAGTGCCTTATTCTGTCTTTTTGTCTCTCCCTGCAGATGGTTCTGAGGTACAACACGCCCTCCCCACAGGTCTCCACATCCTTTGCCTTGCGAGTGAAAACGGAGCCAGTCAATTGCACTGAGGATGACACACACTCTGTCACTGTCTACGTCAACGTCAGGTGAGTCTAAAGACATTGCCCTACTTGGGAAGGAAAGCCAGACATGGCTGGGAGCTGAGGGGTGCTTCTTGGCTGCAATGCAGGCATCAGGTAGTTTCAGCAGACGGTCCAGATAGAAGATGGAGAAGGAAAGATAAAAGCATCTCTGGGGATGGGGAAATGCTTCCGAGGGCTTTGGTTCTTGTTAGGGAGAGGAATGCAAGTAGTTACCTCAGGCTGGGGATGCTCAGAGCAGTGCAGCCATCTTCTGCCGACGTGAGGGAGCAGTGATGGCCTTGGCCGTGGTCCTGGCTGGACTGCCTGGCTCAGGGTCCTGCACACAAGGTGTGGTGCTGGAGGGAAGGGAAAACTGGGAGAGACTCTCTTTTTGATCTTCTCCCCCAGGTACACTGGGAAGAGATCCACTTCCAACATGGTGATCGTGGAGGTGTCCCTGCTGTCTGGATTTGTCCTGGCTCCAGGATCTGGGATGTCTGTAAGAAGCCTGGAATCAGGATGGTGATGTGGTGTCACTGGGAGCGCCCATGCCCAAGGAGAGGGGGAGGTTGCATAGGGAGGTGTTGTCTGTCTCTCTGTAGAGCAATTTCACCATCCCTTCCCGTCTGCCACACAACAAGCATGAGCACATACTGTTGGTGCTCTCTTTGTGCCTTGAGGATGGTGATCCTTCTGGCCCAATTTGCTCGGCACATCCTCGACAACTAAGTGTCCTGGGTTCCTGTCCTTGGGTTTTGCAGGAGCTGAGTGGCCCTGCAGGGAAATCAGCCTGAAGGGCTAAGAGCCCAAATTAAACTTGGAAGTGAGTGAAATGAGAACTTGCCCACTCAGGATAAACCTTGTTGGGCTGTCTCACACTTACTTTTCAAAAGACCCAGCTAAATTGCTTCCTCTGCTCTCCTGTCCTAGCTGCAGCAGCACTGGCAGTCTGTGAAAAGAACTGAGAAAACACAAGGAGGTGTTGTCATCTACTTGGACAAGGTATGTGTGTGCTACTAGAGAAGCTGCAGGAGTGGAGGGCAGTGGCACAGTTGTGTGGAGAATCCAGGACTGGGCTATCAGAGAAGGATATCCAGGATTCATTTTCAAGTCCTGCCTTTGTTGTTATTGCCTATCAGTAGGATCAAATTTAGGTGAGGAGTAAAAAGAACAGCTTGCATGTGAACTGTCATTCGCTCTTCCCCAGCTGAGCCATAAGTCTGAGACGTATGTCCTGCATCTGGAGCAGGAGATTGGGGTGACCAACCTGAAGCCAGGCCACATCAGGGTCTATGACTACTACCATCCAGGTCAGTGTGGAACCATGGGGTGCCAGGGCTGTCTGGGTGTTTGCACTTGGCTTTGTACAAAGATAACTTAGATCTCTCCTGTCCTGTTGCAGAGGAGCAGGCCCTGGCTGATTATAGCATCTTCTGCATCTGAGCTGGGTGTGATGTTCCTCAGCTCCTGTACAGACCTGGACGTATTGTGATGTTTCCTCTGCAACCCAGCCACCTCTCTGTCCCATAGGAGCCCTGTGTGTCTCTGTGCCCTTCATCTAGGACTCTATCTGGGACTCCCTAGGTCTCCAGGAACTTTAATCTCTGCCCTCTGTTTTCTGAACTTCGTAATGTAGTCTTTGCTGGATTGTCCTGTAGGGAGAACATGAAGTGATTAACATGTGTCTCTGGTGTGAAGGACTAGTTGTGTGGCTTTTCTGGGACTCTCTGCCGGGCTGTCTGGGCTGGTATAGTGCATGGGTCTGTCTGCTGGCAGAGTGGCCGTGCTTATAGATGGTTTGTGCCGTTCAAGAAGAACTTTAAAGCAGAATTCATGGTACTAGTTTCAGCTTACTCTGGCTATGGAGAGTCCCTCATTCTGGGGAGACTGAGGTAAAAAACAAGGCATGAGATCAAACCAGAGAAACATTTTCCTTTAGAGTCCTTAGTGAGAGCCTGGGCTTCCTAACTTAGCATCCCAGAGTTCATAATTTGGGTCATATTATTTGTTCTCTGGGTTACTTGCTCTTCTGCTTTCATTTCTCCAAGGTCTGCTCCCTTACTGTCCACTGTTTCAGCCCCCAGGGGTGCCACTAGTGCGAGATGCCCTAGGACAACAGGGCTGCTGCATTATTGTTTCTGCTATGATGGGGCATGCATCACCTGGGAAGTCATATCTCAGTGGGCTTGGAATATGGGCACTGGGACAGATCTCAAGTTGAATTTCAGGACTAACTCCAGCCCAAGACAGTGCTGCTCATCCTGACAGCCATTTCCTGGTGAATTCTTTGGGGTGTCTGATTGATTCTGATCGTCTTAATCCAGGGATTTTCTTGTTTGTAAAAAGAATGAAAATAAAATCACAAAGCTGGATACTGCAGTCTGTGTCTGGACTCTGTGATAGAGGACTACCTTGGAGGAGAGCAGAAGCAAGCTCTTAGAGTGTATCTGAACCATGTACCTGGCGTTCATTACTTCCAGCACTGGATTCCCCTCCAGCAGCATTGTGCAGCCATCAGTATGGGGTGAGGACTCCTAGCCCTGCATGAGACTGATCCCACTGAGCATCACCTACTGCACACAGATGTACCTGAGCAATAAAGTCTTGGATGATTCTGCACTTTACATGGATGTAAAGTAAACCTACCCTGCTGTGTATCTCACAGATTAGCTTCTGTCCTCCTAGCATAGAAAGAGGGAGGGGAGTAATTTTAATTTCTGCACTTCCTATGAAGCTGGATCTTGCACAAGACAATTCAAACATGAGTTGTCAGCCGTGAATGGTGCCCCAGGGTTGAACCCACCCCCCTAAGGAGCTACTGTAGAGTGAACAGGTTCTTTGTTACATGACAAGGAGATGCAAGGACAATTCAACAACCAAAGTGTATGTGAAAATTAAACATCTATTGCTGCTTTTTAATATCAAACCTCATGATTTAAGGAACTCCAGCTCGTGATCTGGGAATCTTCAAGCTTGGCACTGCTGTGTCCCTGTATAGACAGGTAGGTCTGCCCAGCCCTTGCTAGAGCTGGCTGTGAGAGTGTGATGGCTAAGCACAAAGTCAGGCTTAGGAGTAGGTGGTCTAGGAGGGTGGTGAGGTCTGAGGGTCTGGATTTGGCTACAGCTCTGAGAGTTCTACAAACCAGGCCCTGCAACAAGGCTGGGATTTGTGGTGGTTGAAGGGAAGCGATTTGGAAAATGTGTTTAAATCTCAACTTTGAAGCTCCAGAGCAACCCTGAAGTCTCAGCACTCCCCTCTGTGAGGCAAAGACACAAGCATTGCAAGTTCTTTTGGTGAAGAGCAAACACCGAGGAGACCTGCCAGCAAGGCAGGCTCCTGAGAGCCTGTTCCGTGCTTTGTGTGCAGGTTAACAGGACCAGAGTGAATGCATAAATCCAGCACAGCATTTGGGTGTTACCAGTGCCCTGTGCAGTGCCAGAAGTGGCTGCGCTGAGGTTGGCTTTATTCCAGGTGTCACTTTCTTCCTCCTCCTGCACCTTTGTTTAAACAGGTGCTTTTTCCTTCTCTTTATTCCATTTCCTCAGCAGTCCGTGAGCAATGCAGAGCCCAACTCTCCGAAACAGGATTTTTGCCAGAGTACTACTTTTTTTGAAACCTTTTAAAACCAACTTTGCAGATACTGCAGCTTTCTTTGCAGATGTCTCCTCTCCCTCTTGCCTTTACTTCTGGCAATGTCTGTCCTTGCTGATACCAAAAAGCAGAGCTGATAGTGGTACCTAGAGAGCACCATTGCCTAGAGCTTGAGTTCTTGCAGGGAGGGAGGGACCTCACTTATCGCTGCCAATGCTATCATGCTCTTATCATCTGTTTGGCAGCGCTTAGCAAAGCACAAGCAACAGATCTGATAAATGTCCCTGGAATAGGGGTTTACTGGGAAAGCAACTGCTGTAGTGGTCATACACACCCCTATGTATTCTACCTACTCCTTACTGACCCCAGGAGGAGTAGCTCGTGCATGAGGCTGTTATTGCAGGAGGAGTTCACACACAAAACCCCCTCACTTGTATGCACGTGTACACACACTCTGTGTAAAAATTTGCACATAGTGATATTTTGGACTCTATATCCATTGCAATTTATATCCCTGCTTTCTTAATATCTCTTCTGGGTCCTTCAAAATGTTTTTTCTTGGACTTCAGCTGTGGTGGCTGGCTATTAGAAAGCATTTGGAGGGAGGTGGCTGCTTTCCAGAATTTAAAGAGACTCTTGTACAAAACACATTGATTTCTCTGTGGCCTAAATTTCTCCCTCTCTGCTTGGAGGAGGTGGTGTCAAACATCACACTCATCTGTTTATTCTTCATGAAACTGGGGGTTTGTGGTGATTCCACCCGGAGTCTTGACGCTGTGCTTGCTTCCAGCTATCTTGTGATCAGCTCCACTGCTTGAGCACCAGGGACTGCCTGCCTCCAGGGACACAAATCCAGCCTTCGCTCCTTGGTTGCCCCTTGCCCGTCTCTGGCCCAAGTGGTGAGTGGGTCTGTGCGCTGGGGAGGGATCTCAGCACAAGACAGCAGCCAGGTACCATGTGCCCTGCCACACGTTCCAGTGGGTGCAGAGCCCTGTTAAGATGTGCCTGCTTCCTGAGTGCCTCCCGGCCACCAGCAGCTGGTCACCGTGCCGGTAATGGGAGATGGAGATGGGGCTAAGTCAGATGAACCGTGTACACCAAACCTGCGACTTTGTTTTTTGCTGCTCCAACATTTATTTCATTCTGCTTCATTGTCTGGGAGTTGGACTGGCTTGATGGCTCAGGGTGTATGTTTCCAGTCAGCGTTAAGTCCAGAAATTCAGGGGTGTTTATGCATCTGCTGTCACAAAATGGCAGCTGGAGTCAGTAGGAGCCGGGGCTGTCAACACCTTTGCCATTGTGAGCTCCTGTGCTGTTACAAGGGAGCTGGCTGTCCCCTGGAACTGCTGCAAACCTACTGCCAACAAACAAATGTCAGCTGGGATTGTTCAGCAGGCACTGCCTGTACTTTTTGAGACCCATGGAAAGAAACAAAGGGCAGCTTAGTGTCAGAGAGTGATTCATGTTCTTGCTCCGGTTCCTGCTCACTTGTTTATCCAGGTGCGCTCATACCTTCTTCTCAGCCGCTGGCATCAGCAGCTCTGAGCTGAACAAAGCTGGGGGGGTGGGAGGCAGAAAAAAAGAGTATTTGTATCTGCCCATGTATATGTGTGTGTGTGGTTTTAAAAATAAAAAAGGCCCAAACTCTAGTTTCCTTGTTAGTGCCTCAGTCTTCTCTAAAGAAAAGGAAAACATTGCTAGGCCCTATGTGTTTAAGAGCTCGGTTTGGTACTGGAGGATAAATCAGTGTGCATTTTGGTATGAAATGGCTGTTACACTAAAACAGGAGAGCGTCCTTATTTTAAGAGTAAGTAGTTTCAAGAACCAGATTGTTTTTTTCACTTATGGTAAGATATTCAGGGAAAAGTTCAGTATAATCAGTAGACTAACATGGTATAAAATTAGCATGTGTAAAGAAGCTCCCAAACTAGATAGCATGTGTTCCCATCACCTCGGGCTAGAGCCACAGCCTCTTGGTAGCAAGAGAAAACCCTGTAGGACTCGAGCCGTGCAGGTTTTGACCTGCCTGACCAATATTCAACCCTCATTTCCACCAGTCAGTGTGTGTGGAGGTTGGCCCTGGACTGGACCACAGAGGACTGCGTGATATAGCTGGGCTGAACTGGAGCTGTTCGATTCCCTCTTTAAACTGAAATACCTGTAGGACAGAGATAAAGCGACGACTCCAGCTCTGCCTGCTCTCTGTGCTTTCCTCCTGGGTAAGGCGGCACTCTGCAAAGGAGCAGAGCACTATGCATATATACTTATTTTGTACAGAGCCTGGTCTCCCGTTCAAGACTGAGACCTGCCTTGGGAACTACAGACTCAGAAAACTCGGGGACAGTATGACCACAGGAGTTCACCGTGAGCTGCAGCTGAGTGCACGTGCCAAGGGGTCGTGGGACAATCCAGTTGGAGGCAAAACAATAGGACTGGGGCTGCAGCTGGCACAGGGAGCAGGGTCAGCGCAGTGAACGGGAAACAGGCTGTCGCTCAGCAAAATAAAAAGCAAATTTGTCTGAATGATGCTGGTCCATCCACACGGGAGTAGGAGAGCGGAGAGGCTAGAGTCCAAAAAGACTTCGATTGGCTGGGGAACATCCTGAATGGTACAACCCTGTGCCTGCAGCACTATAAACACAGGAATGAAGCAGAAGGAAAGAAACTTCAGGGCTTCTTCTCTGCTTCCTGGGAGAAACGGCAACAACAGCTTGTGGCCTGGAGACCTTGGAAGGAGAGAAGCTGCGCCCTACCTCCTCTCCTGACCAGCCCTCCAGAGGAAACCACCTCTCTGAAGGCCTCCCATGAAAATGTGGACTCCCTTCCTCCTGAGCTGCCTGCTCTACACCCTGGGGATAGTGGCACAACCGTAAGTGCCATTTAACAATCTGGTGATGGATAGTTGTGATGCTGAGGGTGGGGCCAGGATAGCAGGGAGAGAGAGTGGGACACTGCAAGTCATCCCTGGAAGGGATAGACATGAGGGGGTGTGCAACATGTCACAAGCCTTGTTATGAACAGAGGATCTTCCTGAAGGTGGGAACCTCTCTCATGGATATTGCTGCAATAGAAGAACTAGATGAGGACTGGTGGTAGGAATAATAATAGTGAGGGACTGCAGTGTGAGGCAGGCTGAAGGGAAAGATGTAGGATAAAGTGAAGAGTGAAAGAAGAGGGCTGCAGGGCTGGGGATGATTGAGCAGGAACCAGTCTGCTGCCAAGGTAGTATAGGAGTCATCTCAAAGCAAGATGGGTGGATTCTTTTCTGTGAGGGGCTGGACTGTTGTGTTTTCCATGAACACTGAAGAATGGTTCCCTTTGCAGAGGCAGCGATATGTTGTATATGTTTCTCTGCACTACTGTAGCATCGTCCAAAACCATGTACGCGCCTATGTGACCTAAGGTCACCTGAAAGCATTTCTCTTGTATTTATCTGAAATTAACTATATACTTCCCATCACCCCTGTGAGAGGTTCACACCATCATTGTTAATTTGTCATTGTTCATCTGTCCCTCTCACTCCAGCACCCAGAGAGGTGGTAAACTCTCCTGCTTCTTCAGACCATAATAGAGTATTAGTGCCAAGAGTGGGTGAGACTATTCTAAGGATGTGATGTCTTGTTTCCCCACTACAGGAGGTACCTGATCGTTGTTCCAGCTGCACTGACTTACCCCTCTTCCCAGAGGGTGTGCTTGGACCTCCGTGGGGTGGAGAAGCCTAGTCATGTTGCCTTAACTCTTGTGCATCCATCCGGCAACCTCAGCCTCTATCGCAAAGTCGTCAGGAACAACCGGATCTTCGAGTGCTCCAAATTTCAGGTCAGGATCAGGCTTGGCGGCTCTAACTGGCAGCTCTCAGCATGCTCTTTTGGCTCATGAGTCCTCTCACCAGAGAAACAGAGAATGATAGGAGAGAGGGCATGGGAAGGAGTGGGTGCAAAGTCAGGGGGAGCGTTTAGTGGGAGCATGGTGTCTTTGATCCCTGCCTTTGTCTGTCTGCACGATAGTGTTCCTGCTGGGTGCCTCACAATCCACTCTGGTGGCACGGTGAGGGAAGGCTGCCTGGCCAGACACCAAAGCACTGAGTAGGTTGGAGGTGCTTAGAAGCACCCAAATGGCTTCTAAGTCTCATTCTCTCTTCTGAGAAGGGTGCAGTGTCACAGGGTGTTGTCTGTGAATCATGATGCAGGAAGAGCCTGATGTTTCATTGCAGCCTCCCATGCTGTCTGCTTCCCTCCAAGCTTCTCTTTAAGGGCTGGAAAATGTGCTGGAGGACTAGGAAAACATGGGAGGGTGTACACACAAGCTCAGCACAAGTCTTTCTGACCTGCCAGACTCATGAACCTTATTTTCTTGCTTTGCACTAATGAATAAGAGTGCCTCCATGTCCCACACACTCCAGGGAAGTTTTCTGGTCATTATGGACTTTTTATTTCCTTGGGTTAAGTCTTTTCCCCCTCACTCCATGCAGGCTCTACAGTGGCTCTGTGAAGGGGCAGACACAATTTCTGTGTCCAAACAGGCTCCCTTCTCCTCTTGTCCAAGGCTTGTCCCAAGTGCAAAGGCATTGTCCCCTGTGCTTCCATAGACACAGCCCTCAGCTACTAAGGGGACACCCTGTGCTGGCCTTCAGAGTAAGACAAGAGGCTGGCCTCTCAGTGCAGCAGGAGCGAGGAGAGCAGCACCGCTCTGATGCCATCTTGTCCTCTCCTATTGCCTGTTGACCTGGTGGCTCTTCTTTTGTGTCCTAGGTACCCCAACCTCCAGGCAGCCAGGAGGTGGGCACTGTCCGCTTGCATATCTCCAACGGCCACTACAGTGCAAACGAAGAGAAGCAAGTCCTGATCCGCAGGGCTGGCACAGGCACCTTCATCCAGATGGATAAACCCATCTATAACCCAGGACAGACAGGTGAGCACTGCATGGAGCACCCCAACAGTTCCCCTGCCATGACCTCCTGGACTTTGTTCCCAATTCCCTGTGAGTGGCATGCCGGTTGCTTTGTGCCATGTGGCCTCCATGGGGACAGAGGAGGAAGCTGCCTGCTGCCTTCTGGGGTGATACATCCATGAACTATGTTTTCAGGGGGGGAAGGGATTGGAAGGGTCAGTCTCACACACTCCAGGAGCAGAGCTGGCCCATGGTCTTCTCCTCCAGGGGTAGGACTGGTCTGCCCACACTGCAGACAAGGAAACACAAGGTTAACTCCGGGTGTAGCCCATGGGAGAGACCCTATTGTGAGTCTGGGTGCTCTGTTACTGCCACACGTTTGGGGGGAAGAGGTGGTGAGTAAGGGGGGGCTGTAGGGCAGGTGTGGGGCTGCCGGTAGGGCTGTGTGGGGAGCTGTGATTTCAGGCTGCAACAAGTGCAGGGCAAGTCCGTTCCCGAAAGCGCTCCGTCTCTATAATATGCTCTTCTCCATTTTCTCCCTTCAGTGAAATTCCGTATTGTGACGTTGACTGAAGATTTTGCTCCCGTTAACAGCAAGGTAAAGCTCTTCTTAGGTGGAGGTGAGGAAGTCTCCAGGCTCCCTCCATCAGTTCTGCCTCCTCTGCCAGCCTCACGCCATGGAAGCTGAGACATTCCCAATATCTGCAGCACCCAGGGCGGCCAACAGCAAACCTCTGCTAAACTAAACTGGAACAGCAGCTCCCGTTTGCCGGCGGCGATGCTGTCACTCTCGCAGGATGGCTGCTGGATGGTGGGAGGGTTGGCACTGCTGATGGTATCTGGGGAGTGTGCCAGTGTTCCCTGCGAGCTGAGTTAGCACAGGGCAGCCCAGGAGCTGTGTGCACCTATGCCCCCTGCCAAAAAACCACGCAGGGCTTCTGGGGACATCTGTGGGCTGCTGGCCTCAGGCACAATTACCGGACAAGTTGTGTGCAGACTCGGCCAGACTTGAAGCTCCCCTCCCACAGCTCTGGAAAGCTCCGTGCTTTGTAGAGTGTGTTGCACCTAAGGGTGGCAGTAGGGTCTGAAGCCAGCTGTGACACATCTGCAAAATTTTAAGAAAAATGAATTGATATGGGAAAGGACATGCACGAAGTGATCATAAAAAAAGAGAAAGAGAGAAAAGTGTATAAAAAAATTACACTGACTTGCTGCTGGCAGTAACTCATTCTCCCCATGTCAAGGGAGTGAGAAGCTGCCAGAGACTTGCATATATGCTAGCCAGGAAATTGCAAGGCTAGCATCTTTCTGTGGCAAGCAATTATACCTGCAGCCAGCAACTATAGCCATTTCACATTCTTCTGTCCTCAAGCAATTTAAGGAGAGCCAACAGGAATTTATGCCATGACAGATAAATACTGCAGGGCACATGTGAGTTGGATCAAATCCCTTTAGACTGAAATAAAGGGAGAGATCCTTCTGGCTTCATTGTGCTGACTTAATTGCCTCTTTTTTGGGCTATTGGTGATGGCCTAGGATCACACGCTCTTTTCTCCTCCCAACAGAGAAGTCTTTTATATGAGTTAGATAATAAACAATAAATTTGCTTCCATGCCTACAATTGGTTCATGAAGATATCTGACCGTAAATCTTTGGCATCTATGTGTGTGTAAGTAAATTAGCATTATAACTGTGAAAAATGCTGTGATGAAAATTCCAAAGAGGTCATGTTTAACCAAAGCTATTATGAGGCTTCAGTGCATTGCAGCATTAAAGCTATAGTATATTGTTTATAAATTAGATGGGTTAGAGATAACACAGGTGCCATTCACGAACTTGTTTTGGTTTAGCATTGACATTAGATTCAAGTTATAAAAATAGTAAACCTGCATGCTTTATTTTGTTTCAGTGTAAACAGAGCTGCCTATGATAACTTGCGTGGAGGCTTAGGATGATGAATAATGTGAATTACATGTGGCCTTCTGTTTACAGACCAGTTACTCTCCCAAGCCCCTGCTCCTGCCTTGTGCTCCCAAGTCACATCCTTCACCACTACTGCCTCCTTGCTGATAGCTGCAGTGATATAAGAACAAACGGAGAATTAATAGGCCTGGAAGGGCTGAAGCATGTCATTTTTTGTCCCTCCTTGTTACTGTCAGCTGCAGTCAGCAGTAATTCACGTCTCCGAGCCTTACCTCCTAGGGCAGGGATTTTACAGGAAAATGTGGGGTGTATTCTTCCTTTAAGTGATGCAGTTTTGCTAATTCTTGGGATTTATATTACAAAAGTGATACCTTTTAATATTTTAGAACTTGGGATGATGGTATTTGTAAGTCTTTCTACTTTCCTCCTTTTTTTTTTTATGAGAAATTCTAGCTTTCACAGTTGCAGAGTATCTATCAAAGTGCATCTTAAAAATTCAGGGATCAAAAGGCAAATTTGAAGAATAGCACAGATTTTTATGTTACATCTTTTCCTTATTGTTTCAAAGACATTCTCCTTGTTTTGGTAGGATCAGGCTCCTTGTATTGTAATGTTTGGGGCTGGCAGTGTTGTCACAGCACACGGGCTAGGTGGGTGAGATAAGTCTGTATGCGAGTGGCTATGTCATGCCAGTTTCTGACATTGCTGTCTGTTTGCTTTGCAGTACTCCATGGTGGAAGTCCAGGTGGGTGTTTCAGACACCTCAGGTGTTATGAGGAAAGGTACTTCAGTATGGATAAATGCCTAGGCTGCTGTCTTACTGAGTCAAGTTACTTTTCTTAGGGTCTGTGTATACACATGCACACACATACTCTCTCCACACGCTTCTTGTTAACGAGCATTGATGATCCAAGTGGTTCAGCTTCCAGCCATTTCTACATTCAGGAATACTAGCCAGCCTTTAGCTGAACTCTAATTACAGTTCATCTTTATGTCAGACTGGAGAGTCTAAATGTCAGGACCTTTCATACCTTCTTTTTCAGTGGCAGTACAGAGTAAAGTAACCCTGGGTGGGTTGGGTTCGCCTCTGTTGGTGTTCCAGCACTCAGGCCACTTCAGCACCATCTGGGGAAAAAACAGCAGGAACCTGGGAAAGCCTCTGACATCTCTGAAACAGCTTTGAATCCAGTGGGCTCTGGGTAGAGAATAGCAGGTGTTGCTGACGACTGCCTCTTCTTTCCTTCCCTTGGACTGCAGGACCCAAACCAAAACCGCATTGGCCAGTGGCTGGATGTGAAACCAAAACAGGGCATTGCAGATCTCTCCTTCCAGTTAGCTGCCAAAATCTCCCTGGGGACTTACACCATCAGTGTGGTGAACCCAAAAGTGTCCAGTACCTTTAAGGTGGAGGAACACGGTAAGATGGAGTATGGAGAACAAAGAATGGGATGGAAAACATAGCTTGTTTCTGTCTGTAGAACAATATATAATAGAACAATATATACCCAAAAATTGTAAACTGAGATTTACTGTCTGAAACCCAGGATTAAATGTAATTCTATAGAGTAGGCAATATCAGAAATGGACACCAGGGAGATTGTGCTGGAGATTCCTGGAGAAGGTGTCTGCTAAAAACTAAGCTGGCACAGAGTAAGAATATACTGAAGACCTCTGCGGGACTGTTCATATGTTGGGGGGAAAAAAGGGGGTTATTTCTTTGGCTTCCCTATTTTTAATTAGTCCTTGCTTTTACTCATGAATATGTTCCTTCATGGAACTCCAGCATTAGATGAACACACTCTTCGTTTTAGTGCTCCCATGTCTAAGTCGGCTGTTGCCTTTCATGGAGTAACTCTGTGGGTTTTGTTCCAGTGTTGAAAAAGTTTGATGTTTTCTTCGAGGGACCAGCTCGGATTTATGCTTCAGATAAAACTTTCCCGCTGCGTGTGTGTGGCAGGTAAGGAAGATGTTCAGTGGAAAGGAAAGAGCTCATCAAAACTGTGTCTTTCCTTCCATATGTATCTCTTGAATCCATCAAGAAGGGCCAAACACAGTTGTTCCTTCTGAAGAATCCCAAATAGTGCAAGAGTCAAACTGATGGTTTCTTCTGTGGGGCAGAGGTACGAGCTGCACTTGGGAGAGACCATGCAGCTATAGGGAGACTGGTCCCAGGCAAATGATATGATATCCTGCTCTGGAAGCTGTGTGTGTCCAGCCTTGAAAGACCTTACGGGGGGAAAAGCAGCTATCCGGTATGGGACTGACCTGCTGAGGTAAAGGAGCAGGAACTGGTATTTCTTTAGAAGGTTATTTTGTTCCTTCTCGCTTACATGCTGCTGAACTTACTACCTTCTTAGAAGCAGCAGGTGGGTTTCTCTAATTTTATGTAGTCATTAGCAAAACTGAGCAGATGAGGGTGTGAAGGAAGACATGACCTCAGACAGTATAAGCCAAAGGAGGGAGGAGAATGGTCTGGAAAGCACTTTGTAGACAAATAAAGGGGGTGAGCTCATTTATATTTGGGGCTCAATTGTCTGGAGACTTTTGGTGTCTCTGCTGCTGGTCTGACATAATTTCTCATTAATTGGGACATTTAAAATTAGACCATATGATTCTCTAGTAGAAAACAATATAGCACTCTGCATCCTCAGGTTGGGCCATGGATGTCTTCCTGTTACTGATACTGTCAGGATCATTGCTCCAAAGGGAAAGCCAGAGAGGAGTCAAAGCAGGGAAAGGCAGTGGGGCAGGCAGGTGAACTCTCTGCCCTGACAAGGGCACACTTCGCTGTACCTTGCAAAAAACAGCAGAGCAGGTCTGATGGTGGAGACAAGAATCTGGATCATGAGATAAGCCCATAGTGAGGCAAGTCTGAGGTCACTCTGTAGCTCTATTCCTGCTATACCATGCACTTGCTGTCCGCAACACAGATTTCTGCTGCTTTTACACCTGAGATAGTATCTCCACTGGGTGCTGCTCCATGCTGCGTGGACACATCAGCTCAGGTGTGCCTGCAGTTCTGGGGCAGTGGGCTCCCCGAAGTGGGAGAGCCTCCGAGTGTGGGTCCTTTCCTGTCTGAGCTTTCTTGGATGCAGGACTGTGCTGTTGCACTCCTCAAGTACATGATGTGCTGTGTTTTCATTTATGCTTGCCTGCTTATCAGCTGCATTAAGACTCTATCAGGAAGGCCACCTGTGTGGAGCAGTGTGCTCAGCGAGACGCACAGTGCCTCTGCTTGGCAGCTCCCCTGGTGCGTTCCCTGCAGGTACAGCTATGGGAAAGCAGTGCAAGGGACCATGCGGGTGACTTTGTGCCAGAAGGCAAGGAGGCGTCCCCGAAACACCAGCAAGGATGTCTGTAGGGAATACAGTGGCCTGGTGAGTAAAATCCTGGAAGATACATGGGTAGTGAAGGAGCACCACACAGGACTAAGTATCGAGGGCTGAGTCAACAGGATGAACTGCTATGAAGGGAATGTTTGCCAACCTCTATAATGTATATTAGACTAATAAGTAATGGCTTTTGTTCAATTAATGCAATTATTGTTGCCCAGACCAACTGAGAAGCCTTTACCCTCAGAAGTTCTTCTTTGTTGCTTAGCTTGTTAAGAAAAAAAGATATATATAAGAAAAGAGAAATTTCACAGAAAGATTTAGAGTTCTGCTCTTTTCTGTAAAGAACTATACCTTGCCAGAAATTGTTGCAGTGTAAGAAACAACAATTAATAGAGATTTCTCAGGTGCAAAATCACCATGTTAAGGTGAATCTATGCCTGAACTGCACAAGGACATTGAAGTACAGTGGAGACATGGTTAATTTCATAGCCAAATCACACAGTGGCTTTTATACTTTATTTTCTCTTGTTGTGCATTTATATATTGCATATTTTTATATTTTCCTTATGACATCTTTCCATTCCTAACAAAGTATTTTATAGCTGGGCTCCTCCCTTGTATGCATATGGTTGAAAACTTTTCATACTTTATGATTTGTCGTTATGAATTGTGATGGTAGTTATAATCTTCCAGTTCTGGAAATGATTTGTTGCTTTGAATTTTCATTTGATTCTGCAGTTCTTCTAGCTACATGTATTAAAATACTCATATATTTGCTCTGTGATCCAGTTAGTGCAGTCTTCAGTTTTCTACTAAAGCTGGAAAGATGCCAGCATTGTAGCTTTGATAAAACTGTGATGCCTGTTTTATTTTACATTTCTGCAATATGAATTACACATATTCATGCATATAAAATAGAAAATACAGGAGTTAAAATGTGAACCATATCTGTCTATATATGAGCCTGCATTATGATTTGTTGCAGTCAGCAGTTATGACAGATGACTAATACCTTGTACTTCTTACTCCTTCCCTTCTCCCCAGCTCTGAATAATACCTACCACTTCCTATTGCAGACAGCGAGCAAGGGGTGCTTCACCCCTTCTGTAAGCACGTCAGTCTTCAACCTGGCTCCCAGCGAGGAGGACAGCCAGCTCTATGCAGAAGCCTCTCTCCTGGAGATGGGCACAGGTACCCAGGGGCACAGCAGGGAAGGTGCAAGGGCAAGAGGGACCATTCTGGGGGTGTGAGGGTCAGCGTGGACACACTTCCCCCTCTCCTCCACCTGGTGCTGGGACCATCACAGGACACAGAGAGCAATCCTGCCTGAAGAACTCGCTGTGCCCACAGAAAGCTACTCTACAGCAGCAGGCTGATGCGGTGGGGCTGGGAACATCTTCCATGAGGCCACAAAGAAGCTTGGACATATCTTAACTAAAGCAGGAGCTGCCACAGGAACAGCCTCCAAACCTTGAAGGGTGCTGTTGTCGAGAAGGAAGTTTGAGATACTCTGCTTAGAAGGGCTGGGAGTGACAAAGTGAGATTAAACAGGGTGTGCTGGTCACCTCTGACATGACCCTGCTTCCCTTGTGCTTTGCATTCCAACAGGGGTGCAGATCAACACCTCCAGCCAAATCCTCATCTCCAGGACAGCTGCAAGGGCAGCGTTTGAGACACCAAATGCATATTACATCCCTGGAGTACCCTACAAGGGGAAGGTGATTTTTAGCCCTTGCTTCTTCCCTCCCCATCATTTGCCAAAGAATTTAGTGTCTAGTAAATTGTGCTGACCCAAACCATTTTCTGTTCCTTAGACAGAGTACTTTACCTTCAGTGTGTTACATTACTTGACAGTGTGGCTCCAGTTTTTGCATTACAGATTCCCTGATGTTTTTACATCTCCAGCTTCTGCTGAGAGTGATGAGTGATGTCTTACCAGAGATGCTGGGATGCGAGGAAGCCTTAGCTGTTGGCTAGGAGATGAGCTCCTCATGGTCTAGCCACACACACCTTTTGAGGCAGACAGGTTTTATTCACTCTCAGCTTAGCTTTAGAGATGAGGGAGTTTCATAGGTCTCCTGTCTTCTTGGGGACAGAGTGAAGTTAAGGCCACCGACACAGGAGACTATGTTTGCCAGAGGGAGGAAGGTTTTGGGTATGACACTGGAAGAAATATCTGACTTTGGCTTTTCTGCCTCACCCTGTTGTCACCAGATTAAGCTTCAGGATCACTATGGAAATGTTATGAAAAACAGAAAAGTTTATCTTGTGATAAAGTTCATGAGGCATCGGTTTATCAAAACTTACATCACAGACAGCAGTGGAATAGCATCCTTCAGCCTGGACACTACTGCCTGGAACAGCTCATCAGTCTCTTTGGAGGTAAATCCCACCTCTGCGTACAAGAACGTGAGAATCCTTGAGCTCTGCCAGCGCTCCCTGCCCCTGCCCTGCAGCCCCACCGACCCCCCCCCCCCCCACCCCCTGCTCTGCCTGTGCAGAGCCAGCAGGAAGGCACCAAGCAACAGTCTTTCCCAAACCAAGCTGATGACATCCTCACAAAGCACTGAAGCATGAAACTCTTGATTTCTGTGTGTCTCTGGTCCTTTCTCAGGGAAGGTTCACGCTGGAGGATCTCACACACACACCTCGAAAAACTGACTTCAGTTACACAAACGCTTACCATCACCTGCAGCCCTTCCATGCCACAACCAAAAGCTTCCTGGACATACACCCACCAGAAGAAACACTGCCTTGTGGGATGAAGCAGGACATCCAGGTGACCTTCATGCTCAGTCGGGATGACCTGAGAGAAAGCACCAACCGTATAAGTTTTGCGTATTATGTGAGTAAAGGTAGTAAAGAACCCGGGGAGAAAGGCTGCACTGATGGGACCAGACCCCAGGGAAATGTTGAGGGTTAGATCATTCATGGAGAGCTGATGGAAAAAAACTTGTTCTTTGAGAACTGGGTAAACACTACACCCAGTAGACCTCAGCCTGGCCCCAGTGGGATCTTGGTATTTGGGCTCTGGTCACCCAGTCACCTCCATGGATGGGAGGAACCTTCTGCCTTTGCAGCCCATCACCCCCTTAATCTCTGCCAAGGCTGCAGCGGGAAGTGTCTTGTCCAGAGTCTGCTGTCAGACTCTTAAAACTGGATGGGGGATCACTTTTTCACTCTGGTTATAAAACAGCTGCCCAGTGGAAACAGATTTTGGTCTAGTCTGGAGACCTGCCTACTAGAGGGGAAATACCTTAACTGTCTCTCACTTATCTCCAGTCAACCCACTACCCATCCATTGTCCTAACTGGACGGACCAGACCAGAATCTCACATGTGAAAGCTCCTCCTCCCACACTGTGATGTCTGCAAATCCGTTGGACCCGAGGTGTGGGGTTGGATTGGACCCACAGTTTATGTCTGAGGCTTAGTAGAGCAAGATGCACATGGGTGAGTGCGGCTACACTCTGGTGGCAAACAGCAGTCTGCTTATCCCCTGTCCCTTCTCCCACAGGTCACTGGGAAGGCTGGAATTGTTGTCAGGGGCCAGAGGAATGTCCAGGTTGGGAAGCTGAACAGTAAGTCTGCAGCAGTCGGACAATGGGAAACAATTGTGCCCCGTGGGTTTCTGGGTCGGACAGTGAGAGTTGCCAGAGTTTCTTCCAAATTCCCTGAATCTATAGGTCCTGGGCAGTCAGTGAATAGGATACGGGGAGGCTGAGGAAGAAATTGTCAGCTGTAGGAGGCCAAGAAGACAGAATGAAGGAAACGATGGGAAGAGAGACTGGGAGGACCTGTGGGAAGATGGAGCACATGGGGTCAGAGAATGGAGGGAGAGGGCAGACAGACCAGCAGCAGGAAATAATTTGACACTGTGGGATTACGAAACAGAAACAAGAAGGAGGGCAGAAGATCTTGGTGCTGCTGTGAAGAAAACACTCTGCCTTTCCTTCCTCAGAGTTGCAGGGCTCCTTCTCCATCCCTTTGACTTTCACTGCTGACTTCACCCCATCACCTTCCTTAGTGGTGTATGCCATCTTCCCCAGTGGAGGGATAACGGCTGACAGCATCCATTTTGATGTTGCCTTGTGCTTTGTAAACCAGGTGAGACCCAGTCCTGCGGTTGGGGGAGAGCTGACAAACAGGAGTTAGCAGGCCTGAAGGAAGGACACCCTCAGATCCTTCAAAGAGAGAACCAGGAAGAAGAGAGGAAGGGGGTGTCTGCAGCACAGTGCCCAGGGACCAGGGAAGCTTCAGCAGTGATTTCTGTTCATAGCAGTGGCTGAGCAGGGAAGACTCCAGCTGGTCTCTCTCTTTCTGTCTGTGCCGCCTGTCTGCCAGCGTCTTCACCCTTTTTTCTCTCTTTTTCATATTTCCTTTCCTGTTGCTCAAGGTCAAGGTAGGATTCCCAGCTAAAGAAGCCCACCCAGGGTCAACAGTGCAGCTCCAGCTGCAGGCAGCCCCTGGCTCCCTGTGTGCAGTACAGGCGGTGGATGGAAACATGTTCTTCATGAGACCAGAGAGCGAGCTGACAAGCCAAACGGTGAGTTTCTGTGCAACCAGGCAAAAACCTAGGAGTGATGGATGAGCTGGGGGGGGCAGGGGCCATGACAAGAGGAGCTGGAGGCTAATGGATGGGGAGGTCTTTGTGTGGAGGAGAAAGCAGGGGCTGCTTATGGAGATGGACGGGAACAGATATGTATGCTAGGGGAGGGTGGGGGGAAGCATCTGGAGGTATCTGCTCCTTGCCCAATTCTTCCCTGCCTCTGAGTTTCCCTAGGTCTATGATTTGTTCCCTGCTGCCTACCGACATGGATACCCTGCCCAAGTAGAAGAGCATTCAGATCACTGTGTTCAGCCGCAGTCCACGTCATCTCTGCTACGAGGGAAGCCACAGCACTCCTTTCAGCCTGACATCTTTAACCTCTTCTGGGTAATCACTTTTCCCAGAGATGTTGAAATTAAGAGCATCTGATAAATCTGTCACCCCAAGCACTCTGAGAAGGCCCTTGCGTTCTCCAGAGAGCCCCAGCTGCCTGTCCTGACCTCGTTGGGCTGTCTCAAGAGATGTACAATTCCACTACGAGTATGAACACCTGTATTCCCCAAAACAGACACATAAAGCAAGACGAGGAGGTCCTGGACCAGCAAAACCCAGCCTTCGGGGCTTGGGAATGAGGTCCTGGCCTGTGTACTGCTTGTCTACAGTATTAGAGAAGAGAGAGACAGGGAGGGATCCCCAAGCATTAGAACACAGACCGTTGACATGGCTTAGTTGTTAGCCTGCCCTCTGGTACTGTTTTCGGCTGTTCTCAGGAAGACCTCTTGGTGTCTTTAAGGCAGATCTCCTCTAGAAAGAACTAGCTTTAAGCAGCCTTGACACAAGACAGGCAGTGCCATTTGGCCTTGGACTCAGGGATCAGACCCTGTCCTCTTTTATTTAGCAGTAGAGACCTCCTAGGATGGTCTTTCACAGCACAGGGGAACAAGTCTCTTTTGTTTGTGGACAGGCCCATGTCACAGCCTCGTGGGCTGACAGGGGTCTGCGCCCCCCGTCACACCTCTGTATGGCTTCAGAGGGCAGGCTACATCCAGCTATTCCTTCCAGTGTGCTTGAGAGGACAGGGCAGGACACTGGCACCTCTCTTCTGTCTGAGCCACTGGTAATGTGCTGAGAGAAGAAAGACACCCCAGTGTCCCCCAGAAGGTGGATTAGTGACCTCCTGAGAGAGAAGGGACTGGGGAGGCTGTGCCATGCTGTGCCACTGTGTCTGCTTGGGCCACTGCTGCTCTGGGCTGCCCAGGCACCAGGCTGTCCTGGTCCTGTCAGAGTGATTTTGGGGAGCAGTGGCCACTCTTCCCCACTCGCAGATGCTTTTCTGCCTTCTCTGACTTCCTTTTTTCCTAACAGAACATGGGGCTGAAAATCTTCTCAAACCTTGTAATCAAGAAGCCATCTCAATGCTTTCATCGGGCGGATAGGAAGCCAACCGTAGGTGAGCTGCACCTCCTGCCTACTGGGGGCATGAGGTCACTCAGATGGAAGAGCCCGCTGATCTCTGGGGTTTGCTGGTGGTGGATATTGGCTCTCTGAGGAGTAACAGGTGCTGCTGCCACAGCCTAGCTGCCCGGTCCACCAGCCTTGGCAGGAATGACCCAGTCCCTATGAAAAGGGCTCTGAAGACTGTCACTACCTGGATGTTCACTGACATTAAAAGATGGCGTTCCCTTTCCTGGCACAGACAAACCCAAGTGTGGGCCAGGATTTTTCCTAGTTGACCACCCCACAAGCTGTGCTGAGACCCGGGTTCTGTCCCCCACCTGTGGCTGCAAGGACAGTGGCTGCCTTCCTCTGTGTCTCGGTTTGCACTAGATGATCACACCGAGCTGGCACAGATGCCTGCTGATATTTAAACCATCACTTGCAGAGGGCTGTGAATTTTCTGCAGACAAGCAAAAAGGATTGTTATTCACAGAATTATGGAAGTGTTGATTAAAATGGCTCTTTGAGGGTCCCTAGTCTCTTTAACACCAACTCTGGGTCAGGTCAGCAAGGTGCTTTGTCTAATCAAATCTTGGAAAACTTGCAACCAGCTCACTGCAAGCTGGTTCTCCTCTTACCACTTTTTTCCCTTCCTGTTTTCCCTCTCCTACCAAATCAGCCCACTTCCTTGTGTTTTCCTCTGCTAGACTCTTCCCGTGTCTCTCTTGCTGGGTGCTTTGCCTCCTGCACCGGTGCTAGGCTGTCTGTCATTGGCAGGGTTCATCTCTCCTACTCTGGTGGGACTCATTCTTTCTTTCAGGGGGGCCTCCTACAGAAGACCAAAGAATCACTAAGGAACAAACCCAATTTACCACCCATGGAAGACTTCACCACTATTTCTCTGAAACTTGGATCTGGAATCTGTTCTCTGTTGGGTAAGCGATGCCAGACTTTACAAATGGACAGAAAGATGATTCCTTTGTTATTAAGTCTTGGCTGACTTGCATTTCTGCAGAAGTCCAGCCATAGGTGTAAAGAGAGGTCTGCATGTGAATTTTCTGGCTTTTCCCTGAATTTGTAGTGCGTCAATCTGAAAAACTAGCAGACCTTGAGGTGCAGAACTGGTCTACACAGGTTTAGAGAAAAACGATACCCTTCAAGACCATACCACCAAGTACCCTCTTTTCACACGTTGGGGTACACTCTCCTAACTTCTCAATTTGGTGGACGCACCAAATTTGTAGCCCTTGTTGCCACAGTGCTTAGATTAAGTCTGATGAATCAGCACTCGGGAGGCTACAATGCTGCTGCTTTCCAGAACATCATGCTGTTTGTTGACTGACATCATGCTCTTGATTGAATGTACAGAACTGGAATGCTTGAGCAGTGTCTTGCTCAGGAGAAGGGTATAAAGCCATTACTGATGGCATTTAAGCATGGTTTATGGCTTTAAGGAGCAAATTGCTGAAAGCTGCCTTGCTGTGAGCCACTGGAGCAGAAGTCATTGGTAATGTAGCAGAAGTTAATCTGAGCATGAGGACCTGCGTAACATCCCTCACCCAGAGCCATGAGCCCTCCCCATTGGAGCAGACTTGGATAAATTTCTTCATGCAAATGCTCTCTTCCTCTTAGCTCCAACGGCAGCAGGAGCGTCTTGGTCACAGTGCCTGCTGCTGCTGCAGAATGGAAAGTCAAGACGTTCTGCTTGGCTGGGAGGGGATTTGGCCTTGCTCCAGCCACGAGCCTCCGAACAGTGCAGCCCTTCTTTGTGGATGTGACACTGCCTTATTCTGTCATCCGAGGAGAGACCTTCCTGCTGAAAGCTACTGTCTTCAACTACCTGCAGCAGTGTGTACAGGTGTGTGCCTGTGCCACAGGTAGCGCTGTATGGGACAGACCTACCATACCCTCTCATTTTAGAATATGTTGTGCCAACCCATGTCACCATTTGCCTGCATCTGTCATACCCTCAGATCCATGTGGCCCTGGCTAAATCCCCAGACTTCCAGGTGGAGCCATGCCGGACCTGCAGGGACAGGGATTGTCTTTGTGTAGAGGAGTCCAAGACTTTCACGTGGAATGTGACAGTGGTCCAGCTAGGTATGGCAGCAAAAATGAAAGCAGTGATGGGGAACCCTAAAACTGAAACAAGAGGGAATAGGATGTCCAGGGAAGCTGGCAGAGCTTTGCCTCTTATGGATCTCGGAGTCTGTTCTTAGTGGTTCAAGCATGCGATCCATCGTGTCTGCTTTCTTTCTCTCTTCTTAGGGTCATCAGGGAGGGCAGAAACTGAATGGGTGGCGTGGAAAACTCTTGAAAGGGCTGTGGGACCAGCTGGGGTGGAAAGGGCTGCATGGATGCGTGTGTGGGAACCTTGTATGGCTGCTGCTGTGCTTCATATGCAATGGGAAGGGTACACCGTGGTCCGAAGGGCTGCTGGAACTTATTCTATTACAGTCGTATGTAGTGCAATGAAGTCATGGTTGGTGAGGCATTACCTAGTTCCCTCATGCTTAGAGTATCTGAAGAAGCCATCAGTACTGGCTGGCTCATCTTTACCGGCCAAACCAGTGAGGTTATGAAGACCAGCCACCTGAAGCATCTCATATCACTGTCAGTTAAAGCAAGTTGACTCCATTTGGCCACAGGTATACAAACCAAGCTCTATTCAATTTATTCCTAGGGACTGTGAATATCACAGTGAGGATAGAGGTACTGGACACTACATCACGGTGTGGGAGCAGGAAAACCTTGCCATCTACTGTGAGGCGGAGGCATACAGTGGTCAAACAATTGTTGGTCCGGGTCAGTACGAGAGCAGGCTCGCTTCTCTCCCCAAGTATCCTTGCTCCTGGGGCTAAATGGTTTTCTCTCCTCATTTTCGGGCCAGTATTAGCATACCAATGCTGTGGCTCAGTTTGCTTTGTTCCCCCAGGACCTAGCTCAGCCTATTCCCTTCTTGTGGTACTCTTTCTTGAGCTGCATTCATACACCATGTCTATGTTTCTCCCTGTACCTTTCCCTGCTCCATCACCCATTGCACATGAGCTTTGGTACATACCTACTGACCAGAAAGCCCTGTTCCTCAGGCTTGCTCTTGCTCTTTTGAGCAGTGAAGCAGGCAGCTTCAGTGAAGACTGCCAAAGGTAATGAGGATGGAGTCCCTGACAGCCCTGGGGACTAACCACTGAAGTCAGACCTGAACTTGCTCTGAAATTTTGCTGCTGTTTGGGAATTTTGTGTATATTCTTGTCTCTCCTGTCCCATGTTCATGTTCCTGCCCTGGCAGCCAGAAGGTGTGTTGGTGGAGAAGTCTTACATCTCCCTTTTGTGCCCGAGAGGAGGTATGTGGACAGCCTGAACGGGTTCTGCAACCTGAAATAACTGGACCTGAGAGTAGAGCTAAACTGTGGGAGGTCTGATGAAAGCATGTTTTCCAGTGATTTTTCACGTAGGAAATTTCGTTTCCTATTAGACAGGAAAGAGCAAGAAATATTACTTCCACATGTGCTGTCCTAATGAATTTGCCACTAAGTGTAGGTGGCAAAATCCTACTCTGTAGTCTCCTTCCCACATGGCAGCTCTCAGGTGTTCTTGGGGCTTGGTAGTCACCAGTGAGGGCTGCTCCAGCACTCTCCAGGATGTCCCCCTCCCGAGCGATGACCAACGGTGACTCTTGTGAAGTGTAACAAATTGAGTTGTGAAGCTTGGTGAGCCCTCAGCCTGGCCAGCAGCTCTCATGTCTTACCATCTGGAAAGTTTCCAGGCAATGGAGCTTGGTGTGATGACTGGGACGGACTGTGGTGAGCAGTCTGTGAGAGCAGGATGTAGGCAGCGTTCCATTTACCTGTGCTACACTTGTCCCTCTGGTTAGGTGCATTTGGCCTGATTTTTCATGCTACACCTTTATCCTGTCATTATCAGGAAACATTGCTGAAGAAGCTGTGTCCCTTCGCCTACCTGACAATGTAGTGAAGGGATCTGCCAGGGCTTCCATTTCTGTCTCAGGTAAGTGATTTCTGCTGTGGGCTTGCTACCTGCTGTATACAGATGAGTGAGGCTTAACTTGGTGATGGTGTCAGGGGATCTGTTTGATGTGAAACCGCTCAAAAGAGCGGATGCTGTGTTTCTATTCTCTGCAAGGTTTGCCAACACCAGGCTTTCAGATTTTTGGATTAGCACTTAGGCTTTCATGTGGAAAAAATTCTGCAGAGGAAAATAATCCTTATTTTTCTAGCTAGGATGTTGGAGCAGAGACTGTGGCCCCTTATTTTTACTGGGACTTTGGGACCTTGGCTAGTTCTTTGTATACACAATCAGGAAAACTCATAACACTCTTGACTCCCTCTTAAGTTTCACTTCAACAACAGAAGCTCCTGGAGAGAAGAAATCCTTCTCAGCATTACTAAGTTGCAAAAGAACACTTTGGAGAGGCTCCTAGGACCAGACATACTTACCATTCAGTACACTTCTTCACACTCGGCTCATTTGTCCCCATGCCAGAACTGGTATGAAGCCAGGCCTGGCGTAAGCAGCCATGGATATCATGCGACAGAGCCCCAAAGGAGGAAACCAAATACAAGGCTTTTCTGGCTGGAGGACATACAGACACCTTCACACCGTCTGACTAGCACCTCTGCTGGCTTACTGACATTTTGATGCCTGACATATGGTCAGGTAGAACAGGCCTAAAGAGCAGAAACATCTCAACCTTTCCCTAAGTGGTTTTATATTTGTCTGTCTGTATGACACAACACTGAGCAACTGCAGCTCTGCTCATAGCCTTTTACAAATAGTACTTGTTGTGGTTGGAGTCCTTCAGACTGCAAAAGCTGATAAGGAAAGTTCCTCAGGGACTCCATAGTGTGGTCAGCCTGCATCATCATGCCAGACTGAGAAGAGACAAAAGCCACCACTGTCCACATTGCACTCTTGTTTACTCCTCTTTCCTCCTCTCTCCAGTGTTTTTCTCTTGTGCTGAGAAAACACTGCCTGGCTGAGAAGCACCTGAGATCACGCTCCCTTTCTTACACCCTTGTGTAGGTGACCTCATGGGGACGGCACTGCAGAACCTGGACCGTCTGGTGCCGGTGCCCCACGGCTGTGGGGAGCAGAACATGGTGCTGTTTGCCCCCATTGTCTATGTGCTGCAGTACCTGGAGAAGACGAAGCAGCTGTCCCCTGAGATCAAGGAGAGGGCGACAGGGTTCCTGCGCAATGGCAAGTACAACACCTTGCTCCTCTGCCTTCCCCTGTGTCCTACCTACCAATAGCTCTTGCCCTTCTGGTCACTCAGTTGATGTTGCACCCTTTGTGTTACTGTGTTGTATGAATTACTGTTCCCACCTCCCCAGGGTACCAGATGCAGCTTCTTTATAGGCACCGAGATGGGTCCTACAGTGTCTTTGGGCAGCAGGATGGAGAAGGGAACACCTGGTAAGCACTGCAAATACCCCTGGCTCTTGATTTTTTCCTGTCTGGGCCAGAGTAGCTAATGTGCCTGGGAAAGCTGATAGCAGGTGTCTTCCTTCTTTTGGATGGAGACCTCAGGGTCTCTTTGGCAGGAGGACAGATTGAGGGACTTGAGGCACTTGAAAAAACAGTGAGGCAGGGGAGCAGATTTTCTGGGAAAGTGGAACATCAAAGATGTGCTCCCGGGGGGCAGGAGATCCCTTTTTGTCTCTATAGCCCTGCTGTCGCCCCACAGACAACACCAGCTACTGCTGGTGTGTCCCAGCAGCCAAGAGGAGTACATACTGACTGGAGGTGGATCAGGGAAGAGCAATAAAAAAACAGTCTCCCCAGGGAGGCCCTTCCTTGGGAGAAAGCTGCATTGGTCCAGCTTGACCCAGTGGTGTCTGGGCTGGGAGAAATGGGGAAAGGAAGGGAGGAAGAAAATGGGTAGTTCAAGATTGTCTCTAGGTATTTGGGGGAGGTGAAGTCCAATGGGTAAAAGTAGAGAGGGTAAGAGGTTTTTAACCTGTGAAACTACTGAGTAAAGCAGTAGTACATGAATAGTGCCTTTGTGGAGCCAGGCCTGAGGGAGAGGAGCCACTTGGGTCCTGTGGACCTTTTCCACTTTTAGCTTCCTTTTCTGTATGAAAATGACACTTTTTTTGGACCCCACTATGTCAGCGTAAACTTTAGGGACAAGCACCAGGAGGACTTTGACCTTCTTTTGCCTTTTTTGTGCTTCTATTTTCCTCACAACTCATCCTCTTCCTAGGCTGACAGCTTTTGTAGTCAAGAGTTTTGGCCAAGCTAGAAAATACATCTACGTAGATGACAAGAATGTCCAGGATGCCCTACGCTGGCTAGAGCAAAACCAGCTGCCCAGTGGCTGCTTTGCCACCAAAGGGAGCATCTTTCACTCCTCCCTAAAGGTAAATGAGGACCAAGCCAGGTAGCACAGCTGGGGAATGGCTGGACAGATGTTGTGACAGCAAAAGATTGTGGGATCCCAGAGGATCCTGGAAAGCCACTCCTGCAACCATGCAAGCAGCCTTAAAGAGAGCAGGGTATGGAGTGGGGAGCATGGGGAAAGTAATGCTTTTCCTTCTGGGGAGTCACTGCCTGCACCATCCAGATACCACTTAGAGGGTGAAAGGTGCATTCCTTCACAGGGCAGCGTGGATGATGAGATCTCCCTGGGGGCATACGTTGCTGCAGCACTGCTGGAGCTGGGTCAGCCACTGAAGGTGAGCATGCTCCCACTCCCTCCTGCTCTCCTGTATGCTTCCACGCCTGGTCACTGCTATGGGGATACATCAGTTTGTAATTCTGGCATTCTCCAGGCCAGGAACAAGTAGGGAGCTGCTGGGAGGGACCCAATGTTTGGCCAGCCTGTGAAGTCATTCCTCAAAAGAGACAGTGCTGTAAAACCGGCATGATGCGGTAGTGTTTGGTGAATATGGCACTCAGTGCGCACCGGGGCTGCACTGCCTGTTTTCTCAAAAGAGTGTGTGATTTATGGGCTTCTCTGGAGCTGCATCAGGAAGACATAGTCCAGCTCCCTGGAATGAGCTTCCCTGCCCCCTGTTTTGCCCCTCTCAGGGTTTGGCATGGGTCTCTTCTCCCATCGCAGGGCAAGCTGATGCAGACTACGCTTCGCTGCCTGCAGCAAGCAGTTCACAACATCACCAACACCTACACAGAAGCCGTGCTGGCCTATGCCTTCGCCCTGGCTGGGGACTATAAGATAACCCAGGAGCTGCTGTACAAGCTGGAGGAACAGGCCATCAAATCAGGTGCTGACTGCTGGTTGGGGTAATGGTTCCCATTCACCTGCTGGGATCTGGAGTAATGTATGCCCAGTTAGCATGGTTAAAGATGACTTACGTATTTGTACATATTCCTTGTATCTGTGCAGTAACTGCACTGTGTGACTGAAAATATAATAAGTTATTTCACAAGCTGTGAGGGTGACTGTCCTGGTTTTGCCTGGGATAGAGTTAATTTTCTTTTTGGTAGCTAGGGCAGTGCTGTGTTTTGGATTTGGTGTGGGAACAGTGCGGCCGGGGACTTTTTGGTTTCTCAGGCCTTGCTGGCAGGAGGGCTGGAGGGGCACGGGAAGCCGGGAGGGGACATGGCCAGGACACCTGACCCGAACTGGCCAAAGGGGTATTCCATACCATGGGACATCATGCTCGGTATATAAAGGGAGGAGGGCGGTGGCTGGGGCTGCTGATCATTGTGCAGAGGCTGGCTGGGCATCGGTCAGCGGGTGGTGAGCAATTGCATTGTGCATCACTGGTTTCCTTGTCTCCCTTCCCTTTGGATTGCATTCCTCTCCCATTCTTCCTCCTTTTCATTATAACTGTTATTGTTATCATTACTATTGTTCTTTTGGTCTTATTTTATTTCAATTAGTAAATTGTTCTTATCTTGATCCTTGAGTTTTACATTCCTTTCTGATTCTCCTCCCCATCCCTCTGTGTGAGGCGGGAGAGAGAGAGCAGCTCCGTGGTACTTAGTTACCAGCTAGGGTTAAACCATGACAGTGACTTACCAGAAAGAGTTTCCTCAGCCTGGAGGATTTCAAGATCCTTTTGAGAGAGGAGGTAGGAATCTGTGAGCGAAGACCAGATAAAGTCCTGGGGCATACACTGAAGAAAGCAATCCTGGCCTGAGCAGGGAATGAGCTGAAGGAGCCCTGAAAGCACACTGGGCTTTATTTACTGTGAACCCCCAATGTCCTCTTCAGATAGCCTGCATGCTCCTTTTCTTTCTGCAGGAGGACAAATCCACTGGACCCCTAAGCCAAGCTCTCCAGCTTCCATGGGCTTCTGGCCTGGTTCTCAGGCAGTGGACATAGAGTTGACAGCCTACGTGCTCCTGGCATACCTCTCCAAGCCACGGGTACATGCAAGTGACATGGCAACTGCAGCTGGTATTGTGGCATGGCTGACCCGGCAGCAAAACGCCTATGGGGGCTTTGCCTCCACCCAGGTAACAAGTAACTCCCTGTGGACTGATATTCTTTTGCACCCGAGGTTGGCAGGGCGAGTCCTCTTGAGGTCTTCCTGCTCCAAGTCAGCTTCACTAGAGCTGATGCTTTCAGAAGTGTGACTGTGTCTCCCTCTCCAGGACACGGTTGTTGCCTTGCAAGCCTTAGCAAAATATGCAGCAAGGACGTTCAGTGCATCAGGCCAGGCACTTGTGAGGGTGAAGTCCCAGAGGGGCTTCGGGAAGACTTTCCAAGTCAACCGCCAGAAGGGGCTGCTGGTGCAGCAGGCAGCACTGACAGAGGTCCCAGGGCAGTTCCTAGTGCAAGTCCACGGCAGCGGCTGTGTCTTGGCTCAGGTGAAGTGCTGGGATGAGCGTGGGAGAGAGGAGAGGTAGAGAACGCTGCCTCATCTCGCTGTGTGAGATCGTGCCTGGTCTGTCTTCTCACCTCCTGGCCCTTGCCCTGCAGACAGTGCTGAGGTACCACGAGCCTCCCCCGTGGGCTGCTGTCACCTTCACTCTGCGTGTCAACACGGAGCTGACCAACTGCAGCCAGGCCAACGCGCGCGTCCTCACCGTCCGTGTCCTTGCCAGGTGACCCCAAGGGTTGTTTTCTTCTCCAGCAAGACCCACTGTGCTTGGGAACAGCAGCTGGGACAGCCTCAGGGCTGCAATGGAGGAGCCCGGCGCTTGGGGCGGACAGGACAGAGAGTGAATTTGGTGGGTGAAAGGGGTGGGAAAGGAAGGTGCTGGCTACCTCCTGTGAAAGGGAGCAGCGGCTGCCATGTCTCCAGTCCCAGCTGGGCTACCTGGCTCAGGGTCCTGCACACAGGGTATGGTGGTGGAGGGAATGGGAGCTGGGAGGGCACTATTCCCACAGAGTCAGATCCTTCGACTGTTTCTTCTCCAGCTACATTGGGAGCAGAGTCACTTCCAACATGGTGATCCTGGAGGTCTCCCTGCTGTCTGGATTTGTCCTGGCTCCCAGGTCCAGGATGTTGGTAAGGACTTTGGAATAAAAAAATAAGCGGCTGCAGTGAATAGGTCCCATCTGCTTGTTCCTGCTGGGTGCTGTTCATTTCAGGCCATGAGGCAACTAAATTAGCAGGGGCCCTTTTCTGTTGTAATTGAACCAAAACCTCTTCATTTCCATGTAGGCCTCACAAGGGTTGGCTACAGGAGATCAGAGGTGGTTCAGTTTCTCCTGCTGATGCTAATCTGTCTTCAGCCAGGAACAAAATGTGCTGCTGCATGTGCCAAACACCAGGATTTTTTTGCCAGAAATTTCAAGGCGAGGTTTCTCAGACTCTAGTTCTAGCCAAAAAGGTTATTTTTTTCCAATGGAGCCATAAAACTAAAAGATGAATTGTTTGTACACCCTCCAGCAGGTCTTTCAGAGCAGTCTAGCAGTCAGTGAGATGAGGTAGCAAGAATCTTTACTGGTGCCTGCACCTGTTTGCTGAACAACACCACATCAGTCCTATGTGCTGTCCACAAGGTCTTTTGTCTCTAGTGGGAGATTCCTCTAAATGACAGAGACAGCATCCCAGAGATGCTCACAAGGCACGTCCAGGAGGGACTACCAAAGATATAACCACTAAAACTCTTATGCGTGAGAAAGACACAGTTCCACACACAGACCAGCTCCACACCATCCCTTCAAAACAACAGTGGGTCCCTCAGGTCGAGAAGCCCTAAGGAAAGTGCTCACAGATTTCCTTGTGTTATTGTTTCCTATCCCAGCTGGAGCGCAGAACCATCATTAAGAAAATAGAAGTGAAAGCTGATGTGGTCTACATTTATCTGGAGAAGGTAAGTGAGAACAAACGTGATTTGGCACAGTGAGAGCAAGAGGCCAGAGGACAAGAAATGGTGTGAGAAGCCCAAGCCTGGGATTGGCATGGGGAAAAGAGCACTGGCAGAAAAACTGTGAGAAGAGAAAGTTTGCCCAATTCCATTGTCATTGGTCAGCATTTGCTATTCCTCACACATACTCCATTTCTAAAATCCAGAACCTCTAGTGGATTAGAGATTTAGTGCAGGAAAACATTCAAGCTAGGGAAGATGAAGATGCGATGACTTCTTTCTTCCCCTCCTTGCTAATTTCTTTCCACCCCCCCAAGCTCAGTGATGAATCTCAGACTTTCATTCTGCAACTGGAACAAGTAATTCAGATGAAGAACCTGAAACCAGCCAGCATCAAAGTCTACGATTACTACCAGCCAGGTGGGTTGCAGATTCCCTCCTACTCTGGGGTTGGGAGCTGGGTTCCGAGTTTTCTGGCTTGGAAAAGTCGTTGTGCACCCTGTGTGCATGCATGTGTGTGTAATCAGCTTCCTCATTTCTTTTTGCAGAGGAGCGAGCCCTGGCTGACTACAGTGCTGTCTGTAGCTGAGGTAGGCAGCAAGCCCCTGTGTGACACAAACAGTAGCACCAGGAGATTATGGGTCTTGGGTGGGAGAGAGGGAATGGAAGCAATCAAAGACAGGAAGGAGAACGGTAATCAGTGGGGAGCATGTATACAGCTAGTTGCCTGTGGTTACGCGTGTGGAGCTAGGATGGGGGCTTTTTTTGCAGCCAGGGAGGCAGCTGGAAGGCTCTGGTGGAAGGCAGACATAGAGACAGCGTCTTTCAAAATCAGAGTGAGAAAGGAAGGGCTGAGCATAGTGTGGAGTGAGAATGCAGAGCTATAGCAGCTAACAAGGGCCCTCAGGCACAGCCGTGGCTCCATTCCCTCCACCCTCCCCCTATATTCATTGCAGGGTAAGAAGGGGATTCAGGGAGCTGAAGGATCAAGTTGAAACCGGAAAGTTATAACATTTTGTCTTGTGGGGTGACATACCCAGCTGCCAGAAGGGGTATGGCTTGTTAGTGGTAGCCTGAAGCTGTGACAGGTGTGGAGAAGTCCCTTCTGGAAGGATAAAACACAATCTTGACATGGTACATGATGCATCCTGAGACCATCCCACAGAAAGAGTACTGCCTAGGCACCTGCCTGGAGAGCCACCCCCACTACTAGCCGAGACAAGGCACCTTCCATGGTCTGATGATAGCCGTAGATGGGCTGGGTCATGTCCTCCTTGTTTGTCTTACCTTCTGTTCCCACAATCACACATCGTTCCTCAGAAAGGGGTAGAGGAGCTCCCAAATATGTGATAAAGGAAAGGAGAGGAACTGTCACACCATGGCTTCTGCCTTTGCCCAATATTTCAGGTTGGGCACTGAATGGAAGGATGTCCCCAGCTGGGACACAGCCCACATTAAAGTTGACCGCATGTGGTCCTGCACCCCAACAGATGGACTGAGGGATCACAACAGTCCAGCAATTGTGCCTGCACTGTGAGGGCCTGGGTTGGGATGGTGTGGGTGGGTGTAACATATCTGGTACACACCTAGGAAGAAGAATTAAAGTAAGCATGACTCCTGACCTTGCTGCCACTGTGCCAGTTGTTGAGCTATAGGCTTAGCCCATGAAGATACCATTTCTGCCATTGCTAATGTATATTCTAGCTCCTCTATTGCTCTCTCCTCATGCTTTCCATGATTTCTCCTAATACTTCCTGCAGTATGATTCAGGCAGCTTTGGAGGACAAGATGCAACTGGACATGCTGTGACAGCTGTACCTCCTGTGCCCTTCCTGCAAGCTCCTGTGCCATCAGCTCTTCTTTGAAGCCATCTCCAGATAGTAACGCAGCGCACTGAGACTCCAGCCCCTCACGTCCCCTCACCAGTACAGCCTTACCATTGCTCTTGATAAAGGTCTCTAAATGTAACTGTTGGCTGAAAGAACTGTTGAACATATCCCAGCCCTCCCTTGCCTTCAGCTCCAGCTTGTGTGATGGTACCAGCTCCCACAGGTACCAGCTCTACCTTGCTGCATGCTCTATCTCCTCCTGTGCCAGCCTGCTACTGGAGGGGCAGAATTTTGCACATGTACATGTACACACACACACAGAGCAGAGGTGAAGAAGTTATTTCTTCCAGGTGCTCTCAAATGCAAATTTCCTGGTTTGGGAGAAAAACAGTAAACCTGAAAAATGACTCAATCAGACAGTTCTAGTCTCCTGACTTTTAATAAGATGCCAGGCACAGTCTGAGCCTTTCAGAAACTAACTGCTCAGCAGGGAATTTCAAGTATTTTCTCTTTGCTTCTCATCTCCACGTGTCTGTTGGCGGGGTTGACAAAGGACTGAAGGACAGAGACTGCAGAAGATGGATCTGTCCCTGTTCCTGCGAAGACACCAAAGGACAAAAAAATCCCCATGTTCCTGAAGTATTAAAACTTAACCACTGGGAATCAGGGTGGATTTTGCACCTCCTGGGACTGCCAGGCCATCAAGGATGGGGCTCTTGCTGACTCTACCCATACAAAGCCTATGGCAGAATCTCCACTAAGAGTGTGGGGCTTGTGGCAGGCATCCCAGGGCAGGGCTGTGTGCCTCCCACAGGCGATTTGTGAAGCAGGTGTTTTCTTCATCTTGTGGCTGTGGGCAAGGAAGCATCCAGATGCAAGCAAAGTTTGGAACAGGAGCAGGCACTGGTCAGCCTCAAGATTTGCCTTTGCCCAGCCTGGGAAGAGGACGGGTAGGTGCCCGTTCCCTAGTATGGATCAGAAGCCAGGCTGAGGCTGGGAATGGCGCTTGGTACTGAAACGCAGTCAGGCCTGCAGTAAAGGTGAACATGGCATGTTGTGTGTACGGGGCTGGAGGGCTGTGGAACTGCAGGGAAAGTGCTAGTTGACTTGAGGAAAGTGTATTTGATGCAAAGTGCCAGGACTGGTGGTAGGACTCAGGACAGGCAGCCCTCATTTTCTGTAACATACCTCTGACTGTCATGAGCTAGGCACCTCAAACTTTCCGCTTCAGTTATCCCTTTCCCTCAATTTAACTAGTGGCCTATGAGAACTCACTGTTACTTAGCATTGCTAATTACTTCCTAACCTGAACCTGCAGTCTGGCAAGTTTCTTGACCAAGGGCCCTTGCCTGCATCTTCCACCCTCTCCATATTCTTCAGGACCATGCCTGTGATGACAAAAGAGGTGTTGGGCCCTCACCTCACTCGCATGGAGCACTGTAGCTCATCACGGTAGTTTCTTCTGGAAGACAAGAAAAAAAGTGTTGGTAAGATACACTTGCCAAAAACTCACTAAAGCAATCCAACATTGTGCCTGTTTCTAGGACAGGCATTCCCTCAGCTTACAAGCCATGACTCCCCTCTGCTAAGACACACGAAATCACTGTTCTGCGTCAAACCCTCTGTGTGCAGCTAGTCCAGATTCACCCAAGTCATGGGGCCTGCCATCTTTTGAAGCTGTAAGTCCCAAACAGCTCCATTACAATTATGGATTGCTCACTTTCTAAAGCTATAGCAATCCCTGACACCTTTCTGGCTTTTCCTCCCACTAGAGACCCCAGAGAATAGAGGACAAGCTGGTTTTAGTGTCATTCTTCTAAGCCATTCCCTCACTATGGTCCCTCTGCCTTTTCTGCCTCCCACAAAGTGTGTGTACAAAAGCACAGCTCCGAGCTCCTTGCTCCCCTCTTGGCTGGGAGAGTTAAACCCTAAGTGGATCTGCATGCCTACTTCAAGCTTGCAAGTTTGGGACCAGAGAAAGAAGGATCTACCATTTTGAAACCCAGGATGGTAGGTCTATCACTAGAGAACTTCTAAGGGACAGTTAGATAAACATGTCAGGGATGGTGTGGTCTTAGACTTGACAAGTTCAGAAAATTTATTTCCAGTGGTACATTTGGGTGGTTTCTGCAGTACAGCATCTGAACTCACCTGGCATGTAGTAATCGTAGACCTTGATATTAGCTGGCTTACGATCCTTCACTTGCATGTCCTGCTGCACCAGCAAAGTGTAGGTGTGAGGTTGTCTAGTCAGCTAAGACCAAGAGATGCAAGGATTAAAGCCAGAACTGAAGTCCTGTAAGACAATCCCTTCCTCCTGCTCTCACTCAGGCTCCATAGAGACCTCATCACCATAACAGGTCTGTTCTGCTTTCCAGTACATCTCAGAAATACCTTTTAATTCACATTCTGTGGTGGTCATCATCCATTTCTGGTCACTGAATTTTACTCAGCTTATGAGAGACATCAAACCTACAGAGTCAATGTGCATCAGATATCTAAATGTAGCACTAGTATTCCCAACTGATCCCACGTTCCCGTCTAGCTCTGCTCTGAGTGCCTTCATGAATCTTGCCTCAGTGGCTTTCTTATACGCAGTCCCATTACGTCAGCTTTTATTCTCCAGGCTCATACAACCCTCATCATTAAGCAGACAAATGCAAGGTGTGGATGAACATCTGCTCAATGGTAGCAGTTGCACGACCTGCTGTTGATTTAGTTCCACTTTGTGCTACCTGGCAGCCTGAGCTGAAATTTTTTTCTGTGCTGCCTTTCTGCTCTGTGCTGTAGATGTAACGAAAGCAGCATCTCTGCAAGTCTAATGCATCCACATGACACGAACCTGCTTACTGTGAGGCAAGCTTAGCTCAGCTTATTGGCAACTGGGGATGAAGAATCACAGACGTGTAAAGTGCTCCATGGAAATTCTGCAGTTTTAAAATTCTTGTCAGGTCTTGTTTCTGGTGCTGTTTAGGTATACATGTAGCTAGCGAAAGGCCGGAGTGGTTGTTAATCTGTTGGTTAATGAGGCTGTGGAGTGAGCACTGATGCTCACGCAACCACCTGGTTTAATTTTGAGTGATCTTGGCAAACTCTATGAGAACTCTTAGATGCTCCCTACTACATTCAGGCTGCTTAAGGACTTTCTAAGAATTCAGGCTTGCTTGAATTTTACTAGATGGATCCTACTACTACTCCCCAGTCCTGATCAGACACTGTACATGGACTTTCAACACTCTCTGAGCAGTGCCAGCAGCTGTAGGCTTAACATCAGTCAGCCTCATTTTACTCACATTAAGGGGCCCTGTATACAGGCTCTACAGCTGAACTACTGCAGGC
This sequence comes from Falco cherrug, assembly GCF_023634085.1. NCBI lineage: Eukaryota > Metazoa > Chordata > Aves > Falconiformes > Falconidae > Falco > Falco cherrug. The sequence continues at coordinate 8,819,448 of NC_073701.1, forward strand.
TGACACAACGCTTCTCCAGGTCAGCAAATGTGGCTGGTATGCAGGAACAGCAGCTCTGGATACTTAAAATACTAATGGAACCAAGATGCCAGAGTAAGCTAAAAGCTATCTGCCTGTCCGTAGTCCTTTTAATGACTAAATAGCCTAAATTGTACTCACTTCCTCCAGGTAGAGAATGACTCGGTCAGCTTCACTTTCAACTTTCTTCACTAAAGGCATTTTCTTTAGCTGAAAATAGGGCGAAAAAATGTCAGGAAGACTCTAACAGAAAGCAGAAACATTCAGGGATATTTGTCCTTGTGAGAGCATGGGCGAAATGTTTGCATAGCCAAAAGCCCTTGGGGTAGGGGAAGGCAAGGTGCGGTCTAGAAGAGACTTTGGGTATAAAGATTTCTCAGCAAGAAAAGAACTGTGTTTCTCTGCCCACAGGAATGATCACAGTTCTGCATACAGCCCTGCATGGTGGACATCCATCACTATTCCCATCCCAGCTGGACACAAACTCATGGTCTCACCTCTTCCAGTGAACCTGCCACGGGGCTGTATCCAGACAGCAGCTCCACTTGGATCAGGACCATGTTGGTGGACACACGGTTCCCTGTGTAGCTGCAGCAGGAACCCAGGGGACAGCACTAATGTTACTTTCTGAGCCATGATTTGCAGATACTCCAGCCCAGCTTTGGTACTCAGGTGGAGGAATCTGCCTTTCCTTCCACTGTTTTCCCTGTAAGCATACCTGTTCCTGTACTGTAATAAATCTTTGTGCTTCCCCTGATCTCTCTTTTAATTGTGATGAGCCAGGGAGAATAAATTCCTTGGAAGGCTTCTGGAGTTACCTTCTCTAAGCATGGCAAGGAATATCACATCCTCTGTCTGCTCTCTTGGCAGTTCTGTCCCAAGTCAGGTAGGGGTATAGCAGAGGAGGCTGGTGTGACAGTCAACCAGGAGCAGAGGAGGGAAGACTTAGGAAGTGTCAGCAGTCAGTCCCACAGAACCTTCACATCACTAGTGTTTTGAGGCCTAATCCTAGAAGGGGGTGAGACCCACAGACCTTGGGAGAAGTTTGGGTGACTGGCATGATAACAAGATAGGACTAGAGCCTGAGCCATCTCTTTGGGGTATTGTACATTTCACCCAGCTGAGGAGAGCACAGTTAAATGAATGGGGACATCTTAGCACTTTGGACCCCATGAGTGAAGGGGAATCCTGGCCATCAAGAGACTTGTGTGGTGCCAGAAGCCTCTGAGCAGAGGGGAGGCAAGGGGCAGCTGAGTGTCTCCTACCGAGCATGAATGGTGACAGGGAACTGGGTGGCGCTGGGTGCGGTGCACTCTGTCTGCACAGATACAGCAAAGGCGACATCGCTTCTTGGGGGAGGGAGGTTGTACCGCAGAATGGCCTGCCAGAACAGAAAGAAACTAGTTGACAGAGAATTTCATTTCTATTTTTTTTTTCTGGAGAGTTTTCTTGTCTAGTGTTGGCTGCTGTTTGGTGTAAGAGAAAACTATGTGGCAGAAGTGGAGGTTCTGCTGGTGCACTGTTCCTGGTGGTGTTCACTGGACTTCTTGGAGCAGAGATGCAGCTCTGATGGGATGGAGATAATCCAGATTTAATTTGGGGAATTGCTATTCCCTTCCTGTGGATCCCAGCTACTCCTACCAAGTCACTGCAGCAGTCTGTTTTCAGTGTTGGCTTAATAGCAAGGTGAGAGGTTCCCCTGGCTTTCAAGGCTTTTCCCCAGACAGACCTTTCCTCCCTGGCTGCCCTTACCTGCAGGAAGAGGCACCCATGGCCCTGCACACGCACGGTGTAATCTCGGGGAATGGCTGGCAGCTGCACTGTTTGCAGCAGGAGGCGATTGGTGTTGTCTACTCGGATGTTTTGGTTGAAATCCTCAGAGGAGAGAGAAGCCTGAAGATCAGGGCCATCCTTGCTGAAGGTCTTGGTTGCATAGAGGGCTAAGGCTTCCAGAGCAACCACCGTGTCCTGAGGGAAGAGACACACATTGGGCAAAACAGGATACCTGTGTCCTGTGCATGCCCAGTCCTTAGCCTCCCTCATACTGCAGCTACAGCTCAATAAGGGTTGAGCTTTTGGCATGGGATTAGCTCAGAGGAATACAAATATTCACCTGATCCCAACTTCCAGGAGCTGTAAATCCCTACATCTTTTTTTCTTTCTTTTTTCCTTTTTTATTTTTTTTTCTTTTTTAAAAAAACTATGGGCTGTGTTAGAGCCCATTACTTTCACAAATGATAGCTGATGGCAGGTTCTTTGCTGATGATGGCTCAAGGGGATTACCTGGGTCGAAGCAAAGCCTCCGTAAGGGTTTTGCTGCTTGATGAGCCAAGACACAATCTGGGATGCCTTTCTGATGTCATCTGAAGACAAACTTGATTTTGAAAGGTGAGCCATGAGGATACTAGATGTCAATTCCACATCAACAGATGGAGCTCGATACCAGTACAGGGAGTCTTCTTCCTGTTTGGACCGTTGACTCCAGAATATTTGGTCATCTAGAGATGGAGTGGGAACAATTCTGGAGCGTGTAGCTGTAACTAATGACCTTGGAGCCCCACTCAGCCCCTGCGCCTAGATACTGAGTGAACATGTACATTGGGTCAAGATATAGGTGCATATCTCCCTATTTGCCCCCCACACCTTGCTATTCCCAGTAAAAGCCTAGCCTTGCAAGTTGGGAAGGAGCTCTACAATATCCGTGAAGCTGCCCTGGTTTGGATGACTGGGTGAGCCAGGACTATGAGATCATCCACAGAAAATGTCGGTCTCACAGTATAGATATAGCCCATGACAGCTCGGTGAGCAGAGGCTATCCAAGCCTTGGGGTCCCCACAGAGCGCTGCCAGTGCCCCCCTCTCCCTCCCTGCATTCCTTTGGTTGTGCAGCCCTGAGTTGTCCACACAATTCTGCCCCACAGTCTTTGGTACCTGATACTGTGGCTGCCTTATCCAATCTTTTGAGGATTTTCTGCACGAGGGCCTTGTCACCTGCTACTGCAAAGGCGTTTGCAGCTAGTGCCAGACCATAGAGGTTGGAACTGTCAGTATCAGCATTGACCAGGTCCTTTATACATTTCAGAGCTTTCCACACAACTGGGTCCTAGGATACAATTAAAAGCACACCGGTTGCTGGCAGGGTGGATAGGGTGGGGAATGCAGCCTTGGTGTGTGCAGAGTGGGGTGGAAACAGGGACAGGATACATGGGAGCAAACTGGTAACATATGGAGAAAGGCAGAGCACCAGTGCACTGCCTGCTGAGGGGCTGCGCACACAGCCCATCCCTGCTGCCGATACTCACGGAGCGTGGCATCCCGGAGTGTATGAGAGCTGTGATGATTGCAGAGCTCAGCCCCAGTCCTTCCTCCACTGCACCCTGTAGCCACCACAAAACAGAGAAGAGGAGGGCTGCTGTGAGAAAGGAGAGGGAGAAGTTTTCCAGTGCCTTCTGCTCCCTGAGCAGAAGCCAGCGCAGGCAAAACTGCTGGTCCTATTCTTTCTGCTAAGGAAGCGCCAGGACTGGTATCTACTCTTGCGGATCCTTCTCAGCCATGGCGCCCCAAGCCCCTCTGGGCAGCTGATTCCCTCCCTCTGCTGAACACATCCCCCTTTCCCCTACCCTGCAAAAGATTTTCAGCAGCAGATTTCAGTGCCGGGGAAAGTGCTGTTCCCACAACCCCTCTGCAAGCTGGCACCTCAATGGAGGGCCAGGACAATGGCAAGGGTATGGAGGAGCAAAAGAAAAGGTATCTTTTGCAAGGGGAAGTGAAAGGTACCATTCTCTTAGAGGATTATCTGTCCTGTCTACCAAACTGCTGCTGGCTCCACTTTGCTAGTATTCTCTGCGTGTCCATACATGCACAAGTGCTGTGCTTCTGAGTGTACAGGGCACATCCCTGGCAAGGTGAATCTCCCATGAGTGGCTGCCATCAATCTCCATTCACTCCATTTCTGACTTTCTCTGTACAGGGGGAAACCCAGACTGAAGGAAGAAACGGCAGCTCAATTTATCAAGACAATAGCACAGAGTTGTTGGTTTTTTGGTTTTTTTTAAGCATGTGTTACCTTTTGAGAGGGTGCTAGGGCAGGGCACAGTTCCCATGAGCTTACTAATCAAATGCAAACCTCCATCATTCATAACTTGAAAAAGTGCCACCATGACTAAGCACAAACCTGAGTGTCACCCAAGGGTGACCCTGAGCACATCAGAGCCTTCCTCCTGCAGTAGGATTTGTTCTTGGCACCCGGAATATGAAGGAGCATTATGTAGTGGGGTAAATGAGGTACCTAATGAACAGCCAGCACATGTCATACCATCAGCCCATTGTTGAAGAGCTTCCCCACACTCTTGAAGCAGCCAGATGGAGTCTGACTGTTAATCAGAGCACTGGCAGCATCCTTTAAATTCTGCTCATCTATGTGGATGAAGTCCTGGGCTTGGCTGAAGGTCTTGAGGACAAGGGCAGTAAGCCTAGAGCCAAGGAAGGGAGAAGAAAATTTAATTGAACCAGTCACAGATGCCCATCTCCAGTAGGGCACAGAAATCTCTGTGTCTTCCATTATGTCATCCCTGGGGAAATACCAGTAGGCCAGAGCCTCGGTATACATGGAGAATTGGAAGCCATGCACGTGAGGATGGTCTTGAAGCTCAAGCTCAGATCTATTTGCATCAAGAGAGAAAAAATTCACTGACGGTTCTTTGCTTCCCCCAGATCTCTGTCAATTCCAACACAGTGCACCTGAGCAATTTAAAGCCAAGAGGGCTGATATTTAGTGAGCTCACTCAGCTCCTTTCCCAATCCTGTTTGGGCACAAAGCACTCTGGAAAACCTGGGAAGAAGGTGTCTTTGCAGCTAAGTTTTCAGAGTCAGTCTCACTTGGGGTTCCCAAGCACAAACAATCAAACAGGGGTACCTCAAGTCAGCTTATTGGCATGGTTCTCTTCCAGAAAGTCTCAGGAGCAGTTTCTGTTCAAAACACCACACCTCCAGCCTCCCTCAGTTTCCCCAGACCAAAATCCAAGCCAGCTTGTGCCTGACCAGGTCAAGCTGTTGTTCCTCAACTGTGTCTGGACATCGCTGCTTACCATGTGTTCCCTGGCTCACTTCCTTCCCCAAAGGCACTGTATGAGCCATCTGCGTGCTTGTACAGGAGCTGACGCTGATATCCTGTGGGAAGAGGCTGGGGGTAGTGAAAATGCTCTGTGTCTGTCCTGTTCTCAAGGTGTCAACCTGCCCTGCCACTCCTGCTGGTCATTAGAACATTGCCTCTAAGGAGTTTAGCAAAGGCCTTTCAGAGGGGTGCTGTGTAGTTCTTGTTCAGCTGAGACACAGCAGCCTGATGTACACTGCTGTAATTCCCATGGTGTCAGGCAAGTGATGCTGCACAAATCCTGTTCAGCACCAAGCCTCTGATGAGATCACCACTGTACAACTACTGTAGTGGACATCACCAGCTTGAAAATCTAACATGAGCAGAAATCCACTCACCGCTTTCCAGATAACCAATTGCCTTCTGTTTGATTTCTGGAGTCAGTTGTCCTGTTTCTTCAAGGTATCGTGTGATAAAGACATTGGGGGCAAAATGAACCATGTTCTGCTCACCACAGCCACTGGACATCTGGAGGAGCTCATCTATATTGTCCAGTGCTGTCCCCAGAATGTCACCTGTAGTACAGAACAACAGCTTTGGAAGCTTTACGTATTCTTGCATGCAAAAAATTTCTGGTCTCACTGATTCTCCAGATAACCTGCTAAGACTGGCCTCAGTTCACCTCTGCTCACACTAGGGTGACTAATATCTGCAGAGCCCTGTAGGAACAGTGATATGGTACTTGCCCATCTTTCCCCTGGTTGGGTGAAATTATACATCCACCTGGCCCAGTGTCACTTGTGTAAGAGAGATGGGATGTTTCTCTGGAAGATGTAAAGGCCCAGTAGCACACTTCCCTGTACACATTCCCTTTTGTTACTCCGTTTGCTAAAGCAGACATGGTGGCATCAGAAGGAAAGACTCCTGCAGGGAAAAAAATCTTACTTTCCAAGAGCCCCTTAAATCTCACCTAAGAAAGAGATGTGGGCTCTCTCCGACCCAAGGACCACATTCTCTGGCATAGCGAAAGTGATTGTCTCTGAAGTGGAAGTTCCTGCAAATGGCAGAAGCATCAGAACAACAACAGGCAGGAGGGAGATGGCAGAGCCACAGGCATTCCCAGGAGATGGTGTAAATCAGGCTGGGATCACCTCATCAGTTGGTGAAATCAGCATTCAAAAGAGAGCCTGACCCGGAGATCAGGCCACTCACTGATGAGTGAGGCAGTGGTTTGGTGCTGCCAGGAACTGGTAGTACTGGGTAGAGCTGAATGGCTTTGCCTTCCCATAAAAGCTCCAAAATCCCTGACATGCCCCTCACCTCCAGATAGTCCTAGAGTTGTTCACACACCACACTGCTTCTGCTTGGTCTCCTTGCCCTGTGTGCATGTACAGTCCCAGTGGTAAGACAGTCCCTGTCTCTGGGGTACCTGCACCTACCTTTAGGGCACAGGACTGAGGTGTGGGTCTTTTCCTCCAGCAGCCCCTCTGCCTGGTGGGGAAAAGGCTGGTCAGCTCGGAAGGGAGAGCAGTAAAACGAGACAGCAGTTGCGCAGCACCCCACCTTCCTGCAACCACCTTTTGCATCCTCATGGGCCATGCAAAGCACCGCACAGAGAGGGCGGGGATATGTGTGCTGACAGAGAATTTTCACTGGGAAGCAGGTTTCTGAGCTACTACATGCCCCCAGTGCAGCCTACTCTTAGAATCACTCCTTGACCAACCTCCCCGGGAAACACGCCTGTCGGCCCTGCTGGTTCTCCCTTGCCAGAGACACCCACTGGGCTGTTTCGACCCTGAGCTGTTTCCAACCTTCCCAGGACCCTGAAGCATACTCTGACCTTCACCAGCAGGTGTTTAACCACTGTGTCCTTCCCTCCAGACTCTGGCACAACAGCTGTACTCTCAGTGCAAACATCTTCCTGATCCATCGCCTCAGCAGTGACAGTGAAATTCACCTTCCCTAAAGAACAAAACATCGAGAGGCTGTTTGGCACATCCATACCTATGTTTTAATTTGCTCAGCCTAAGGCTGCTCACTCATGCTTCACATAATAGGCCACTCTCACTTCCAGTCCAACCCTGGTTTCCTCAAGCAGCTCTGCCAGTGCCTCCCACTCCTGCCCCTCCCTTGTCCTCTTACCTAATTTTGTAGCCTTCACGTCCCAGAAAAATGTTTTTGCTGAATCGGGACACAGACACGTAGTGAACCTGACATTTGCATGCACAAATTCATAATCCCTGGAGTCCATTAGGCTAAGCTGGAGCTAGAGGTGAAACAAAAGAGAGTTTGGGTTACAGAGTTGCTGCTGTGTTTTCCCTTTTAGCTCCTTAATCCAAATATCAGTCAAGCCCAGTTTGAGTATGGTGATAGCCCTGTCGCAATATCTATGGGACACCAACAGCCCACGGACATTGCAGTCCTGCAGGGCTGAACTTATCAGGGGTTGGGGGTTAAGCTTGACAGAGATGGCTCTGCATGGGGTTTGTGAGGAGCTTCCTGAAGTCTTTTGCCCAGTGCCTGAGGAGGCAACCCCTTGTCCGGGTCTCTATCAGTGAAGTACCGTTACCACACATCCCCCTGCCCAAAAAACATCCTGGAGGGAGCCACTCACCACCATGCACTGCTTCAGGTAGCTGAAGACTTTGACTTTCAGGGGAAATGACTCTCCCCTGAAGACAGAGTAGGGCAAGGTAGGCTCCACAAAGAAGGGCTTGAAGCTCTGCAGGCTTGTGGTGTCTGAGATTCCCAACCCATGGCTCTCTGAAGTGCAGAAGGTCATGGCTCTCCAGTCTGTGATACTGTCGGGTACTGTGACAGCTAGCTCAGCAGCCCCTGAATCACTGAGGAGAAAACAGGGTGGAAGGGGTTGCCCCTATCCCTGTAAAGATTTCTCTTGCGAAGACAAATGGAGAAGTACTATGAACTGGAAGTGCATGTGAAGGTGTGAGTATTTCAAGGAAGTAACACAGAGGTATGGGAAAGATAGCAAATAGGTAGGCAAGGAAGGACAGAAAGGCAAATACAAACAAAAATTTGCTTCTAGACAGTGCTCCACCTCAAATTCTTGTTTTGTGTGGGCACACAGGGCTCCCAGAGGTCCATATTATACACCCAGCCTGTGCCAGGGAGTACCACGTGACACTTCACCACACTATCACCCAAAATCCCAACCACAGCTTGGCAGTCATCGTTAAAAGTGTCACTTACAGATCTGCATACACAAAATGGAATATGGTACCTGCCCTGAAATGGGCCTAATCCAGCCATATGAGATGGCGAGGCAGAGATCCTATTTTACGGATTAAGAACATTGACACATGGGAGAATTAAGAAAGCTGAGATGTATGAATAAGGGGAGAACAGTAGATACTGCATAACCTGACTTTAGCGAGGCCTTTGACACAGTCTTCCATAGTATCCTTGTAGCCACATTAGTGTGGACTGGACAAATAGATGATAAGGTGAACAGAAAATTTGCTGGACCATTGCAGGCAAAGGATGATTGTTGGTGACACAAGGTCCAACTGGTGTCTGTTTACCTGTGGCATCCCTCAGCCACTGATACTTAATGATATTAATTCTGCTTAATGGCTTTATTAACAACCTGGATAATAAGAGAGGGGACATCTTCAGCAAGATTAGCAGATGAATCTTGCCATGTATTAGCAGACTATATCCTACTGGGGAGGGGTTCCTGATATGCCGGAGGGAAAGGCTGCTATTGAGAGGAGCCATGACAAGCTGAAAAAATGGGCTTGACATGGGTGAATTCTGTATCTGGGATGGAATAATACCATGCAACAGTACAGGCTAGGCAGCGACTGGCTAGTAAGCAACTTTGGCAGAAAAAGAGGTGGGGTTCCTAGTAGATAAAAAACTGAGCATGAGACATCTTATGTGCCCTTACAGCAATGAAGGCCATCGACTTCTGGACTGTATTAAGGCAACTGCAGTCACTGGGTTGAGAAAAGTTTTTTTGCCCCCTGAATTGGGACCACATCTGGAGTACTGTGTCCCATTTTTGCTTTTCAGTATAAGAAAGACACTGACATACTTGAATGCATCCATTGGAGGGCTACCAAGATGGTCAGAGGGCTGGGGCATTTGATATACAAGGGATGGCTGAAAGAACTAGGATTCTCACACGAGAGGGAAAAGATAGGAAGAGATCTTTCAGCTTTCTAAAACTAACTATTGGGAGGGTGTAGAGACAATGAAACCAGTCTCTTCTGAGGTGCATATTGATAGGATGAAAGGTAACAGATGCAAGTTGGAGCATGAGAAATTCTGACTTGGGATAAAAAAAAAGTACCATGAAGATGGTCAAACACTGGAACAGGTGCCCAGATAATCTGTGGAATTTCCGTCCTTGGAGGTACAGAGAACTTGACTACAACCTGATCTAACTGGAGCTGACTTGTGCAGGATGTTGAGCTACAGACCTTTGGAGGTCTTTTCCATCCTATAGAGTCTGTGATTTTATGTTCCCCAGGATCATTTGGAAAATCTCAAGCAGAGCCAGGAACTGAACCAAACCTCTGTTGTCCTTATACACTTCTTCACACCTCTCTTTTCTTTGTTGGCGCAGAAGCCATTAATGCCCTGGCTCTGTTCCTGCCTATTCCCTCTCTGCGTAGGAGGTCTGGATCCATATGGGGCCACAGCCCATAATTACTCACTTGATGGGAACCAGAGTCCAGATGAATGTCTCTGGAAACCAGGTACGGACTGCCCGTGCCTCGCTACCCAACTCAACGTGCTCTGACTCAGCACGCACAACAGCACCATCTGGTTCTGGGTCTAAGTTGTCCAAGTTATCCAAGTCTGCCAGCTCGCTGTAAGCTACTAGGAATACAAACATTCATTCAAAAGCAGAGCAACTGTGAAATCGGGGTAGAGTTTAGCTAGGAAAAGTTCAGCTCTCCATCCCTCCCACTTCCACACCAATCCTCCTTGTCCTCTCCAAGATGCTCTCAACCTACTTGTCTTCCATAAGACAGCCCAGGAGACCATCTGGACTTCATTACGTGTGCTCCCCCTTGAGGAGCTCTACCTGCTCACACTTTTGCCCTCAGCCCCTGAAGAAGGACCTAGATTCTGCCCAGTGCCAGTCTTGCCTCGTTCTCTGGTTTCCAGCAAGACCTTTCCTAGTCTTACAAACAGATGTTCCCTCCTGGGACAGCTGCTTCCTTTCCCCCCTTGACCATGTTATCTTCCTGCCTGCCAGCAGAAGCTTCCAAGCAGGTTCTTCCTATGCAGCCACCCCTCTGCCCCTCCAGTGTACTGGACACACATGTATTTCAGGACCCTTCCCCTTTTCCTGTGGTGTACATCTCCTGTGCAACCTCCCACTCATCTCTGGAAGCCATCCCCAGTTCCTCAGCACACTGCACGTTCAGCTGCCCTTGTGCAACCTGTATGTTACCCGTAATTTCCAAAGAAACAGGATAAATCGAGATGTACACATGTAGTCGTAGTAGAAAGTGGTCTGGGTGCGGCACTCAATTGGGGACTTGATTTGAAGGTTGGTTAAAAATGTTAGACCTGAATTCTGGAGGAAAGAAGGGGAAGAAAAGAAGGTAGATTTCAGTGGAGGCGGTGGTGTGTCTGAGGGTCTGTCTCTGCCCTTGCCTCCCAGCGTATCAGCCACCCTGTTCTGTTGCACCACAGCCTGACCTGCAAATTTATACAGGGAGAGAATGCAGATCTGCCCTGCTCCCAAATCCTGCTAATGGATCCTCACACCAAAGGAAGCTCTCTCCAGGCAGCATTGCGGGGGTGACCACTCACATGTGCATGCCCACAAAGTCATCGTTTTGACATCACAGTTTGCTGCCCACCCTAAAAGACTTGTTCTCCTCTTTCACCTGCTATTTCTTTCTACTATTCTTTCCCTCCTTTCCCCAGTCCCCCTTCTCTCTCAAGTGCTTTGCTTTTTCAACCTCCAACTTTCTGTGACTCAGGTTGATGCTCCCCTTTCCTTCCAACTCATAGAAAGTCTGAGGGTCTCAAGCTTGGCATAAATGGGGAGCTGACTTCTAGGGATCTGCCCAATCAATGGGAATTTACCAAGCTGGGAGCATGGAGGGCCAGAGACCTCTTAGTTCAGAAGCCTGATGGATTCAGAACCTGAAGTTGCCAGTGTTTACAGGAAAGACAATCTGTGAAGCTACCCAGTGTGGACCTGGGGTACAAAAGGGCCCACCTCTGACATTTCAGGTTTTCTGGAAATTAGATTTACCTTCAGAAGTTCATAAATATCTGGTTGGGACACCGCATAAGAGTATCTGTTGTACATAAGTGGTGACATTGTTCCTGGTGGAAGGGTGCTCTGAGGGGAACTGGTGACTCCTGGGCTCTGGTAGGTAGTACAGTAGTCACTGTAAGGGTCTGTGAGGGTGCTGGAGTGCTCCTGAGAATAGCTGAACATGTTGTGCACCTGTAGACAGAGAACAACACCAGCACAGGTCAGTGTGAGAGGCAGAAAGTTCGTCATTTCTATCCAGAGATTTTCTGTGACTGCAGACGCAGAGCTCAGATCCTGCCTGCCACGAAAGCCCAGCCCCAAAGCTTCTTGAGCTACATGGAAAGCGTCCACAAATTTTACATTCACAGCACCACAGAGGAACATGAATCCCTCCGGGGTATGGCTGCATAGCTGTGGCCACTTCTAGCTCATAGTTTGTACCTGTGAGCTCAATGCATACAGTGGGAACACCTTCCCAGTAAGTCATTAGATAGCTTCTTGTCTGACTGAAGGCACATCCTGGATCCACCAAGACAATGCTAAGAGGCAATTCAAGGGTCCTTAGACACAATGCATCTCAGGTCTAGAGGAGAAATGGGACCCTTCCACTGCCAAGGCACCACTTACAGTCCAGTCTGTGAATGGAAGGACTGTCTGGTTAATGTGAGCTGGAACAAAGACACGGAGCCTATCACACATTGGGTCTTTTTTTTTTTTTTTAACATAACTCTTTTTCTCAGTGTATTGTCATTAATTGGTTTGGGAGACGGAATTCTCTTGCCATCTGGTTGCCACTGTGGCAAAGCACTCTAAGTTTAGCAAAGATGTGACTTTGGGGGTATACTCAGGGATGCCAGTGGGTTATTCTATTAGATTCCTCCATAGAGACTGGATAATTTGGCAGGTGTTTGATGTCAGCCATTTTCATTTTTTTTCTTGTAAGCCATATCCTGTCCCCATTCAAGTACTTGCTTGTATACCCGCTGTGCCTTATTAACTGGTGACCGCAACCCAATACTCAAAAGGCATCGCTCCAATATTAGCAAGGCTCAGCACTAAAGTGACTCACACTGTCCCTGGATAGCTCAGCCTCTGGCCTCAGGAGAAGGATGCTCTGGTCTACAGCACGGACGCTACATAGGGAACCTGGTGCAGCTTGCAGGTGGAGTCGGACAGCTGATCCTGGGAGAGCCACTGTGTCTGAGAAGCCAAGCTTCACCTGAAACAACAGAAGAAAAAAGGACTGAAGACATTGACAGAGGAAGGAAAGGGGAGACTGTGGCTTCTGGATTCTGCTGGATATCTATGGCCAATCTGCAGTTAATGAGCTACCCTCCAGCCTACCTGTCCGCTTACATTTTGTGCACTACTTACATGGTTCCTGAAGCACTTGGAGATTTTGAGACTGAAGGTGTCAGCTGCCACTTGTCCCTCAGGGAAGGCAGTGTAAACAAAGAGGGTAGCCATGGGTGAAATGAGGTCAATGGGCAGAGCGACATTGAAAGTCCCACGATATTGACCTGAAGGAAGAAGGACAAATAGAAAAGGTGTAGGAAGAGGCAAGGATGTCTGTCTCCAAGGTTTACAGCAACAACACATTCATCCTCTATAATACTTCTGTACAGTTACTTGGATAAAAATTACTCTATCTTGCTTCTGGGGAGGCCACAGCTAGACCAGGATGTAGGTTAGTGCCATTTTGTAGCGATGACCTTACATCACGAGTGATCCTGGCAACAGTGAGCAATTGGAAGAGAAATTACTTTCCACCTGAGTCCAGCAAAAGGATTCTGTGAGTTTTCTTGGATGTCTCTGGTAATTCCTGCTTGGCAGATAAAGTCTGACAATTTCATAATTTGACCAGAAAAAAAATTAAATTAGGGAAATTAAAAGACAGACGAGAGGGAGCGTATGTGCCATTTCCTGTTTTTTGGTGCCAGCTCTGTTGTTTCCTCTTGGTCTCAGATCTCTTTTTTTTCTCCTTCCCCATTTAGGCTGGAAGGGCTTTCCTGTTGGGTCCTTAATCTGTTCCTGGTATTTAGATGCTCTTACCTAATGGTGGGTCAAGAAGTACTGTTGTCTGGCCATGATGCACAAGGGATCCTCTGGCCAAAACCTAAAGGGTAGTGAACAGAGCAAAGGGTTGATAGTGTCTCTGCTCCATGTCTCTGGGCCATCAAAGAGCCCTGTGCTGACACGGACCCGTGGCAAAGCTGACCTTGTTGCCTGCGCTGCCCTGCACTCACCAGGTGGTAGAAGTCTGCTCTGGCAGCCCCATCCCCCAGCTCGGTGGCTAGGATGCGATAGTGCACAGTGACCTGCTGCGTGTCCCCACAGGGCAATGTTGCCTGGCCTGGCTGGATCCTCACAGAGCTGTGGCTGGAAGAGTAGAAGGCCCTCAGTACGAGGGATGCAGTGCCGTAAGACACCCTCACATTTTGACCTCTTAAGTCCTCCGGCTGGGTCTTTGCCTGTGGCACAGAAAAGGTGGCTCAGTGTCTGAAGATTTCTTACAGCTCTCCCCCCACCAAAACCAAGACTCAACCGGACAGTGGGCTCTGAACTCTCCCAGGGTAAGGTGTCTATTTCCAGTTAAGCCAAGCTCAGCCAGCACCTTTCTGTGGAGCCTGGCATTGCCCACTCCAGCACTCTGGGATAACTAGCACCTAAACAGGAGGCAGGAAGCTGTATAGTACTAGGGCTTGGGCTGGAGCCCGAACTTCTGCAATGCTGCTGCTACCCTGCAAGCAAGCCGGACTGTTAGACTGTGTACAGTGGCTTATTAGTCGCTGGATCACACTACTGAACGCTTTGATTCTGTCTGGTACATGGGGGAAAGTATCAGTGTGGATCTGCCCCGACAATGTATTTCACTGTGCAGTGTTGTTCTACCTGCACACTGTATTTCTTTTAGCACTTTCCCTCATTCATAGGATAGAGGTGGCAGGGGACAACTGAAGATCACAATGGCCTTGCTCATCTTTGACCTGTGACCTATCTGCACGCAGACTATGATATTACCCTCTTGTGGACTTCCAGCAAGGTCCATCATCTAAGATACTCTATGCACTCTGACAAAGAGACAGGGTTTGCCTCAAAGTGCCTTGACTTTGAAATTTAGATAGGACATGTATTAGAACTTACCACTACAACCAGAAAAGAGAGCCTCATGGGAAAGCAATACAAACTTTTCTCTGCCAATTCCCTGTTGGTGGTGTCCTTATTTAGCTTCTTACATCCTGGTTACCTTCTCTGTTCCAGACTGCCTTGCAGCAACTGCTTCCTTACTAGCCTTCCTTCTTTCTATCCTAAGTTTTCTGCCTTTTCGATCACAGGTTTCTCCTAACTCTTATGCTATGAGGAAACATAATGCAAACTGGTCACTTTTGTTTTGTCACTGTTGTTTTCTTCTCCACATGTATTTTCAGATGCTTCTTCCCTAGCTTCTTTCCTGTCTTCTTGTTCCATACCATGTGGGAGTTCTTCCTTCACTCTCTGTCCCTCTCCAGCCCCACAAAGCCATTTCCACCTCAGACAGAGGTGCTATGTAGGCAGACCTCAGTCACAAGCTCATGGGGCCTCTGTCCGTTGCCCCAGCTCTCACCATGTCTCCTGACTGCTCAGGGACTCTGCATGGTACTAGCGGCCAGAATGCTGACTGTGCTATAGGTTGTTCCTTTTGCCCAAATCTGTCATTTCACTGGTCCGTGCCTCCATCTCCCTGGCTATACTGAGACAATGACATAAACTATAGGTCTAAGGGATGTATTGCTTGGCTCTAGCCAAATCCAATGTCATTATTTGGCTTAACCTGTAGTAGAACTTTGCTGCTGTTGTCCCATGCTGATGTCTCTAAAGTGAAAGAGGCCATCCCAGCATCATCCGTGAAGTAGCTCTTGGTCTGCTTCCTGCTGCCATAGGACACTGTAAGAATAACCTCCTTGTTCTTCAGGTGTGTCCCATTGGCACTTTTGAGTTCCAGCTGTAACGGTGCAGAGAACAGTCAGAGAATTAGAGGCCTCAGGATCGAAAATCTACCTTCTGGTAGGAATCCCAGCTCCCCTTCCTGCAAAGGGACTCTCAGCGTAAACTCTAACTCCTCCAACCCCACCCCACCCCCAACTGATGCAGTAGCCATCTCATCTGGCAAAGCCATGTGCCTAACCTATGGTCACACTTTTGGATTACCTCTTGGTAAAGATGTCAAAGGAGAGACTGGGACAGAGGACTGTGCTAGCAGCCTTGGGCAGCTCATAGCAAGGGGACCCCTCAGTACTTCTGTGCCCACCACTCCCTTAGGCCCAGCTGCTGGGCTTTCCATGTTTCTGCCCTGTTTACTTACATTGCCATAGTAGGGAGCTCCTTGCTGATAGTAGTAGCTTGTCCCCCAGAACTGGAGAGTTGTGATACCAAAAGTGACCTTGCAGTTTTCAGTGGTGTTGAACTCCACCCCTAGGAAAGACAGGAGGTGCACGTAGGTGAGTATCGTGCATCTGAGCAAAGGCGGCAAGATTGGCTGCACTGAGGTCCATCAACTCATTGATAGTCCATTGACTGTCATTCATAGGGGATTGCAGGTTCTCCATGTAATTTCAGGAGTCATTTAACACAACACACACATGGCAATAGTGCTTCCTACATTCTGACCTGCTAGAATGACAGCAGTCTACCAGGAGGTCTCTGACAGTTATCAAATGCTCTTTCCGACTTTAAGATAGTCCTACTCATAATTGTCCACTTCCATTCTCCTGTCATTCTCACAGCAGAGTCACTAGAAGGCAACATTCTTCCTTGCCTTCACCACATTAGTTTACAGTCTGCTGTCTTGTCATGCGGCCGTCTGAAATCACTGCGGTTTTTTACTAAGTGAATGTGTGTCACTGCTTTCAGCAAAGGGCTGCAAACCTTTTTCTTGTAAGGAAGGGTTTGTAAAATTCTGTAAGAGAGGAAGCCTTACAGGATGGGATATTTAACAGTAGCCCTGGACAAGTAGCCTCATCTCCCTATCTGGGATGTGGTGATAAATCTGATGAGGAGCTATTGACAGTACACAGTCAGTACCTTGGTTATCACTGGTTGCTCTGAGTGTCTCCTCATTCCAATGGACTTTCCTAAAGTATGGTTTAAGAACAGAAGAACCTGGCTCACCTCTGTGCACATTTCTACTGTGTCTAGAAGATGAGAAAAAACAGCTGTTGCCCATCTTTGCCAAATCAAGGTGACTGTCAAACTTGACTGGCTGCAACAGCTTGTGGAGGAGCAAGCATACCAGTGAAGCTCGTCCTGCAACTGGGAGAACTCACATGTCCTATATGGTACGCGAGAACATCCATGCTGTCATTGTGCTCCCAGGGAAGACACAACCCTCTGAACATTTGACCCCATGGGAGCCAGTGCAGAAAGCTCCAGTGATTTGATGGGAAGACACAAGGATCCACAAGAATTCTTGCAGATGAAAACTCAAAACCCCAAAGACAAGCATGTGTAAAATAAAAGATTTTCCATGAAGTGTAGAATCAGTTTTTGCTACCTGTTCCACTTTCTTTCAGAAAAGCCACAGCTTCCAGGTTGAAATCATAGCTGTCACCACGCTTCTGGTGGTAATTCTTAATATTCACCTCAGTGGCAAAGCAGCCATCCTCGTTTGTCTGGGGATGTGAAATTGTATCTGTTAACCAATCATGAACCCACTAATCTCTTCTGCAGTGCAGATCAAACCCAAGGCCCTGAAGTCTAAAAGTATGTGACTAAGACACTTGAGTTAAAGGAGCAACTCTCATACTGGCATGAAATGTACTAACTTTCTGTGAAGCATTCCCTAATAGGAGACGCTGTTTCACATGTGTCTCATCTTTACACATTCACCCATGCGCCAGCAGCAAACATGAATTGACATTTCTCCCTAACAACATGATTTCTTCTGCTAGGTAAGAATTTACCTTTAAGATATGTGCTTAAATATATATATATTAAAAATATATAAACAAATAGAGATACATTTATTCAACCCTAGAGATGAAAAAGTAAAGTCTGTGCTGAACTACAATTGCTTGCTTAGATGCTAGAGGCAATTTCTGTATCTCCAAAACAGCTGTTTCTGGGAAACAATACATAAGTGTTTACATCAGACTAAAAGGCGGTGCTAAAAAGCATCCAGTGGAAGTGAATTAATGTGGACAGTGTTTGTATCTTTTATTGCCATGTTGCAATATCTGTTTTGTAGGCAAATCTGCAATAGCTAACTTGCCTACAGATCCTTCTGCCTTTGAGTGCATCTAAGTGCAGTCAGAGAAATCAGTGACAGGGGCTAAGACTGCTACACTGGGGATTTAAGGACATATCAGTCATTCAACCCCAAGCAAAGAGTATGCTGCTTCAATAACTGATGCCTGTCCCACTTCTTCCTTCAGTATTCTTCCCTCTCTTTGCCCCTGTTCCTGTTTTTTGCAAGAGGAATGGGTGTCCCATGTGCTTACCTCGCCAGTGTAATCCTTACAAATACTGCGCTTGGCTTTGGAAGACTTCCGACTATAGTGGAGATGTTTACGGCACACCACAGCCTTCACACTACCTTGGACTGGTTTCCCATAGGTGTACCTGGCAAATACGACAGAGATGACTTACATACACATAGAGAAACACTGGCTGATGTGTGAATAATATCAGCTTTAGCCTGTGGTTTGCAGCTATGCAATCTAGCAGCCTGCAGTATCTTCACTGTTCATGAGCTCAGCAGAGACCAGGAAGTTAAAATTACTTCATCAGATTGAGACAGAAGGCTGTGGTGGGTCAGTTCTGTCCGAATCAACGCTAGTCCCACCAGGCAGTGCTAGGGGTCATTGTGGTGACCACAAGTTGAGTCATTATTCCTTCCACACTGGCACTAATCAATGCAGCAGAGGTACCGTACTGTAGGGCACATGCCCCACTGAGGGGCTTCACTACCACATTTCCAAACAGAGAAAGAAGTAGGGCAAGAGAATATCGAGAAAGGTGAGAGTCCAGGAGAATTCCTTAGCAAAGGGTACCAGAGTACCAGAATTTGGGGTGAGGGTAGGGTTGGCAGAGACCAGTTTGAGTTCAGTTACAGACAGCAGTGCAGTTTCCAAACCAGTAAGAATGCACCTTCCACCATGATAAGTCAGCTCACATGCCACAGACGTGGAGACGGAAGTTGTCCTCCAAGATAGTGACCACCTGAGGCATCTGGATGGAGACACTGAACTTGGGCAGCACTGTGTGAAAGCAAAAGGAATATAATTCATTGAGAACAGAGAGAGTTCATTTGTTCCAATCCTCCCCAAATGTTTTTTCACAGAAAAGAAATCCCTCCTTTCATTCCCTGACCACCAGCACAGGGCCTTGCAGTAATGCACCAGAGCCCAGCCAGGAGACTGTGGTGGGAATAGACAGCCTTAGTCTCCTCCCCAGGGCACAGTTGTGGGACAGTGCCTCTGTCCAGCCTCAGGACATGGGGGAGGAGAAAGCCAGTGGGCCTGAGTGAAAGTCAGCGATTACGCCTACTGGCAGGCAGCTGGACATCTCAGGTGCTAGCACAACTAGCACAGCTGTTCACAGCTGCATGGCCCGTTCAACTCTGTGTGAGAGAGGGGGGCTGGAGGCAATACACCTTTCTCTGCTGCCTTCAGCTCCCTGAGACTCTTACCATACTCCTCCACCCTGAAGGCATGTGTGCGGTCAGGCATTTTGATGACGTACTCTCCAACTGGTGCTTCTGCAGCCAGAGGGAAGGACAGATCCACAATGCCTCCCACAGGTGTAACGTTCAGCCACTGTGCAATTCGGTTCCCTCTGGGGTCCTGCAGAGGCAGTAGTAGAGAGTAGTTATTTGCCAGTGCAAAAAGAAACTCTTTTGCAGGCTGCCCAAGCTACCACAGCATGGTCTGAGCAATCATCCTTTTGTCCTGAGAGCCCTGGTCTTGACACAGCTACAGGGCTTAGGTAAGTCTGAGCGTGAAGAGGACAGGGCTTTTCTCCCTGTGTCATTGACAAAGCCAATCTAGCATATTATTGCTCTCTGGTGGCACCACCATCTGGTTTATTGCCTGCCTGCCTCACTAAGGGATAGAGATGGTCCCTCATAGAGACCCCTGGGGTGATCTGAGCTGGCATAGCCCCCAGGTCACAGTGGAGAGGGTCAATGCTGACAGCACATGCTGCCTAAGGCATAAGCTACCTGGGAGTGATTATGGGGGAGCCTGATATCTTGAATCCCCAGGAAAGTCTGGGGAAATGAGTCCAGGACTTCATGCAGGGGACCGTGAGGCCCAGAGAGAAAGGAGGATGTAAAGACCTGGGGTGTAAGGGCATTTAGAGGCTTTGTTGACTGTCAGTCATGAACTGACTGACAGTGTTCTCACACTGCTGGTTCTTGGGAGGGCAAGGTGCACAAGTCTGGCTACGGTCACACTGCCCAGCCAGCAAGGATTCAGCGATCAGTTGATGGGTGCTTTATAAACATATGGAATGAGTGGGAAGTGTTGTTTGGAAGAGTGAAACTGGATCAGGGTGTTACGTTTGTATAAACTGGCATAAAGCATTGTATAGGTGTCTCAGAAACTGTATGTTTATCAATCGATTGCTTGGTAGGTATGGCATGCAGTACTGCCACTTACTAGTTGGAACTGTGACCTCTATGTGGGTTATTACAGACTCCGCACCACTTTCAGGCATCTTTCCTCAGCTCAGGTGATTGCAGTCCATATTTTACCTCCAATATTGAATCTAACCTAACAAATTCTGAGAAAAATATCCTGAAAGCTGCTTTAGGAAGTTTCTCTAGCTGTGTAGCCACAACACTAACTGGTCAAATTATTGTTTTCTGCACGTTAAATATAAAAGTCTCTTTAAAGAAAATTCAGGATTTTCAGAAATCTCCATTTCACAGGCTAGAGGGACTAGAAGTCTAGGAAGTTTTTTACTGGCCCTGTATGATCGGTATTATGACATTGCACTGCCAAACTTGTGTGGGTACCAAAGGAAGAAAGGGCAAGAAGTGAAGGACGGTTCCCATTCATTCTGAGGTAACTGGCTTTCTGCATCCATATTTCCCCACCATAATCTCCAAACCTGTGTCTTCCCCAAGATGAGTGGAGGTCACCACTTTCAAGAAAGTAGGTGCTTTACCTTCAGTTCCACCAGGCCGTGCTGTGGGGAGGAAGTGACAGTTACTGGTGGGATGATTGCAGGGACGTTATCATCCACTTCCCTGGAATTTTTTATTCCCCCAACCATCCATGAGTCTTCCCTAAGCATTTCCCAGGGACTGCCCGTGACCCAACACCACAAGCAGCCCAACGCTATTTTTAAGCACCACCAGCAATGCTGAGACTGGCTGTCTGCAGATGGATCACCCAGCTGGGCCAAGCACTGATCCAGACGGCATGGAGGCAGCCCATAGCATTTTCAGCTTTTTAAGGTTTCTTCTCTCTTGACTCACCGTTTCATTGCTGGCAATAAAGGCCTGATCCAAGGTTACGATTCGCAACTTGACTGTAGAGCAAAAGAAAAACAGGACTGGCTGAAATGAAATCAAGTTTGTTAATAATAATAAAAATGGGTGGCTAAGAAAGATGTGCCCACATGCTTCACTGAGAGGGTGAGGGCAGCAGCCAAAGCCATCCGCCCCTGGGCCTACGGTCAAAGCCTTGCTATGAGCTGGCCTCCTGCTAGAAAACAAGTGGTAGGAGAGGCGGTGTGGAGTTTCTGGGAAGGCTGGATGTGCTGGTGAGAAACAGCATTTTTCTGGACATTGGACCTGCAGCGGGGCACTCAGTCTTGCTTGCAGTGAAGGTCATGCTAGCAGAAACGGTGGAGAAGCACAGGGCAAACAGCTGGTGATCTGAGCTGTGCTAGGGCAGTGATGGGGTCTGCGGGACCATGATCCTCATCTGAGGAAGTCTGGGGGAGACGGAGGGATTTAGGGCACTGACCAACTATTATGGCTTTGGCTGGAGCAATCACGAATACAATACAGTGGTATCTGAACCTTTTCTCACACATCAGCTAAAACACATAAGCTGTGCTCACACTGGCATGCTGTCTGAGTACTGCTAGTACTGGAGAAAGCATGTGCCATGCCTACATAGGAGAGAGGTATCCCCAAATCCCTCAAAGCCTAGAAGGGAGATGAAGCCTGTGACCCATCTCCCTTGCAGAGAAGGCCCTGCTCCAAGTACCAGAGGCTACCCCATATTTTGTGGCCTGAGAACTGCTCTTTCTCTCACAAGACATGGCATTCTGTCCATACCGATCTGTCCAGGTTTGTACACTGGCTTGTCTGTCTGGATAAAAGTCTTCTTGTCTGTATGCTTGATTAGGACTTTCTGTTTCTTCTGAAACTCTGAGTTGGGTTCCAGGACCGTGATAACAATAAAAGCCACTTCACTGGGTTTTCCAGCAGGAGGAGGGACCTGCAGATATAGTTGCAACCATCATTCAGGATGGTTCACATTCATGGATCCCAGGCTTCTGGAATAATGATTATGGTACTGTTTTTATATTGCTCCAGTTCTTCTTGCCCTGAAAGACCTCACAGTAGTTTTAAGAATGTTTTCTAGAAGAGTAAAATGTCAGTGGGGCTACACAGCAGGAAGGGCACTGGCAGATCTATACAGGCTGAAGCAGAAGATTCAGTGCCCTAATAAGACGTCCCCATGGGAAGACACAATTCTTTGTCCTTCTCCCCAGCAAGAGCAGAACTCACGCACTATCCACCCTACTCAAAAAAAAATACTGAAAAAACCCTTTTTTTTTTCCTCACCTGGAAGCTTGTGCAATGAAAGAAGGTGAGCTGAGAGATGGACTGAGTGATCAGAGTCTCATTCCCAGCTCTACTTTGCAAGGTTACTGTCACATGGATTGGGACTGCTTGCTTTCTGCTGAGCTGAAGGCACACTGTCTCTGAGAAGGGGTAGTAGAGCTGAGATGGTATCGCCACAGCATAATTTCTATTAAAAAAGAAAGAAAAGGAAAAAAAAAAAAAAAGTCAGGTAAAATGGATTTTCTAAGAGGACAGGTTTTGACTGTAGGATTTCAGTACTTCCTAATAAGACTTCTGGTCTCTTCACTTTCATGTTGTCAGTGGGGCAAGATCACAACGTTCTTCTCATCTATAGCTAGTGCAGCCCTTAACACTGACTCTGCACTACACACTGCATGCACATGTAAAATTATACAGTCACTGCTTCCAAAACTGGAAGTCAAAATAAGGTGAAGAGACCTCCCCATGACACCCAGCATGGGACCAGCAGCAGAGCTTGGCTACATTGCAGGTTTCCTGAGACTTCAGCCTTGAACCACACTACCTGTCACCATCAGTTTGCTTGGTGTCTTTCTGTCCTACCAGCTGCCTCTGGGCTCAGAACAAATGCAATGTCTATGGGACCCAGAGTCCCAGCATCGTGTCCCGGACACAGTCTCATGAGCACCTTCTCTTCAGCTCACAACACTCCTGTCCTCCGTGTTGTCTTATGCCAAATCTCACACTTCTGTGGCTACTCTCATAGCTGCGCCCATGGATAACAGCAAGCAGCTATTCCTATTGTTTCGTTCTTTTTCATCTTACACTGCACTGCAGCAACTAGGACACAGAAAAGCCAACATGCCAGCAGGTCTGAAAACCCTTATCGCTGACTCCTGCTTACTGCTTCTGGGCAGGTTCAGCCAGCAGCATATTTGGCAGCAGCAGAAGAAGGAGGGCAGGGCCTGGAAAGATCAGAACAGCAGGAGGCAGGGACATGACCTGCTGGCAGGTCTTTGCTGGAGCTCAGCACGCTGGCAAGAGGGAGTCAAGGTCCTGCTGGCCAGGAGCCTTGAGTGGTTTCACAAAAGTGCTGCCAAGCTGCCTTGACTAGCTTGTCTGCTGCTAATGTAAGGGGATCTGGTGACAGGTGCTAATGACATTTTCCTGCTTAAGCTGACTCATGGCACCTGCCCCTGCCACAGGGCCAAAGAATGGGTTGAGCACTAAAGACTCACTGCTTGAAGCTCCTGTACCTACCTTCCTCCTAGTGATCCTTTACTCTAGAAATTGCCTTACACCCCTTTGACAATTCATCCTTTACCCTTGCCTTCTGAGCTATAAAAGTACGAGACAGCATTTCTGAGGCTATCATTCAAGAATCCCAAGAGCCAAGCTGCATTACTTTCTCATGAATCTACAAAAATATTGGTATATAGGCCAGACAGCAGGCAGCCTATTGAAGCAAGCAGAATTTCCACAAAGCAAAGCTTTGTTATGAAAATAACAGTGTGAAGCCGGTAGCAGAAAAGCATCATTTGAGCGGGAGTTGTGACAGCCTATGGAACATGTCCTAGAGGAAGGGGCTGTATCCCTGCTGGAAAAGAGTTTTAAACTAGATTTGTGCATGCCACACTACACATGGCAGGAGGAAACCCAGCTACAGCCTAGCGACATACTTCCCACTGTAACAACTACTGTTCGAGCGCAGCCATGTTTCTGCTTGCACTTATGCCATGGCTGCAAAAGCAAAGGCCTTCAAAAAGCAAGAGCATGTTCACAAGCCAGTATATCACAGCAGTACCTGCTGGAACAAGAGCTGCATTCGTGATAAAGTATATGAAGAGAAGTGGCGCTGGGAATTGTCCGTGCCAGTGGTCTGAGAAATGCATGGAGGGAGCAGGCAGCCAGCCAAGCCAGAGCAAACACACCA
The DNA here is from genome assembly GCF_023634085.1 of Falco cherrug. Lineage (NCBI taxonomy): Eukaryota > Metazoa > Chordata > Aves > Falconiformes > Falconidae > Falco > Falco cherrug. The sequence continues at coordinate 8,843,502 of NC_073701.1, forward strand.
CTTCACAAAGACTATCCCTATTAGATACCTTGGGCTCATGTTTGCTGGGTTTGTAAAGGCACCCAGCTTTGTCCGCTGAAGATTTCAGTGGTGACCTCTCACTCTAGGGACAAAAGCACAGCCCAAAAGGGAATTTATTCTGCCGCACAGCAGGAGATGTGAGATGTTGGCAGGTCACAATTAATCACATGCAGAAAGCTCGCAGAGTTGCTCTGCCTGCGTCCTTGCAGAAACACATGGTCTACATCAAAGGCACTAAAGGGAGAGCCAAGTAGTAGGGGTAGCGTGGTCAGGAGGGTGCATGGGAACCAGATGAAACCTTAGGAATATGAGAAATTACACCGTTCTGGAAAAACATTCCTGGTCTTATGACTCCTGTCCTGTTTCTCATACACCGCCACCCCCCAGGATTCCCCACAGACCAGAGCATGTATGTAAAGTAGCTGAGGTTCTTACAGCGTTGCAGGTGTTCCAGCTGTGCTAGGCAGGAGAAGGAAGCTGCCCCACAGGAAAGCGATGTTCCACATAGCTGATTGCAGGCTGAATCCCTCCATGGAGAGCTTAGCTTCTCTTCTGTCCCTGCTTCACCCCTGCTTCTGCTGTCTTCCTTCTTCCCTCTGCCCCTCATCCAGAGCTGAAGGACTATGCAGCTCCTGCCCTGACAGGGTGACCGTTCTCTCTCTTGGCTTCCAAACCAAGAAGGTGGAAATCATGCTGAGCATGGCTAGGGCTGGGATGTGGGCGGGTGGAAGGGGTGGAGACAATGTTTATTGCTTACACACTGAACGTACTTGCTTGGAGGCTTTGTAAGGCTTGTTGATTTGATTTCTCCATGAGGTGTCTTGCTCTGCCTTATGCAGCACAGCTGATGGCAGTAGGAGTGCTCACTTACTGTATTTGGTACAAGGGCCCAATTTTTTAAAGGTGTTTTTATCAGGATTTATTTAGAAACATCCTGGGACAAATTCATTCTTTGCGATGTGAGTGGATTTCACCTCAGGGTTCTTCTGGAGAACTTTTTACATACTATTTACTTACTGAAATGTCACTCCTGCCCTGCAGCCTCTAACCAGACTAGCCCAGAGCTTCACACACAGCTGTTTTACCCCATTTAACTTCAGGGGCAGCCAAACTGATGACCATTCAGACATGCAGAGCCACGGGGAGTGTTTCTGCAATCAGACAGAACTCAGATTGTTTTTTGTCCCGCTAGTTTAAACTTGAACTCAAACCCCTTTTGATTTCAGAGAATCAAATCTGCTCCCAGATCAGTGACATACAGTGCTTTAAACTTGCAGATTATCTGCAATATCAGCGCCAGGTTGAAGGCTAGTGTGTTCCTCTTACATCAGACTGTGCACTAAGAGAGTGGATGCTAAGCACACATGCAGGGACTGTGCCAAAGTAAATCCAGGGGATTGCTTCAGCTGGGAGCAAAGAGTGGGTGGATGGCAAATTCATTCTATATTATGTACCTTTGGTTATGCTCTGCAAAAACACAGCTGGGGCCAGGGCAGGGTGAGGACATCCACCTTCAAAAGAGGCCATAACTACAGGGCAGATAAGCCCAAGCCCTGTTCACTTCACTGCTGCCACCCTGGAAAAGGAAGGAAAAGGTTTCAGGGCCTGAGGAGAGTCTGGAGGACATGGGTGATGGCGTCAGTGTAGACCTACCTTATGGCTGGAGAAAGCTGGCAGAAGACCAAACACCTGGCTTGGGGTGGGTGTGCAAAGTAGAGATTTGCTAAAATATGTGTTGCTTTATTTGTAAAGGCCTTACAGTGGAACTACCAGGGGAGCTGGCAGTAGGTGGCAGGAGCAGCTCTGGAGAAGGTTCTATATCCAGGAGGACCAGACATAGCTGGATGGTTGGGTGGACAAAGGTAGTGATACTGGGAATGGAGGTAAATTGAGAGGTTTTTACTCCAAGCTCTGATTAAATACTGGATGAGGGGAAGATCACTAATGATGCTAATTAATCACTAATGTCTCCTAACAAGTGACAGGACAAGAGGAAAGAGCCTCAAGCTGGGCCAGGGGAGGTTTAGACTGGATATTAGGAAAGATGTCTTCACTGAAAGGGTGGTCAAGTGCTGGAACAGGCTGCCCAGGGAGGTGGTGGAATCGCCATCCCTGGAGGTACAAAAAAAAGCATAGATGCGGTGCTTGGTGACATGGTTTAGTGGTGGACTTGACACTCCCAAGTTAACAGTTGGACTTTATGATCTCAAAGGTCTTTTCCAACCTAAATGATTCTTTGATTCTATGCACAGAGAGAGTACTGAAGTTGCTTTTACAAGCTGAGGACAGTAGCTGGTGTGCAGCTTTGGCTGTCATTGGATGCTACAGTCAGGACCCAAACCAGCCACAGCTGAGATGAGTTTTTCTCTCAAGTCCCCTTTAGCCTCAGTTAGAGGTCACCCACACCATGTCTCCACCCCACAGTGCTCTGGCACCCCATGGCTTGGAATACCATCTCAATGTAGATGTGGGTGGACAACTGTGCTGTGTGGCCTTTACTCTGCTGTTGGTGGAAGCAAGTAAATATTAGCTGATGTCATTAGCCTGGAAGAGATATTACCTCCATGTATTGACTCCCCCCTGCTTTGGACTTAGGAGCATCTGACGAGGGTATTTAGGATTGCTCCAGCCCATCGTTACAGGCAATTCTGTACTCCTGTGTGGATCTTGTGAGCTGCCTGTCCCAGCCCAAGCAATGGGAGCACCAGTGCTCCTCTTAGCCCTGACCCTATTCCCAGTTGCAGCTGCAGCAAGCCTGGAACCGTGAGCTTATCTCCTTTTGCTTTTGGGGGGCTTGATGGAAAGGACTGTCGTTGAAGGCTGGTGCTGGTGCTGCACTGTTTAGCATCACAGAGCTGAACAGTGGGGGGGCCTTGTTCTTAAGGAGGCTGAGCAGAAGCAGCTCCTGCTGAGTCCTGTTGTAGCACTGGGTGTCCAGCACCACTGCAGGTGAAGACCCTGGTATCTCCTTGTCCAGGCACTGCACTGCATGCACCACAAAGCTGCAGAAGCCACAGGATTTGCCTCTGTTCATCCTGTGCTGATGGGTGTGAAATCTGGTGGGAGGACTGAAGCCTTACGCTTCAGCCACTGAGTCTTTTGCTTCATTCCTTACACAGCCTTGCTCTGTGTACTTGCAGTTGGAGTATTGCACAATGGGCACTTGTGTCCTGGCTGGTGGCGAGGTGGTGACAGGTATCAGGAGCTCTCTAGTTCCACACTGGGCATGTTGCTGCGTTTTGGTATGGAAAGGGAGCTGCACTATAGCTCCTCCACTGCAGACACTTCTGACCCTTGGTCTGCCTCTTCATGAAAGCAGCAGAGATGGATTCTGGCTTGCCCACCTCAGCCTCTGAATTGTTTTCAAACACCTGCTCTCTTCTAGTCACTATATTGTGGTGTTCCCTGCTGTCATTCCCCATTCCCAAAAGGAGACGCTCTGCATTCACCTCAGCTCCCTAACTGAGGATGTCCACCTGGCTGTCACCTTGCAGATGACAACTCAGAATCACACACTGGTGGAACACGATGTGGAGAGGCCAGGCACTTTTCAGTGCATCACCTTCCAGGTGAGTGTAGCTGTGGCTGCTGATTTGACAGCAGATACTTTCACCTTCACTTCAGACAGGAGTCCGGTACTTTTCTGGGTGCAGTGTCCTTTGCCTTGCTGTGGGTTGCAAAAAAACAGTGCCAGGCAAAAACCAGCGGTGTCCTGGAGCCTAGCAAAGTGGGGAATCTTTCCTGTGTGGATAAAACCCTGTTCTTTTGATCCATAACAGCTCATTTCATCCTACTTGAGGCCTGTTAGGAAACATTGACTTTCAGTTTAATCAGTGTTTAGTCCCTAAAAATGCTTGTATATGAGAGTGCAAGTCAATGCCTTGGGAATATATTCTTTTCATCCTCGTTTCCTCAGAAGGCTTTCCCTCTGCTCCAAGAGGACTATGCTGTTCTAAAGCTGCATCTATATAGCAAAGTGTAGCTGCAGCCTGCATACTTTGATTGCATTGAGCTTGCTTTAATTTAGCTGTGTCGGATGGTGATGGCACTGGACCCACAATGAATTGAATTTCACCTAGGCAGTCTGGACACTTCTTGGGCGGCTTGAATTCCTGTCACTGCAACTTTGCTGCTCTAGTTAGCTTAATTAGACACACTGAGGCTGGGGCATGACTACAGGACCTTCAGTTACATTTCTGGAGACCCATGGAGATGTGTCTGGTGCTGAGGGTATACAAACTGCCTCTGTCTTCCTCAGCACCATACAAAGTCACTGTGCCTAGGCCCTGGTTGTCATTGTCCTGCAGATTCAGCACAACACAAGTCACTTCTGGTTCCTGCATCAAAAAGACAGTTATTAACTGTTTGGTGCCGGCCCTCAGGAGAGAACAAGTCCTGGCTTTGGAAAGCCAGGGAAATCTGCTGTTGGCAAAAAGAGCCTTTCCGCTGGTGATCTTGGTCCTTCTGATACTGAGATGTCCTGGGTTTGCCTGGTAACTCATCTCCCATTACAGTCTTGGTCAGCTCCAGATCTCACTTCCCTATTTTTTTTCTTGGTTTCCTAAAAATCTCACATTTATGTGAAGTGGGAGAATGACGTGTCGGTTGGTTCGCTCTTAGGTTCATGTACAAAAGTCAGGCAGTGGCTACTTTTCCCTATAATGACAAGCTGGTTAGAGACAGTCATATGGTGGAATTTGGACTCTGAAGTTCAGGGATTTTTTTAACAGTGAGGTGATGTCTTGTATCTGGGTTAAGATGTAAAGTCTCTGATGAATTTGTTTTCCATTTTCTTTTATCAATCAACATAGGTGCCAGAGTTCATTCCCAGGGAAAGAGATGATTCTACATCACACGTAAGACACCTCTCTTGGCTGCCTATCCTCTTACAAACTAGAGGGATTCAGCCTTTCTTGTGTCTGAGCCATGTTAATGTTGGAGATGCAGGATGGGAAAGATAGTGAAGGGGAGAAAAATGTGGAAAGTGGCAAACATGACAAGAAGAGAGGCAAAGAAAAGAGAAGGAGGAAACTGGGGAGCACAAAGAAGACTATAACTAGGGAGACAGCTAAGTCAAAGGAGGGGAAGGGAGAAGTGGAAAGTCAGAGGTTTTGGTAGGAGATGCCTCTGTTTCTCCTTTGAGCTACCTGTAGTTTCAGACAGGTTTTTGTTTGTTTTGGTTTTTTTTAACCTGACAGCCAGAGGAGGTGGTTTTTTTGCATGTCCTGATCCACAGTGGGGACAATGTGCTCTTTGAGGGTCGCAAGAAGGTTCTGGTCATGCCCCAGAAGAATGTAATTCTGGTACAGACAAGGGCTTATACAAACCTGGAGAAACAGGTAAGGCAAGAAGGTGGCATAAAGGAATGGGGAGGGAAGGGTCAAGGTAGGAGCCACATCTGGGGGGAAGATTTCACCAAGTGCAAAAAGTTAAGCTTGTTGGAGATGGAAGAAAGCAGATCTGTTATGAGATGTTTCCAGGAACATCTGTGTTTAGATGTCTGTCATCCAGGAACAGTGTGAGTCAAGATGTGACATCTCTGAGTTGTGCTGCACCAAATGTCCAGCCTGCTGCTCCTGGGTCTTGTTTTGGTTAAGTATCTCTAGTGAGACCTAAAAGGAAAGCCAAGACTCTCCGGGACATGGGACAATCTCTTTTTGTTTTTCGGAGACTGTTGTTAATATTTGAGTAAAGCCTGGAGCGACATTCCAAGCTGTAGAAATACAGAGGTACTCCACAGTCTTCACAACATGAACAAACTGCAGACAGACCAACCCCACTGTTTAGCAGATCATTGTAATCTTCCCAGGTAGAGGCAGCAAGTTTCTAAAGCCCACAGCTGCATATAAACCTCCCAGACAAAATCCTCTGGGGTGGGAGATATTGGGGAGGGCTGTTTGGGGAGAGACCTGAATACCTTTGAGGTAAACAAAGAGACATGAATATTGGAGCACAGAAAAGGAGAAGCAGATTTGTGCAAGGACATGTTGTAGGCAGACCGCTTTACTATCCTTTTCTTTGTATCTCCAGTGAAATTTCGAATTGTGAACCTCAATGAGGACCTTAAGGTCATGGAAAATGAGGTGAGTATCACCCTGGGCATTCCTGGAAGTAGGAGCCTCAGCATGAGATACACTGAAGCTCATGAAAGAGCCTCATCTCCCTTCATGCCTGTTAAACCATAAGAACAAATGATCTTTGAGAGGAAAACCCACTCATCCACTGATTGCAGTGTAAGCTAGTACAGAAGGAGGAGGAGACCTAACATGCGGTCTGGGTGGGGCAGAAATTTTTGGTCAGGGGCTCACATCAGGCAGCATTATTAATACTGGTTCACATGAATGCTGTTTTGCTCTGTACAAAACTGAGCTTTTTTTTCCTCTTGTTTTTACAGTATTCCCAGATATGGCTGCAGGTAAGTGACAAAGAACTGACCAAAGGGAGATGTCTGTCTCCTACTGTGCCTTTTCATTCCTGGACAGAGTTGTGCCACAGATGTAACCTCATAAGCTTCTGGTTCTGGCTCAGGTTCAGCTGAAGTCTTTTCTACCTGGTCAGCCTGGGTTTTTCATTCAAACCAGCACCTCTGTGATGCACATAGCTGAGACAGAGGCAGGACAGTAATGAAGCTTTGCCCAACACCTTGTCTGCACAGAGCACAAGGCTAAGTGCTCAGCAGATGCGGCACAGCTGCATCTCCTTCCCATGATGTTACCACTTCCCAGTAGCTTTACTGTTCTTGGCAACCTTTGCAATTCCAAAGTTCAGTAAAACAATACTGGAGGGAGGAGAAGGAATATGTGCTGGTGATCTGGCATCCTCTCTACTACTACTCATCCTCGTAGTGCCTTCTTGTGCCTGAGTATGTCTGGACCTGCCAGGTACCCATGTTCCCACTGTGACTTGGTGGCTCTGCATGTCCTTCCTCAAATAGGATCCTGAATATAACGGTATTGCTAAGTGGCTGAATGTAAAGCCAAGACATGGCATTGTGGATCTGTCCTTCCCCCTGGCCTCTGAAGCACCCCTTGGGGAGTACGCCATCTCAGTGCAACCATACATGGCTCAGAAAACCTTCAGCGTTGAAGAATACGGTGAGACTTGGACAACAGAGGTGGGAGAAAATCAGTGTGGGTAGCTGGAGAAGAGAGCAGGGCAATGGAGCCGCGTTCATCAGACTTTTTGCCCTGGGACAACAGCAGTCTGGGGACAGGGATTGGTGGGTCTTTGTGCACATCTCATGCTGGGCTGGAGGTTCTGCAGCTGCACAGGGTACAAAGGAGAGGCTGCGGTCTGACAACTCATTCTAGTTGTGACTGGGACCTGTGACAAGCACTTTCTGCTGTGCATTGCCGCCCTCTTCTAAGCTAGGTTTACTATTCGCTCCAGTCTGCCGCTGTAGGAGGAAGCAGCATCACGTCTTAGTCCCATTCAGTTGCGGTGACGTGGGTAAGGACAAAACCCTGTGTCACTTAAAATGTTTATGCTTGACTGAGCTGAAGTAGAGAACAGTCCTACGTGCAATTGTAGCAGCAAATAGAGGGAGGTGTGGCTGAAGGGAGTAATCCCCATTGCAGCATGGTGATGAATAACTGGGGTCGTTACTGTCTTTACCCCCATCTGGACTCCATACTCAGTGTTTTTTCCCTCCATCCTTATCTTTCTCTCTTCTACGCAGTGTTGAAAAAATTTGAAATAAAGATTGAGCACCCTCCATTTATTGCTACAGCAGATAAGGAGTTTCAGCTGAAGGTCTGTGGCAAGTGAGTATATTATACTGTTGTGATCTTTGGCCTTCAACTCCACAATCACCTTCAGATGGTCCACAGCTGAGAAGCGACCTTCCAGTATGATGTTCGTGCACTGCCCTGTGGCTGGGGGAGACAGATCACTCTCTGGAATGGGCTTCTTCTCGCACTTGGTCATTTATTGTGAGGCTGAAGGATGCTTAGGATGCTGGGTGTAGTGGGCGGAGAGAGATGCAAACTGAGCTTAAGAGACAAGCTGGAGTTCCTGAGCAAACAAGGTACAAAGCTCTTGCAGGCTCCACTTCCCTGCAGTGAGGGTGGGGGTGGCCTGGATCTGTATCTCTGTTGAAGTGGCCAGTCTTCAGGTGAATGTTTCTCCCCTTTTGACACAGGTATACCTATGGGAAGCCCATTCAAGGGAAAACAAGTATTACTTTTATCGCATTATCCCAGATCTTGGAAGGCAATTTAACAAATTATATGGAGATAAGGAAACAAAACAACTGGGTAGGTGAACAAATAGAAGAGTAGAAAGTATAGCCTGCTGAAAATGCATGTCTGTCCCCTTAACCTGCCTTGATGCACCTCTGATGTACACTCACCTGTTTAGTCTGCTGTCTTCCCACTTGCTAGACCTCATCAGACTATTGATTCCTCTTCCTGTGACTCTATTGCTTGAATTACTGCTCTAGCTGCCCATATCTGACTCAAGGTTTCAGGAGAAGGTGTAAGCTCGGTGTAAGTAATTTAATTACAGATCCTTTCCCAAGGATCTGTATCCTATTGTATCAGATCACTGGTCTAGTCAGTCCTGTGACAACTCCCACCAATAAACAGGCTATCAGAGTATCAAATTGTCTGTGGCTTAATGCCCTGTTTCTTGCTGTATCCATGCAGTTAACGGATCGCCTTAAGCTTGCTAGTGTCCTGTCTGAGATCATGTCCAATGCTGGTTACACTTTCTGCACATTTGCATTCATTATACATTTGTGGTTAAGTTCCACACTTGTTTTTTTCCATGGCTTTCAGAGGCAGCTCTTTCAGCCTGAAAGTCACAAGAAAATATTCCTAAATGTCAGACCAGTCAGCAACAAGCCAGAATATAAAAATCCAGCTGGATCTCTCCATCTTTTAAAACACACCCAGTAGCAAAGTGTCTCCAGCTGGAATGCTGCACTGTCTTAGCAGTGCAAAACACCAGCTGAACGCCAGCTCCCTCTCACATGGCATGTAAGAGACCCTGCAAGGTTCTGTGGAGAACTTAACAGGCACAACTAGAAACACTTGGTCCACCTCCCCTCTCTGGCAGGCTGGCTGTACCCTGTCTCTGCCTTAATGCTCGGGAAAGCTCTTGCAGTCTGTAACTGGCTGGATGCCCTTGTTTAACACGGCCTCATCACAGAGATGGCCATGACTGAGAAGCCACACTGGCAGGCTTTATTCGTCAGGACCATATAGTCTCAGGGAGGAGGTTACCTGGGGCTTAATCCAGTCTCCTGGGTTTGTCTGTGACATAATTAACCCTTATGTGATTTACCTGAAACACTTTTTTTTTTCTGCCACTTTTTCAGAGACAGTTTAATCCAAGCATGTTGATTTTCTTCTCTGGCTAAGGAATCTATGATGGGTTTCTGCAGTTACAGCTTTTTGAGATTCCATCTGTTCCACAGATATTTGGAAATACTTCTTTAGGATTGCCCAGCATCTATGGAACAGTTTATCTTTCTCTCTGTTCACATCTCTCTCTCTGCAGACAAACATGGATGGCTGCACTACTTTTACCATAAAGACAGAGACTCTGGAATTAAGTGAGACTGACAGCTACATAATTGCGATAGGAGAAGTAGTGGAAGATGGAACAGGTACTGCAAAACATGTGAAGTGTTCTCCTCCCTGGAGGCAACTTCTTTGGCCTTTCTGTGGCAGTCAAATTCCTTGTGAAAAAGTACCTTGAGGGTTCCCAAGTCTTCTGCCACAATGGCAGTGTCTATTCTAGTACCTCTTCCATCTATTATTACCAAATTTTCTTAATCCTCTCCACCCCTCATCTCCACTAGCACACATATAACTTTTTCGTGATTGCCTGGACACCAAGTTGTTTCTCAGCCAGTTGCAAAGCCCTGGCTAGCCATGGAAAAGTCTGCAACAAGCCCTTGCAGTCCTTGCTAATTGTAGTACACCATCCTGACAGGTAGTCCCTACCCGCAGTCTCCTGCCTTCTCTTTTCCTAAGCCTGAGGCAGGGCTGCTTATGCACATTCCAGCTGTGAGGAATGATATTCTGCTTCCTTTTAGTCTGACACAATATTGGCTATAAGGAGGTAGGTTTCAGTATCAGTGTTAATACGCACCTAGCTCTAGCAAATAGAGGTGTCTGTTGTTTGAACTGTCTGGATGGCGTCTTTCAGGCCACTTTTAGACACCTACAGTGTAGCTGTCTATAACTATACAGTCATCTAATTTCTCTGTCTCTTCAGTGGAGAGAAATGTTTACTTATAAGGTATGATGCATCATGTCATGAAGCAGAGGGCCTAGAAAGGTTGAGGGAGTCATATCCTGTTGCAGCACAAACAAACTATCCGGCTGCAACAAGGCTTTACCGTTGGTCAGATTCTACTGTCTGTGCTGTATCTCCTTCCTCCAGAGGTCAAACCACACTGCTCCTCCTCCATCTGACCCACAGCTGTACATTATCAAAGTTAATTAACACAGCTTCATTCCTCTACAGTTCCCCCTTTTTTTTTCTTAATATTTCATACCTTGTGTTTTTAACAATCATCACAACCTTTTTACAAATAAATTTTTCATACTGTCCTCTAATTCCTCTACAATATCCTAAAAAAAAAAAAAAAAATTTGTCCCCTAAATCTAGAGGTTGTAGGTATTGTAGGTAGTGTTGAAGCATCTTCTTGTCTTCTGTTTCCCTAAGAGCACTGCTAGGGTTTAACGGATTTCTCATCTCTCCACCCAGGAGCAAAGGTTATGGATACAGCTGAAATTCTTACTGTGACGAGAATTAAGTCTATAAAGTTTATCAACCTCCATGCATTCTACAAATGTGGACTGCCATACACAGGGAAGGTAACACCCATGGATCCCTTCTCTGCTGAGAATACATCATAGATAGAATCTTCTGTAGGCAGAAAGCAGCAGTCCTGAGGGAAGTAGGTGCCGCTCTGCTGTTACCCAGCAGCTATGGGTGAAGCCTCCTGTAGAAGCAATTTCTTCTCCCCACCCTAACCTAGTGTATTCCTGGACAGGAATTCTGGCCAGCTGCAGTCTCTGGAGACTTCCCCAGGAGTAGCTGCTGAATATAGTCTGTGCAATAAAAGGCATATGGGATGGGGGTGGTGTCATCAGGGAAATAACATTCCCTTTGGACAAATGCACATGGTAGCTTGGCAGAAATCACTAAAGCCTTGTGTATCAGTTCACTGGCAGTCACTCCTGTCTCAAGTCCCCCGAGCGATGCTAGGACAGCTGTCCCACTGGGGCTAGAAACACTCAAATTTCTGGAGATTAGGCTGTTTCTGATCGTCAAGGATCCTGCAGCATTGTCCAAGAAAAAGCTCAGAATCCGAGGAAAGCGCCTTTTTCTTCCAATATAGGTGTCTTATTTGGCTGCGCTACCACGTATTTCTAGTCCTAAACAGATGCACATTGTTGGTTTTGTGCATTTATCACACTTCTATTTGGATCCTTCCAATGTGTCTGAAAGCTAGAAGGGCTGAGGAAGCCCAGTGATAGAAACACCAAGCACTGGCAGTGCCTTGGAGTGTGGCACAACAGGGTATTAACTTCCTCGCCTTCTCTGCAGTTGTTCTGCCACAGTGGCAAGTCTCCCCTCAGAAATGAAACAGTCTACCTAGTAGTTGACATCAATGATGAGGAGACACGCCTGTCATTAATCACAGATGAGAATGGAGAAGCTCACTTCTCACTGGATACCACCAGCTGGAACAACACGCTGGTTTCTCTGAAGGTGAGCATCAGCCACAGAAAAAGGAGGATAAAGTGAAGGTAGACTGAGGAAAGAAAAAAAAAGTGGAACAAATGTGAGGTTTCGGAGTTCAGTCCTCTGGCTCCTGATCTCACTTGGTTATATCTGTACAAGCATCTTTAATTACTCTCCAGTGCCATCTCCTCAGGGAAGTTGGAGTCTGTGCTGCAACAGTTCAGCCAAAAGGTCACCAAGGGTGGTCTGCTGTCCTGAGCTAGAGCATGATCCTAATCTTTTGTATCCCCCCTCACCTTCTTTGACTCCACTAAAAACATCTGTTAATCTGAATACCTCCTCGTAGGAAGTCCCCCCTTTCTCCACTCTGGGATATGTTAGAGGTGGCTCAACAGAACTGGCAGTTGACACCTGTCTCTGTTTAACTCCACTTCTAGCGGCTACCCTTGCCCTGCAGCAGCACATAGCTTGTCCAGGCTCAGCCTGGCAGATAGCTGGTCTTGACCTCCCTTTCAATACCACACTTGAAGCACTTGGCGGCTTCTCACAATTTCTGTTCCTACACTTGGAGCTCGTTGTTACCAGCCTGGCAGTACACCCACCTGCCCACTACCTACATTCCTGCAGCTGATGTGGGATCCATGCCCAAGCAGTGCGATCTCCTATTGCCATCCATTTCTCAGAGAACGGAACTACTGTTCCAGATGCTTTTCCCCAAGACCCCAGTCTGTTTAGGGTGATGTTCCCTAATTTTGGTTGGGCAGGACTTGGTACGTAAGATCCCTTGCATTACCTGATGTTTTCCAACTCACGTTTTTGTGCTCTGAAGGCTACCTACAACCTTGGAAATGACAATGAGCAAGATTCTTCTGAAAGTCATGCAGGAGTTGAGGATAGCTTCCACTGGCTGAAACCTTTCTACTCTGAGAGCAACAGTTTCCTTGAGATCAAAGCCAGGGATGATGTGATGCCCTGTGATCAAGAGCAGGAAGTGCAAGTGGATTATATCCTTGACTGGAATAAAGTCAGCTCTGAAGCAGGCCACATTGATTTCTATTACTTGGTGAGCACAGAAGACAGCTGAATCTCAGGGCAAGATTATGCTTACTGGCATTTTACCCTTTTCACACAGCACATGTATACTCATGGGAGAAGGTAAGCTACTCCAAGGCCAGTCAGTCAGTTTGTGAGTTCTGTTCTGCCCAAACCTCCTCCTGTTCTCCAGTTCCTGGACCTGCTTCTAGCCCCCAGCTGCTTTGTTTTGCTTTGCTTTGTCAGGGGTGCCTTGACCTAAGCTCACGTGATAGATACCTGCCATTCACCCTACATTTTTCTGTGCTCACATGGGTGGCAGTGCAGGGCTAGCCTGGTTTCTGCCCAGCAGGTATGTCCTAGATTTCCACCTGGGGCAATCTGTCTGTGAACTAAGAGGCAATCTCTGGGGCAGCTGACCTCCTCTGGCCTGTATATTTAAGGAAAATGCTTGAAATTGCACAAGCCCTCAGTGTGCTCCAGAGGTATATAATCATGTTTTGATGAAGTCCACTTTCAAGCGAGGCCGAAGCAAGAGTGTGACTACAGCCTAGCTGAGAGGTTACGAGTGTCTTGGTTACTCAGCTGGGCTCATTCATACGATCAAACAGTACCCTACCCTAGTAATGTGAACATCAGAGATCAACGGGGCTTAAGAGCAGCTGTTCTTAGCTTCAGATGTACCTCCAGCTTTGCAAGCGGTCATTCTCATTGCCTAACCAACACCTCTTGGTTAGGTGGTTCGACTTGAAAGTCCACTTCCACCTATACTATCACCATCTCTGCTACAGAGCTCTTGGGTCATGTTCTGCCAGAGAAGCTTCTGTGACAACAACTGTCCGACGTCCTTCTTGCTTCTCTTGTTCTTCTTGCACTCTCCTCATACTGTCAGAATTCAGGCCCTTGACTGGCTCTTCTCTTTGCTCTTCAGGTGATATCAAAAGGCAAGATCCTTTCCAGTGGAGAGAAGCGTGTGCCAATTATCCAGCATGAGAGTGAGTAGAAATGCGTGAAGTGTCTCATAACACACCCCAGAAAACTGTGACCACTCTCCAGTGTCAATCTCTGCAGGTTTTATTGTTATCCACAGGCGGGAGCTATTGAACTGAGTTCTTAGTGGTGGTCCACCTCATCAGACCAACACTATCTCCTCTCATATCAGTTCAGTGCCCTTCTAGGTGATTGTCCTTCTCTTGCCTTGTCTAATTGGTCTATTATCCAACCTTATGACTTTGCTGCTAGCTTGTACCTTTGGAGAAGATATAGAATTTGTGTAGCTTGCCTGTTTATCTAAACCTGGGTTTATTGGTAATCTGTGATGGTGACTGTGTAAGATGTTCTTATTTGCAGGTAGAAGTTATTAAATTCCCTCTTTTGATTCTTACTGTGTGTCCTACCCCATTGAGCTGATTTAATGGAATATTTTCCCTCTCTCCTTTGCTGCTATCTCGTGCAGATCTGCAGGGCTCCTTCTCATTGACTCTGACTATTGGCAATGACTTCCTGCCTGACATCAAGCTTCTAGTGTATGCAGTCTTCTTGGATGGGGAGGTGGTGGCTGATGTGGAAGAATTTCAAGTGGAAGAGTGCTTTAGACACCAGGTGAGTAGAAACACAAGAAGTGTGACAGCATCATTGATGTGCTCTGGCCTGCTGTGGTTCCTGGTCCTGTTTTATCCTCAGCCAAGTGGTGTAAGCTGGATACACATCCAAACCAGATGCCCAGTATTTTTGGCTGGGAAACATTAATAACCTTCCTCCCTGACTTCCTAGTCCCACCCTCCCCAGCACTGGCAAGCCTTTCCCAAGGAGTAAACCAGACCCCCCCCGAACTGCGTTTTCTCCCCCCGTTCCCTGTGACTGACTCGGGAACACACTGTCCCTGATGTTCTCCCTAACAAGAAGAGAAGCCTACCTGCTTAGCTCCCTAAGTGGATGTGTAGTGGTAGGGGAATTCTGGCTGGGCTGTACACACTGCAGCCCATGTAACCTGCCCAAGGGATTTCTAGAAGGGTCTGCTGGCACCTCAGCCCCTTTCCCTACTTTATTATCTGTCTTTTCCTCTGCTGCCTAGACACCTAAGAGTCACAGGGTCCCACTCTCTACCACTAAGCCCCTGACCCTGTCTGCTTTTGCAGGTAGCGCTGGACTTCTCACACAAGGAGGAAGTCCCGGGATCAAAAGTCAGTCTGAACCTCAAGGCTGCTCCAGGGTCCTTGTGCTCTGTCCAAGCTGTTGACAAGAGTGTCCTCCTGAAGAAAAATGACACCCTGACAGCAAAAACAGTGAGTGCAGCCTGCCGTGACCACCCCCGTAGTGTCTGCCTGCTTTCTGTCTCCATGCGCTGGTAGGAGGAAGCCCATAGTCCGTACCAGGAACATGGCTGCAGTGTTCGGTGGCTGCCCTGGCGTTCCCCCTCCTCAGCCTCTTCTGAGCA
This sequence comes from Falco cherrug, assembly GCF_023634085.1. NCBI lineage: Eukaryota > Metazoa > Chordata > Aves > Falconiformes > Falconidae > Falco > Falco cherrug. The sequence goes on from NC_073701.1 coordinate 8,858,695, forward strand.
GTTATGTGGTGGTCATGTTCCTCGTGCATCAGCTCTGCACTGTGGGTCTCTGCCTGGAGAGTGGTGGATGCTGCATGGTGCTTCAGGGATAGGCAGGGAGAACAGCTTCAAAGAGATGCTGGTGCTTTCCACTTGCAGGGAAAGTGCTTAGCAGCTTTCCTCACATCCACCTGTCTCTCCGCATTTCCATCTTCCACCAGGCAGTGAGGCTAAACCTTTGCAATGGAAGTTTTCCCCACTAGGGTCCTCCTACTCCTCTGCCCCAAACATTGCTGATTTATAACCATATGACAGATCAGGCTGAGCACCCGAGCAGTTCTTCAGAAGTCGATAGGGTCCAGCACACGGTGCAGACAGTGGCCGGTAAAAAGTGGTCAGGATTTTGTTGGCATCCAGGTGCATTCTGAGAATCTAGAAGAGTTGAAGGAACTTACCCTAAAGCAGCTGGGTATTTCAGGGGAATGAATTTAAGACTTAGAACAAAAATACTGCAAGAATTGAAAATCCTAACAGAATTCGACAATGTATACCAGAGATAATACACATGTATATCCTCATGCAAAGTTGTAAGTGAAGTTATAGCAGGCCAGACTGTTTGTTACAAAGAAGCCTCACCAAATCAGGGGGAATTCCTGCACCAGTAGGTAGGGACCCACAGTGTGATTTGGTGTTCCGTTTTACAGGAATCCTGTTCTAGCACAGAGCACTTGCATCATCTACTAACAGATACATAAAGTGGTCATCATTAAATGTGTGAGTCAGATGTGCCAATGCGTTGCTCAGACTGAATCATGCATTTTTATCCTAATCTTGCATCCTAGAGTTAAAAGGCTTGAACTGTCACAAGTGAACGTCTTGCAGACTAAAAGCTACTCGCCTGCATTCACTCCTTGGGATTCACGTTCTTTAGTATAAACTGGGCAGCGCCAACTTCCTTGACTGCAAAGCTTTACAAAGAATTATAGAGGGCTACAGCCTAAATATTTGACCCATACACATGCTGGTTGGCCAGTTCCTTATGAAGACCTCTCTTCTTCCATTGCAGCTGTATAAGGAGCTCTTTGATGACAGCTTTACAGTTGGAGGACGAGGGTTCCCTTATCACTTGGAAGACTTTGAGGCATACCCTTGTCTGCCCCAGCAGCCCAGTCTCCACAAAAAGACTCGGATGGGAGCACCATGGTATCAAAGTGACGCTGACGTCTTTAATCTGTTTAAGGTGAGTGTCTACACTTCCACTAAACTTTTCCTGAGCCAGCAGTTTCCAGAATGCCCGCAAGAGTTTAGTCTTAGCAAACTTCAGCTGCCCCAATGTTCATTGCTAGAAGTCCTATGTACCTTGCTCTTCAGTGTAGTCACACTCATTTGGGGACTATGGGGAAAGATTAAACTTATAAGCAAGCATAGTGCAAACCACCTGATCAGAAAAAGACAGTGTGAAAATGAACAAACCTAGTTTAGGCTACCATATCTACCAAGGGGGAGCGGCAAGGATATCCCAGCAAGACCCCAAGCAGCTCTCCATATTTTGACCGATTGTTGCTTGGCTATTATTGTATTTGTAAAGTTGTTTACTCTGTGTTTCATTGAGTCTCTTCTTACTTCTTCTCAAAGAATTTTTAGTAAAAGGAAGTCCTTCACAATTTGGTTTCATAGCTAACTGTCAAGACAAATGACAAAATAAGCTAATCTGCTAACAAGCCCAATAGCCAGAAAAAGATTAATAACACATCTGCTAACTGGAACCCAAGAAGTGCTGCTTCTGACAGAATGTTTAAATAAATACATGCAGGTAAAAGGACCTCAAAATAGCAGAAGAAAGTAACAACACACTGAAAGCAACCCAAAATGGATTGTGAGTTGCACGGGCTTCTCAGGCTGACAGAACTCTACCGTACAAATACAGACCCTGCTTCCCCCCAAAGGCACAGTACTGGGCTGTCTTCTAGATGCTTACTCCTAGATTACATTGGATGCTAGTTAAAGGAGATCCCACTATACCTTGATTAATAGTGATCTTGTAACGGATGACTGTCCTGTAACATATGACTAAATCCATGGGCATGTACAGCCTCCTCAGAAAGGGTGACGGCCTATGATCTCCATGAAGGCTTTTGGCTCTTTGAGAAAGTAGAAGACTTCTCAGTGACTTGCAGACCACTAAACCAAAGCAAGGATTGCTCACAGGATTGCATGCGTTTTTTTGGTGTGATGATGTCTTCCTCTCAGTCCATGCACATGAGGGTGCATTCAGTCCAATGTTTCTGCCTTGTGAAGCACAGCCCTTGAGAGTTTGAGTCTTGTTCAGACAAAAACAGAATCCATACTAAGTTGTGACCAAGTTCCCCATCAGTTTTCTAAGCCAAGACTGGTACTAACTTGTGTAAGTGCAGTTGATTGTGAACAGCCAGTCAGATCTTTCCATTCAAAATCATGCAGACCTAAAGTTTAGAACTTTTTCTCTTAAGTTTTTTCATGGAATATATGGCATTTGACTCTGGGTCATTGTTAGGGTCGGGCACATGAAGGACAGATCTAGTTGAAATTTACTTCTATGAGAAGCAATAATTGGCCTCAGCGTTCCTCAGAAGCTGGTTTCCAGTCTTTGTGCACTGCCCAGAGTCTGAGCCTGTAAGTTTATGCATATGTGTGCAAACAAGCAGCATCTTAAAGTGATCCAGCTACCACACCACTCCCCCGTTACGGTACCTGCTCTCAGACATTTTCAACATCCTTGGTTCCCTTTTATTTATCATTGATTTGCACTCTTCAATGTTTTCCCAGAAATTGCGCATGAAAATATTAACCAATACTAGAATCAAGAAACCAGTTTCCTGTATGCTACCAGGCTTTGAGAAAAAGATGTACTCTGGAACAGACAATGTTGCTGGTAAGGAATGGACATGTCCCTCTCCTTGACTGAAGGGGCTTTCGTCTCACAGTTCTGGCCAGCCTGCAGCTGGGACAGCCGACTTCCATCCTTTCGTGTTTCTTGTTGGTGTAGGAGAGGAGCAAGGCTTGTGTTCAGTTCAGTGGACCTGATTTATAAATCACAGTTAAAAGCTCAAATGTCTGTGCTTTATTGGCTGTCCCCGTGTTCCGCGCTTTTCACAGATAATGTAGTATGCTCTCCGCAAGCACTTTCACAGATCATTTAAAAAGAGTGCGACTCCATTTGAGCATGCTGTCTCCCCCTGGATCCAGACCAAACTTGCTGGATCTGTCAGATTGAGCCTCAGGCTAAACTCTATCCAACTCTGTCTCCTTAAAGCTGTGTTCCCCCAAAATACACAGCGTGTGTCAGATTCTCACTGAAATGCCAAGTCTGTACGATCTTGTTCTGTGTCATGAAGCATTTAAGGTTTGGAATAGATTGCCTCTGAAGAACTAATTTCACCTGGAGCTACATATGTTGTTTTCTGATGTATCACTTGCTTTCCAAGGAGTCAGCCATGATGGCTATCGTGGCCATGGTGGTTCTGTATCTCACTCTGATGACAAGAAGAAGCCAAAACCACGGACACTTTTCCCAGAGACCTGGCTTTGGGATTTGGTCTCTGTTGGGTTGGTAACAGCCTCTACCTGCCTTCCCCTGAGAGCCCCTCTGGAAACTTCTGACTGCTTCTAAGCAAGTTCTCTCTTCCTGCTGTAGGGACAACGGGCAAGTGTCTCTCCAAGTTGCTGTACCTGACACCATCACAGAATGGAATGCCAACACCTTCTGTGTTGCTGATACTGGCTTTGGGTTGTCACCTCTGACCACTCTTAGGGTCTTCCAGCCCTTTTTTGTGGATCTGTCACTGCCGTACTCTGTGATCCAAGGAGAGACTTTCAGCCTAAAAGCCACTGTCTTCAACTACCTCAAGGACTGCATCCAGGTAAGAATTCCCCCCAATTACACAGCCTCTGTCAGAGCGGAAACTTGAGCCCAAATGCAAGCTATGAGCTTCTCAGGAGCCCTAGATAATGACATCTGAGCCACAAAGCACAGCCTCGCACTCGTGATCCGTGATATTTGCTCCTTTGTGCACTGCTTGTTACTAACTGTATGCTAATGTGTGCTTGTACACCCCACCACCTCAGATACACACCACCCTCACAGAGACCCCAGAACTGAAGGTGGATGCCTGCCCAGGCTGCCAGTTCACCAGCTGCCTCTGTGCCAATGAAGCAAAAACCTTCGTGTGGAATGTGACAGCCACCAGACTGGGTGAGGCTGAGCAGAGGGATGTGTGGCAGCTAGCAGAGGGACGGGTGGAATTTGCCTGCCTCTGCATGTCTGCTCTGGATGCTCACACATCCAGCTGCCTGCTGCAAGGGTTCAGCAATGTGGTCCTGTGCTCCCTTCAGGCAAAGTGAATGTCACCGTGAGCAGCGTGGCAGAAGATTCACACCATCTGTGTAGTAACAGGATTGCTGTGACACCTTCGCAAGGAGAGAGAGACACAGTGATAAAACCTTTGCTTGTGAAGGTTAGTCACACCTCAGGGTGGAGAACACCTGGGGACAGTGGGTTATCCCCTGAGGCAGTTAGCAAGATGCTAAGAGGAAGTTTAACCCCTTCTTCTTGGAAGCAGACAGGCTTGCTGAGGTATGGTGACTTCCTTTCCTACCTTCCCTATCTGAACTACTCTTTCTCCATCTGCAGCCAGGAGGTGTCCTACAAGAGAAGACCCAAAACGCCTTTCTCTGTGCTGCAGGTATGGGACAAAAATCCCTGACTGCTATTGATTATGAGAGCAGGAGGGAAGGGACAGGGCTACTGCAAATGCCCAGACGTGGGGGAAAATTGTTAGAGAGCAAGCGCTGGTGGCACCTGGGAGAACAACCAAGTAGTTTGGTCACATCTGTCTTCTACCTGGCAGTTTCCTCATTGAGGCTTTTGTTTGCAAGCCTCAGCTGCTGTGACTCGATGTCACACTGAGCCTCACCTGGGTCTCCTTGGGGTGTTACACTTGTGTGTTCTACTTCTTCCATGGGATAAATTTCTGGGTTCTGCCTTCACAGATAACACTGTCTCTGAAGAGTTCTCCCTGACTTTGCCTGCAGAAGTGCTGGAGGGATCTGGCCGAGCCACTTTCTCTGTGATTGGTGAGAAAGTCTTTCCCTGCTCTTGGGTCTCCAGCGGGAAGAGCTTGCCCAATGCTTTGGCCTTAATGATGCATCAACCTAGTTCCTCATGAGATAAACTGTAAGGCATGTGATGCTGGCCTCAGAAATGTGGATCAAGTAATCTTTTTCAATACTTCAATACTCATAAGGAATGATCCTGGGTGATCCCCAAGCGGCTGGACAAGAAAGCGCAAGATGGGGTATCTCCTGTGAAGTCTGTCACTGCCATCCACCTAAGCAAACCAAAACCATCCCTGCAGACTTCCACCTAGTTTGCCTCTGTAATTCTTTTCTCTCCTTGATACCCACTCAGGAATGACAGCCCTCTTCACCTTTCTTGAGACCCCCTCAAGCTTTGCATTCCCTCCCTCCTCCCAGAACCATGACTGTGCAACCCTTTCTGTGCTGGCTTAACCTAAGAGGGGTCAGCAGAAATCTTAATCATCTCCATTCAGTGAGGGGCTGGCTATTTTTCAGGATCTCAGTAAAGCTTAAATAAGGCAGCAGTCCCTTTGTTTCATACTGCTGAATGTCTGTGCTTTTTTTTTTCCTCCTGCCCCTCCACCTCAAACTTAAGGGGACATCATGGGCCCAGCACTTCAAAACCTAGACCAGCTGCTAATGATGCCCTTTGGCTGTGGTGAACAGAACATGGTTCAGTTTGCACCAAACATCTTCATACTCCAGTACCTGAATAAGACTAAACAACTGGACCCAGAAATTAAAGATACAGCACTGAAATTCCTGAGAACAGGTAAACACTGTTCTTTTTCCTCCTGCTGCAAAATGAAAGTGCTATGAACCAGAAGTGTGGGCACTGGTCTGGTGGGAAGCAGGGCGGGAGTGGGAGCACTGCCGGAGCTGTGACAAAGGAAAGTATCACAGAAAATGAGGGAAATGTCTCATGGAAGGAAGAGCATGTTTCTGAAGAAGCAAGACTTCTGTCTCTGCCTGTTACTGAGGTACTAAGGCTGCTTTTCTGAGAAGGGAGTTGGTAATTAATTATTTCCGTCATTATGTGATGCCTGTGTTTTGTTCCCTTATCAGTCCGAGGCAGACGGAACTCCCTTGTGGAAACAGGGCATCAGCTGCTATTAGCTAGAATAAGGAGTGGCCTTTGGGGATAGATAGGAGTTTGGTAGCTTGCTGTTTCCCCATGTTTTAGGACACATATTGTGGGGGCATGTCAGCTCTGTCCAGTGTAATCTGAATTTAATACAGTGCCAGTGCCTGAGTCTCATTTTGCAATGCGCCTCGCATTTCAGCCTGCCAGTCTCCTTATCATGCTACGCTGCAAACTCAGCAGCCTTCCATGGATAGGATTTTACTCCCTCTCCTTCCGCCTCTCTCTCTTGTTCTGTAAATTAGGACAGATATTTGGGAGCAAGGGACCTACCCAAGAGAACAGCAGCAGCAGAGAGGCAAGGTGGAGGGTAAAGAATGAGGCCATGTGGAGGGTGGAGGAAGAGCAAACAGATGCGGACAGTGTTCTGCCCTCAGAGCTTAAAGGCATGGCCTTGTCACTCTGTACATGCCATTAGTGCTTTCTTGAGTTCCAGAGGCAAGCAGAAGTGCTGAAAAACATACAGGGTTTCATATTGGTCTCCTCTAGGAAAAGCCTTCCTCCTCATTCCTGCAGCTTGTTTTATTCACAGCAAGGTGCCCGTGACGGTTCCCTGGGGCACAGGGAGACGTGAGGTGGCCGAGCATGTCACCGTTCTGCAAACCAGCAGGGCAGATACCCACAGTACTTGCATGTAACGGCTTTAGTAATGTAGAGCAGCTGCATGGTGCGCTTCAATGATGCTGTGCAACTGCTTCTTGTCATGGTGATGCTGTGGGATGCACGGGGAATGGTGGGGTGGTAGGTTTGCCTCAGTGTCTCTCCCTGTAGGATCTGGTGAAGTCTCTTGCTGTGAAGCCTTCTTCCCACAGCAAGGATACAGTGTGAGATGCTGCAGGCCCTCAAACTGAGAGTCACGTCCTGGCACCTGTCTTCGTAGGTTACCAGCGTCAGCTGCTCTTCAAACATGATGATGGCTCCTACAGTGCCTTTGGGAAAGCTGACGATGAGGGCAACACATGGTGAGTGACCAGAATTGCTACAGTCATCCCAGAGCTATTGTCCTTGCTGGTTCAGCTACTGGCTGTGACATGGGATTCCTTTGTGCTCTGCTCACAGGCTGACAGCTTTTGTAGCCAGGTCCTTTGGACAAGCTAGCTCTCACATTTACATCAATGAGGATGATGTGCGCAGCGCTCTGCACTGGCTGCAGAAGCACCAGCTGCCCAGTGGCTGCTTCCAGAGCGTTGGGAAGCTCTTCAACAATGACTTGAAGGTATGGCTGCCGGGCATGGCAGTGGGAGCGGGAAGAACCCAATGTGGGGCACAGGGTTGCTTCCCCAGGCTCTTCCACTGTACACAGTAGCACAAAGCAATGTCCCCATAGCCTAGCACAGGCAAGGCGGCTTCCCAGAGCAGAATGAAAAAGCATGGCCTAAAACAGCAGGCATTTCCTCTATGTGAGGTTTTAATCTCTGCTAGGCTTCCTTTATTTTTACTGTAGCCAAAAGGCACCAGGGCTAGTCGGGCCAAGGCACTTCGAGGCACAGGGAGAAGTATTTTTATTTTTTAGTGTTTGTCTAGAATACCCTGGTTGGATTCTCCCTCTTCTGGTGCCTTACAATGCACAATACTCTCTAGATAGGCCTGCCTATGTGCTCTAATATGGGATTATCTGAAGACACAGTTGTCCCGTCAGTTCCACAAAAATATGACTGCTCCTGGAGCCCAGCATCCCCAAAACGATCCCTGCAGTGTAGCTGGAAATGCACTAAACATGGTGAACATGCCCTCATGCTCAGGTACGAACGGTGTGCATGCAGTATGGCAATACTTGGGTTCCTTGTCTTTGTAAAGGTAAGAATAATCCAGACAGGTCAGATTGCAAAGTTGCCCATATTAAATACAAGGCAGTTTTATGAAGGAAAACAGGCTGCTATTTTACTGAAGCAAAGGGTTAGCCTTTTTTTTCTTAAAATTTGGATGCAGTACAAAATAAAACCAGAGTGTATGTGTAGACTGTTCATTTTTGACTTTCACTATTTTCTCAGCTTGGGCTTTCTATTGGAATAGAACTTTTTGGAATAGATTTTGCTTCTCCACACCTTACATTCAAAGTTTCTGCTGCTCAGTGTCAATGATGCTTCTCAGCGTCTCAGCCCAAATTTCCCCCCTTATTTTAGATGTAATCTTATCTCACATCTGAGGATGCAAGCAGAACTTCCCAAGAATGAATTTCCTCTGATGGGAAAAGAGGCTCTTGCGAGCCTGTTTACCCATGTTAACTTGTAGCTTCTCAGAGTCAGCTGAATTGTAAGCGAAAGTGTATTGCTTCTATGTATGCAAAACCTACATCACGAAAACTTTGTTCAAGTGTCCAGTTGCAACATATTTAATAAAACAAATGGCTTAACAGTTTGCTTCATGCCCTTCTATGAGAAGGCACACCTAGGATGTATGTACAATATGGCTCTGAGGCTGCCTTCAACACTAGAGTTTCATGATATTCAGTAAGTGAGCCTGGAGTGCTTTCCTTCAGCCCCCACATGTTCAAGAACACCCAGAGACATGGTACCGTATACTGTCTTAGATATAGCATCCATAGGCAGTTTCAGTGGCCATACAAAGACGGGCAAGCAATGGTTGGGTTTGTCCCTTTCTGATGTCTGTCTGTGCGACTTGCAGGGTGGTGTGGATGATACCGTCTCATTCACAGCCTATATCACCGCTGCGCTGGTGGAGCTCCAGCTGGAAAAGAATGTAAGTCACACCAGAACTCTTGCAGGGCTTGGGAGCATGCCAAGGGAGTCATTCCTCCCCAGGTCTGTGGTTTCAGGGATACCCAGCTTGAGTTGGTGAAAGATTCTGTCACGTTCCGCCATTGTCCACAATAAGCTCAACAGGAAAAGTTTAACTTGGTAAGGAGTTTTTATATAAATGGCCTGATTTATAGCAAAGCAGTGCATCTGCCATTCTCAGCTGATCTCAGGGGAAACAACTGTCTCTGGAAATGGCTCAGGGCTTGCAGGGAAAGGCAATAGTTTTTATTAAACTCACCAGTATAGCTAAAGGAGGAAAAAAAAAGACCCCCTTTCAGGTATGCAGTACCCCCCTCCTTCAGACCTGAAACAAAAGCAGTGACCTTCAAGCCAAGTGTAAACTGTTCTAGCCACGATGGGCTGATATTCCAGCCTTACTGGTACAGTTCTAAAAACAATGCCCTATCTCCTTGGGAGCCGAGACCCACAGCATGCAGGTCTGACAGTTCTGAGCCAGTGTGTTACCAGACACTTCCTACAGCTGGATTCTTCAGTGTATTTATTAGCAATGCCCTATCCCAGTGAGATGCCCAGTCATGTCTTTGTTTTCAACCCACAGCGAGTGATGCTGTGTCCACTCTACTTAATATTCTACAGCCCTGAGAGAGATGCTAGCACTGAAATACATCAAGGATGTAACTGGGATGCTTGAGGGTTGGGTATAGATTTTCACAAAAACTTTTTGTTTGGTCAGAGGAAATTCACTGGGTTTGGATTCCTTTCTAGGACACCATGCTGGATAATGCCTTGCATTGCCTCAAAAATGTAACGCTTGATAAGACAAGCCTTTATGTCAAGGCCTTGATGGCTTATGTCTTCACACTGAACAAGGACATGGAGATGAGAGAGCAGCTCCTGGATATGCTAGAGAAGGAAACTGGTAGGTTGTTGCTGTTTAGAAGATTTTGGGTTCTAGAGATAATGACTGTGTTTAAGGCCTTATTTAATTTGTAGGATTTAATTGTAGTTTTGGCAATTTAACTATTCTCAGATTGGTTTTTGCATCAAAAAAATCAACTGAAGCTATGAAAGTTTCTAGTTTTCTCAGACCCAGGAAACAATTTCTAACCAAAAGCAGAAGAACTGATCCATGCTTAATTTCTGTGGTCAGAGCACTCACTTCAGCTGTGGTGCTCCCATCGTTCTTCAGCAATTCATACATCATACAAAAGAATCTTGCAGAGGAAATTTGCTTCACCATGTCTACTCAGTTGCTGGACAGGGCATTTACTTGCAGAATTCAAACCTTTTGACTGCTTCCCCATTGCTGCTCTACTCAGCTCAGGGCCCTTGGGTGGATGCATCTTTATTGCTGCACTGCTGAGCTTGGTTCTTCCTTTTGTCTCTTTAACTTGGAAATAACTGGACTTCTATCCTGAATGAGAATGCCAGGTCAGGGTTTCAAAACACTTGAGCCTATAAACCTGAGTTAAACAGCTGGTAAAAATATTACAGGACTTGTCTTAAGTAAGTTACTCCCCACAATAGTTCATCTGGCAGTATGGTAAACTACATTGGGGACTGCAAAATAACAGAAGAAAAAAGGGGGAGAGGATTTTTCAGCCTGATCAGCTACCAATGCAGAGTTCAGTTCACTGCATAGCCACTCAAGGTGCCCAGCTGGCTTCACAGGGTGGGTAGTGAGCAAAAGGGAAGCAGCAGAATTGCACACACCGAGTGCAATATTTGTTCAGAGCTGCCTCTGAGATAGTACATATGGAACATGTGACTGGAGCACATCCTCACTGATGTCCAGTCAGTCTGATGCTTCTGAGTTACCAAGCACTTCAGAAAATGTCCCCTTAAGACCCTATGCATGGAGCACTACAAACTGCCTATGGGTCAAGTGATAGTTTTCTTTGGCTCTTGCTTCCACTGATAATAATTAGGAATGACTTGGCAAGAGCAATGGAGTTTTGAAGGAAAGGTATTGTCTCACATGTTGGTGTTCTGCCTGCTGAATCTGCGGATGTCACTGCAGCCACCAGCTGCAGCCAGTTTGCCTGCTGGAGAATCTCTGCCCCAGATAACTATCTGCTGCTGGCTAGAGACACCTTCCATGGCCTGGTGGCTGGGATTCTGTTAGCCTCACTAACAGGATTACAGTTGGATCTCAAACAGGAGTTTGGTGCTTTTTAAAGAATCAGGGTTAATTTGAAGGTCATCTGTAGCTGCATCTCCAAGACACTTTCTATCACTTCATGAAAAAATTGTTCTGCTTATGCCACCTTGGAAATAACAAATCACAAACCCCTCATGCAAAAACCTTCCATTGTGATAAACATAATGAAGTAATACCTAATAGAGTCCCTGACCTACATTCTAAGGTCTTTATGCTGGTTTTAAGCAAACAAGTGAATTTGCACTTCATATTTCAAAAGTGAAGGTTTGTTCTGAAAACTGACTTTGTATGTAAAAGCATTTCAGGTTTTCATATTTGTACCCTTGCAGAAGATGTCTGCGCTGGCATAATTAAGCTAAAGTCTTAGCTGAATTATGGTTAGTCCCCTACCATCACTACAGCAAAACATTCAATCAGGTGCATTCAGTGCTCATGAGCTTGGACCACAGGCGGGATCCCAGCTCCGGCTTAAATTGCCCTAGCTTATGCACTGCACAGTGAGGATGCCAACAAAATAAGTTGGGTAGTCTTGCTCCCCCGGTAGCCTGCCAGCCATTCTCCCTCAAAGAGTGACCAGTTCTTGTATAATAGATACAACTGACAAGGAATGAGTCCTAGAGGTTTTCAGCACAGAGAGCCCTGTTAGACTGTCCTAAGTAAAAGCAGAAACAGGAAAAATGCTGTAGCTTGGGGATATAGCTTTGAATATATAAAGCTGGATAAGACTAGGACTGTACTTTAAACAAAAAGCCTCTGTTCAGAGTCAATCAGTTTCTAGGGGAACTGTTTGCTAGAGGAACTGGTTGAGGATTTGGGGCCTGGATCTCTCTGTGCTTTCAAAGGAAGAAGTGGAGCCTATCACAGATACCTGGCTCTTCAGAGTACAAAAATAACAGGAGAGATTGCCTTCTGTCTCTGAGGTGCCCCAGAAAGGCATAGCATTTTTGTTGGTGTACAGGAAACTGCCAGTCCTTGAAGGGTACCAGGGCAGGAGAAGCTGATATTCATAAGAATCTACTGTTCTTCTCTTCCATATTTTTCTCCCCACATCAGCAGAGCTCCTGACATCGTATTCCAGTAGTGAACAATCTTCTTCCTCTGTGATTGAGACAGTAGCCTACATCCTCCTGGCTCACGTCTCCCAGTCAGACTTGGCACTCAGTGAAGCCTCAGTGAGCAAGCTTGTGCACTGGCTCAGTGGGCAAAGAAATGCCTTTGGTGGATTTGCTTCCACACAGGTAACAAGTCGGGGAAAGTCATGAGGAAAGGAGAGAGATATTGTGCCTGGAGTGATGTGCACATCTCTCATGTGCATGTCACTCTAGATCCACCCCTTGCAGACAGACATGTATGAGCACTGCTTGGGAAGAGGAATGCCATGGGGAAACTTCTGTGGTGTAGTTGGGATAACCCAGGGCCTAGGACTGCTAATCAGGGCTCAGAAGCCACCTTTTCCAGTTACAGAAGTCATCCTGCTGCCTGTAGCACTGACCTTACCTGTGCACTTAGTGGCATAGACCTTGATTGTGTTGGAGTGTGAATCAGGGCCATGAGGAGCATGGTTCTCTCTGCAGTGCCTGACCTAGTGTGCTGGATCTTGCACTGCATGGCTCCACAGCAATGTGACTCTCTCTTTGCCTTCAGGACACAGTTGTTAGCCTGCAGGCCCTTGCTCAGTATGCAGCCCTGATTCCTCAGGAGATCAGAGACGTAAAGGTGACAGTGAAAAGCAAGGAGGCTTCTCCATTGGAATTCCATGTGCACAGGAACAACAAGCTGGTCCTGCACCAGGCATCTCTCCTTGCAGTCCCAGGGATGTACACAGTGCAGGCGACTGGCAGTGGCTGTGTTTATGTACAGGTGAGTATAGAGAAGGAATAGAGCTCTCAGCTTTTGCCACTGACTATCCAAGTGAGGTTTGGCTCTTAAGCAGGCACTATAGTCTCAAATTCTGGGTAGGGTTTGGCTTTCTAGGCAGAATTTGGTCAAGCTTGAAAGAGCTCAGGTATACTCTGTTGACATAGTTTTATTGCAATGATCTATGGCATCTTCTCCAATATATCTCAGCTTTGCTGTTCCATACTACAGAGCCTCGTCATTGTTAAGAGATCAGTAGATATGAAGTCAAGAATGATGAGATACTGCGCAACACCTGCTTCTGTATCGAACATATGCTGCTGATGTCATTGCTTCAGGAGCTGAGCACTGTATATTCCCTGACGTAATATTCTTTGGGTTGTTATCACGTGCAGAGATGAGGAGTGCTGTAGGACCAACGTCTTCTTATCCCAACATAACTGGTCCATTAGGAAAATACATCTTATTTTTCTGGCAGCTTTGATAGTGGTCTGCTTATGGGCCATTCATGCAGCAAAGGGTGCAAGTCACTCCCTGTGAAAACCTCCCTCGCTGGGTCATTTCTGTCCATCCATCTCTTATGATGTTCACAGAGAACCTGTAAGCCATGTATAGACAAGAGAACACAATTATTTTATTGTTAATGTATGTAGGAGGTAACTAGGACTCATGCTGCTTGGCTACACTTGAATATGGTCAGTAAGTATAAGATATCTGATGCAGTACCTGCTGCCGTTCAATCAGTCACCAGGCAGGTGGAGGAAGATCGGCCCATGATGCTCTTTGGAGGAGTGTGATCATCCCTCTTGCTGAGTTGTCCTCTTCTGATTCTTTGCTCTTTCTTTCTTTCTTAAGGGTTTTAGACTTGTTTTGTCAGTATTTTTCCTCTTGAGACCTAGAACTACTAATTAATTACTATCATGTCAACTGTAAACAGTTACAGTCCTTCCTCCTTGTGGGCAGGGTTTTAGCTAATGTACTTTCTCACACCTTCACAATATTATTTTTCTGTAAGGCTGAGACAATGTTGTACTGAATGAGGCCTTGGATCACAGAAAGCTGAGCCTCCATGCTAAGGGTTGCATTTGGCAGATGTATCTGATGCTATGTGCTAAACAGCATGTCTGAACAGCAAGCACAGCTGAGGCCAACTGTGTTAGCCACTGGTTACCAATTCATTAAAACCTGGAGGCACAGATAGTCCTTTAGCTCATACAGGGAAGCTCCAGGGCACTTCACAGAGACTTTTTTTCTCCCCTCCAGACCACTTTGTACTATAACATCCCACCACCAAAAAGAGAAGAGGTGTTTGTCGTGGATGTGGAAACAGTACCAAGAGAATGTGATGGTGTCAGGAAACAGCTTGACATCCATGTGTCCATCAGGTATGAGATCCCTTGAGGCTTTTTCTTCAGTGGAAAGAAGAGGGAGACCCAGTAGTATGACCACGACCCCATAAAAATCTGTCTGTGGAGACAAAGACACAGGGGAAGACTTTTCTTCTCCATAGATCTCAAAAAGATTGTGAACTGAGAATTAAGGCCTGGAGAAGCATGGGAATGCACTGGCAGTGGCTTGCAGAGCCACAGCCACTATCTCAGTCAGCATGGAGCAGCTCACAGAGCACAACTGAGATGGCAGTGTTCCCAAGAGCCAGAGCTCCCACCTTGGGGAACACTTGGCAGCCTGGGCTGAACAACCCCAGAGGTGCATTCTCCTGCAGTGTGAACCTCTACAGGAACCAGACAGCAGAAACTCCAGTCCCTATCCATATTTCACTTGCCCACATCTGTCTAGGATGAGTGTCTTCGTCCATATTCTCCATACTCTACTGTCCTGAAAGAGAACGATGCCAACATTGCTGTTCTCAACCTGTAATGTCAAAGATCACTTTCACCCATTGGAGAGGGCAGCATGAAGCCATAGCACATTAACCATAACACATTTGCTGCACGATCTGTCTCCATATTGAGAAAGTAGATGGAGGCGATTTTTTGTCCCATTGCCCCATCACATCATTGTAGAGAAGGCCAGAGTTTGAAAGTGTTCATTATATCTCCTAGAAATGCTGTGATGCCTTCCACACCTAACGTGCTCCTCTCCTGCCTTTTTTCAGTTATGTAGGAGACCGTGAGACCAGTAACATGGCCCTGGTGGAGGTGGAGAATCTGTCAGGGTTCACTGCTGTGAAGAGCTCTGTGAAAGCGGTAAGACTTTCTCTTCTGGCCTTCCCTGAAGGTATGAAAATCTATTTTCCAGATGTAGCTCAGCCAGAAATATCCAAACATCTAAGAACTGCTGGAGAATGGTAGCTGCTTACCCTGCTACAAGCTAACTAAACTAAGCAAGTGCAGCTATAGCGGGCTGTTTCCCCTATCACAGGGAAGGCCAATGAGCTGATGCTAACCAAGCTCATCTCCTGTCTTCCTATACAGCTGGAGGAGATACCCCTGGTGAAAAAGACAGAGATAAAACCAGACAAAACCACAATCTATTTGGAAGAGGTAAGAGAAGACCACAGGGAACTTCCCATTCAAGTATTAGCAGCTGCAGCACTTTGTGTTGGGACTTTCAGAGATCAGAAATACAAACCTCTAGGCTGGTGTCAAGCAGGCTAACATTGTGGCAAAAGAGGAAGAGAGTGGAAGAACCTGGAAAGACAGAGAAAGAAATCTATGATGCAGAGGGAATAAAGTTGGTATGTAGGTGACTTTGAGATGACCGGTGTGTTTCTGCTCACTTCTATTCTTCTCTCTAGCTGGGTGCAACTTCTCTGAAGTTTAACATCTCAGTGGAACAAGATGTTGAAGTGCAGAACCTGAAAGCAGCAACTGTGCATGTCTATGACTACTACAAGCCAGGTGAGAATTCACTGACCTAGGCAAAGAGTAACTACCATAACCCCCTACTCAGACACAATTCTGACTGTGCCCCTTACTCCCTTATCTCCCTAATTCCAGTGCATTTCCTCCTGCAACTCCAAGCTTGGGTTTCCTCTGAACAAAACTTCTACATCCAAGTAGCAGAATCACTTGCTTTTCTGTTCTTGAAATGAGACTGCCTGGCACTATGACTATGTTGTGTGTATGTGTTCAAAATGACTGAGTTTTTTGACTTCCTCTAGCTTCAAGCCATGTCTCTGTGGAAAGGAAACTTCTCTGCCAATTTAGCGTGTCTTCTCCAGCTCCTTAGCTCTCTTGAAAATACTTAGGCATTTACTGAAAATCAGTGTTACATACTGCCACCCTGATCCACCAGAAGGCAGAATTCAGTTCTATGCTTTTCATGTACAGTGTAATAATCTTACCATCCATTGGGTGCTGCCATGTCTCAGAGAACAGTAGGAAAATAATTTCTTACACTGTAAAGCTCTAAATGAACTATCAGCACGCAGAAGAGAGATCTTGGAGTCATTCTGAGTCTCTCTGCTTATTCCGTGCTCAGTATGAGCCAAAATAGCAGATGGAACATTAAGAATTGTTTTTAAAAAAGATTTTAAGAACAAAATGGAAAAACTGCCACTGGAGATTTAGAAAGCAGCACCACAGGCCCGCATGTTGTATACTGAATTCCATTCTTGTTCCCCCTTCTACACCATGTCAAGAAGAGGAGGAGGCTTCTTAACCCAGCCTTCACAGAGCTAAATATTTTCACCTAATATGCTCTCTCTTTGCTATTCCATCCTGTACAAGAAATTTTGTCCTCAGTACATACAATTTAAAAATTGTTGTCTGACATGAAAATACCAATCATCAGTAAAAAAGCAATGCTATCAGGACACACTACTGAAAGGTTCTCTATTTTCAAAAACGCCCTTGCATTAGAAGGTATCACAATGCATAACAGAGTCTTTTTTTACAGCTGTATGGGAGACATGTTGGGGAGGCAGACTGTAGACGTTTTTCTGTTCCTGCATGCACAGTCTGAAGAGTAAAAAGTTAAGGTAGTGGGATGGTTGTGTTAAAGAGAAAGAAGCTTGGCATTACCCTACCAGGCAGTTCTGTAGCTCACCATCCTTTCCCTTTTGTTTTTACAGATGACCGCACAGCAAGAGAATATGTTTTCCCTTGCAGTTCAGGTTAGTGTTAACAGGCTTCCAAGGTGGGAATGTCTGAAACAGAGCAGAGGACTGGTGGTTAGCAAGCAAAGCAGCCCACCTCTGCTTTGTATTTAATTCCATCATGTGCTGTATAGCCTTCTTGGACTGCAGGTTGACTTGAGATCTACTGTACAAGTTGTGGGCACAGTTTCTAGTCCAGGTACAATCTCAAAGCAGACCAAGGCCTGAGCATATCGTGGAGGGTTAAAAGGATCTATTTTTATTCCATTTCCATACACTCCTCACATGTGCAGTCCTCACATCATTCCAAATCTGAAAGCAACTGGAAATGCCTATGTCAATGACAAAAAGATGTTGCACAACACATTCCTTAAGATCTCTTGGCTCTTAGATAGCTTCCTAAAAATTCATCAGGCACTTTGCCTTTTCTTACTCTTCCTTTCCACAGATGTCTTGAAGAAGGGTTCCTAGTAGAATGCCCTGGCTCTGCAACCAATAATCTTAGTTTTCTGCTTCCATGAGGAAAACTTCATTGCTCTGGCTCTCCTCTTCCCTGCTGGGTTGGATGCACCCTGTTGCCTTTGATTTATGCCCTAAGTTTCTGTGTGAAACCCGGCTTGATACACAATAGTTTGGGATTAAGAGAAATAAAGTATGTGGAACCTAGAAAGAAGACAGTGACTTGACAGTTGATGAAGTCTGCACAGATTTTAATGCCTGAAAAAGAGAGAAACATGACTTAGGTCATGGTTACATAGTTTGCTTTTGGTAAGCATAGTGGCTTAAGTCTTCCTCTCCTCCCTGAGTCCCACCCCTGGGCTACCTTCTCAATTGAGTTAACACAACAGTTTGTCTGCAGAAAAACTCCAGTAAAAAAGAGGCATTTTTAACCATGATCTGGTTCACTACATGGGCCTGTGAATCATCTTTCTATCACAGCTGAAGCTGAGGAACAGGCAAGAGGAGTCTATGGAAGAATTACTTTACCAGCTCTTTCAGACAGAAAAGGACTGTATAACAGTGTCTTATGAAGGGAGGCTGTGAGACTGAAATAACGTCCCCTCCAAATTCACTCCATGTTGTGTGGCCTCTTGTTTGTTTCCATTACTATGTATTTTAGAAGCTGAAAAAGGGCATGATCCTTCAGATTTGACTTTCAGATCCCAGTTCCATTAGATCAAGTGCTCCAGGATTTTCTTTCAATGCCTACTACTTTTAAAGCAAAAAGTCTTTCAAGCCATACAAAGGAAGGGTTAGATTTGCTTGTGCCTGTGAAGCTGTTTTTTTATGGTCTGTGCTTCCTTTTTTTGGAAGCAAACATTTGTAAGCTCCTTTCAGTGATTCAGTTACCTTTCATAGAAAGAAATAGTAATATGAGGCAGCAATGGGCTCTGTGTGCATGCAGGACATGCAAAACTAAAGCTGCTGTAGAAGTTTAATGTAAACAGAAGGTATTAACAGATGCTACTGTGTAGTAAACTGTGGATGATCTTCCTGAGGTTATGGCAGTTTCACCTTCCTGATGACATGGCAAATGCATATTGATGTCCTTACAGCTTCCTCTACATACCTATCTTGCAGAAACAGATCAAGCAGCTAGCTAAGATGACCTCAGAAATCTAGCAGATTAAGATCATGTGTATATGCTATGGATATAGGGTAGACTAACACACGTAAATGACTGCTGCATGCCACCATCTCTTAGTGCCAGGACTGGGGAATGGCATCATAGGTCCTGAACTGTGAGTGTGCTCTGGAGGTGGGATAGAAAAGGACACTCTTCCCTCAAGACACAGACTGTGAGCAACAAATGGTGCCCAGAAGGTAAGAGCGTGGAAGATGAAAAAAGGGTCTACAGGTCTGAAAGAGACCAGGAGTTGCAGAAGAGCCCTTGGGGCTGACACAGCCTAGCTAGGAGGAGCGCCAGAGGCAGGCAGAGACCTTTCAATCCTCATCCCACCTGCAGGGTTGCTCCAGGTGTGGACCTGGACTCAGATGGAGGCAGCAGAAAAAATACATTGTGATTCTGTATGTGGTTGCCTGTACCTGAAAATTCACCTCTTCTGCCTCGTAGGGGGCTTGCCTGCTGCCTTTACTGCTGGTGCCTGAAAATCACACTGTGGGTGAATTCCCTCTGCAGACACCAACTCCTGATTTACCAGGAAAACATCTATGGCATCCAAAAAGGATGAAAACTCCTTAGGTACCCTGGCTGTGAAAGAGGGTGATGGCACCATCTCAGGCTGCGAAAGAAGAGGACACACCTTGATAATGCTTTCAGGCTCTGAAGAGCGCCATATAAACCAACAAAAAAAGATAAAAAGGCACCCAACAGTGGAAATTTCCCTTACCTGGCTAAAACTAACCAGCTCTGGCCTAGGAACAAACCTCCTCCAGTCACTCCTCTCCCTCTCTCCCTCCCTTTTGGAAGTGGGGATCCTGCAGCAGAGAGAGGAAATGAGGAAAGAGGAGGAGAGGGGGAGGCTGCGGACTTGGGTCAGGTGGGCTCAGGCCCCTTTTGGGTGAGTAGGGACTTTGGGATGGAGCGCTAGGTGTTGAAGAACCCAGGGGCAAGGCAAGACTCTGCTTCACTGACCACCTGCCAGTGTGGCCAGTTTCCTGTCACAGCCCTGGTTACCAAGCTGCCCTAAGACTTCTGCCTGGTCTTAGTGTCTGTACCATCACCACCACCCTGCACCCTCACTTCCCCTAATCCCTTCCTTCCCATTTTTACATACACCATTTTCTCCCTCCCTCCACTGACTGCACCAAGATCCTCTTTCTCTGAGGGTGTCTCCTCTCTGAGACCCGCTAACACTCTCATGAACCTCCAGCCCACCCCGTTCCTGGGACATTCTCTCCTCTGCCCAGTAGCGTTCCTTACATGCATCCAAGGGGCAATTACTCCTGGTTCTCTGCTTCCCCTTCACACTGCCCTGCTCCTCTACCGCCTGCACAGTAACCCCAAGTCCCAGCCTCACTGCCCACATGGCCTGCCTAAACTGCTGCCAGAGCTGCTTGTTCCAAACACTTTTGTTCCCAAAAGGGTCTCTGACTTTTCCAAAATCCTCTTCCTACCAAAGCATTCTGTCCACTGCTGTCTTCACTTTAATGGCTGGCAAATCTGTCTTTCCCTAGTTGACCTCCTGTCCATTGTACATGCCTCTTTCCCACCTGTGCAAGACCCCTGCTTACTCTTCCTTTGGTTTTCTGTTCTGCTTTTCTCTTCTCTTACTTCATTTATTATTCTGTATTTCTCTTTTTGCCTTTCAGGCAAAGAAATGTTTCATGCATAGAGTACATTTCTGCACTTGGTGTCCTGTTCATTGTCATCTTTCCCTCTGTCCTGGTTTCAGCTGAGATAGAGTTAATTTTCTTCTTAGTAGCTGGTGCAGTGCTGTGGTTTGGATTTGGTGTGAGAACAATGCTGATAGCACATTGATGGTTTTAGTTGTTGCTAGGGAATGTTTATACTGAGTCAAGGACTTTTCAGCTTCTCAGGCCCTGCCAGCGAGAGGGCTGGAGGGGCACAAGAAATTAGGAGGGGACACAGCCAGGACAGCTGCCCTGAACTAGCCAAAGGGATATTCCACAGCATAGAGCATCATACTGAGTATGTGAACTGGGGGAAGAAGAAGGAAAGGGGGGACATCTGGCAGCATGGCATTTGTCTTCCCAATAACTGTTATGCATGATGTAGCCAGACTTTCCTGGGGTTGGCTGAACACCTGCCTGCCCATGGGAAGTAGTGAATTCCTTGCTTTGCTTTGCTTGCATGCATGGCTTTTGCTTTACCCATTAAACTGTCTTTATCTCAACCCCCAAATTTTCTCACTTTCCAATTCTCTTCCCCATCCCACTGTGGGGGGAGTGAGTGAGTGGCTGTGTTGTGCTTGCTTGCTGGTTGCTAGCTGGGGTTAAACCACAACACTCTCTCAGTTGTAATGGTCTCCTTTTTTTGTTTGCTTTGTTTGTGTACCCAGGCATCTCACACTGAAATGAAAGTTCAGTCCTAACTACACCTTCTTCATTATCATCTTTTATTCACTATAAGAGTGGTGAGGCACTGGAACAGGTTGCCCCGAGAAGCTGTGGATGCCCCATCCCTGGAAGTGTTCAAGGCCAGGTTGGATGGGGCTTTGAGCAACCTGGTCTAGTGGAAGGTGTCCCTGCCCATGGCGGGGGAGTGGAACTAGGTGATCTTTCAGGTCCTTTCCAACCCAAACCATTCTGTGATTCTATGAGTCTACGATTTTATATCATGTGCCTAGGTGAGCTCAATGTTAATCTTTTTCTGTAAACAATCAGAAATTACTGTCTCTGTGGGTGTGATCTGTGGTATCACTTTCCTTTCCCTTCTCTTCTTTTCCGAAAAAATGCAGAGTGACTGTAACAGACCCTTCCTGTTTTCTTTGAAGATCATCATCTCCCTGTCTTGAACTCTTGACTTACATGACCACTTCCCATAAAACAGATCAGTTTTCCCCTTTCAACTACCCATATCCAGGCCTTCTGGATGGGTCATTCAACAGCCTCAATCACTGTGCTTGTTTAGACTCCATCCTGTGAAGACATTAACACAGATAGCTAATCCTTACCTGTGGCACTACTAAAAAAAGATAATCTGAGGGATTTCAGGATGCAACATATGCAACAGGAGAGTGGAGTGTATGCAGAGGGCTCATCAAGATATGCAGTGCCATTTGCAAGGTAGCACGCATAAAAGGTAGGATACTAGATAAGAAAAAATGGGTACTAGTTTTATGGAGCTGATTACCAAGGGAGAAGTTATGAGGGCAGTCATGCCATAGATAGGAAGTAAGGCTATGAAGACAACAAGCCCAGAACCAATGGAGAAATATGTGAACAAGGTAGGCTGTGTATTTGGGAGGTGATGATGCTTCTAAAAAGGAAGTAGTTAGGAAAGAAAAAAGGGGGAAAGGGAATATAAAGTGAAGAAAATCATGTGACCAGGGTTGTTTGGGGGATCCCTGTGTAGCAGCCCTTTGCCTGATCACAACTTGCAAGAGGACAGTAAATCTATTTTTTCTCTGACCATTCAGGATGATCTGTCCATAAAGTGGGCAGCGCCAGCCCTTCCTACCTGGCTTATGATTCTTCTTGGGGCTGTCCGGTAGGGACAGGAAAAAAGGAAAATAAAAGTCTCACAGCAATGCCTAACGAGCATTTAGGGGAGGTAGAAAACCCAAGGAACCAAGTAATTCTGTGGACAACTGATATAAAAAAAGGACAGGGCTGAGTTCAAGCGAGCAAAAATATATAGAAACTGGAAGGGGCCCCCAGGAAATGTTGCCCAAGCTTTGTCCCTTCCTAAGACATTGTGGGAGTCGATAGGTACTGTTCACTGCTGCTCTGCCAATGGACAGGAAAGGGCAAGGGAGCAAAATGAGCCCCACAGTCTCCCAGTTTCTTCCCCTGGGTAATTGGGGCTGGACTGAAGGAGCTTTGGGAGCAAGGTCCTGTAATTTGGTTGAACTTCCAATAGGAAGGTTATAAATAAAAACTGAAGGCTGTAACCCAGTGCGCTCACTGTGCCCATGAGCCAGGCTCTCCTGCATCTAAATGGACATGTGTCGAGGGTCTATTTTACAGTTTATAACATCAGATGGCCATGAAATTAGATCTAAATAGAAACAGGCCCACCAGGATTCCTCTCCTCTGGTGATAGGAAGCCTTGCCACCTTGTACCTGCATGGGTTAAGTAAGTAAGCAAATCAAGTGTGCGAAATGTGAATGCAAGCAGATGCTTCCTGGCTGTGGTTTCAAATCAGATTGGTGCTGTTCAGCTGCATATGAGAGGGGCCGAGGAAGCCGGCAAAGCATAAGCTTGAGAAAGAGCTGCTCTGCAGCAAGCTTCCTTAAGGTAGGAGAGTATTGTAGAAATCAGTGAGGTCTTTGCCTCTTGGAGTAAACATCAGGGAATGTAGTTAAGTCACTAGTCTGTGCTGGGTGGGCAATCCGATGCTTGCTTGGTTCTGTTGGCTGTAGAAAAGTGCTCCCTGGCCTTGGTGACCTCCATAGGAAACATCTTTCAGTGCAAGAAAGGAACCTTTGCTATGTGTAAGCAAAGGTGGGGTATGAGTAGATGCCAGGTGGCCAGGAGACTTCCTCCCCTCGCCTCACCACAGCTGCTCTGTGGGTCTCGGTTGCCTTAGATGGCCCGGAGGCAACTGGGAAATTTCCTGTGAAGTTTTGCAGCTTCAGCCTGCAAAACAGAAGGTCCTGAAGACTGTAGCACAGAAGGCAGCTAACAGGCAATCTGGCAAGTAGTATCTCAGATAGCAAGGGATTTTTC
Source organism: Falco cherrug (assembly GCF_023634085.1). Lineage (NCBI taxonomy): Eukaryota > Metazoa > Chordata > Aves > Falconiformes > Falconidae > Falco > Falco cherrug. The sequence goes on from NC_073701.1 coordinate 8,882,044, forward strand.
TGCAAAGAAAAGCTCTTGAAAGGAGTGGGAAGTAGGCTTCTTGAAAAGAGGGAGGACTGCAAGCACACAAGGTGGCCCCAAATGGATTCTGACCTTTTTAGGGTGCTACTATAGAAGACAAAAAGCATACTTAAAATCTGTACATGAAGAAGATAGTTTGTACAGTGAACAGGTAGGGATTCGCTGAAGCATTGATAAATCATAAAAGGTTTGATGTGTGTGGTTTATGTGGGGCCTTTGTGGTCATTCCAGTGTGCTCAGAAGAGATCAGCTTCCTATGCTGTCACAGAGCCTCTGCAATGGTCTTACAGAAAACTGAAAGGAGCCCTCATCCAGAGGGAAGTTAGAACACGGCACAAATGAGTTGTCTGTTGTCACTCAGTTGCAAACTGTCCTGGAAGCTTGGACACATGCTTTCTTTCCTGACTCATGCACATTCATGTATGCTCAACTAATATGCTCCAGTCTGGAGACAGAGCAATGGATTGTGAATCTGCTTTCCTTGTTTATCTTTTTGCTCCCAGAACAGGAAAGAAATACAAAATTGCAGAGCTGTAATTTGGAGTTGTAAGGCTTGTTACTGCGGACTGTTTACAATATACAGAGTCTAAGGTTGATTCTGAGTTTTATTTGTCCTTTTTGAAGCAAACAATGACTTAGATTTTTGTCTTGTAGGTGCAGGACAAAAACAGACTTTTAAAATAGCTACTACTGAGAGCCATGTCAGAGCCATGGATCCATCTCATGATCTGTACTGCCTCTAGGCAAGGTATGCATACCTGTAGGCTCACAGCGATGGCTTGCTAATTTTTAATGTTATCCAGCAGGTTATTTTTCTACCAAGCTCACCTAGCTGCATCAAGGTGTATGTATCAACCCACGGTTAAATCCAAGACATTCAATAGATGAATAATTTTTAAAGTATGCTTGGATTTCATTTGCTAATGTAGTTTGTTTCAATTTAGGGGTAGAGGTGCTGGAATGTGGCTTACCTTTGATATTCAAAGAGGCTTCTTTCCTAAGAAAAGTCTAAAACTTGTGACTTCTTGTGTTGTATGGTTTGCCAGGCAGTGGGCTTATTCCCACACTCCCTCTTAATGTTGATAAGCAATGTAGTGATGGCCAGGCCCAGTAACATTTGGAAATAGACTGATATGTATCGGCTTTTGTTTGTTGACCTGTTTTCCTTTCATATGCAGTTCACATCTTAAAGGTGGTGGTGAGGAGAAGGGTGCCTTCAGGGTACTGCAGGTAACTGACCCCTGCTGCTGGCCCCTCACAGGCAATGCATTCTGATCTTCCCTTTATGTGTTCCAACTTCCCACTCCCTGCAGGGAGCAGAAAGGTGGTTTGGCAGACATTGACTTGTTTTTTTGAGGATGGAAAACAAAGATGAGGAGACATGTGGCTGCAACCTCTCTACATTTTCAGCTTGCAAACTTGAGGCCTTGTAATGTCGAGGAAGTGCATATTCACACTAGGATCAGTCTTGCAGGAAATAATGTGTAGCGCAAGGATATGGGAGAGGTGGTGGTATATAAAGACTTGTCTGAAATGCGGGGCTGGAGAGGTCAGAGGAGGATTTGGAAACCAGTCTTTCCCAATGAGGCAAATGTTTCCAACATTTCCAACCCAATGAGGTTTGGGCCGGAGGCAGGACAGAATGGCAATCAGACCCTGGGTCTGCTATGATCATCTCCCACCTGGCTTCTTCCTTCTGTAGATGGTGGTTGGCCAGACTGGCCAGGGCTAGCTGGAGGTTGTTGAAGAGATCCAGTGGTGTAGTGAGGCTGTGGATGGCCTGGTGCCTATGTGTGGGAAGGTGTGGACAGCAAAAGCAGAGATCTGGGCAGCCTGCAAGAAGTACATTGCAGTAACTGCAAGGTAGACAGTAAACCGGCAATAATGTCAACCTCTTCTCTGAGCAGGAAGACATCCTAGGCTTGGAGGTCAGTCTGAATCAGATTTGTGGCTCCCCTTGCACCTCCAAGGTATAGATCTGAGGGCTGGCTCTTGGTGGCTGGAGCTGAACACATTACAAGCTGCCATGTTCCCTGAAAGTGTGTATGAAAACTCGAGTCTTCCCCACCACAAGGAAAGGGTTTTCCTGCTGCGGTACCTGAAAGCGATGGTCTCACTTCCAGAGTGAAGTGAGTAAATAAATATGGGAAAGGGAAAGAAGGCAAATGCAGATAGGCTAGATGTCCATTTATACGCTTGTATTATATGAATCTGTTCGGCACAATACGCAGACTCATCCTTATGCTAAGCAGTGCTGTTTACTCACCTGTGTGTGAGATTCATTTGCTACCACTGTCTTCCTACTAAATCCGAAAAAATGTGAGCTCGGAAGGTGCACTTTTCCTGCAGGGCCACTGAGTGTCACCATCGCTCCGTGGCTTGGTCTGCAAGATGCCTTTTCTGCAGCAAAACTCCTTTGCTAAAATCGGTTTGAATGGAAAAAAATGTCATTGGGATGAAAATAGGCTTCTTGCTTAGAAACCCAGAGCTGGGAAGATCTGCATCTAAAATGCGAGTAAGCGATGCTAACTATGAAATAAATCCTGGCTTATATTTTGGCATAGCACTTGACAGGATTCCAGCCAGACCCCATGAGCCAGTCTCACAAATTGTAGCGTGAGCCTCAGTGATAATCATTATGGGGTGGAACAAGTGCTTCATCAGGAGACACTAAAAGGCCCGGGATTCCACCATCTGGTGAGCAGAATGAGCAGAACTTGGTGGGCAGATGAGGGATTGAGATTTACAAAAATAATGAAGGTGGTGGATAAAGTGAACGGAATGTGATAAAGCTAGTTGGTAATCAATTTACAACAAATAAAAAATGTACTTTGCAGTTTAAGAACCTACTGCTACAGGAGTTATGGGAGTCAATAATATCAGCAGGTTCAAAAAGCTCATGGACAAAGTAATGGAAAACCAGTCCACAGCAAAGGGAGTAAGTTGTGATATATCCTCCACCATCCCCGCTACCATGCTCGGATGTGGGAGTAGAGCAAGAGGAATGGACTGCAGATACTGGCCAGGTGCACCTGCTCTCTCTGAAAAGTATTAAGGGCAGCTCAATCTGGTGGACTGAAAGATCCAGAGGCTTCCTTCCTTCCTGGGCCAATGGAGATGAGTGGGAGCTTCTGTTTCACATCCCACCAGTAGCAGTGTGATGTGCAAGTTCACAGCAGACGTGCACACACAGGTAAACGCTGACAGGAGACAGTACTTCAAAGACACACATATAAACACAGGCAGTGTCAGGGCAGTGTCTGTAGCCTGATCCTGTTCCTATGGACCAGTGGCTCAGAGAAACTCACCTTCGTGGGTCCCTTGTGCTTCTGGCCCCCCAAAGCTTTCATCCTACTTGCTGGCTGACAGACCCAAGTTTGTTATTGGATCACACACATGCATGCACACAATAGAGAGCACAACCACACAGGAAATAAATAATTTATTACAAATATAGTACAGGCTGTGGCAATCAGGTGTCAAATTCATCCAGACAAACAAATACTGATTGCATTTCATCAGCTTATTTTATCCCTCTCTTCTCTGTTTTCCTACACTTGTTCATCTCTGATCTACCTTGATCACTTAAATTCCCTGCCTGTGAGTTTTACCTCAAAGATACCAGCATAGTCTTTTAAATCCTTAAATTTGCTTTATCGATTCCAACATCCTGCCCCCCCAAGCATCCTCAGTAAATCCTAAAGCCTCTTCATTACAGTAGTTCCCCTTCGTTTGCATAATTCCGGAGAGCTTCCTCCCTTGAATCGACTTCACTAGATTTTGCAACAGGGGCAAATGGCTTAGTCGTTCATTCAGTCGTTGGGGTTTTTAAGAGTGGTTGATTCACAGGGATTATGCTGGCTGGGTTCCCCGCCTTGTCATTGTTCCTTTGATCACTATCTGACCTTTTATTTTGACTAGCCTTAAATATCTCCTATAGCGCTTTTTTTTTTTTTTTTTTTTTAAAAAAAAAAAAAGAGAATCAGCCAATTGGTTTTCCATCTGAACTAAAAAAGAAAGCATTTAGAAAAGGTGTGTTCGGTAACAGCCCAAACGCCTTCCTGTACAGCTTGTTTTGCTGCTTTTCAGGCAGCAGCAAATATTGCTCCGTGACTGGGGACAGGATCTCCAGTGAATTGACAGTTCAGCACTTCCATTACTAAGCCAGATGCAATGTTCTTGCAACACAAAGCTCAAATATGTCATTTGCAGGAGCATTTATGATGCTCATAGCCTCAGCGGTGCTTGAGCTTCTGCACCACGTACATACAGATGGAGCACGATTTGTTTCTGCCTGTCTTTCACTTCTTCCCACCTATCCCTGGTGCATGAGCTGCCATCCTTAAAGGAAACTCACCAGCTCTCATGAAGATGAACCACTGCTCCGAACCGACAGGGCATTTCGTGTTTTCTTAGAAATGGTCATGCTGACTACTACAACGTCATTGTTAAAAATGACCAAGTTTATCTTAATCGACTGCTCTTACCCTAAGCCAGGCAACTGACAGAACTGATGTGCTTTGAGAGTAATCAAGGGAAGCGAGGCCCCAGTGCCTGCACCGCGCAGCTTCTCTTCTAAAAGTTGCCAGCAAGCTCTGGCACCGTGGTGTCTTCACCCTGTTTGTGGGGGTTTCCACTGTGCACCTCCCCATGTGCTCTATGTGACCTGGCCAGCGCCCCCTCAGGCACCGTTCCTACCGCTGGGTCCCGTTTGTTCATCAAAGCTTGTTCCAGGTACCAAGACAGGCATTTCACAACCTACGCAAGCCCACTCATGTCTAGCAAGGTTAACCCGTCGCCAGAAGCACCGATCGCAAAGGGTGTCCCAGCACGGAGGACATGGGCGCTGAACGGCGAGCCGCGCTCTGCGCCTGCTGCGCGGCCGGGCTGCGGAGCTCATCCGGGAGCCTCGGTCCCCTTCCCCCGCAGGAGCCCGCGACCGAGCCCCCCTCCCCGGCGGGGCCGGGTGGGTGAGCGGGCCGGGCCCCGACAGCCCCGTCCCCAGGCGAGGCCCCGCCGTTCCCGCCAGGCCCCGGCCGCCGTCACCAGGGCAACGGCAAGCGGCGCCCGGGGAAGGGGGTCACGTGCCCGGAAGCGCCTCGAGGGAGGAAGTGACGGAGCGGCGGGGAGCCCCAGGGGCCAAGATTTAAAAAAAAAAAAAAAAAAAAAAAAAGAAAAATAAAAAAATCACAACGGGGGAGGGGGACCCGGCCGGGGCGCGGCGCGAGCGTGTGGCCCCGCCTCCGCCGCCCCACGCCCGGCCCCCCCCGGGGCTGCCCCGCCAGGCCGCGGCCGGGCCCGCCGGGAGCCTCCGCCAGGTAACGCCCCCGGCCCCGCCCTCCCCAACAACGGGGCCCCCGGCACCGCCCCGCCCCGCCCCGCCCCGCCCCGCCCGGCCGGGGCCCGGCCTGGCTGCCCGCGCGCGGGGGGCGTGTCAGGCGGCGGCGGCGGCGGCCCGAGGGGCTCCGGTAACGCCGGCAGCGCGGGTCCCTCGGGCGGGCGCGGGGGCTCCCGGCGGGGCGGGGGGCGCCGTCGCCGGTGCGGGAGCGGAGCGGAGTGGAGCGGGGCAGCGCCGTGCCGTGCCGCTGCTGCGGCGGCTGCAGGTGAGGCCGGGCCCGGGGCGCGGGCGGCCGCGGCGGGGAGAGTTCCCCGGGGCCGGGGCGGGCTGGAAGTTGACAGCGGCGGCGGAGCAGCCATTGTCTGCCCGGCCCGGCCCCGGGAGCAGCGGCCGGGAACAACTCCCCCGCCGCAGCCCCGCTCGCGCCTCCCGGGCAGCCGCCGCTCCCCCCGCCGGTGGCCGGGCGTCAGACACGCGCCTTTCCCCAGCTCCCCCGGGGCATCCTGCGGCGGGTCCCCGCCTCCCGCCGCGGCGGGGCTGCCCGCCCGGTACGTACGTGTTGCGGGCGGGTCGGGCGCCTGCATGCTCGCAGCCGCCTTAACTTTGCTGCCGGAGTTGCCGGCGGCCTGGGGGGGCTGCCGCCGCGCTGCACCCCCGCCCGCCCCGGGCGGCTGCGGCCCCGCCGGCCGGGCCAGGCGCTCGGCGGGGAAGGGCGAGCACGGCGGGGTGGGGGGGGCGGGCCGGGGGGTCGCGCCTGCTGCTGGTCCCGGAGCATCCCGTGGCAGAGTTCGGGTGTCCCGGCAGCTTCACGCCTCTGCTGGCGTGGCTGGGAAACCGGGCTGTGGGGAGCTATAGTAACGGGGCAGGGGGTGTGCCGCAGCCCTGGCTGCTCATTTTCCTCCCCACAAGCTGTGGGCAAACCTGTGCGAATCTTACGTGTGGCGCTTCACCCTCGAGAAACTCGGTTGTAAGGTTCGATAACGTTCCGCAGGCTGCCGTCACGTGCCGGCAGGAATGGATGGGGCGAAGGAGTAAAACTTCGCTGGCTCCTGCCCGGTGCTCCGTGACCGGAGTGGATGCCTGGCCTGGCTCTGCAGCTCTTGTGCTCGGGGAAGGTCAGGAACTTGTGGACGAGCCACCTGTGGTGCTCCTGCTGTGTGCTGAGGCTCCGGCCTGGCCCGCGTGCTGATGCTTGTGCTGCTCCGGGAGCTCGTTTTCTCCCTTCTCCTTCCCGTCCTCTCTGCAGTGCTGTCATTCCTGCCATGGCGTTAATAGGCCTTTGTATCCTTCGCTGACTGGCTTTTAGGGGTTCAGCTCTAAAGGTTAATTTCCAGTAATTTCGTTGGTCTTGTTTGTTTTCTTGGGAACTACTCCTTACCTTTGCAAGGTGAGCTGGTTAACTCAGTCTATTTGGAAAACCCACGTTTAATAATTTTTAGTAGGTTATCCGTCTCGTGGAGCCGCTAGCTGAGTCAAGCGATCTGATAGCACAGTGATCGCTAGGTTTTTGCAAGAGGAGGGTGCTGGAAGATGTGCTTGCAGGAGAGGAGAGGGTGTAATCCGTGCTATTTTGTGTGGGAATAGCCTGTGTTTGGATTGGATTACACTAACATGGAGCCGCATCCTTAGATGAACTTGCCTGGGGAAATACTGTGCCTTTTCACTTTTGTGTTTGGAAATGGTTTTGCTGGATAACCCTGCTTGCTGTGAGCGACTTAAAATTCTTACCGTCCTTCTGCAAAGGGAGACTGCTTCTCTATCCACACCCCCAAAAGGCCTTCTGCCTACACAGAGACCAAAAATTTTTTATGCTTCTCATCCCAGAGGCATCTCAGTAGGATTCTGTTTGTGCTAGGGCCTGGTTTTAAGATGATCTAGATCGATGTGGAGCTCTCAAAAATGCTGGAAATCTTAAGAATCAATGGTGCCGTTTACTGAGGGAACACAGTTGGTGGAGCAGAGCACCAAGTCAGAAGCCAGGTTTCTCCTTCTGGTGCAGCTGTGCAGGGTAAGGATGTGTGCTACAGCCAAGCTAAACATTAGTTGCCTTTTTTTCTCTCGCTGGCACTTGCGGCGTCACAAGTGAGCTAATTCAACTCACTGATCTGGCAGGAACTGATGTTTAGGACAGCTTTTCTGGACAGTGAATGAGTTGATCTAGTGAGCACCAGAAACGTAAAGGCTGCAAGTAACCTGCGCAGGGAGGTTGAGGGTGGCTAAGGGAACAGAAATTGTCTCCTAATGGTAGCTGAGCTACTAGATAACTTGGTGACTTGGTGTAATGTGTGTAGTTTCACTCTGATTTGCATTTTAACCCTGTTCAAAGTACTTAATTTATCTGCCACAGTTTCTTTCTTTCTAAAAGTCTGTATTCTCTCCCTTCTCTATTCATTTATTTTCAGGCTTAATTTACTTTTTATGGTGCTGCCCCCTGGAGAAGATCTTTAAGGCAATTGTCTTCTCCAGAGCTTTTATAGTCTAGATAGGCTTATTGACCAACCATTTCTAGCTGCAGTGGCCGGTTAGGAGGAGGGGGACTGTCTCAGTTGAGGAGAAGATGATGGCAGGGCACAATTCCTGACTGCCACTGCTGAAGCAGTGTGGGAAGCCAGCGTTGGATTAGCAGGGAGATACTTGGGCAGGACTTGAGGGCAGAGGTAAAGATGCATGGAGCAGCAGCTATCTGTTTGTCAATTGTAGATTTTTCCAGATTTTGAGGCACAGGTTTGGAGCAGCAATTCCCTGATTTAGCCAGCCATCCTCTGCAGTGCTAATGCTGTTGCCCCGCTTTGAATTTGTCTGCTGCCCTTAACACCTTTCCACAATTGAAAAAGTTGTCTGGTCAAGACTATTGTTGCAGCTCCTTTTCTGCTGCACTGGTCTGTTTGTTTGTGCATCTGGAAAAAGTTGCGTTTGGTGAAGGCTGTGAAGCTTGAAATGCCTGGATTTGAAAAGGTCTTGCCACAGGGACTGTGCTGATGCTGTGGGATCCTGGAAGCTAATTTAGAGGTCTCTTGGATATATTGTAGGGGAGCCAGCTGGTGTTTTGGAAAACAAACAGGCTATCAGAAGCTTTTTTTTTTTATCTTCCGTAGAATGATAGCCTTCTAAAAAGTCAAAATTTTTTCAGTGGAATTCTGTTGAATAATCACTTTTGCGCTTTCCCTTTTCTGACTCTAACCCCTCCTACTGTTACTCCCTGTGTAGCTTGTGTTTCTTGTTGCAGGAAACTCCCTGATCATCCCAATGTGTTACTCTTCTGCTAAGCACTCTCTTCAGTCTCGCTTCTCCTCCTCTTGGCTGATGAAAGCCTTCTTCAGTCCTTTTTCAGTTCTGTGATTCACTGCAACTCATCCTTCTGCTGCTGGAAGATCTCTCTAGCTCTGTGTAACCTCTTTAGCAGCTTTCCCCTCACAAGTGTTGCCAGTGAACCCTTCATTCACTCTGCTTCTGACTCTGGTCCTCCTGAAAGCAACTTGCCAGCACAGATACCAGCTTCCACTCTTAATGTTCCAAGTTACGGTCTGTGGGGAATGAGAAGTAGCTGGAAAGTCCACGTGATCAGAGAAAGAAAGAAATGGTCTAGGGCTGGGGGCTAAACTGGGAGAAGGGCCAAGCTGGTATATCTGCACTAGGGCAGCAGAGTTGTGGGATAATTATACCTCTTGTGGGACTGGAGGAGGAGAGGATCAGAAGTTGCCAAAGTGCAGTGGGAGGCTGGAAGCACAGCGCGATTTGCCTCAGTTCACTAGCCTCCCTTGAAGGAGAGGTGATCAGGTTTGTAACCAAATGATTGAATGAGCTGCAGCTGCTCCTTCACTCTGCTGCCTTCTAAAGGAGTTCAGGATGCTGTAGATTCCAACTGTAGCATGGCAATAAAAACATGAGAATGTGTGCATTACATTTCTGACTGGTAATAAAAGATTTGAACCATGAGTGTAATTTCTGGGTGATTTCAGAACCCTGGCATCCCTGGCCCCCTGTGATGTTGCAAAGCTGTGTGTGGAGCCTGGTACTGGGATATTCCAGTAAAAAAAGCTGTGTAATGCTGTGAAGTACAGTTTGGTTCTTTCTCTAGCCTGACTTAGTTCCCACTTCTCTCGATGTAGATCTGGAGTCTGTCTCAGCCTGAGCTCCTGGGATCCTGTCACCATGGAGACCGAAAGTGAGCAGAACTCCAGCTCCACCAGTGGGAGCTCCAGTTCTGGAGGAAGCACCCGTCCTCAGATATCGCAGATGTCTCTCTATGAGCGACAGGCAGTGCAGGTGAGACATGGTTATCTTCTGGGATGGCATGTGCATCAGTAGAAGTTGGTGGGCCCTTTTGCATTTCTTTTGAGTTGTCGTGTCAAGGTGGGACCATGGTTGAAGGAGTGTCAGTTATTCAGATTCAGAAATTCTTGTGCTAGGCCTGATGTTTAGTTCCTGTAGCTCGATACTGTGCTTCGTGTTTTGTAAGTGTGCAGTGTCCAGCCTCTTAGAATTAATCCATATCATGATCCAACAGATTGATTTTAGCCTGCTGTTCTAGAGCAAGTCATTCAGTTTATCATCCCAGTTCCTCTATAAAATATATATCCTCCATATACATACTATACTGGAACACTTGTCTACCTGCTTGAGCACAAATCCCCAAATTCCTGGAGTTTATTAAAGTCTGGCAAGTGTGCTTCCTGCTGTCGTGGAATACACATGTGATTTAGTGTGTTACCAACTTTGTAGCTGTACTACATATTTTGATGTGCTAATCTAGTGACTTTGCTTTTTTCATGGGGTCTAGGGATGGTCTCATGGCTGTTATTTATTCCTTCATTGCTTTCTCTAATCGCATTTCAAGGGCACGCTATTTTTGACTGTTGGTTTTCCTCTTTCTCTAGGCCCTGCAGGCGCTCCAGAGACAGCCCAATGCAGCCCAGTACTTTCATCAGTTTATGCTGCAGCAGCAGCTTAACAGTGCACAGCTTCACAGCCTGGCTGCTGTCCAGCAGGTGAGTTGCCAAGGGGCAGAAGGAGACAAATTGGATTGCTCTCTAGGGAAGATCCAGAGATTCTCTCTTTATAAAGTGGCTTGTGCACTGAGGTCATCCTGATCTGTAGTGAGACAATGAGTCCCTAAACACGTTTAAAGCTAATACAGCTAGTAAACTGGAAGCCTGATGGAAGGATATATCTGGTTTTCAGATACAGAGCAGGGGAAGATAGAATTTGGCATCCCCATCAGGAAACTTGCACTTTAGTGCTTGCACCTTCTTTAAATAAAAGATGGGTGGTTAAATCAGCAGTGGATGGAGTAGTGTTTAAAAACTACTAAAGTGAACCCTGAATTGTTACTTCTCAGAGAATAAACATGGTCTTCTGTGTGTGAACTTTCAGGAGGTATCCTCTGAATGTTCTGTCTTGAAACTTAGTAGCACATGCTTTCTTTACCAGTTACTAGCAAGAGGGATCTGGGATAAACCTTGTCCAGCCAGTAGAGTGTTTCTTCAGCTGAGATATGTTTATACAAATTGAGATATTTTATGATGCATAATTGAGTGATTTTTTGTTTTCTTTAGCAACTTTGCTCACCTACCAGACTTTATCACCAGTTGAAGATGGATTATGCGCCATGTGAATACAGTTCTTTCTGTGTAACAATATCTCCATCGCTAGCTGTTGGAGTATTTCCTTGGCTGTTAGTTCAGGATTAAGTTCTCAAAATCCCTACCTGCAGTTTTACAGCATAGAGGGAATGGAATCCTCTCACCAGTTTCACACACATCTTAGTTATAAAACTAACTGAAGTCATAGAATGGAATTCCTGTGGGATCATAGAAGGGGGAAAAAAATTAATCTAACAATATTTACATTGCTCCATGAACTGTATGTACTGTAATCTGAAATTTGTTACTTGGATATTTTTTTTTAGTGTCATTGCATTGATGCTAAACTGCTGAAATAGCCCAGCAAATTGCTAATACTGTGGGGAACGTCTGGGTGTTAACGGTGGATTGCAGCATGAGGGTTGCCGTGTGTAGCATGTCAAGCTGGGGCAACAGTGGGGTGTGTACCCACGTGTGGAAGGACTGGGGGTCATGCACGGTAAGGGTCTGTTGTCCACTGCCTCAGGTAGCGTACAGGACTGAACTGCTTGGGGAAGAGGAGATGCCTTGCTGAGTTGCTGCAACTGATTTGTAGGGCATGGCAGAGATCTGTAGTGGCTAGATCGTGCCCCTGTTCTTGGGAATGGGAGAAGATGGTGATAGGACTAGGTGCTGTGACAAAGCTAAATATTTGGGCTGGATTGAAAAGTTTGTTCCAAGTAACTCATTTCTCTGTCAATCTCTCTTGCAGGCTACGATTGCAGCCAGTAGACAAGCCAGCTCCCCCAACACCAGCACCCCGCAACAGACCACCACCACTCAGGCCTCTGTAAGTTAACTGCTCCCTCACACGTCAAAGCCTCCTTCCCACCTCTTCCCGTTCTTCTTTTTCCTCTTTGTCTTTTAGGAAGGCAGTCAGCCAGGGAAACACAGCTTCTAAGAATGCTGGGAACCCACAAGATGCAGACAACTTTGAGGATTTGGGGTGCTATCATTATTGGTGGGGGTTGAGGAGACCAGAGGAGGTTTCTGAGAGGGAGAGGCCTCTTAGCTGGAAAGGTAGACACTGATCTCTCTTTGCTGACGCTTTGGGGCTATGTTGTCACGGACTAGAAAAGCATCAGGACTTCTAAGAAGGAGTCGTGAGCAGCCTGAAAGGGAATGCTTTTTTCTTCTTGGGCAGAGTAGTATTTGGTTGAACGAGAGGAAGTCAGTTTTGTAGTATTCAGGAACTGGGATTTGTTCAGAGAGGAGTTGGTAGGGTAGAGATTACTTTGTGGGCTTTTTTCCTTTACTTGAGAAAATGACGTGTTTCTTTTGGATCTTTTATTGCAGTTGCATGCTAACGGTGATATTCAAGCTCAGCATACAAATGACGTTAGCATCCAGGGCTTTGGCTAGTTTACATTGCTTAGCCTCTAAGACAAGAACTTTTTTTCTTCTTGGTTCCCTGTGGGGTACAGGAAAAAAACTGTAAAATGTCTGTTCTGGCTGGATCCCAGGAAGTGAATGTGTACTTATTTCCTTTCCTCCATCTCTTCATATGTGACTTTGGGCTTTTCTCTCTTTTTAAGATCAACCTAGCCACCACATCAGCTGCTCAGCTGATCAGTCGGTCACAGAGCGTGAGTTCCCCCAGTGCCACAACCCTAACGCAGTCTGTGCTGCTTGGGAATACCACCTCACCGCCTCTAAACCAGTCACAGGCCCAGATGTATCTCCGGGTAAGAGATGTGTACGCAAAATGTGTCCTGAGCATGAACCCCACTGCCTAGCCGTTCCAGTGTTTCACTGCTTGGGATTACCAACACATTTGGTCTAACTCTAGCTTTAAGGATGATGCACTGTATTTTAAATTCAGATGGGGAGGCTCCTGTCCTTGAACCTACGAGTTTGGCTCTGTGCTAAGCTTTTTGAGGGTAGATGAGCTTTGTATTATGTGGCTTATGTGAGATTGTTAGGAACTGTGTTTGTCTCTGCTCTGCATAGATGTTAAAGATCCCATGGCACTTCTCACTAGAGTGTATATATGAAAAATATGTCCTAGACTTGAATATAGCTCACAGAAATAAAACTACTCTTCTGGTTCAATGCTGGAACAGATATATGGTAAATTACTTTCTTCTACCACTGCTGAGCTTAGGGATGTAAATCAGAATTCAAGTAAGTCTAGAAACATAAGTCAACATGAACAAATATGTCATCCTTTTAATTGCTTTGAAGTGCTGCTAAATAGAAAACATTAGTCTTGACTATATTGTCAGTCTGGGGCTTGGTTACCTACTTGAAAAATATTTTGTGTCTCAGTTGACTTTAGATACAGATTGTAATCCCTTTATTTTTAAGTAACCCTGGTCTTGGATGTATGTCTTTTATCGCTGTTTCTCAACCACTCCCAGATATACATCTGAAAATTCAGTGATACCCCAGGCTTTTAGCCAGCCTTGGGCAGTCTTTGATAGTTGGCCCAGGCACATGTTTGATGAAGAGTGCTTGTTTCCATAAGGAAACTGTTCCGAGTTTCCTGCTCCTGAGGGGTATGTTGAGTGTTGCAGTGCAGGGAGGGTTGGGGGTTTTGCAATGTGTGACATTGCGGCCCAGTGTTGCTTTGTAATCTGTTTTCTTGTGGTTCGCTATCTTTCTTTCTCTCTTCCCCTCCGTTCCTTTCATTCCACATCACCTGATCCTCCCTCAACAGCCACAGCTGGGGAACCTGTTGCAGGTAAACCGGACCTTGGGCCGCAATGTGCCTCTTGCCTCCCAGCTCATCCTGATGCCCAACGGGGCTGTGGCCGCTGTCCAGCAGGAGGTACCACCCACTCAGTCTCCTGGGGTCCATGCAGACACAGACCAGGTCAGTGGCACCCCTCCCCAGAGTCCTCCCCTTCCCCTGCTCACTCTCACCCCACACTCTGGTCTTTGTCTCCAGCCGTCCCTGTATAGCAGATTAGCTCTTATTTTATCCCCAACTGTGTCCGTGTGTAGGCAGGAGATTCTGTTCTCTCTTGCCACTTTTTTTTCATGTTTGCTTTTTACCTCCAGAGATGGGATTCGTTTCTGCTTAAAACTTCTGGGGTGAGCCACAGGCTGGATCAATCACATCTTCACAGTTTCTCAATTGTCCTTGTGTAAAAAGAATTGTTGGGTTCTGTGTCCAATTTTCAGTCACTCTGCAATGAAGAGTCTTTGCCAGCAGTAGTATTCCTTCACCCAGTTGGTTTGTTGTAAAGATGCCATAGACTGAACAGGCCACAAGGTCTTAGCTCCTGCATTCATCTACAAGTAATTCTCCGGGTCAGGGAGCTGCCATGGCTTCTTGTTTTCCTTTTCCTATCCCAGTCGTTCTTGGGATTTCCAGCTACTTCATATTTTTGTCTGGGGCACTTTCTTTGTAGGAAAGTCAGCCTTGATCAAAGTTGAAGATAACACTGGATTTGGAGGAGGAGTAAATACAGAGGATGGCAGCACCAAAGTGCAGAGGAACTGGTGAAATCAGAAGGGGCTGCAGGCCACAAGTATATCTGTGGGCCTGCTGAGTGGAAAGCCCTGCACAGGGGGGGAGGAGACGGGTGGCACAAAAATTGAAAAGGAGTGACTGATCTTTAAAGGGGCATCTCAGTGCTTTTAGAGCCATGCTGGACTGCTGTGCAAAGGCATGGCAGGCAGGTCTGAAGGCTGTCCCATGCCTCGGAGAATGGTGGTGTCCTCATGTGCTGTCCAGAAAGTGCCACGAGATTTTTAACTTCCATCAGAGGCGGGGTAGGAAGGAGTTCAGGCGGTGTTTCCTGGGGAGGGCTGCACCTGAGCATTGCCCTGCAGTGTTAGCCAGCTCCCCACATGAGACTTGAAGCATCTGCTTAGCCTGCGTCCCAGTAAAGCATGTTGCTTATGAGTTCTCTGCCAAAATTCCAGCAAGTAGCATACATGAAGCAAAGGGATTCTGTTTTGCGTATGTGTTTCTAGGTGCAGAACCTGGCTGTGAGGAGCCAGCAGACCTCAGCCGCTAACACCCAGCTCCAAGGCTCTGCTCAGAAGGCAGCTCTGCCAGGAAGCTCCCAGGCTTCGGGCTTACCGCAGGCCACCAGCACGGGCCAGTCCTTGGCGGTGGCTCAGGCCTCCTCCGCCAGCGCAGGCCAGTCCCTCAACTTGAGCCAGGGGGCAGCAGGCAGCAATGGTGTCACCGGGGGTGTGGTGGCAAGTGGTGGGAGCCAGACCTCAGCCGCGTTGAGCCAGACCTCCTCGGCAGGTGCTGCTGGCAGTTGCCAAAGGAAAGGCACGGGGGTGGTTCAGCCGTTACCGGTAGCAGCTGCTCAGGCTGTGACCATCAGCCAGGGAAGCCAGACGGAGACAGAGAATGCAGCCACAAAGAAGGGTGAAACGGACAGCGGTGGGCAGCAAACAGTGGGCATGAACCTGACCAGGACCGCTACGCCAGCACCCAGCCAGACATTGATCAGCTCAGGTGAGTGCAGACCTGTTCCTTCTCTTTGAGCCCACTGGGCTTTTGCAAGAGTGCCATTTGCTGAGAGGTCTTCCAACAGGCCTCCTGGCCTCTGGGCTCTGGGAGGCTTGTCTCTAGGGATTATCTCTCTGTTGGCAACAGAAGTTGATTTAGTCCCTCATGTCCTCTGCCAGTAAGCTGGCGGTCATTTTGGAGCTTAACGACTCAAACCAGTGCAGTGACTGCCAGCCTTCTTTTTGTTGTTCGCAGCTGCACTGTTGCTAACTTTTGCGCTCTCCTTTTTTTCCCCGCTGTGTTTGTATAGCCACATATACACAGATCCAGCCGCACTCGCTGATCCAGCAGCAGCAGCAGATCCACCTGCAGAAGCAGGTGGTGATCCAGCAGCAGATCGCCATTCATCACCAGCAGCAGTTCCAGCATCGCCAGTCCCAGCTCCTCCACACAGCCACCCATCTTCAGCTGGCCCAACAGCAGCAAGCGCCATCTCTGACCCAACAGCAGCAACAAGCTCAGCCTCCACAGCAGCAGGGTCCACCTCAAAACCAGCAGCAGGCTCAGACCCTTGTGGTGCAACCCATGTTGCAGTCCCAGCCACAACCTGTGCAGCTCCAGCAGGACGGTCCTTGCCAGCCAGTCACCAAGTCACCTGTTCCAATTCAGTCGAAATCTCTGGTCACCCCCATCAAACCACCTCAGCTTGGGCCTGCCAAAATGTCAGCAACGCAGCAGCCTCCACCACACATCCCGGTGCAGGTGGTGGGTACTCGGCAGCAGGGCTCAGGCCAAGCCCAAGCACTGGGTTTGGCTCAGATTGCTGCAGCAGTGCCGACATCTCGGGGAATGCCAGCCGTGGTCCAGCCTGTTTCCCAAGCCCATGCTGCTTCCCCGTCATCATCTTCAGCTCCGGCATCCTCACAGGAAGCTCATCCTCTCACCACAGGGGTGAATTTGGCACAAGTTCAAGGCACAGCCCACATGGTGAAGAGCCCAGTCTCCTCTCCAGTTGTGGCTCAGATGCCAGCAGCACTCTACATGCAGTCTGTCCAGTTGCCAGTAAGTGATACCATTGAGAAGGAGAATAGCATATGGATTCTCTTTGTTCATTCCTAGGACACCAGTCACAGTCCAGGCCCAGGTCAGTGGGATGGGATGGGTAAGGGGTTTGGGTAGAGGGATGTGGAGACCTTTTTCCTCTCTAAAACACTTAATTCCAATCCAACCCTTGGGGTTACCGACTACAAGCATTTCTCTTCCACATTATCATTCAAATGTTTGCATGCAATAAATAGGTGAGACTCAGACCCTGCCCCAGATGGGGTAGGTGTCCACATCATATACTAAATACTGCATTTAACAATGTGGTGGGTTGACTGTAGCCACTGCCAGGTGACCACCAAGCTGCTCTATTTCTCCCCCTTCCTAACAGGACAAGGGGAGAAAAATACACTGAAGAGCTTATGGATAGACATAAGGACAGGGAGATAGATCACTTCCCATTTACCATCACGGGCAGAACAAAACTAAATTAGGGAAACTGATTTATTATCAATCACAGTAGGATAATAAGAAATAGGAACAAATCTAAAAATCACCTCCCTTGCTTCTTCATGGGCTCAGCTTCACTCCTGACTCTTCTACTCCCTCTCCCTGAGTGGGAGAGTGTTGCAGGACGATGGGGAATTGGGCTTGTGGTCAGCTGATAACATTTCCTTTCTGCCGCTCCTTCTCCTCACGCTTTTCCCTTGCTGTAGCGTGGCATCCCTCCCATGGAAATAGTCATTCACAAACTTCTTCAATATTTGTCCTTCCCATGGGCTGCAGTTCTTCACATACTGCTCCAGCATGGGTCCCTTGCATGGGTGGAGTCCTTCAGGAACAGATTGCTCCAGCGTGGGTCCCCACAGGGTCACTAATCCTGCCAGCAAGCCTGCCCCAACCTTGGGCTCCTCTTTCCACAGGGTCTGCCAGGAGCCTGATCCAGTGTGGGCTTCCTACAAGGTCACAGCCTCCTTTGGATATCCACCTGTTCTGGTGTGGGGTCCTCCAGGGGCTGCAGGTGGGGATCTGCTCCATTGCTAACCACCATGGGCTGCAGGGGCACAGCCTGCCGCACTGTGGGCTTCACCACGGGCTGCTGGGAACCTCTGCTCTGGCATCTGGAGCACCTCCGACCCCTCCTTCTGCACTGGCCTGGGTGTCTGCAGGGCTGTTGCTCTCACATGTTCTCACTTCTCTCTCCCAGCTGCTGTTGCACAGTATTTTTTACCCTTTCTTATATGTTATCTTAGAGGTGCTGCCACTGTTGCTGATGAGCTCAGCTTTGGCTAGCGGCAAGTCTATCTTGGAGCTGGCTGGAACTGGCTCTGTTGGATGTGGGGGGAAGCTTCTGGTGTCTTCTCACAGAATTTACTCCTGCAGCCCCCTGCTACCAAAGCCTTGCCACACAAACCCAACACAAACAATAACCGGCCTCTTTGCTGTCTCTCTCAGGAGACGAGGGCTGACTGGGCCATGAAGACTGACCTCCCCTCTCCTCACTAGGTGTGGATACCTCTGGGTCAGAGACCCCTTGGTATGTGGTACCAGCCGCTGGCTCTAGGCCTCAGAGGGTCCCCTAGCAACAGGCTATGCAGGGGGAAACAAAGATGGCTCACTTTCCACAGGCCTCACCCATGCTGCTGTGAATTGTTCAGCTAGGGCTTGTCTAACTCCTTGGGACAACAGTACTTTGCCAGCTCAGGTATCCTCAGACAGTTGCTGAGACTGTTTCTAAACTGGCCACTTCTTCAGGAAGGTGTCACAGGATTTGTCTGACTTTTAGGCTGGGGGACACACAAGTCTTCTCTCATCCAACATGTGTCCCCTACTCTTTTGACTCTCCTTCATTGAAACTGATCTGATTTAGCCAAAAGCTTGTTTGGAAAAGCTTGCTGGGTGACTGCCATTCCATTTCTTTCTTCTTGGAATAACCCTTAAGGTTTATACGGTGTCTTGGTATTATGTCAATGTGTCAACATGAATTGGGACACCAGATCCTAGTCATAGTTGTATTGTAGAAGTCAAGTTTTGCTCCCTGCAAGGCAAAAATGTTCCTCAGTAGAGGTAAGTACTGTGAGGGAGCTAAAGATAACCCCAGGAAAAGGAACCAGGCTGGAAAAGAAGTATGATGGAGCAGGATGCATCTTCCTTTTGCCTTCGTTCTGTCTTGTTCTTTGCTTTGGAGCTTCTCTCTCTGCTTATATGTTTTTCTTTATTCACACAGAGCAAGTCTCAGGCCTTAGCAGTAAAACGCAAGGCAGAGTCAGAGGAGGAGAAGGAGGAGTTGCCCGGTGTCACTGCACTCCTGCCTGCCAGGTCCTCTCCTGTGACAGACAGCCCCAAAAACATGGAGGAGAAGAGCAGCCTTGGAGGTGAGGTACAAAGGAGAACTCTGCTTTTGTGTGCTAATGATCTGATCCTGTATTCCATTTGAAGTAGACAAGCAAAGATAACTGACTCTTGTGCTGTTAACTTTTCAGATAAATCTGATCCTGCTGCCATTGCAACCCCAAATACCACCTCAAGTGAAGGAGCATCAGTCACCCCCACCTCTGCTCCCACCCCAAACCTGGCAATGGTGTCACGTCAGGTGGGAGACTCCAAACCCCCACAAGCCATCGTCAAGCCCCAGATCCTCACGCACATCATTGAAGGCTTTGTCATCCAGGAAGGAGCAGAGCCCTTTCCGGTAGGGATTCGCTGCTGTGGGAGAAGGAGGTGTAGCACTCTCTTGGGGAAGATAGTGGACTTCCATCTTTGAACGGGAGTTTCTTTCCCCATATTCCAACTCTGCATGTTTAGCCTGAGACAGAGACAGTGAAGAGGAAGGGAAAGGAGGGGGGTGTCATGCATGAAGCAAGGCATTAAGTGGTGGCATTAACGAGAATGGGTTGGAAGGAATAAAACAAGTGTGATGGGAACTGTTTTCTCCAGTAGTCCCCAGAGCAATAATTTATGCAGGAATTGTAAGAAGGTTCTTCACTCTGATTTTTAGCAAGGGCAAGATGCATTTTGAACAGATAGCAAGTGAAGTTAAAGCAAATAAGGGGAAATGCAGTTAACATGGAATTGCAGGATATTCAAGGCAGATAGTACTTTGTGATTTTTGAATGAACCACCAAGTCTGTGAGTCAGGAAGGAGTAATAACTTCATTCAGCATCTCTTCTCCCGTAGTAAGCAGAGGGATTCTTCTGAGTTGTAATAAGGTGTGAGTGGCGTATACCTTGCAGAGTGCATTGGACACAGAGAATCCTTTACTGATGGGCCCAGTTCTTTCTCTTCCTGTCCAGGTGGGTTGTTCTCAGCTGCTGAAAGAATCTGAGAAACCGCTGCAGGGAGAGGCTGCTTCAGGCCAGAGTGAAAACCTGTCCAGCAATTCCCCGGGAGAGGACAGTGCTTCTATGGGTGAGTTTCAGCAGGAGGAGGCCTAGCTAGTGTTACTGAAAGTTTCTGTTCTTTGATACTGTGTTACTAACTTTATACATTATGGACTTGTATCTCTTCCTGCTAACTCCTTAAGAGACTCAGGCAATGGACCTAGGATTTTAAGTGCCAGAAGACAATACTTTGTTGTTCATATGATCTAACATACCCTGTGTCAGTAGTAAGCAGAAGAATCTGAACTGTGTTTGTCTCTAATGACTCTGAACGCTGTGAAGGATGTGTGTACACAACAGTGCGCAGTGATGGTGGAGATTTCCCCCACAACCTTGTAGGATATAAGGGATATGCTATTTTTCACTTGTTCAGCAAAACAGTACTGACAAGGAGAAATAAGTTGCTCTGTTCAGTATCCTAGCGTCCTAATTAGTGGAGCTTCTGCCTCTTTCCCCAGCTTCTTCCCCAAGCTAACTGCTTAGCGGATTCAGTAGAGAGTAGAGCTTGGAATCTGTGTGCTCAGAACAATAGTGGAATGGGGAATCATTGTGTGGGATCTGCTTCAGTTCAGATCGTCTACTGGTGTGTGTCTCTGTATCTCACTAGAGCTTGATAAGAAGGCAAACTTGCTGAAGTGTGAATACTGTGGGAAGTATGCCCCAGCAACCCAGTTTCGTGGCTCCAAGAGGTTTTGTTCCATGACCTGTGCTAAAAGGTAAAAGAATTTCTGTCTATACATTCTCTAGAATTGGGCATGTGCCCCTTCTCTGGGTAGTGTATGACACTTCAGTATATCTGATCTTCCTTCCATGGGATGCACTGGCCACAGACATCCTCAATGACTCATTGTGTGTGTGTGACAAAGACACATATGACTTGTGGATGCTTCTAGGTCTGGAGAGGTTGATGTGGTGTTGAGTGTAAACAGGGTTTCTGACTTGCTAGAAAATAAAGTGGGAAGAGGGAAGTTCTGGGTCTCCAAAGAACCTCTCTTCAGTCAAATGTACATTTGACTGACTAAGCGAATGCATACTGGCAGCTGTCTGCTGCATGCTGCATCCGTACTAGATGAAGACACAAGGGAGCACTGGGAAGAAATCTGGGGAGAAGTTAGACTAGTCATTGCTGCCTCCTATTGATAGCAGAGTGCTTGTTATGGGTCTTTTTTCCCTTAGGGGAATGACTTAATTGACCCTTCAGATGTTAGATCAAGACTCTGGTGTCCAAATAATGCTTGTGTCAGAAGTCTGGACTGGTTCCTTCCAAGGGGAAGTCTTAGGAGGAGGAGGAACGGAACTTGATGGTAAAGAGGAGTTTTATCCCAATCTAGAGCGAGGAGAAGCAGTAGGTTTAGGTAGTTGCTGTTTCCTAACTGCTGCTCTGCTTCTACTTATTTGAGGTACAATGTCAGCTGCAGCCATCAGTTTCGGCTGCAGAGAAAGAAGATGAAGGAATTCCAGGAAGCTAACTATGTTCGTGTGCGTCGACGGGGACCACGGCGCAGCAGCTCTGAAATTGCTCGAACAAAGATCCAGGGCAAGCGCCACAGGGTAAGGACACAGCGCACTCTGCCTCCGGCAAGGCAGGTGTCAGTGTGAAAGTTGTCACTGCTGGATGTACCACTTCCTCACAGTGGATGTAGTCATACAGGATGGGACAAGTGCACACTGACTGACAGTTTGTGCACAAGGCACAGTGAGTGAGCTGTTCTGTTTTATCAACTGCAGAAAGTGGATTCATATTTGTACTTGTTCTGTTCACTCTGTGTTCGCTCCCGCCTGTGTCTCGGAGGTTTCAGTGAGTGAGATCAGCTGACAGCCTTGGTAGAAAACAATCCACTTTTCCCATTAGATTAGTATTCTTCCACTTGAATGATTTGATTGAGATTATGGAAGAACTGAATGAGCTTCAGCACTGATGTGAAGAAGAGGAATGGACTGGGGAGGATGGGAGAAGGGAGAGGAAGGGAGGCGAGAGTGAAGTCTGTCCTTTCTGGCATGAGGGAGCTCCTGTGTCCTGGAGCTCCTGGACCAATAGTATGAGAATTGTTGGGATTGTTATCCCAGACTGTTGGGATATCTTCTGCTGTTCCTAATGTATTGTTTTGTACCCTAGTAATTGTGAGTCTCTCACAAAACACCTTTTTTCTTTCTTTTCTATGGGCTTGTAGGGCCAGGAAGACTCAAGTCGAGGCTCTGATAACTCCAGCTATGATGAAGCTTTGTCCCCTACATCTCCAGGACCCCTGTCAGTAAGGGCCAGTCATGGAGAGAGGGACCTGGCAAACTCTAGTATGGCACCACCTACCCCAGATCTACATGGTATCAACCCAGTCTTCCTGTCCAGCAATCCCAGTCGTTGGAGTGTGGAGGAAGTGTACGAGTTCATCTCATCACTGCAAGGTGCAGTTAAGATCCTCTCCTGCACTCCTGTGATCCAGCAGCATGGGGCAATTTGTTGGCTCTCTTTCTGGAAAGAAAGTGGTGTCAGTGGTGCCCAGTGCTTTTATTGTACTTCTGTACATGTTTCTGAATTGGAGTAGATGGGTGACTTGTACTTCCCAAGTAGCCTGTGTCCTCAGGCAGATTGTGGATTAGAGCGGGGAAGGGGGTTGGTTGGATTCCTGGCTGGCTTTCTGTACCTGCCAGAGGCCCAAAGAGTGGGAAATGAGGGCAGTGCCCAGGGCACGTCTGTTTCTCAGCGCTGGTGCTTTTTGGTTTCACAGGGTGCCAGGAGATTGCCGAGGAGTTTCGGTCACAGGAAATTGATGGCCAGGCCCTGTTGCTTCTGAAGGAGGAACATCTCATGAGTGCCATGAACATCAAGCTGGGACCAGCTCTCAAGATCTGTGCCAAGATCAATGTCCTCAAGGAGACCTAACAGCTCTGAAGCCAGAGGTCTCACTTTTGCTTTGACCCCAGGGCAGCTGCCAGCTTTGGAGCATCCTGCTGGGGTAGGGAAGAATGGGACAGTCCCCTGTGGTCTTGCATTCAAGAAGAATGAGAAGGAATTTAACTGATTGAAACTGCCATGCACAAGCCCATGTCTTGGTCTCTTAATGGTGCTACAAGGGGGAGGAAAACTCCCACCTGGGGCCTTGAAACACCTTCCTTCTTCCTGGTTTTGAATATGCCTGTCCTGTGTACCACATAAAGATGTGACGGGGACCTCTTTCTGTCTTAGCAGACTCCTGAAAGGGAACTGCCCTCACCCCTTTTTGCTACAGCAGGTCTGCTAGATCTTAGTTTTGAATATCACTGTGCCAGCACTTGAGGCATAGGAAGAGCCAGCCCCACATGGACATTGGGAACAGCTGTGCTTGGGGTATTTAGGAATGGGAACTAGTAAATTCCAAGTGAACAGAGGTGGACAAACAAGAATTTGTGCAGAAGGGGCTGCTGCTGTTCCACTCTTAAAAAAATAATATTAAAATACCTAGGCTGCTCATGAACTGGGTTTAATAGCCATTCCAGCATGCATACCAAACTTGAAGGCCCATGGCAATAGGAGCTGCCTTAGCTTTACTATCTCCTGTAGAGATGCAGAGTGAAGACCAAGTGTTGTGGCAGCTATTCACTCCAGATGCTCCTCTCTGAACCAGTCAGAGGAGGATTTATCCTGAATGCTTATGACAAGGTGATGGGAAAACTGAAGGGGGGAGGGGTGTTTGTCTTACATTTAGGGACCCCTGCAGCACTAGGTTTGCCTCCCCATTGTGCTAGGGCATAATTTACAGATCCAAAGCAGTCTCCAGAAGCGCCAAGGCTCATCATAAAAAGGTCTGGGGTTTTGGGTTTGGGGTTTTTTTTGTGTTCTCTTATCAGTTTGTATTATTTTTGTGTCTGTCTTCATTATCCTCAGGAGAGCTTAAGAAACAAAAGTTTAAGCTGGCAGGACTGTATTGCCTGCCTCAGGCTCTTTTTTTTTTTTTTTTTTAATTGATGTTGTAAAACAGATATTTCCTTTCCTCAGTTAAAAAAAAAAAAACCCAAACAAATGAAACCACACCCTCCAACAACTGGATACTACTCCTTTAATGCTACTTCTCCTTTCTAAGGGGTAGAATTGTGATAGGCTCTGTCCCTCCCTTTCACTCCCTCCAGGTTTTGGGTTTTTTTTAAGGACCAAACACTGTATTCTGAAATTTGGTAACCAGACTGCCAAAGGTGAAAACCTGGGCAGAGTTCTCTTCCAGGAGCACCTGTGCTTCAAAGAAACAAACAAGCAAAAAAACTGATGAACTTAGACAAAGCATGAAGAGGTAAGTGCCCCCTAGAGCCAAACACCTGAAAGCAAGATGATTTTATAAACTACGTGTCTCAGCTTTTCTGTTTTCAGAAGGTTCATGTGAATATTTGGGTGAAACATAAGACTGTTCTGTGTGGAAAGCTCCTACTGTTGCAGGAAAGCTGTAGTAGCACGAGAAGAGGCCTAATAGCATAGACAGGAAAACATTAGAAATCTTTGGAATAGGCTCTTTATTGACCCCTGTTAGGAAAAGAGGAGTGAAAGTGCTTATAAGATGGATAAAATGTGGCAGCAGCTTCCTAGTCTTAACTGTACTGTTCAATCTCACTTTAATGACATCCTTGTTCCTGTGAGAGAATGCTGCTTGAATGAAAATAGGCCTGAAGGAAGCTGCCACTGCTTGTACCCTGATAACACAATTTTGTCTTAATCTGGGGGCAGGGAAGGGGGAGGTTCTCTTAACAGCAATCAGCAGAGGAGGACTGCCCTTAAACCATTGTATCCTTAGCAGGCTGGGTGTGATAAAACTGTTTATTTTGACCCTTGGCAGGGTAGGTAGGCAGCTAGCTTGCCTGGGTTACAAGGTACTTCTGAGGATCAGATTTTATTTCAGTCAAAAAGGAAGGCTTCAACTCTTCATTTCATGTTCAATGTTCTTAATAAAAAAATGCTTGTTCAGGCTTTGCAAGTCTGGTTTTTAACCTCCCTTCCCCAAGCTGAATATTAGTCTAGTGTTTGAGAAGTACAAGCTTCATCAAAAAGTTAATTTTGATTTTTATTGTTGCAGAGAAATAGAGTATAGGAATTTTTTCCTATCGGTAGCTACCTGAGCTAATAAAGCTTCATTTTTGAAGCCCTAAGGGAAGTGGAGTGATACAAGGTGGCAGCAAAAAAACCCACATACTGACACAGAGATCCATTCCTGGCAGAAGTAATTCAGGCATAAGGCACCATACACTAAGGACCCTTCATCTGATGCTCTGGCACAAAAAAAAGCTCCTGTTACATCAGCACAACACTTCACCAGGTTTTTTGGTCATTTTATTTTTGAAAGTTGTTTTGTACAAAAAAAAAAATTACCTTAAACACCACCATGAAAAACAGTAACAACAGACTTAGTGACTTCCTATTTTTTCCCATGTTATAGGATTGAGACCATAACAAAAAGTCAAAGAAAGCAGGAATTATTTGCTGACTCTAAACCCAGCAACAAAGCAGGGCCACCCCTTTTCCCTCAATGTTACTGTTCAGACTGCTTTGGCAGTATTAAAAATACACAAACCTTGTCTTTATGCTGCTGCTAACAGTAGTGGCTTGCTTACAGTCTGCCCTCAAGACTGAGGACACTTCTCTTGTCAGTCTACAACAGGGCTGAATGGGATTCCTTAGAGTATAAGCCCCTCAAAAAGCAATTACTACTCAAGGTGCCAAGTTCCTGAACATTCCCATTAAGTCTTACAACTCAGCTGTACCTGCTTTTGACAGGGCCCCATGAGAAGGTCTGTCACTCCCAGCCAGTAGCAGTATGTAAATACCATCTGCACAGGGCAAGTGTCTTAAGACTAGTCTGCACCATGCTTAATATTTATGAAAACTGACCATCTAAGGGCAAGAATCCCTTATGCAGTTTTTAATCCTTGGCTTCCTTTTTTATAAAAATAAGTTCTGGTAGCTTCACGGAAAAACCCTCTGCCAACGGGGAGAGCATAAAATCACAATGCTGACAGTGACTGAGCCATGTGGGCAGTCACCTTGGGAGGTTTGTAACAGAACTCAAGTGGCAGCTGCCCATCTCATTTTGCCTTGATGCCAGTTTCAGTTTCAGCAAATGTTCCCTTTACTTAGCAGCACATCATTTCCTTTTGCTTCTCAGTGATTGAGAAGACAGAGACAATATTTTGACTGAACTGAAAAGTCGCAAGACTGTATTTAACTCCTATAGTTTTTTAGCATCACCCCTCTCCAGTCTTGAGAGGATGGCATGCATCCCTTTACATTTGTTGAAGGAAACTGGTGTGTACTCTTCAACATACTGCCATTAGGAAAAGACTGCAGAGGTGCTAATGCCTCTTCCAGCCCCATGGAGCCTGGTGTAGAGCACTCTGCAGGTTGTGCTGGCAGAAACAGTGCGTAAGAGTGCAAAAGCTAGAAAAGCTGAAAATGCAGTCAAAGGAAAATAATTCCAGTGTCTTACAGATCCTGTAAACCCTAGCAGGAGAAAAAAAAAAAAAAAAAAAAAGTAAAAGCACGAAAGATTTCTCCTACAGTCCCAGCTGTTTTAACCCATGGCCTCTTTTTCCTTCCCCTTTCCATACCCACCCATAGCCCTTTTCCCCTTTCAGTGATTAGTCTCCCACCTGCTCAGTGCTGAATTGCTTTCTTGCTGTCTTCTACTCCACTCTCAGCATTTTTGCCCCCCCACCTCTGCTGCATTTAAAAAAACCTAAACCAGCATTATATTCATAAGACATGCCATCAGGGACCAGTGCTGTTTACACCCAGAGGCATCCATGGGACTTGACGCACCAGAGACAGCAAAAGCAAATAGTGTAAAGAAAATCAGAAGTGAGAGAAGAACTGTCTGGGAGGCACCCAGCTAAACAAGCACTGGGGAGATGGGGAGAAAAGAACTCAGTGTTGAAAGCCTATCACATTGGTAGCAAGTGGTCATCCCGTTCTTCTGACTCCTCACCCAGCTGGTCATCACCCACACCACGGTATGCAGCTGGTGCATTTCGAGGCTTAGATCGGCAGACAAAGTCACAGCCATCCTGCAAGCACAGGACATCGCACTGGAATCAGACTGTATGCAACTGACTTGGCACCCAAAGCAAAGCAGCTTCTGTGATTTCTCTTTTGCTCAGGGATTATGCCTATCCCTGTGCTATCTGGGACAGGTCCCCAAAACTTGTCTTGGCATGAGAAGCACACATAAAAACATACTGCTCTCTCTTGAAAGCTCTGGACATACTGATCAACAATACGCAGCAACATCAGGCTGAGACAAGCACGGAGGATAGATTGCACTGGCTACAATGACCAAGGAGGGGTTTCAGGGAGTCAAACATATTGGAGTTCCCAGCTTAACATTCCTATGGGAAGTGTTAACTACTAACGAGCACGTGTTCTAGTCTGTTATGTAACTGTTGCAGGATATCAGTAGGAAATCAGTGTCAGCAAGGATTCAAAAAGAGTACTCGAGAAATAAAACTGATAACCTCTTCTTCTGCCTCAGGATACACTACCCTGGTGGTAAGTCTACCCAAGAGACCTAATCCATGAAGACAAGGCAGATGGCATTTTCATGTGTCCTGACATATGGACCAGGCTGGGGATATATAGGGATTTTCACTCACCGCCACCAAATTGCCCAGATCTTGCCAGAAGGCAAAGTGAGGAAACTGTTCCATGCCCTTTGCTCCCACTACAAGGCGCTGGTAGAGGAACCCACCAATGATGTAGACTGCAATCAGTGAAGCAAACCTGGAGGGCAGAATTAAAAATCAAAGCTGAGGAAATCCTACAGACAAACTCTCCCAAGGCAGCTAGCTGCCTTAAATTGATATCGGAGCATCACTCAAGAACACAGCTATAAACAGAGACCAGACCAGAAAACATCCCCTTTTTCAAAAATCAAAAAAGTATTGATCTGCTAATATAAATAAATATAAATCTTTTCAGCAGCATTACAGGAAGCAATGCCTCTAAGCACAAGCACAGAAAATGAGTCAAGACTCCTGGTCTGAATTCCCAGCTCTGGCAAAGAGCTGTTGTGACTTCCTAAAACTGTAGGTTTTCCATGCTTCAGTGCACTTGCCTGTAAACTATGAAGGAGGATGTCTACAGAGAACAGAGCAGCTCTGCAGCATCATGCCTTGAGCAAGAGCTTTTGTCCAAAAAGCTCAGAGACATAGTAACATCTAACAGCGGCTGTGGATAGGTATACTACAATTATTTACTCTAGTATAGCATTTGCTATGTTTCTAAGTAAGTAACACTGGAGATTATGGCCCAGACACCAACAGCTCTTTCAATGACTCACGTGATCAGTAGAATGGAGCCAACACTGAGGTGGGAATCCTCCGCTGGACAAGCCACACTGCTGTCCATCTCAAAGAGGTAGAAACAGTCCTGTTCTTTTTCCCGCTCTTCTGAAATAATGCTGAATGAACTCTGCAATTTGGGAAAAGTTAAGTCATGTGAAAATATGCCCGGGAATGCTGAACTTCACCAGAAGATGGTTTTATCACTGTTGGTGCGGCTAGGCAACAGACACTGAAGGACAGGAGAAACCCCTACTGCCTCCTCAAAGCCCTTCTGCTTATAAACAGCTGTTTGTCTGGCAGCCTTTTGCTCCTCTCCCACCTCGTGTCACTCACCGCTGTAACACCCCGCTTGCAAGAAATCATTATCACAGCTCTTCTCTTTTCACCACTGCAGTGCCTGCCATATGAATCACCTCCTTTATAAATCAGCATGATCCAGTCACCTACCAAGAGAGAAACAATACAGGCTGCAAATCCAGATCAGGAGGCAAAAGGCAGATGCTGAGCAAGAAAGCATTGAGTGGAATCTTACTTCCATTGAAGACCTGGGTTTCATTGATTCTTCCTATCACTGTGGTCTTTCCATTCTGTCTATCTGTTTGTACCAAGCCACCAAAATCGTGCAAGGTGCTGTTGACCTCCCTGCATACCCTGAAACTGTAGACATAGTTTTCCGTTTTCCCTTTCTCCACAGTCACGTTAAACCTGCAGCAGGGAGAGGACAGAACAGACAGCCCATAGGATTACAGAGAACAAGACTCAGAGCAGCAGACACTTGAGACCTGGAAGCCAGTCACAGCCCCTACTAACAGGGGAGCCCATTCTGCAGTCTGGCCCCAGATCTTCCCCTCCCCTTGGCACATGGGTAGCGCTGTGCGGCCCCAAGGCCTGCAAGGTGTTGTACAGTACCTCATTTGGCTCAGGGGCTCCAGCTTCTTCAGCAGGGCTTTTTCTGTTTGCGACTCACTGCTTTCATCACCAATCACATCACAGCTCCTCTCTTTCAACTGTTCAGCCCCCACGCTGACAGCAAAGGCCACAAAGACTATCAGCACAGCAGAGGTACAGCAAGGTGATGACATCCTGGGCACACACCACAGAGAACACAGAGGGTTAACTGCAAACTAACTCCAGGGTCACCAAGTCAATGATTGGCCACTTCCTCAGTCCTGACTAGAAAAAGAAGTCAAAAACACAGTTCCCAAGGTCACTAAATCTGAATCTCTTGCACAGTCAAAGCCAATTCGTTGGGATGATCTGGGATTCTTTTCTGAATTTTGCCTCAGGACCACTAAAAGTTTTGCTGCTGAGCACATTAATTAGCATCGATTCAATCAGAGCAGAGCCCAGCAGGCTGAATGCTGGAGTAAGTTTTAATTACAAGCCACTGTTTGTTATTGCATTGCACTGAGAAGCCAGCCAGCAGAAAATTATTTACCAGGCCACTAATCAATCCTCTTTGCAGCTCTTGTGTGAAAAGCTTGTAGGGAATAGCCACTGTGATTAGTCAGGCAGTGTTTTTTCGAGTGCCTTTAATAATCATAATTATGTTATTTTTCTGGTACTACTTTCGCTGAGAATCTTAAAGTGTTTAATAATGCTAAACTGCAACTTCACAGAACAGTTTTCTTCTGTTTCCACAGGGGAAGGAGGAAACTGACACGTCCTATCCAGCCGAAGAGGCAGTAACGAAGGTAATAACAAAATCCAGAAGATTTGGCTTTCAGGTTCATGCTGAAAGCACATATGAAACATTCAATGACTGCACCAGCCAACCACAGTGGCACAACAGATTCCCTTCTGCTTCTCCCGTTGCAGATTTCAGTAAAGCTCTAGATGCTGGTGGACGGCAACCAACAGACCCACAACTACCTAAGTGTCTGCCTGGCTGCAGCTAGGCAGAGCCTGCTAGAGGAACAGCCTGTGTTGCTGAACCGATTACCGCCCCCCCGCCCGGGGTCCATCGTGACAGCTTCAAGTGCCAAGCCAGCTCTCTGATGGCCACGGAGGTCAGATACAAATACGACAAGGTTAGAAAACGCTGAAACGAGGAAGCCTGTGACACAAGAACTCGTGATTCGTCTCTCACAAGACCAAAAGCAGAACCCTGCCCCTAGCGCTAGCCACAGCTGCTCCGGGCAGCTCCCTGCCAAACCCTTCGCTCGCAGACACGCTGAAGCGAAAGGCGATGCGGCCACTCTGTTCACCGTCCCCTCGGCCGGTCGCCGCCCCGGCGGAAGGCTGCCGCTGCCTGAGCCGCTGCCCAGCGCGGGGACGGGGCCCGGTTTCCCACCCGCGGCGGCCCCGGGGGCCTCGGTCCCACGCCGCGTCCCCGCCACCCGCTCTCCGCTTCTCGCCGGAGCGCCACCTCCCCCGTCACCCCCACTTCGCCGCCGCCGCACCCACCTGCTGCCGCCACCGCCCCGCCCGGCCTCCCCCCACCGCGCACGGGCACGGGCACAGGTTCGTCCGCTTCTATGGAAGAGCGATCCGGGGCTCACGGGCATCACATGCTGCGTGCCCGGCGGTGGCGGGGCGGCCCGGGGACCGCAGGCGCGGACAGCACCGGACGGCACCGGCCTCCTCTGCGGCACCGGCCGGCACCCCTCGCCCGCCCCGTGAACCGGAAGCAGGAAGAGCGAGGCGGAACTGGCGCCCTCTGCCAATGGGAGACCGGGAGCCACCGGGATTTCCCCGCCCACTAGCGATTCCTCAGCGAATGAAGAGCGGCGATCCAAAGAGGCGGCTGCTAAAGCCCGCCCCAGCCTATAAAGGGAGCGGCTCCGGAGCCCGCCTCCTGCCTCTTCTTCACCCAATGGCAGGTGAGCAAAGGCGTGAAGGTCCCGCCTCCCCTCTCTTCTCCAATAGAACGACGAGGGCCAGCAGACAGGCGTCCCGTAGCGCCCGCCGCCTGATCCCCCCCCCCCCGGCCGAGAGCCCGGAGCGCGGCTCGAGGCGGGAGCCGCTCGCCCAATGGCGGAGAAGCGCGCCCCACCCCCCGCCCCGCCTCTCCTCCGCCCGCCCGCCCGCCTGAGGCGCCGCCGCCGCCGCCGGGCCGGGCCGAAAGGCGCTTCGTGCACGCGCTGCGTGACTTTTCCACCTGGAGGCCGAACCGCTGCCCCTCACACAGGGTCGGGTCACCTGCAGGCGGGTGACCGCCTCAGTAAAGGTGGAAGACCCCCCCAGGCTCGCCTGGCCTTCC
This sequence comes from Falco cherrug, assembly GCF_023634085.1. Taxonomy (NCBI): domain Eukaryota; kingdom Metazoa; phylum Chordata; class Aves; order Falconiformes; family Falconidae; genus Falco; species Falco cherrug. Next base: position 8,913,363 of record NC_073701.1, read on the forward strand.
CCTCGCCCCGCGGCTGAAGGTGGCAGCAGGCCACCGCTGTCACTGGGCTTTGCCGCGCCCCCCGTGTACCTCCAGAGTGACTTACGGTTACACGGGCCAGGGAGCCCGCTGTTCATAACGCTGCTCTGGGGCCTTGGTCCGTCTGGTTTGGCCCTGCCTGACGCGGCTGTTTTGTTACACTTCGGAATGGAAGTGTCTCTTCCACCTCCTGCAAGTTTTGCCGCTCAGAGGAATTCTGATTATTCACTAGTCCAGCTGATTATGCACTAGGTTGGTGAACGTGAGCGTCTTGGTTATGATTAATAAAGGTATAAATGATTTGAGACTGGCCTATTTCTTAAGTCATGCCCCCACCATGATGGTAAGAGAGTCTGCTTTCCAGGGCTCTGTTACTGGAAGGGACGGACATTCTTTGCCGGAGATCTGAGGCACTTGCATCTTTAGTTAAGAAAGAAATGCTGGTCTTGGCAAACTTGCCGACATGCTGGAGAAGCCACTTGTTTGAGAGGAGTTTGAGAGGCTTCCCTATGGTGTGCTGCTTCACTAGTGAAGAACTGGGAAGGAGCATTGTCGGCTCCTGGAAAACTGATTGATTTAGTCCTGCTGTTATTTGTGTCCTACTGCTGATTCCACTGCAAGTATAGCACAAGCATCTCAGCTGCAGAACTCACATTTGTTTATGTTCACACTTAGCTGTTAACCGTGTGTTCCCTGCATACCTCCTACGGTGCAATCGCTTCCTTTCTGTTTCCTGTTCCAACTGAGAACTGAACTTATTGCTGATATTTGAGAGAAAATGGCAAAACACATCAAAACAGAGCTTTTAATTCTTCCCTGCCAGCCTTCACTGCTCCACTTGTTCTCAAATAATGCCGTCTTTGTGATCACTCTGGCCTTGCAGGCAGCCTGCAGTGCCTTTGGCTGCAGCCTGCAGTGCCTTTGGCCACAGCCTTTTCCCCTTGGTCTGGGCACTTAAGCTGTGTCTGAACCTCATTGGTTTCTTTCCAGCCACACAGATTACATTCCCAACTAAACTCCCCTCATGACTATAGCAAATTCTCCCTCTCTGAGCCTGACAGCTCTCTTTAGACTTCTCCAATATCCATCCAAAACATTCAGGAGAGACTTTCCTTCTCTTGTGTTGCTCTGCTGTCTTCTGCCTTCTCCTTCCTTTCAAGTACAGACTCCCTGTCTTGCTATCTACAGGCCCTACCCAGGATTGGAAGGAATCTTGTGGGTGCAATACACCACCCTTAGGGGCAAGTGTGTGATGAAGGAATTTGCAAAAATAACCAGTCCATGCCTTCTCAGACACGTGCATTGGAACACATTGGCCACAACACTCTATCAAACTAACCATCCTCCCAGGCAATCATTCTCAAATTTACAGCATATCACCAGGACGGGGAGCAATCATCTCTGTCCTAGAACTGGAAACCATGGCAAACTACTTTGCTGAGGATGCCCGAACAGTTCTTGTAAATGAACTGTACCAGTGGTGAAGATGTACACCCCAGGCCTGGCAAACATCCTGTCGTGGTTTAACCCCAGTCAGCAACCAGGTACCACACAGTCACTTGCTCACTCCTGCTCACCCAGATGGATGGGGAGAGAACTGGAAAGGAACGTAAACTTCAAGGGTTGAGATAAGAACAGCTTTGCTTAGGTAAAGCAAAATCTGAGCACGCAAACAAAGCAAAGCAAGGAATTCATTCACTGCTTCCCATGGGCAGGCAGGTGTTCAGCCATCCCCAGGAAAGCCGGGCTCCGTCACATGTAATGGTTACTCACGAAGACAAATGCCATAATGCAAAATGTCCCCCACCTTCGTTCTTCTTCCCCCAGTTTATATACTCAGCATGACATCATGTGGTATGGAATACCTCTTTGGCTAGCTTGGGTCACCTGTCCTGGCTGTGTCCCCTCCCAATTTCCTGTGCCCTTCCAGCTCTCTCGCTGGCAGGGCCCAAGAAACCGAAAAGTCCTTGATTTAATATAAACATTCCCCAGCAACAACTAAAAACATCAGCGTCCTATCAACCTCACACCAAATCCAAAACAGAGCGCTGCACCAGCTACTAAGAAGAAAATCAACTATCCCATCTGAAACCAGGACACATCCCCAATCTGAGCATGAAGTGGAAGGGATCAGAATCTGGCTTGAAACAGAGATCAGCCAGCCATGCAGCTAAGAGGTTTCTCAGGATGCTGGAAGCATTAGTAGTCTCCACTATAGAATTGTAGAATCATTTAGGTTGGAAAATGCCATTGAGATCACTGAGTCCAACTATTAACCTAGCACTGCCAAGTCTACCACTAAACCATGTCCCTACATTCCATATCTAGACATCTTTTAGATACCTCCAGGGATGGTGGCTCAGCCACTTCCCTGAGCAGCCTGTTCCAATGCTTGGCAACCCTTTTGGTGAAGAAATTTTTCCTAATACCCAATTAAATCTCCCCTGCCATAACCTGAACTATTGTCCCCAAAGCTCAGTCTTCACTACTTCAGAAGAAAACTATCCTTTCCTGTTATTGCTGACCACAGAGTCACAGAATGACTGCGTTTGGAAGGGACCTCTCAAGGTCATCCAGTCCAACCCCATGCTCAAGCTGGGCCATCTACAGCCAGTTGCCCAGGACCGTGTCCAGATGACTCTCCATGGAGGGAGATACCACAAACTCTGGCCAACCTGTGCCAGTGTTCAGTCACTTTCACAGTTAAAAAGTGTTCCCTCTGAACATCCTGTCTTTCAGTTTGTGCCCATTGCCTCTGGTCCTGTCACCGGGCACCACTGAAAACAGAGCCTGGCTCTTCTTGTATCCTCCCTTCAGGTATTTATATACATTAATAAGATCGTCCCCAAGATGTCTCTTATCCAGGCCAAACAGTGCCAGCTCTCTCAGCCTTTCCTCATAGGAGAAATGCTCCAGTCCTGTTATCATCTTTGTGGCCTGTTGCTAGGCTGTCTGCAGTATGTCCATGCCTCTCTTGTACTGATGCTATTGAGATGTTGACTCAGAGGGTCTTGAGGGATGCCAGCTCTCAGTGCCTGCCTGTCACAAGCACATTCACACTGGGTGTTGGATGTGGGCAGAGTTCCTGGTACAAGTGTCCGAAGATCACAGGGTTTCCTTCTCAAACCTGTGCTTGTCCACCTCTCCTTCCCTTTTGACAGCAGTTGGGCTGCCAGTTTGCCGTAGCCATCGCTTATCCCACTTTTCACCTTGTATTCTTGCTATTCACCTTTTCACCTTGTGTTCTCGCTATCCACCCACTTCTGTCTCTTCAGAGTGGCACACATTCTCACAATTACTGTGTGTAATCATAGCCTCTTGCATTGGTAACAATTAGAATACCCATGAACTCTTTAACTAATCACCTTTTCCACTAATGACTGTTAGGTTAGGAAATGGAAGTTGTTGCACTTCTACTGCTCTCCATTCTGTCGTGAATTTGGTTACTCTGAGCAGCTGGAGATAGAGGTTGCAACTTCACCATTTTTGTCTTCTCAATGTAGCCTCAGGTTTCCTGTTTCAGAGTCATTGAGCCCTGTTGCTCAACAGCTTGATCGAAACATCTTGTCATACGCACTCTTTGCTTTGGCATGGAGGGAAGCAGATCAGAAACTTCTGCAGCCGAAGAGAGCGAAGAAATAATTTATACTTCTGTTAAATTCTCTCAGACTTCTCTGACGAGGGCCAAAGCTGCAAAAGAAAAGAGAGGTAAGAAAGCTGGATGAGGTAGGTCAACAAAAGATTTTATTTTGAGCGAAAGATCTAAGAAAAACTCTGAGCTGGCCACTGATTGTGAGTGCCAGCTCACGGTGCTGTTGCTTTGGTTCTGAAATTATCGTATTTTAATGTGATAAAAGCTGATGGTCAGAGATCCAGCATTGTTCCCCTCCCTCTCTCCATCAGAGCCCTTTTGGTGTCTACTGGGCATTCAACCCAGGCATCCTTTACTCCAAAAGAGGGCTGCAGTTTTAAAGTTGTCTGCTTGTCAGCAATAAGCGACTGTCAGCAATATTCTTTGAAGGGTAGGCGAGATGTGAGTACAGATAAATTAGAGGCGTATGCTAATCAGAGATCAGAGACAGAGGAGGCATATGAAATCATCCAGTCTCTCTCCCGTGGGGCTCTGCAGGATTCTTTTGTGATACATTTTTTCCCGTGTTTTCTCCATTCTAATTTTACATACCTCCCAGTGAGAAAATTTTCAGCTCTTGCCTTGAGACAATTTTCCAGGGCATTTTACAATCAGACTGATTTTCTTAGCACTTTCCTTAATTTTTCCTCTTTCCGTATTTCCACTCCATTCCCCCTTTTCAGGCCTTGCAAATCTCACACCGAAAAACTTCTCTGGCTGCCTAGTTGAGAAATACCGCCTTAGAGGACTGAGCTTTTGCATTGGCGATCATTCTTTGTACACGTCTGCTTCCCGTGAGCTGATAGCTTTTCGTCTAGATGCTCGTGTGCTTTAGGCAAGTTGTGTTGCATTGGCTGCAACACTAATGGTTGACTGTAGCTTTTTCCCCAAGCTGTTACAACAACAGGGGCTCTCGCTGTGGGATACGAGATTTCTATGCCCTGAATTGCACATATCTGTGGTTATTACTGCTGCCTGCTCACTTGCTGCATTATGGAAACACAGCCAGCACAGAAATCCTCAAGATCCTATCTGGTAATCACACTCCCATCTTCTTGGATGGCAGTCTTCCTTTTGCGTGTGTTTTCATCAGAAATGATGTTTTCTGTTGCATCAGAAAACACAGGAACATCCCCTCATTCCCAGTTATTTGTGTTCACTCCTGCCCTGTTGCGGGTGGAGATTACCTAATGCCCTCTTGAGATGTTTGCAGTTTTCTCTTTAATATTCCTCCCCTCTAAATTCCTTTATGTACCCTCAACTTTTTGAGTTAAAGTCAGAGGGCCTAAAATAAGGAAGCTGATCTTTGAACACACTTTCTGTGCTTATTACTTGATTATTTCCCAGTTCTCTTCTGCAGTACAAGGAGTCCCTAAGTGCAATTTAAGTACTTTCTTTAGGAGATCTTTATTTCCAGCTCTGTCCCTGGCTCTATCACTTTTGAGAGATGTGCTTTCAGGTATTCATCTCTGTTTTCAAATGCACATGCTTGCTACTAAGTCATCCCTGCGATGCAGTATCACAGGTATATCACAGGTGTATAGATCCATCCTCTGGTCAAACCAACTGGTTTTGGCTCTCATGGACTCCTCAAAACCGAAAAGTTGCCCTGGCTTTCTTCTGTTTGGTTTCCAGAGAGCCTTAGATATGCCACACTACCAAAATGTCAGTCCAGCAGTCAGTTAAGACAGCGTTAACCTGTGTGGCGCGCTTGCAGTAACAGTGATAATCAGGTCTGTGCCATAGCCAAGGACAGGATCCTCATTTTTCAAATCCTCCTCTCTGGCTGTAGGTGGTCATGCTGCTCCCATACTGACGTAGGCAGGAGCTGAGGGGAGTTAATTGGGACAGCACAATGACATTCTTCAGATTGCCCTAGAAGACGTGAATTATAAAATGTTAACAACTTTCAGTTTTTGAACTGAATCTGAACTCCCAAACATAGGAATACTGGGTCATGTTTCTTGCAGATGAATGCAGTGTATCACAGGCATTTCTCCAGAGCACTGAGAGACCTAAAGGGGTGTTTTGTATACTAGAAAGTTATAACATCGGATATTTATGTTATATGTCCATTGCTTCACTTCTCCCTTCCCTTGGGGAGATTCTTGGCACAGTTTCTCAGATAACTCATGGACATATTTATTGACGCTTCATTCAGATGTTTCTCCTCTGTTTCAAACTCATCTCAGGTACTTCTCCCATCCCGTCCTCTTCTACATCCTATCCTCTGCTGAGGCAGGTGCAGGTTTGCTGGGAGGCTCCTGCCAGTACAAGGTGCCACATGGTGCCTGGGGGAGCTCCGGCTGACTTGAGGTGGGTGAGTCCCCTCCTGGGGTCAGCCACTGCAGAGGCTGGATGAGCTGGCTCTGTGGCCAGGCAGGGGCAGAGATATGGCTGACCTGGAGACAGGTACACCTGGGAAGCTCAGAGTTTCAGATGTGGTCCAGGAGCTAAGGATCAAGCACAAACCCTTGAACCTGTTTTCAAAAGGGGGAACTGCAGCGACTCCTTTTTGCAAGGGTTAAAATCTTAATTTACAGAATTTTTTATTCCACTTTCCCTGGATTCCACTGATCACTGCAGTTCAAGTGAGACTTAAATTCACCTTGAACACTTCATTATGACTTCCTTACTTTCTTTTTCCTCCCAAGATTATCTAATGGCATAATTTTTCATTTTTAAGAACTTAAGTGAACTCTCCCACTGCTCTGGTTGTGGAAGTGCCCTGAGATTTTGTTTTGATGCCGAGTTGAGTCAGTTCCTTTTTTTCTGCCGTTGGTTTGAAACAATAGAGGGTGAGCTGCTCTGTTCATTGCCAGGAGGCACCAGTTCCGGTGCCCAGTGCTGACATTTAAGTATTAACCGTTTCACTGACTGTCATTCCAGCCACCTTGTCCTGAAAGTAATTTTCCCTAAAATCAGGAACAGTGATCTGGAAAATGCAGGAGATGGCTTCTTTGAGAGGCAATAAAGGAAGGAAAACAAGAGCAAATCCTCAGACATGTGGTCTCAGAACACAGAATTATGTTTCAACAGATAGTTACCATCTTTTACTTAGTTTTCAGTTGTAATTTGCAGAGAAGAAGCTCCACCCTACCCCTTAATCTTGGGCTGACTCCGTTCCCTTGAGGCTTAATTTGATGGCAAAATGCAGGTCACCGGGGGTACAAGGCTGACTTGCAAGAGGAACAGAGAGCAGGCAGAGAAACCAACTACCCTGTTCAAGTCCTTCAGTTCTCCCATCGTCCTCTAGCACAAGGCTGAGTAGATTGTACCTGAAAAGTCTTTCTGTATTTTGTAGCTGAAAAGAGATGGAGTTTTGTTCTTTAATTACGATTAAATACTTAAATAATAAAATGTTGCTATTTTTTAACTACAAGTGGGGCAGCTGGAAGATCCTGCAAGCTTCAGGAAACACAGCAAAACCTTTACCTTAGGGAAGGTCTTTCTTTGAGAAGAATAATGCTTACAATGAAACTCTCATGCCTCTCGCTTGTTACCTTAGAAACTTCTTTTAGGCAAAACCGCAGGTCTAAATATGTTGCTATAAACCAGAAACCAGTGTTAAGACTGGTGAGCCTGCAAACTGGTCTAAGATCAAAATAGATTAATTTTTATTAATTTATTGATCTGATCTGCTTTCTGTATTTGGACAAAGCTTCCAATGCTTAAAGGATGCATTCTTGCTTTTAAGTGAAGTCCCTTTCCCTTCTGTTTTAGCACTGACTTTCTTTGCCCTTCCCACAATAATCTTGATACATGATGTACGTTTGTTTTCAGCCTCCACCAAGAAATGTTAAAAAAATTCTCCCTTACCGCTTACCAATATTTTATTCTTTTAGCCATCCCTTTTAAATTGTCTCTGACAAATTTCCTCATTTCCCTGTAGTTTCCCATTTTGAAATTATTATACCACAGTGCCTTTTGTTGTTGTTGTTGGTTTTAACGTCTGTTGAATTTCAGTGCACTTGTGTTCACTGCAGCAGAGATTCAAGGCTGGCCTTCCCATCCTGCCACCCCACTATGGTAGAGGCAGATGAGAATGGAGGACTGACTTGGGAGTGTCCCGGGAAGATGTAAAATAACCATGTGTTTAAGTTTGTGAACAGATTGCTGAGAAACATATCGCTAGTGGTTGCTGAGAGAGCTGGGGGAAAGGCCTTGGGTTCCTTTTTGCATTTAAGCTGGAACCTCGTGGCTGTGGCGATGCAGCTCTGCTTTTTTGCCCTGCACTTCAGTGCTGAGGCAGGTGCAGGTTTGCTGGGAGGCTCCTGCCAGTACAAGGTGCCACATGGTGCCTGGGGGAGCTCCGGCTGACTTGAGGTGGGTGAGTCCCCTCCTGGGGTCAGCCACTGCAGAGGCTGGATGAGCTGGCTCTGTGGCCAGGCAGGGGCAGAGATATGGCTGACCTGGAGACAGGTACACCTGGGAAGCTGAGACAGGGACTGATGGCCCCAAGCCCAGCTGAAACAGGGCCCTGGGCTGGTGGGTAGGGACATGGTGAGGCTCTGGGGAGGCTGGGCAGGGACAGCGATGGCAGCAATGTACGGAATATGCCCAGACAGAGATGCTCGAAATACTTCAGTTCCCTGTGGAAATGCCCAGGACACAAACAAACTATGTAAAAGCACTGTCAGTTTTCAGGTGGCTCCTGTTCACTATGGTTTCTTTTCTCTTTTACAGCTCCCTGTCTGTGGCCAGCAGTTGTGCCAGGCTTGGCTATAGCCTTTGGGATATTGAGCATCTCCCTAGCGATTGCTTTGATTTGGAAGATGAGTAAGTGCACAAAGGGGTGCTGAGGATGAGCAGCCAAGAGCAAAGGACTGGATACTCGTCTAAGTACAGGAGCTCAGATCCTGAATGCCATTATATGGGGCTAAACCAAAAGCTATTCTAGGTTTCCACCAGCATTAAGTACCCACTGCCTTTCCAGAATATTGTGAAGAATATTGTGAAGAATATATTCCTTGTGCAAACCCCAGGCAGCCTATTTCAGATCCTGTGGCAAAGAACAGTGATACATATTAAAAGGTTTTTGTACACTTGTCTGCTGCAATTATAGTGGTAAACAGTAGAACAAATCTGCAAAATCTATAACACTTTTGCATGCATGCAGAAAGTGCTAGACCACATGAGAAAACGTACTGTTCGCTGTTATAATCCATTCAACTGATGTGTGACACAATCACGCTGCACCCGCAGGATGATGTACTTTTTCCCTTTATTTTTTGCACACCCAGAGCCTTGTCTGCTTTCAGACAGACAATTTTAGTTCTCAGGTATCTGAGTAGTTCAGAGGAAATGGAGTGGGTGGGTGAGGGGCAGCCCCAGCGTCAGAGTGCATGTGACTCTTGTATGAAGATTTGGAAATTGCACAGAGGCTCTGAAGTTCAGTGTTCATGCATTGTTATTTTTAGATGTTTATTCTGACTTGTGTTTTCTGCATTGCAACTACCCAGAAGAGTTGCTTTTCATCAGGTCCTTGTTGACAAGTGTCTTCCTGTTGGTTAATGGTAGGGAAAAGCTGGTATTTTGTTTCCTTTACAGGTCACTCCCATCCACGCTGCCCTGAGCAGTGGGTGGCCTACAGAGGGAGCTGCTACTCCTTCTCCAGGGAGAGGAAGGACTGGCATTCCAGCCGGGAATCCTGCCGGGCACAGGGAGCTCATCTCCTGGTGGTCAACGATGCCTTGGAAATGGTAACGACTTTCTTATTCTTTGAGCATCTTCCATTTCCTTGCAGATACCTCAGTGACTGACACCCAAGCAGTGCTGTCACTGGCAATATTTTGGCTTTAAAGAAGAGGAAGGATTTATGCCTGCAACGTTACTGTGCATTTCCAGTTTCAGTATACACCTTAGAAGTTCCCAGCAGGCAAAGAAACAAAGGGAGGGGAGAGGTGAGGGTCACTGTCAGCTAAGCAGAATCATCCTATGAAGGATGTTAGGAGACAGCCTTCTCCACTCCCACTCTCCACCTCCCCTCCTATACCCAATAAAGCAGATATGAATGATTACAGGAAAAGACTGTGCACTGTGCAGTCGCTGTACAAGCCAGCAAGTACCCACTCTCCAGACATGCTTCCTATGCAAAAGCGATACCTCTGCTCCCTGCACCGCTCCAGCTCCTCCGGCTCAGTGACCCTTGCCATTCCCTGTGTTATTGCATGGATATTTCTTCCTCGGTCTGTTTTCAATGCTTACTTCCTCTCTTGGCCAAAAAACCCCGGTTGTGCTGGTGAAATCAGAAACTATCTGTTCCACTGCTCATTTTGCAGCAGGTGCTCATCAGGAGCAGGGACATGTATGACCACTAAAGAAATGGGTAGAGCTGATCACTAGGGAGCTGAGGCACATCTGCCTAAGTAGAGCAGAAGTAGTCGATCTGGTTTTGTGCAAGCCAGGTCTTATTAGCTCAGGTCCAATGAACGTGGACAGCTTCCAGTGCCTGGACAGAAGTTGCATTGTATGTTCTGTGGGGGCTTACAAAACCAGGTCTCTGCTCAGTTGGAACTGTTCTTGCTCTCATGCTTGCTTAGGCAAATCCTGATTCCTTGGGAAATATCCATCTTCCCAAGATTACCCATTTCTCTGCGTGAAGAAAACCTCCCTGGTCCAGCTGCTTTTTTACTACTGTCTCTGCTACTAGACCGTTACCTATTATCCCCGCTCAGACTTCCCCACGTAAGCAAGACTTTTCTAGCTATCCAGGCCCTATGCTGCAAAGGCTGTGACTGTTCATCCTCCCTGTGCCAGGGAAACATAGTCAACTCCAAACCACCAGCAGCACTCAAACATTCCTCAAGCTGCTCCTATTCCCACCACTTTACCAAGGCAGCTTTGTTAAAGCTTCTGCGTGAAGATACCTGTGCTGAAGCTTTGTTTATGGCAGCAGGAGATAAGGATGGAGGCCAGCCATACCACTGAGAGGTTGCTGTTGTTAGGTTTCATTGCAAATGTGGACTAACGTTCATCTCGTCTGTCTTTTTTTCTTTTTTTTTTTTGGGGGGTGGGGGTGGGTGGGAGGGAGGATTTACTTCAGGGCTGAGTTTCTAACAGTAAACAAGTTAAAGGTTAGATGAAAGGAAATGAACATTGAAAACATGTAGGAGGAAAGTCTGTATAAAATTTAATGAGCTTTGGTCCTGGGCTCTTTTACACAGATCTGCCAGCACCTGCTCTTCCTGCCCCAACCTGATTTCACCTTTAATTCTTAATACTTTGTATTAGCTTGCTACCTAGCTGTATGGTAGAACATTAATATTCCTACATAAAGCTCTGTGTAAGAAACTCCAGGAGCCTTGGGTGCAGTTGGTTCACATATATTGCCCTGAGAAATGTCCTTTGAAGAACCTGCCCAGGACCCTTGAAAGCACGCTTGCTTCCTTGCCAGTGTACACATCTTTTATTCTAGGCATGATCTTTAAAGCTGATCTTCCTGATTAGAAAAGGTGGAGAAGCAGTGTTGTCAGTCACTTAAGGAATAGTCTAGCAAAGGGATGTATATTGCTCTCTGTTCTCTTTACTTATCCTTACTTCCATTTTCAGGCAGACTTCCATTAATGACTTTTCAATTCATCACCATTTCTAGGACCTGTTCAAGAGTATTCAAACAAGATGTTTCTGGGTTGGACTGAGGAACAGCACAGGCTCTGGATGGATTTGGGAAGATGGCTCTGTACTCAATGGCACCAAGTGAGCTTCCTTCTGTTTTAAAAACAGAATTTTTTAATTTAATTTAAATTAATTTAAAAACAGAATAATTCAGCTTGCTTGGTGTTCCAGCACCCAGAGTTCCTGCACCAGATCTCAGGAGCGTTCTTCCTGCATGGATTTTCTTCTTATCGTCATCTATATGGCACTAAACTCAAAAGGGTCTACTTTTCCCTGCCCCGCACCTTGTAAAGGCATGTACCTGTGAAAAGTAGGGTTAATGTTTGTATCTCACTCTCTGCTTCCTCCAGCTGCTCAGACCAAGGATTATTTACCTGTGCTGTCCACAGAGTTGCTCATTCAGAAAAGCATACAGTCCATCTTGGCTTTACTGGCTTTAGCCACCTTGCACCCATTCTGCCAAGTGCTGGTGTCACTGGGTGCGAGGACCTAGCCCTTTGCTGCTTCACCGGTGCCAACCCCAGTCAGAACCTTAATTTTGGCAGTGTTTACTTGGACAAAACTCAGTTTTCTGCATGAGGGAAAACATTATGATCTGGTCTAGTAACTTTGCCTCACCCTTTCCTTTTTATGGCAGTTAAGACAATGAGTTAGTCTGTGACACTTCTCCAGCAAGGAAACTCACCCGAGATCTCACTGTCAGTAGGTCAGTACTCCAAACACTTGGCTTAGTTCCAATCTTTAATCCACTTTTCTGTTACTACAAACTCCTTGAAGGAGATCATCTTTCCATGAAACTCTCAGCACTGCCTTTCTCATGCTGGTGGATACCACTGCCACTGCAGGGCATCATGTCTGTTTGGTTCTGGTTTGGGTTCCACAATGGTAAAATTCCTCAGATGTGTAATCTCCAGGTAGATGAGTTATTTGGTGGATGTTTTGTTTTCTAACAGCTGCCCTTTGGAGGCTGGGTTTTTTCACTTCCTCTGGGCTCCACCCTTCAAAATCAGATGTTTTTTCTTTCTTGTCTCCAGGAGACAATCTCAGCATTTTCTCTCAGTCTCACTTTCGTTCTGCGTCTCTTGCAGGGTCCTCTCTAACAGCCCCGTGCAACACTGTGCTGTCCTGATGAACAATCACTTTCAAGCCTCCAGCTGTGAATTTTCTACTTCATGGATCTGTGAGAAATCTCTTAGATAAATCCATATACATTTTCATCTCATAACCATCTCATCAGTAGTACAAGTGGATCATTTTCCTGAAAACCAAAGCTCTACGCAAGACCAAGGACTTGCCCTTTCCACACCCTCACAAAGGTGTTTTGCAGGGACAGGTTTGTTGCCCATAAGGGTGAGTTATCCGTAGTAGTAGGTCCGTTCTCAGTCCACATGTGTTGGATTACTGCTGTTTGTGACCAGATGAGAGCTGGGACATATTCCCTGGCCTAGTCTTTGCCTTATTTGTCCTATAAGGGCAAACAAAAATTGTGTCACAACAGATGCCGGGTCTTCAGATCTCTGAGCCAGCCATTTTCCTCCATTCCTGAGCATCAGATTCATTTCCATTCCCTGCATCTCCATTGTCTGGTGCCAGCAGGGCTGGGATGATGAAGCCTGCTTTTCACTGTCAGAAACATATAAACAGACTTCTTCCACTGGCAGCCTTTCCTTTTGCGTCCCAGTGATGTTAGGGGGAGCGAAGAGAGTGAAATTAGATAACAGCTTCTGTAAATCCAGCAGTGAAAATAAAGCTCCAGTACTGCACTGGACAGCAAGTGTGTACCCATGTCATTACTTCTTTGTGTTGGAAGGAACCAGCTGCACACCATGTTCTATAGGCCAGCTTCAACCAAAGCAGTCAAGAGGCTGGGTTTCTGGAGTCAAAGGAGTACAGTTAATTGTGTGTTGTAAGACCATACTTCCTTCTCCACCTCTGCAGTTTCATACTGCAGTGAGAGAAAGCAGTGGACAAATAATTACTACAAGGAGCTTTCAGTTCAAATAGAGCAGAGGACAGCCAAAGGGTGTGAAAAGCATAAAACCACAATGAACATTAAGGGTGGGACAGTAGGTTGCATTTCCACACAAATGGAAAGCTTTTTTTCCACCCAGAGATTTTGTTCCAATAAAGGAAGAGAAATGTTATTAATTTCCCATTTATCCTTATATATTTATTCCATTTTACTATTATCAGTTTATCTTTGGCCTGGAATTGCAGTTTATAGTCTGATGCAGTCAGAGCAGTAACTCTGACAGGACTGCCTAATGATCGGGCAGTCCTGATGCAAAATATCTGCCATTATGATCTAAGGGTTTGACTGTATATCCCCAGCGTATGAGCCTATATAAGTGGTCTCTGAAGCACACACAACAGCTGTGGCCTGCTTTGAACATCTGCCTCGCTAGGCATATATGACACAGTGCACAGGAGTGTTTCTGTGGGGATTTCCCAAACCCTGAGCCATGAGCCTTGGCAAGCAGCAGGTTCGGTGAGTGGTAGATACTCTGAGTTGTGTGTTTGTTCTGGGAGAGACAGGATGAAGAAATGGACTGACAGGAACTTCGTGAAGTTCAGCAAGGAGAAGGTCAAAGTCCTGCAGCTTGGAAGGAACAGCCCCATGCACCAGTACGTGCTGGGGGTGACCCAGCTGGAAAGAAGCCTTGCAGAAAAGGACCTGGGGTTTCTGGTGGTCATCAAGTTGAACGTGAGCCAGAAATGTGCCCTTGGTGCAAAGGAGGCAAATGGTATCTGAGCTGCATTAGAAAGAGAAGTGCCAGCAGGTTGAGGGTGGTGATCCTTCCCCTCCACTCAACACCAGGGAGGCCACAACTGGACCACTGTATCCAGCGCTGGGCTCCTCAGTGCAAAAGAGACGTGGACGTACTGGAGAGTCCAGTGAAGGGCCACAAAGATGATGAAGGGACTGGAGCACCTCTCCTATGAGAAGAGACTGAGACATCCGGGATGATTTATTCTAGAGAAGTCTGAGGGGAGGTCTTATTAATGTATATATAATGTTTATTAATGTATATAATGCACCTGAAGGGAGGGTACAAATAGGACAGGGCCAGGCTCTGTTCAGTGGTGCCCAGTGACAGGACAGAGGCAATGGGCACAAACCACTTCTTTACTGTGAGAGTGACTGAGCACAAGTGCAAGTTGCCCAGAGAGGCTGTGGGGGTGTCCATCATTGGAGATTCTCAAAAGCTGTCTGGATATGGTCCTGGGCAACCGGTTGTATGGCCGTGCTTGAGCACGGGGGTCAAACCAGATGATCTTGAGATGTCCCTTCCAAACTCAACTACTACTCTGTGATTCTGTGAGAGATCTGCTAAAGGTAAGGACAAGGAAGGCACTTTGGGTGGAAGGAGGTGAGTGGGTAGGAAGGGCAGGTCTGGGGAGATGAGGCTGAGAAAGAAAGTGTGGAGGACAGACAGAAACTAAGAGATAATGCAAGTAAAGAACTAGGCAGCATTGTGCATGGCAGGGAAGGGCTAGGGAGAAACTAATTGACCCGGCACTGGAGGTTTCATCTGAAAATGCTAGATCAGGGGTTCACGAGAAGGAATACAAATAAGTTGGAAGTGATTGTTACTGAGATTGATGCTGCTGTGCCACATGTAAATAAGCACTACAGAAAACTGTGACATCACAGAGAAAACAGAAACAAGATCTTGTTTCCAAAAAGAAAATTGCTGTTTCCCCCCAGCTAACGTCTTTTCAAATAATCAAAATTGTCCTTGCATCACCGATTGAAAGAAGCAACTTAATGCAGTTTTGAGCAATCCAGTTACAGCGCAACAGCAGACTCCTCACACTGCCATTTACAGCATGCCATCAGTTGCATATCCCTGGTATGTGAGGCTTGACATTCATAGAGGATGTAACACATGAAGGTCTCAGGGCAGATGAAGACAAAAACACAGACCTCAGAATACTCAGCTGAGTGGGTGTCTGCTGAGCCTCATATAGAGTTCACTGAGCTGAGGTGCTTAAGATGGGAGCGTTCCTAGCAAGGGTAGGTCTGCTTTTCAACAACCATGCCTGCCACAGTCAGACCTGGAACTGTGAGAAACCCACAGTATTTTAAACAGTGCCCTAGGAGCTAAAAACTTTGAGTTTTCATCTCAGATTGGGTTACTTTGGGTGAGTCATTGTCCTGGTTTTGGCTGGGACAGAGTTAATTTTCTCAGTAGCTGCTACAATGCTGGTCTTGGATTTAGTGTGAGAACAATGTTGATAGCACGCAATGTTTTTGGCTGTTGTTAAGTAATGTTTATACTCAGTCAAGGACTTTTCAGTTTCTCAGGCCCTGCCAGTGAGAGGGCTGGAGTGGCACAAGAAATTGGGAGGTCACACAGCCAGGATGGCTGCCCTGAACTAGCCAAAGGGATATTCCATACCATAGAATGTCACGTTCGGTATATAAACTGGGGGGTTGACCAGGACCTGCTGATCGCTGCTCCTCAGGGACTGGCTGGGCATTGGTCAGCAGGTGGTGAGCAACTGTGATGCATCATTTGGGGTTTTTTTTTACTTTTTGGGTCTTACTGCTCTCTCCCTCTCTCTCCTTTTCATTTCAATTATTATTCTTTTGTTATCATTATATGTTAATTATCAAATTGTTCTTATCTCAACCCATGAGTTTTACCTTTTTCCCACATCTCCCCATCCCCCTGGGGACAGGGGAGTGAGCAAGCGGCTGTGTGGTACTTAATTGCCAGCTGCGGTTAAACCACAACAGTCATTTTGTCTGTACCAGAGTCCATTCAACTATCAAAAGAAGATGCTGTCCCCGACTCCTAGAAAGTTGCCCTATGAAGTAATACCGGAGACTTTGCCTGCTTTGTCAAAATAGTGGTGGCACCTACAGAAGGAAACCTAGCAGTTACTTTATCAGAGAACCTCAGTGAAGAAACAGCTTCTCATGCTGTCACAATGTGTGTAGATGAGGTGAGCATGTCTCTGAGCTTGCCTAGTTTACCTTGTTAATAGTGTAACAGCTTTGCCTCCCCCAGGATTTTACCTTGTGCATACAAGTCTATTTTAATTTTTAGCTTTTTAAACATAACCTCTCAATCTCTTCCCAAAGAGTTGCTCAGGAAATGTAAAATAAATAAATACATTAGGTTGCCTCAAAAGTTGACCATTATTTAAAGGGACAGAATTGTCAGCTGCATATGTTATGTTCAACGATGCACATGGTGTCTTTCTGGGTTCAAGTTTTTACAATGCTAAAGGACTTTGAGGCAAATATATTCATTTCCATTAAAAGAAGTTGAATAAATATCTTTGGCAGAGTTTTTAATTTGTCTAGAGCATGTTGATATAGGTCACTGATATATACTAGTTTTCTTAGAAGTGAATTCTTTTTGGATGTACTCTGGAAGCAGCGATGAATGAATACTGGAGGAGCATGGCTAGCAGGTTGAAGTAAGTTACAATCCTCATTCTCCATGGCATTTCTCAGGCTGCACTTGGACTGTCCCTGGCCTGCTGACCCCCTTCTGAGTTCAAGAAGAACACGGAGAAATTTGAGACAATCTAATGGAGGACTACCAAACTGGTCAGAATATGGAGTACATGACACACAGGGAGTGACAGAGGGAGCTGGCCTTCTGTAGCCTGACCAGGAGGAGGTTGGAGTAATTAAATAGCTGCCTACAAATACTTGAAAGGCAGCTACAAGGATGTTGGAACATCACCTTTCTTGGTAGGGGCAGAATATATAACATGGGGCAATGGCTGCAACTGCAGCTTGGGGAGCTCAGGTAGGATACGAGGAGAGTTGTCTTCACCAGAGATTAATGCAACACTGGAACAAATCACTGGAGAAATGGTAGATCCTCCATGCTTGGAAGTTTTTAAGATTTGACTTGACATGGTCATGGATGACAGTCTTGGCAGCAGTCCTGCTTTAAAGTGAAAGGATGGACTAGATAACTTCCAGACCTCCCTTCCAACCAGCACTTCTGTGATGCTATCAATGAATGCAGCAGGATTCTTGGTTCAGATACAGTGTATTTAATGTTTTGGTTTTTTTTTTCACAACTGGGGCACCTGTCCCTTTGAGCTATGCCAAAAGACAGAACTTCAAATTCACTGAGAGGAATCCAGGAAAGAGAATACTAAAACACACTATACTCATGGATAGGGCAACATTTACTGGAGTTTTCTTGTGGAACTTAGATTTAACCACTTAAAATCTAGCGCAAAAGTTCTAGAAACCTGTTGGTCTTCTTGGTTTTACCCATAGCAGGTAGAAATGGCAGGAGAGAGAGGAAAAACTCATTGCCACTGCCTTGTCTGTGCCACCACTTACAAGCTGAATCACACGGCCCATGCAGAGATGCCTGAAATTAGGCTGCTGGGGCCCAGGTTGCTGTTGGGAACGTGATGGAGGCCAAGCAGCTTGAGGGCAGATATTAAGTCAGTTTGGTATCTGTGCATGTTAATTGGTACCTACTGGGCTTCTCAAACCTTTAAAATCTTGCCCCTCTCAATCGACTGAAAACATTTCTCTTCAGATTTTAGCTACACAGCACATTTTTGACCAAGGTCCTAATGACCGGGAGCTGCCTTGGTGAGCAGTGTGAGCCGTCTGGCTATTTGCCAGAAAGGGTAGCCCTAGCTTCTGTTGTGTGCAGTTCAGCATCTCTTTCCTGTAAGGTTTGTGTCCAATCAGTCTGGCTCCTGACCTGTTCAAATCAACGTAAAGTGTCATCTTCAAAAAGGCTTTGACCACCCTATGTACAAATCCTGTCCCTGTGGGTGAGGCAGGTCTTCCTGGGTTACATTTCTTTTGGGCAGGCAGAGCAACCTTTAGGCATCAGATGGAGAAAGCAGAGCACAAGCCCGGGCTGTCTTTTGTGCAGTCCCCAAGGAAACTGGACATGCACCGTTATCCTCTCCTTTCCCATGCAGGGCAGAAGGAGGTCTGTAATGCAGGTTTGTTATCACACTGCACTTGGATTTCTTAATGCCAAAGTTCCTGAGCTTACCAAACTTATGAAGATAGTAGCAGAGGAGGACAGACAGGTAATAATTTTATCGTGCACCCTTTTTAATCTGAAAATTATGCTTTACATCCTCTAACACAGTTCTCCATTCTTCAGAGCTTGCATTAGTGCTATAAGTAAAACAGATATTCTACTGCCATGCAAGGGTAATAATTACCAGAGCTATTGATTCTCTTGCTGCAGACCAAGGTAAAGACAGTAAAGACAATGGTCAAAAAGAAATTTCCCTCTGTGATATAACATTGCCTATCACAGTGCATTACGTGGATTTTCACATAATGAAAGCCGGAAGGACTCCATCAAATAGCAGTAATGTGATCTAGATGTGCCAATAACTTCTGGAACATGAACCGGTACAAGGAAGGCGAGACCCAGGCCACGTCTCTTCTGCTGTGTGAAGGTAGCTGCTGCTCTGGGGAACGGGTTAATGTGTTACATGCTGTTAACAGGTTGAACTTTTGGCAGCTTCCCATCATGTCACTGTCCCTGTTTCTGTCAGGGTGAAGGCCAGATTATCATAGATGGCTTGATTGTCGAGGCACTCTCTGGCCCCTTTTCCTGGCATTTAGTCCTCGTGGGACCAGGAATGGAGAGCACAAGGGAGCAGGGTGGGTGGAGGGGGATGTTTTTTGGAATTCTTGGAGTTTGCATTCCCTGCTTTCAGATCCTGCCTGTAAGTGGGCGTTAGGCGCACCTACTCTTGTTTCCTAACCTCCAGGTCAATCTCCTGCTCCTGGTTTGAAGCAATTCAAAGTGCTCCTGCCGCTCCAGCAGCCTCCATGACCAGTGCGGTGTCCAGCTCCACACAGGGAGCCCTGCCAGAAATGGAGGCGTTCCCCTTATCCTCTGCTGTTAGCCCTTTTCTTTAGCTACCACTTTCCTCCACCATTGCTTGCCGCCCTGCCCCAAAAGAGAGACAACTCCAGCCTGCTGGGCACCCTCCCCTCCCTCTCCCCCCCAGCACCTGGCCCTCTGCCCAGACTCAGAGCTGCAGAGCGGCTAGTTCCAGCTCCTCCTTACGCCTCTCCCTGTTGTTGGATGGGGCCTGGCCCCCAGCCCTTATCTCCTCCAGCCCCCCGGCTGTTTGCAGAGGGGAGTATAAAGGGGTTGGCTGACTCGGAGAGCAGAGGGAAAGCACAAGCAGCACCGCATCGGACCAGGCTGGGTGTCTGCTTGACTCACCATCACCATGGGGAAGGATGGGCTGCTCATCAAACCAAGCATCTTCCTCCTTCTCCTCTTCTTCCTCCCTGGAGACACCTCACCCACCACAGAGCCGTAAGCTATGCAGGGGGGGTCTCGGGGCATGCAGGAGGCCTGGGTTGCATTCCTGTGTCTGTTGATTTGTGACTTCTGCCTACTTTTTTACACAGGGATAAAGACACTGGGGTGGGGTAAAGTGTCTTCTACAAACAGAAACCTCAGTGCTTCAGGGGGACCCCAAGCAGTCTGTGAAACTGAGATACCAGTAAAACTTCAGGGGAAAAAAAAAAGAAAAAAAAAAGGAAAAAAGAGGGAAACATCTATGAGAATACCTTTTGCTGCTTCAGTGAATTCACAGGATTCAACAAAGTTTTCTGCATAAAATTGGTTCTTTTGAAAGGCAACTTTTTATAACTGTTTACATATTCAATTTTGTTCTTAAGCGACAGACTTTTTCTAAAAGACAATGAAAGATTTCATTTTGGGCTGGCTACCCTATTCCTAGGCTACCCAGGAGATGCGAGTGTACTTTTTGATTTATAATGAGAAGAAAAGGAACAAATAACAGATCTGGCATGACCAGAAATGTTTTTATTTTTTAATTCACATTTTTCAGCTCGGCCAATGAAATGAAAATTCCCTCATCACCCAGGGCTATATGGCACTGTAAAACAGTGACTGTTAAGATCTGTGAGAGTATATTGTCCTGCATCCCTTCATCCCCTTTTGCCCTGTTTGTATGTGAAGGGAGCGTGTGTTGTGGGCATGTGTGTACATGTATGGCAGGAGCAGCACATGAGGGGTCCTGACATCTCAGAGACTTTCTCCTTTGGGTTTTTGGCAGTGTCTTATTGGCAATATCTTTTCCTCCCCAGCAAAGCAAGGCTGTGCTGCAGGGCTTTCATCAAATGCAGGGTAAGCAGATAGCAGGGTTGGGATTTGAGGGGCCAGATCTTTCTCCCTGCAGACCAGCTGATGGACGTAAAGGTGTTAGAGCCTCCCCTACTGCCAAAGGTAATGCCCTACCTTATTGCTGAGATTTTGAGGGCTCTTCTCCCAGCTGCTTGGTGCTCTGGGGATGCCGTTCAGAGGCCAGTCCTTGCTCACCCAAAAGGCAGCACTGTTGGTTGCCATTAGGTGGATCAGGTTTGATAGCCAGATGCAGCGCCGGGCACTAGGACACCACCGGCAAGTTGCTCCGCTGGGAGGGGGACTGCATAGGGCTGAGCAGGGACCTCCTACTTGGGCTGAGACACAGGGCCTTGCTTCCCTGAAAACCTGAAATGTGCTCGACTGTTTTTGCTGAAGATCTGGCACCACGCCGTGGCAGTTTCGGGTCTCTGCGAGGAATGAGGGTAGTGCTACAGGTGGTTTGCAGTGATGGCATTTATGCACCAGGTACCGGCACTTGTGTGGCTCCTGAGTCCTGCTAACAGTGTCTAGCAAAGGTGACAATCGACTTTTCCCCACTGGCGTTATTCGGGGTCCCAGCAGGAAGTACCAGGACATGGAAAAACTTATCCCTTCCAGGCGTTTGCATTGAGGATTTCCTGTGGTGTTTTACTTTTGAGACTGGCTTCTCTGCTTTCCTCTGCTGTTACAGACATGCTGGAAAACTTGTTACACTTCTAGGAAATGCACCTCTTTCCCTGTACAGTGAAGGCTGTAGTCATCGGATTGGTTTCTTTGTTCGTTCTGTACAGCTCCTGTTACTTCTTCCTGCTCCTCTGACCTGTCCTTCTCCCCTGTTCCTAGGCAGTATATGGTGCTACTGCCCTTTCTGATACACACTGATTCTCCTGAGAAAGTCTGTGTTCAGCTGACCCACCTGAACGAGTCCGTGACGCTGAGTGCCACACTCGAGTATCAAGGGGAAAACAGGAGCTTGATTGACGATGTGGTGTCAGAGCAGGATGTGTTCACCTGCATCCCTTTCTCTGTGAGTATGTCATCCTTGGGGGATGGTCCCTTGTGCCAAGGGTAAACTGCAAGGGCAATGAGTAGTAATGACCAGAGTAACGCTGTGTAGGTATTCACTTCCCTCTTGGCCAAAGGTATGTGCATGTCCATCCTCAACAGCCTCTCACTGCTGAGATCTCCTTTAGCATGCTGGCTGAATGGGAAATGCTGAATCCTGGAAAGCCAGCCTCTCTCTAGGACAGAAGAAGGAAAGGCCAGGAAAAAGAAGTGGGTTTAGTATTGACACTCTTGATGGCTGTTTGGTGCACAGCTTCTTCAAATGGTTCTCCATTTCATCCTTCAACAGCCACAAATTGTCACTTGAGTGCTTTCAAATTGGGGTAGAGCTTTTGGACCTCAGATACTTCTTGCCTTATGCATATAATACACTGAATTAATGTAAGAATGTAAGAATCACAAAGCTGTGATTGCCTGTGCCTGAAAAAGAGAGTGAAGCATGAAATTAATAATTAATGTAATTGACAGCCTCAGTCAGTGTAACAAGTCATAGGGAACGACGAAACTTGGTCATCTGTCTCAGAGCATAGATTATGTCTTTGGTCTGAAGGCCAAGGAACTGGTGGTCTTCAGGACACTGAACAGGTTGGCATCTGTGTCTGGGTTTGTCACATATAGGCTGAAGACTGAATTTTATCACTTGGAGAGAGATGTATAGAGATCTGGCATGTCTGGTTTGCAAGGACTAGGGACATTATCTGAAAGAGAAGGGGGATTATTCCATTGCCCCTGTGAATGTCAAAAGGAAAAGGACAGAACGGCTTTGGCTAGGGCAGTAAGAATTTCTTAAAATTGGGTGGCAGAGCTGGGAGCTCCTCTGCTGCATGACACTTGCGTAATCACTGCATAGCACTAGGAATGAGTAAGAATATGGGGCAAGTAAGGATCAGCCTCTGTTCCTGGTTATAGTTCCCCTCACCTTTGTGTTGGGTCCATCAGGATTACATTAGATGTATTTCATAAAGGCCAGTTCAGTTCAGGAAGCTGTTAAAGGTGGTCTGTAACAGGGTTGCCTTCTTATTCTCCAGCTTCCAAAATCAAACAGGCAGTCACCAGTCACATTTATCACTGTGACGGTGAAGGGGGCGACACTGCAGTTCAGGAGCCGCAAGTCGGTGCTGGTCAAGGATTCTGAGAGCTTGGTCTTCGTCCAGACAGACAAACCCATCTACAAGCCCGGACAGACAGGTACCAGGGAAGGGGTGGAGACGTATTTGAAGCAAAAATTCATACTGAAACTGTTGGACTATGCTGGACAGAGGCTGACTGCTTTCAGCGGGGGTCAGAACTGCAACCTCATGGCTGAGGCTTACGTTTTTAATGCTCCATGTAGGAGCAATCTGGGGAACTTTAAGATACATGCGCATATTTGGGCCACCTGCACACACGCCCTCTGTCCCTGGGGGCTCTGTTGTTGTTGTAGTTCATGCAGGGTCTGCATTAAAATTGGAGAAAGACTAGATATTTGTCCTGCAGAGAACAGGGCCAAAATTCAGACTAGGTCATGAAATAGTTTTCAAAGCAGCAGCTGATTTTGCTCAATGAAGACAGAGAGAACTATATAAGCCATTTATTTCTTCTGGGTCATTGATCTAAATTTGGCCTTGACAGAAATGAGTGTCCTAAAAGAGGCACTGAATTCTCTATCCATCCAGAGCCAGCACAAACTTGCAGCCAAGTGCTGAGATAATCCGCTTGCATTCATCTTTCCTAAGAAGTCAGTCTAGTTGTAACAAAATTAAAAGACCCCTGTGAATTCCAATGTGAAAATGTATCCTTGCAAAGTAGGCAAAGGCAACTTAAATTTAAATTTGGTCCTGATAAACAAGATTCTGATGCCCATGATCAGTAAGGTGTTTGCACTGCCATGGATTTGCTCTTAACATCCTCTTACTCATGTAATTTCTTACATGGGTAAGCTTCTAGCATGACTTAGCTTTCTGGTGAATGGAATTTCTTTAGAAGAGAACAGGTCTGTTCTCTGTTGTACCATTTGTTTTTTCAACTGATGTTTTTTGGTTGGTGACTATGCTGTGGAACCTCACTGTCTGCCTTTCTCCATCAGTCCTGTTCAGAATCGTTTCTCTAGATAACAACTTCCGTCCCTTGAATGAGATGGTAAGTGTGATGCTTCCTTTTCACTAGTTGTTTGGTCTTAAGTCATTTATGTGGGTAAAGAGAGGGAAGAAGTGTCTTTTGGGGAGAGCTCTTGGTACACCGAGATAATTGTGCAATTCCTGGGTTACCTCAGATCTTGTTAACAGGCTCTGTTCTTAAATTTCTGCATAATGCTGTCCTCTGCACTCTTGTAAAGTTTGACAAACTGCAAATGAACAGCGCTGGTGTAAACACCTCAGCAGTGGGCAAATCTGCCATTATCACGGTGTACACCTACTGTTACTAGTATTGCAGATCATCCAGAGTTAGTAATTTCACCTGACTTTTCTGCTGATACAAAGAATTGCCTCCCCCACCTTGATGTACCTCAAAAGGCTCTGTTGCTCCATACCAGGAATTTTTTCCTTACTCCATTGGGTGATCAGCTTGTTCCCTGAAATGTGGACATAGCGCTGGTCATTTGACTGCGTTGCTCGCACTCTGTCTAAATATGCTTTTCCTTTTTTTCTTTTTCTAGTTTCCGCTGGTATATATTGAGGTATGTACAAACATTCGGTTCATGTTCACACCTATTGCACCTCAACCTGGCAGAATAACTACTGGTTGCATCAACATGATTCTTGTCTATTTTGTGTATTAAGTGGGTCTATCACGTTAATTCAAATATACAGAGCTTTAACTCATATGGTGGTAACCATGTACATGTTACAGCTCCTTCTATTGTCTAGCCCTGGGCTCCACACATACACAACTCTGCCAGAGCCCCCCACTCCTGCCCTGCAGCCCCCTGAGACACTGGGGTGGGCGTCCTCTCATTGCTTTTGCTAATGTTTTTTAGTTCTTGTTGCAGACTCTTCCTGTTCTCACAATCCTTGTGATCACATTACCTGTAGGACCCAAAGAAAAACCGTCTCTACCAGTGGACAAAGGCAGAATTAAAGATGGGATTAATCCAGCTGTTCTTCAACCTCACCTCTGAACCTATGCAAGGGACCTACACAGTAGTGGTGCAGAAGGCCTCTGGGAAGACAATTCGGCATCCTTTCTCTGTGGAGGAGTATGGTAACTGTTGCTGCAGTTTCAAGTTCCCAACAGCTAGTCCTGTGGGGTATAAAAGCTTAACTGAACACAAGGTAGATCTGACCAGGATGGCTGGAAAAATGTCACTGTGTCCTTTCCCTCCCAAGCACACCTTTGTGTCTTAACCTCTCTCTGGTGCTCTCCCCACTATGCCAGTTCCATCTGCTTGGCTAGAAAATGGTTGCAACCAACGTAGCTTCCCACCCCAGCAAGGCAGCTGCAGCTGTTTTTATACGGTCTGACGTGATCTGGCTCATGCAGCAGAGATGAGTCCTGGAAGATGAGTCTGGAAGTCCTTTGATCTCTTTCAGTTACAAGTCTCTTACCATGCTCTGTGCCCTGAATCCCTCCTAGTTGTCCCAAGTCACCATCCACTTCCCCTCCTGCAGCCGGGTTTGGATGTGATGTCACCCTGTGCTAAGTCACCAGGGAAGCTATGGGGTCTTCCGATTTTTCAAATTGGCAAGATCTACGCGCTTTGGAAATGCAGAGACCAGGCTGCAGTCCCAGCTCTGTATGTTTGTGGAAGAATTCTGTTGACTTAACTCTCATTTTACTGTGTCCTACTGCTGTGGGACTGATAAGGCATGTGTTATCTAAGAAGTTGCTGTATTTTAATAGCTGGTGGAATAATGCTGTCTTCTTAGCTGGCACAGTGGCTGGTTGAGTGCCTGTGGTTTTTGCTGATGACAGTGGGATGTACAGGTGACAGAAGCCTCTAAAATCTGACCATTCAGGTGCGAATGGGTTTCAGGCCATTTGTAAGAATAGCCTTTGAACAGCCTTCATGTCTCGTTCTTATGTTACCCCCCACCACATCATGGACTGTTTTCCTTTGGTTCTGCTGCAGTGCTGCCAAAGTTTGAAGTAACAGTGAAAATGCCCAAGGTGATCACCATTCTTGATGAGAAGCTGAAGGTGACAGTTTGTGGTCTGTGAGTGTCGTTCTTTAAAGTCCTTCTTGGTTTCAGGTTTTTCTTCAACTGCTGCTGAAAGTCCAGTTGGGAGATTGGGATATGATACTTCATTATATTTCTTAATCGTTTTGGGGTCCCAGTACCAAAGAGACTACATCTACCATTAGACAAAAGGCAACAATTATTGCTTGGGACACTTTGTACGTAACATGTAGAAAGATATTCCTCTGGATTTTGGGAGGGGTCTTTTTGCATATTTTTTGAGTCATAGAGGATTTCAGACCAGCCAGAGTGCTAGGGAAGAGCTCTTCAGTTTAGTTTACCTGGGAGTGATGTTTTAACTGTGGTTTCTACTTGTCATCACTGAAAGGAAACCATAAATGATGGAGCTGCCCTCTTTCCCTTGGGGCACCTCATGCAATTCTGCATAGCAATGTTCCATATATCCTGCAGGAAAATCCATGGCTTTGGCTGAAGAACAAGCCAAAAGACTCAGTGCACATACAGACACAAGCCAGTTCTACCAGAATTGGGCGGTGGGGTAGATATTTGCAGCATGTTCTCCAAGATGAGGGGTACTCTCAACGAAATCAACATTAGGGTAAATGAATTGCGAAGACTTATATGTTATTCCCAAGGTTGCAATCAGGACTGTAAGATTTAGTGCTCCTGCCTCCGTTGCCCAGCTTGATCCTAAAATGTTACTGAATTTCTTTCTACATTTTATTTCCTGTGATGACCCTGTTGTATCCTGGAGGCAGTTCTAGGGAAGAGTCCTGGCTTGACAGGGGCTAAGCTAGTAATTTTTTCCCATTCTTCTTACATTTCTAATGGCTCTATTTTTCTTTCAATCCTGCTGGTAGATACACATTTGGAAAGCCTGTTCCTGGTCTTGTGAGCTTCCGTGTCTGCAGGAAGTTTGAACACGCATCCACTGCCTGCTATGGAGAAGAAGCGAGAGCAGTGTGTGATGAGTTCTCTGGAAAAGTGAGTCATGATTTCTCATGTGGGTAGAGTGATAGGAGAAAGTGTGGTTTACTGAGCATGCCTTGTAGGTGCAGGGTTCCTCTGAGTATGTACAAGCACAGAGTGAAGAGGGCAGAGACTCCATGTATTTTAAGGAAGTCTGAAGGAGGGAAGATTGGGTGCGAGATGAAATGTGAAAGGGAAAAAAGGGGGGAATGTCTGTGCAGTAAGAAAGATGTGTGTAAAGGCAAGAAGCTGATGGAGAAGGAAGAGGCGGAAGAAACAAAAAAAAGGTCAGGTGGAGTGTAGAGAGTATAAGAGAGAAGGGAGATAGAAAAGGCATGAGCGATGAGAGCAGAGTTGGGGTTGGCTTACACTACAGTGTGTGCCATCAGAAGTTGGTGTTAGAAGCAGGAAAGGAGCAGAAACCAGGGGAGGGGTGATGCAGTTTGAACAAGAAGGAAAGGAATATGGGTTTAGAAGCAGCACTGAAGACAAGCAGAAGAAAATTACAACTTTTTTCACTCTTTAGACTGGCAAGTCTGCAAGAGTGAAACTGAATGGTGTTTGGAGCACTGGCAGTTCAACAGCACTAGCTTAACTGACAGAAGCTGGGGTAACAGCAATTGTGGAAATATGCCAGGACAAGAAAGCAAGCAGAAGACATTCTTATGGTCTTTGGGGTCTGCCACAGTATGATCCCCACAATTGCCTCTGCTACTGCTTTTGTTACCTAAGTTAAAAGAAAATATGAACTCTGTGGTGCTAACCTTGTTCCAGGCATCTACTCCTTTTTCTGTGGAGACCTGCCTTGTACATGAAGATGCTGAAGAGAGGTGACAAGCCTTGGAAATACTTTTCCAGCTGTCATCTTCTTTCTACACATACACAGGCTTTGCTTTATGTGTCACTCATACAGCTTGTGCATTTTAAGTCAGCAGCTAAATGTGCCTGATGCCTGGTGAACATTTCCTGTGTGGTAAACACTTGAATAATTCTCCACGCTTCTGTATCAAGTGCTTGCAATTTTAAACTTCACACACACATACACAAAAAATCTTCTAGGTTGCAAACTCTTTGTTCTGATGTTGCTGCAAGTACTCCAAAATGCTCCTTGCCAAGTTACTTACGTGCTTTTCCAGTTTTGATAGAAACATGAGAGGGAATGGTCTGTGAGGTTATGGCCTTCTCTTCCAGTTCAGAGCAATGCACAGTGATGGATTCATTAAGTTGGATAAACATTATATAAATGAGACTGTAATGGTCTTGTTTGTTTTCCTTCAACAGACAGACAACTATGGCTGCATTTCTGAAATGATAAAGACCAAATTATTCCAGCTTAAGAGAAGTGGATATGAGAACAAGCTCCGTGTGGAGGCTAAGATTAAAGAAGAGGAGACAGGTATACATCATCTGGATCAAAGAGCCATGTAATAGGCCTGGGAAAGACCAGCAGAGGGGTCTGCCAAGTAGGAATGAGGGAGAAAAGCAGACTCTTGCTTTTGTGGAATCCTAATGTTTTCCTACGTGGAGGCCAGGAGAATCAACAAAATTGCTTGTCCAGCAAAGGAGGATTGGCCTTGAATAAAAGTAATTCTGGTCAGGCAGTGGCAAACTAATTCTTCATGCTTCTTCCTGCAGGAGTGGAGTTGACTGGATCAAGCTTCTCTGAGATCACAACCACGATTACCAAAATCACCTTTGAGCATTCAGACTCCCACTACAAACCTGGACTCCCCTTCTTTGGGCAGGTAGGGAAACCATGAGAATGGAATGCCATGAGAGCCAAGTAAACATGCGCCTGAGCTATGTATCCTGGATGGATACGTGCCCCACCTCTGCAAAGATGCTGGATGTCAGTGCTCCTAATCCCTGTGGTGCCCCTCTCCTCTGCAGGCTCTTGAACTGGGGAACAGCAGCTGAGATCACAGCCCTCATTCTGCTTACCCCTCTGCCCTTGGGCTTCTGTTTCTCCAGTCAAGTACAATTCTGCTTTTCCAGTTGCCTGTTTAATAGGAGATCTAAGGGGTCTGAGTGCATATCAGTCTCCAAGTCCACTCCTCTGACCCAGAGGCGGAGATAAGAAAGGGCCAAAAAATGATTCAGAAAGTCTGCAGCTCTCTGAAAGAGACAGGTGCTGTACATGTGAAGTACAGTGGAGGCTTCTTGCCTGATGTGAGACCAACATCCTTAGCCTGGTGGTCTACTGGTCTGTTCAGCTGACAGGTATTCCTCTCCCTCTATACTGTACTCTTTTTGCTCCTCCAGGTGAAACTAGTGGATGGGTCTGGTGCTCCAATTGCCAATGAAATCGTGAGGATTTCTTTACAAGGACACCAGGAAGTCAACTACACAACAAATGAAGAGGGCAGGGCACAGTTCGCCCTGAACACTTCCATGCTGTACTTTGATTCTGTTGGAATTAGGGTGAGTCCTGCGGGCAGAGGAGGTAACGAAGTGACCCACAGGGCTGGAAGGGGAGTACCTCTGAAGTTTCTACTATACATGCTAAACCACTTATCTTCTTGTTCCTGGTTGGTTGTGCCAACCTTGACACCAGCGTGGTGGGAATAGTCATACAACAAACCGGGTTACCATGTCAGAAGTGCACTTAGCTTGTAAATAGTTGATTTCTGCTTGGAAATAACAATATAGGGTTAGAAAGAGCATCAAAAGATCATGATAGTCCATACTGCTCCAAAGGATCACCAGCCTTACCTAGACAAATCTGTTTCAAGGGTGGGTCTAACTCCCATAGTGGAGTGCTGCTAGTGCTTCGCTGTCTTTTCAATGAAATGATTTCCCGACTGTCTCATCTCAATATCCATTATGGTCAGTTAAGGCAATCTGCATCTCTCAGGGTTTAATTTATCATTCCCAAGTATAGTGAGAAAGATAAGGAAATAAGAGCACAGCATGTGAGGCACATGAAATGCTGAAGTAGCACTCTTCTAAGTGTGAAATACCTCCCCTTGCTCTCATTTTTAAGAAGACCTGGACTCTTTCAGCTCCTAAACTTCTATTCAGTTTAGGTTTTGAATTCTCAGGTGGAGATGTATCCTCATTTTCTATAGCACCCTTAGCTTGATCTTGGCACTGGTAATCTATGAACTGAACAGCACTATCCCTTCTCCAGTGCCAATAATGAGAAGAAAAATGAAAATCGACTTTTCTCTTTAAACTAACAGGATATAAGAAAGGACAAAGTATTAGGGTTAAAGAGCCCTTGAGGTGACACTAATAGTAAACAAACAACTGACATGGCATGTAGTGACAGAAAAAAGGGGAATGGTATTAAATTGAAAGAGGGTAGATGTAGATTAGGTGTTAGGAAGACATTCTTTACTGTGAGGGTGGTGAGACACTGGCACAGGTTGCCCAGCGAAGTTGTGTGTACCCCCATCCCTGGAAGTGTTCAAGGCTTTGAGCAACCTGGTCTAGTGGAAGGTGTGAGCTCTTGGAACTATTGATCTTTAAGGTCCCTTCCAACCCAAACCATTCTGTAATTCATTCTGTGATTCGACTTCTCTGAGACAAACCACGACTTCTCTGGGAGTGAGTTTATTCCCAATAATTTGCTAAGGATACCACCCTGTCTTGCATCTTCCGAACTCATGGGTTTTGGTTTTTTTTTTGTAGACTACCTTGTTGCTTTAATGTAAAAAATACCGTACCTTTAATATGAGGCCATGAATTTTGGCTCCAGTTCAGCCATCTGCATTTAAGGATCTATGTGTGTATTTTCCTCTTTTCCAGGCAACTCATAAAACACACCCCTACTGCTATGATCGTTCCTGGGTTGTTCCACGTTATGAAGAAGGCTATCTCCAGCTGAAGCGCTTTTACTCTCCTAGTAAGAGCTTCCTCAAAATTGAGCCCAAGTCTGAGACACTAAGCTGTGGCTCCTCCACAGAGGTCCGGGTACACTATATCCTTACTCCAGAGGCCATAGGAGAGCAGAAGAAATTTGTCTTTTACTACCTGGTAAGCTTGCACCTGCCATGCAATGAGGTTGTCACTGGTAATTGTACGGGGGCTGGAGATGGGAACTGTGGTTTCTGTCAGCAGGCTTTAAACGCTTTCCCCATCATCTTTCATATGCTCTTTTTCCACAAAAAGGAAGGTCTGGGTTAGGAGCAGAAGAGTTAAGATGTCCCATTGCCCCCTGGGCGAGCCCTGGGATTCTGCCACAGGGAGACAGAAAGCAGCTGAGCAGGGTGGAGCAGCAGACACAGCTCAGCTGCTCTCCTCTCAGGTTCCCCTTCTTCAAGGTTTGGCTCATGCATAACCTCAGTCACAGCTGAGTTTCTCCTTCTGTTCAGGTGACGGCCAAGGGAATCATTAAGCAATCAGGCACCCACATTCTGGATTTGGACCAGGAAAGTGGTGAGTTCCTCTCCCCTGCCAAATTGTCGCTATCCTGGGAGGCTAGGCAACTGTGGCAGACATACAGGCTGCTTCCATATAAATGGAGGGATCCACATCTACATGTTCCCTAAGATATGGGAAGATTTTGAGCTTTCTTTTCTCTGCCTTCATTTAGGCTTTGCACAGATTTGCTCTAATCCCCTGTGCCAGCTGTCTTTTCTTCTGACACTGCATTTCTGGGACTCCAGTGTTCCTAGAAGACACAGCCTGATGGTCTGTTTTTAGAAGCTGAACCAAAATTCAGCATGCTCAGGCACTGGAAAACAGGACTTGAAACAGGCCTTTTCAGCCAGACAGTAAGACTTATGCATCTCTGTGAGCACCAATCAATCGTACTTGGAGGCCTGGAGTTTCATCATGCCTAGGGCGAAGTTTAGAATGAAGTCAAAACTAGAATTTTGGCTGCTCCAGAGCAGGCTTCCTGTACTTAATTTTTTGCTTTTGTTTTGTTTGCTAGCCAGTGGGGTCTTCTTGCTACAGCTGCCTGTGCAAGCTGATATTGCTCCAGTGGCCCAAGTGCTTGTCTACACCACTGCCCCTAGCAGGGAGGTGATTGCTGATTCAACCAAGTTCAATGTAGAAAAGTGTTTCAGCAATAAGGTAAGTGTGCGTTTCTTGAGGGAGCAGCCATTGGACTGCAGTTGTGGTCAAGCTCACTTATTTAGATTTATCCTGGCTAAGCTAATTTCTTTAGAATTACTTACACTGAACTAACACTGGACAAGCCATCTGTCAATTGTTCTAGGTAGCTTCACTGCCTACTGGTTTGTGTGAGCTTGGAGGAGATCAGCTGTTGGAAAAAAGGTGCTAGCAGGGTCTACACCGGTAAAACCCCTCTTAGCAACTAGTCACAGCCACTGATCTCACAGATGGTCCTGGGCAAGAAAAAATGGGGCTACATGTATTTTGTCATACTGCAACACATGTATTTCACTCCTTTTCACAAAAACATGTTGCAGCAATGAGGTAGCTGCTTGCGGGATAAAAGAGCAAAAATAAAACACTCACAGCCACAATCCAGTGGACAAAGCTAATACTTGTGAGATCTTTCAGCTCGCGCTCATCCTGTCATTTTCATTTCCACTGTATGCAAATGGAGATAAACCTTGCTTTGAACTTGCTGAGAAATGCACAGTGGTGCTTCAATAGCAGTTGTGAAACTGAAAGAGTGCAGAACAATAAAGCCTTCTTTCTGTGATCATGGGGACTGTTGTTCTCTTATAACCTCACTTATTCCTTATGCAGAAGAGCAGACTGATGCATGCCTAAGAAGAGAACAACCTCAAAAATTCCTGTTGGGACTTCAGAATAGTAGACAGGACGCTGCTAAAGACAGTCCTTTGCCCTGCTAAAACCCCAGCTAAATGAGTTCTTGAGACTGATGTCCCTGTAGGAGCTTGGTCACCTGAATTTTGTTCATATGTTAAAGGTCGTTAACATACATTAAGGTCTGGGTGCAAGCCAAGTACCAAGTGATTTACATGCTTAGATATGCTTTCCTTTCTGAAAGCATCCCGCATCCAAAGCTGCTGTCAGACAGAATAGGACAGACTTTGGGCTATATCTATGCTAGGCAGTTTCGTAGTAGCAAGTTTGCTACAGCCCTTGTTCTGCCATTTCCTGAAGAATATTGTTTTTGCAGTCTGAAGATCACGAGTCCACCGCGGGAGAGGTGGAGGATGTCAGCAGAAGGCATGCTTTGGTCTTGTTGGGACATGAGGGAGACTGGCAGCTGATGCTGCTTTGTCAGGCAACATGTTTACTCTGAGGATGCTTTGATCGTTGCATGTTAGGGGAGGGTTTGCACTGTGAGGAAAGGGAAGATTTATGCAGGTCAGCCATAGTATGACAAAATCATGTGGGATGGTTATGACAACAACTTCTGCTAGCAAGAGCTTCCAGGGCAGAGGTTGGTACAGGATCATTAGAGTTGTGAGTTAAGTTTTGGAGAAGTCACACAAGTCTGGCAGGTCTCAGCCAACAGGCTGGTTCTTCAGAATCATTACCAGCCAGTAGATACTGCAGTATTGCTCCAGGGCATCACTGCTTCTCATGTTACCAAAAAAATCTGCTAAGCAAGGTCCTTGCAACCCTGTTTTTTCTCCACATACAATATCTGGGTGCAGTACAGAGGCTGGGCCTCGTTCAAGACCATGCCCAGCTGCCTGAAGAGATCTAGCCACAATGTAGGATTATCTCATCACATTCACGGTGGCCATGAAACTCAAAACTGCCTTAAAAATTTATGAACAATTGTGATGCTTGAAGTTGCCAAGAACGGTTAGTGCTGACTCCTGGCATTGCAGGAAGGCAACCCCGCTGTGCAGCAGCACAGAGGGAGTGGGGGGAGGGTGTGTGTGTATCTATGTGTAAGGTTAGAACCAATGCACTCAACTGGAGGGAAAAGTCCTGCAAGGGTAGGGCACCTGTGACATAGCTTTTCCTGTGGCTACAGGTGGATTTAAGCTTCTCTCCTTCTGAAGGCCTGCCTTCCTCTGATGCTCACTTGCTGTTCAGAGCCTCTCCAAACTCCCTCTGCGCTGTCCGTGCTGTGGACAAGAGTGTTCTTCTCATGAAGCCAGAAGCTGACCTGTCACCCAGCTCTGTAAGTGCTTAGTCTGTGGAGCAAGTCAGAGGCTGGTCAAAGCAAGTGCAGCCCAGTGCTGGGGTGGAAACAGTGAACAGACCTTCTTGTCAGTGCTGACACAGGAAAGCTGCCCTGCACTGTTCCTCGTCTTCCTCCAATGGGCAAAAAGATGAGAACTGGGCAGCAGCTGTTTCTTATGGGTTTTGTGCAACTGTAGGGATGGCAATTAGGAAACTCTTTCAAGGGAACTGCTTCTCTTGGCCAGAGCCAAACACTGTTGTGTGCTTGATCATAATTTTTCAGTTATTCTCTCCAGCCATGGATTAACTTTCTTGGAGTAACATCTGGAAGTTGACACTTCCAGGTTTTTATTCCTTTCATGCCAAGCTGCAAACAACAATCCCTGCGTACGGACAAAAAGTACTGCAGATGGGCTGGCCAGTGTCATTTTTTATATATTTAGGCCATAATAACCAGAGTAACATGCTGTCAGTAACAAAAGAGGAAGTATCTCTGACTCCCAAATTCCCATTGCTCCCACCACAAGGAGGACCACAGCAATATGGATGTATGTGCAGTGATGTGACTGTTCTGGTGCTTGCATCCAAATCCCTCAGTTGTGTTTTGTGACAGTGGACACTGAAAATGCCAAATACCCTGGCTCTTTCTGCCTAGGTGTATAACTTGCTGCCAGTGAAGGAACTGCGTAACTATCACCATGGTCCAGACATGCTCTTGGAGGAGCCCCTGGAGAATTGCATCCCCTTGAAGAACATAGTTCTGAATGGGATCACCTATTCTCCCGTAGTGGAGACAAATGAAGAGGACACTTATAGCATCCTAAAGGTACAGCCCTCTTGCATGGTTAGGGAGTGGAGAGGGAGGACTGAGAATACTTAAGCCTTTTGTGGCATGATGCAACGCAGCGAGGGAAGGGTTTATGAATTGGAATAATCCAACACTAATTTCTATCCAGAGGCAAGTTCGGTGAGTCATAAGCTTCACCTGTCTTGCCAGCTTTGCTCTATACTTGGTGGAAAAGGAATCAATCTCGAAGTTTTCTTCTTAAAGGAAAAGCTTTGAGGTTGATTTGGAATGAGGTTCTTGTGGGAGGTAAATAATCCTGTGCCATTACAGTGACCTCAAATAAATCAATATGTCCTTGAGCTGCATCGTAGCCACAGATGTTTCCTTCCAGAGAGAAAACTCTATTATTTACTCTCTGGCTCATCCTGATCCCTGGGCTGGAATTGGACTGGAACCAGTACCCTAGAAACAGAGCGGGTCTACCCTTTGGTGTCTCTGAGCCATTCAGGCACCCAGACCCAAGGCTGAGGGGGATCATCTCAAGGTCCAGCCCACAGACAGTAACAGCTTCTCCTTTCAAGGCAGCATAATACTAATGTCAGGTCTGCTGTGTAAACCTTAATAGGAATCAGTTACAAAAAACCATGTTGGGTTTCTCTCCCATAGGAAATGGGTTTAAAGTTTTTCACAAATACCAAGGTGAGGAAACCTTGGTATTGCAGCACTGAGAATTACATACCTGCAGCAGCTGGCCTTGCATCACCTTCAGCCATGTCTGGACCACCTATGTATGAAATGAGGACAAGCGGTAAAGGAACTGAGTTTTGTTGTCACCTCTGTTCTGAACAGATATCCTGTCTGTATTTTGGTCTGAATACTTCAACAAGAGCTTGGGTTTTGAACTGAACCCTTGGAAGTAGTACTGAATTGGTGGGTTCACAGATTTCAGCTTCTGCATGAGTGTAGGGCTTATCTCTTTTGCTGCACTGTGAAGGTCTACAGACAAGCTTTGATAACTCTGTATTAGAAGTCAGCAGAACCGGGTGGTTTTCAAAGACTCTGGCAGAGCAGGATATTATTCTGCTGCTAAATTCTCTGTTCGCTAGGCTTTTACAGTAGACTTGTTCTCCCAGCTATCACTTAAGGGGTCTCCAATATAGTTTTCAGTTTGTCCCCATTGACTCACCCGTTTTTATGTATGATTAAAACCAGATGACAAAATTTTCAGTGGCAAGTTGGTAGACTTTAGGGGCTTAGAATGGTAAGATGCATTGCAGTCTGAAATGGACCCACCCTATTTCTAAGGGCTATCTTAACTCTTACGCTGTAGCTGTTCGGGCAACAGAACTGGTCGTATCATCCTCCAGAGTCTCACGTTAAGGGGAATATCCTAGAAAATCTGTGTTAGTGTAGCTGGGTAACTGATTCAGAGTTTTTCCTTGGCACGAGAACCTGTGCTTTTGTACATGTCCAGTTTGAAGACCGTTTCAACTTCTTACATGAACTTCTAAGATGCAGGATAAATTTTTTAAAAATTATTTTAAACTGAAATAAGCAGCAGTAAGAAAGCTGACATACCGTGACAGGTAAATATAAGCAAGTCACCTGTCAGCTATGTGATACAGCTCTGATAGCAGCTTTCACTCATGCCCTGAGACTCCTTCTCAGACTCTGGAGGTGCCTGTTGTGCAGGTAGTATGGATACTTGCTAGCTACACAATTGTTACCCAAACACAGAAATTAATTAAGCCAAAGTAAAGATGGTAAAAACTAGAATTCAGATAATAACTTTTCTTCTTTATGGGTTTGGGTGTATTTCTCTTTCTGTTTGTAAAAGCCAAGCAAAACAAGTCCCACTCACCCCATCTTTGTTTTCCAGTTGTTCAAAACCAAATTCAGCTGAAGGCTTATTTTTTACCAAATTTAATCCCAAACTCAGAATATGTTATTGGAAATAGTTTTTCAACACGAAAATTTTGTTTTAGTCAAAAAGTCTTTTTTTAACCTTCCCAAATTCCAACTACGTTTTTTTAGTTTGAGCATCTTCAGCCTAGTTCTTGAGGAGGCTATAACTTTGGCAGGGAGGTGGTTTTCGACACAGTGACCCTACAAAAAACAGTGCAACAGAGGGATACTCCATTGCTAGCTGTCCTGATGGGATGGAAATAATGGAAGGCTAGCCCCTCTGGCTAATAAGCCCTGACCCTGAAACTTCACTGATGTTGGTACCAGGGCTCACTACAGCCACAGCAAACATCTGCTGCCAGCACAGCTTCTGATTGTCACATAGGTTGCTGCTTTCTCGGTCTGAAGCATGATGCTGATGTAGATCTTGCTTGTTTGGAATTATCAGTAGTTCATTTCTTTTCCGTCTCATCACATTCAGGCATTGAGTCAGATAGATTTTATGCCAGGTCAAGCACTCGTGAAGAAGTGACGGAGACAGTCCGAAAGTATTTCCCAGAAACTTGGATTTGGAGTTTAGTATCTACAAGGTGAGCACCTTAGGGCCAGTTGTTTCTTTTTTAGTAAAACTGGTTTATAAGGTGAAAACATGAATCCCCGCATGTTTGTCAAGACTTTTCAATGCCAAAAAGTCCTTCACTGTTTGCAGAGATTACTTGGCCATCCTGTGAGATGGAATTACCTTCAGCCGTGATTAGGTGTGTCCAAGGAATGGTTGTGGGTCTGGAAGAAGGTGTGGGGTGGTCCTTCAGTAACAGACATACTGTGCCTCAACATTCACACAGGCAGTGCTGTTCAGTGGGTCAAAAGGGGTACAGATAGTCACTAAAATGCCATAAAAATCCTCCTCCTGTCCTTACTCTCTGTGCTTCACCAGCTCTGAGGGAAATGCTGATCTAGATGTGACCATCCCTGACACCATCACCGAGTGGAAAGCCAATGCATTCTGCACTTCGGCAGACACAGGCTTTGGCTTGTCCCCAACAGTGTCCCTCAGAGCCTTCCAGCCCTTCTTTGTAGAGCTCACCATGCCCTACTCTGTAGTGCGTGGTGAGTCCTTCACACTGAAAGCCACCGTATTCAACTACCTGTCCGCCTGCATCAGGGTAAGGAAATTTTAAATCCTTCTCTGTACTTGTGTACCTTCTTGTACACCTTTTGCCTTCACCTAGCCTTCGTATCTTATCTCTGAGTAGCCTTAGATCCTTCAACCCTGAAATTCTTATGTTGTTCTTCCTATATAGTCCAAATGCAAAACCTACAACTCCAGCTCCCTTCTCCTTTGCTACTGAAGAAATAGCCATTGCTATGGCTTCCTAGCTCCCCAGCTCTTACAATCACACTTTCCTCATTGCGCCTCTCTCTATAACTGGCAGGTCAGTGTGACTCTGGCTCAGACAACCCATTTCCTGGCTACTCCAGTGGAAAAGGAGGAAGAGTCTCATTGTCTTTGTGAGAATGGGAGGAAAACTGTGGCTTGGCTGGTGACTCCCAAATCTCTAGGTAAAGGTCTCAGGGTGCTGAAAACTGCAGGGAGAGTTTCTCTGTGCTGTTCCTCCCATTCTTGTGTGAATGAATGAAGAACATGGTCCTGTTTGCACCCAACATAAATGGGTGTTAAAGCAACATAGTTTCCTGGGAAGCACTGCAGCTGAGTGTCTGTCTCATGTGGGGTTATTTTGGAGGCAAAGGCTGGTGGACTCATAGTGACCAAGACTGTGTCTGGCACCACACACAGTACCACCAAGCCTTACAGCCCTTAGACAGCATCTTCTGAAGCCAGAGACATTGCTGGCCAGCAGGGCTGCTCTGTCAGCTCCATTCCTCCCAGAGATTAGACGATTGCCC
Organism: Falco cherrug; assembly: GCF_023634085.1. Taxonomy (NCBI): domain Eukaryota; kingdom Metazoa; phylum Chordata; class Aves; order Falconiformes; family Falconidae; genus Falco; species Falco cherrug. The sequence continues at coordinate 8,951,544 of NC_073701.1, forward strand.
CATGAGATCTTCATACTTTGTTTTCACTTTGTGAAAACTGTTAGCACATGCTAACAACAGGGTGCTGTGGTAGCAGCTGTGGCGTGCATGCAGGGTAGCAGTGTGCTGAACAGCAGTGGGGCTGGTGAGTCCACCACTGTGGTGTTCCAGGTTATGTAAAAGAGTCATCAAAATAGAGTCACCTTTCCATGGCAGTGCAGCTCGTCTGCTCCAGGATAGCTTCTGATATAGATAGCTATGGTCTTGTGTGAAAGAAGCAGGGCCCAGGTGTGATAGAAAATCCCCATTGTGAGCCTGCAGGTTGGAACTCCTGGAAGCGTGGCAGTGACTCCTGTTGCCTGTTGTTGCTTGGCAGGGCTGGCTGACTCCTGTGTCCCTTGTTCCCTCCAGGACAGGTGGAGTTATCGGTGAGCACTGAGGCGCTGCAGAACCAGCAGCCCTGCGGGAATGTCATTGTGGAGACCCCTGAGAAAGGGCGGAAGGACACGGTCATCAGACAGCTGCTGGTGGAGGTATGTGGGCTGTGGGAAGGGAGAACTGACCTTTCCTAGGGCTAGAGCCTATGCTGTGATGGAATTGGACAGGATGCTAGAAAAAGTCGTCTAGGCTCCCTTTCCCATGAAAGGCTGGACCAGATGATCTTTCAAGGTCCCTTGTAACTTGGGCTGCTCTATGATTCTATGGGATCATTATGCAGTGTGGCATTATGATGGTCTTACATCATTGTTATACTTTGGCACAGCTGCATAAAGACTACAGGTTAATAATGGCGTGCAGTGTTTCTCCCAGTATGCTAGACTTTCCCTATCCCCTACTGGAGCAGGACTCCTACTCCAGTCCATCCTTCCCTTTATCTCCTACCTGTCACCTCCTATTCCAATACACTCTCTTTACACCCTCTTTCCTCCTTTTGAGACACCCCTAGTAAGTTTGCCAGTCAGCACATGCCGCCTCTCAGCAGTTGAGTGGCCAAGCTGTGGCCAGCCTCTGACGCTGAGCGTTGTGCAGTTCTGGTATGCTACCGTAGCGTGGCACCAGGATGAAGGTCAGGCATTCACAAGCACCTGTGGGAGTTTGATGCCTGTAGAGAAGTCCCCTCAAAACTCCAGTTATTATAACAGTCCATGAAAACGTGTTAGAATTTTACAGCTTATCCATTGCCTGTGGCAAGAAGAGTCACTGATGTGATGTGGTACAGAAGGAAATTATGTAGGGCAGCATTGCACATCCTTTACAGGAAAATGCTAATTTATTGTACTGGGTGTGGTAATCTGGCAGGTAGATTGTATGTTCTTAGCTTTTCTCTGTATCATAAAACCCCTTAATGTTTGCCTACTATTTTCTATGGTATCAGTAGTGTCACCAGATATGACAGTGTACATCTTCCCTTTCTATTATTAACATAATATTAGCAAACTATTAGAATAATGTCTATTTCTGCCCCCCACAAACATCCACAGCTTTATGATAAATAGCACTGCAGGCGTCTCCTCAGGACAGCCTTCCAGAGCTACTGTGAGCTTTTGTTAACAAAAGCACTTGCTGTAATGCTGCAGTACCTTTTGTTACAAGGATGTTAACTATCTCTCGCTGTGTACAATAGTTGCAGGTCATCCATGTGATAGTCCTGCAGTGTTCTCCTCTTCCTGCTCTTCCTCCACATACAACACCCGTCACTTAGGATCATATTCTTTTATTTGCTTAAATTATTATTTCAGAGCTCTCTATTTCAGGGATTGTTAATGACTGCCTCTCCTTCTTCAGTTCATTCACTTTTCACATATCCCTTTGCCCTTGTTAAGGATTGCTCTGTCTGTATTTCCTGTCTCACTAACTTGTCACCTCTCTTGTTTTCCTTCATCCCACCCAAGCCTGAAGGAGTTGAGAAGGAAACAGTTCAGAACTCTGTGCTTTGTGTGAAAGGTAAAGCCCGCTCTCTCCACCCTTTCCATTTGCTCCTGTGTGGTTTGATGGGTGGGATGTGCCTGGAGGAGGAAGATAGTGCTGCCTTTATCATATTCCAGATAGGCTGGTTTTTTTAGGTAATCAAAACATGCCCCATCAGTTGGGAGCCTGAGATGTAAGAGAGAAGAAAGCCCTAGAGAATGGACCATCCTGGCTAAGCATCAGGGTATGAGTTAGGACAGATTTAGCATGACTGCATCCCTGCTTTCTTGTATGCTAACACTGGAGTTACAAGTGCTGTCTCCTGTTTTCTAGTGCACCCAGGAAAAGTAGACATGCAATCTCCAGTGCCTAACAGTGGCTGGGGCTGGTTTCATGCAGGGATTGCCTTATAGCCAGGGAAAAACGAAGTGACTGAAGTCAGGGCATTTCTAATAGGAAGCGTTCCTGTTGTTTCACTGTGGCTCCCTCCCCTTGGGACTGCACTGAAGCTGTTTAAGACTTGTTTCTCTCTCAGGAGCGCCTGTGAAAGAGAAGTTTTCCCTGTTGCTACCCTCAAATGTGGTACAAGACTCAGGCAGAGCATATTTCTCAGTGCTGGGTGAGTGAGCAGCCTGGCAGAAGAACCATATGCTGTTTTTATCTCTGTGTTGGCCTCCTACCTCACAGCTTTTTCTTCTGGTTTCCAGCACACCTCACTCCTGTCTCATCTCTTCTGTCTTGAGCATCTTCCCTTCCAGTTGTGCTCTTCCTTTTCCCGTTTCTGCATGTCCTTTTATTCAGAGTTCTCTTCTAGTTTCCTAAATTTTCTCTCATTTACCTTTTTCCATTTTCTTTGATGTTCTGTTTCATTCAAGGATCTTTATAGATCCAGATTTTTTTTGTGTTTCTCTGCCATCTTCTGCTTCTCTCATTCAGTATCTCCCTCTGATTCTGATAGCCAGCTCTGAGTATTATTAATATCCCTCTGCTATTTCCTGCTTCCCAGGTGACATCATGGGCACTGCCATGCAGAACCTGCACCAGCTCCTGCAGATGCCGTTTGGCTGTGGGGAGCAGAACATGGTCCTGTTTGCACCCAACATCTACGTCCTGGACTACCTGAACAAGACAGGGCAGCTGAGTGAGGAGGTCAAATCCAAGGCCATCGGATACTTAGTGAGCGGTGAGCTGGGACATGGCTTTTGCTTCTGCTTTGGCTTTTTTCCAGATCCTACCTGGGATGGTTCCGTCAAATGTTGGCCAGACATGGAAAGAGAGCTTCTGTCATACACAGATGTCTCTGCTGTGTGCCTGAGAAGGCCCTTCACTGCTTTTTCCTTTATAGTTTTCTGTTACTTAAGCATTAGAGTACCTGATCATTGCACCCACTTTTCTCTGCTCCGTCTTGGGTTGCAATGCAGTGCAGAGCTGTCAGATGACCTGCTACAGTGACTTGTCTGTTGTCATCAACATGTCCTGCCTTCTTTCTGAAGAACAGCAGGTGTTGCTTGTCCTCATGCAGTGCAAGCAGTGCGTGGAGGTGGGGATGTAACGGTACTTCTTATTAGCTAGGATAGGACTGACCTACTCTTCTCTCTTTTGCCTTCACTGATACAGCTGTTTTTCTGTTTCCCCTTCCCTCAGCAGACTTTCTTTGGCATCTGAATTTTGCTTTAACTCTCCATATGCAGGTTATCAGAGGCAGCTGAACTACAAGCACCCAGATGGCTCTTACAGTACCTTTGGACCACGTTATGGACAGCAGGGGAACACCTGGTGAGATTTCAATGTTGCCTATGCCTCCCCTATATGCTTTTCTTTCTCACCTGCACATTTATAATAAATGCTGCATGACAGTAATGCTGTTGCAGACCAGCAGTCTTTCCAGTGGTCCCTGCACTGCCTTCTATTTGATGAAATAGGTTGCATCAGCCAGTTATGTAGCTGAAGCACATCCTCCCACCAGCAGGCATGAGGACCATGGCAGAAAAGAAGGAAATGGAGATAAATCAGGGAAAAAGCATAGCAGGGATTTCACATCCTGACTGAGAAGGGCTGAAGAGTTGCAGTGGCAGCTCTTCTAGACTAGCATCTGCTGAGAAGGCTGCTGGGAAAGGTGTTTCTAGATAAGTGGAAAGGATGATAATCCAACAGCAGTACTGTATGTTTTATTCCAAGAATGTTTGTGTGTTACTAAGCAAAGGCAGCCTGGAGGACTGTATGTGTTGCCTATGCGTCTTACTGAAAAGTTTTGTTTCAGCATATCATTGTCATACATTTTCAACTTTAGGTAAGGATAAGAATGGATGATTTAATCACCTTTGGTTTGCTTTTAGTTTCTGAAACAGTACTTGGCTCCTGATGGTATGTTGGCTTCTCCATAATTGTTTGTAACAACTCTAGCAAAAACTCTTTTGACATGTTCTTCTTTACTTTTAAACTCTGAGGAGTTCTGGGAAACCCATGAGGCATGGATTTCTAGTGCAAGAGTCCTGTCAGTAGATCCATGAGCTAACAGGGATTTAATTATTCTACATTGTCATTTTGAGTACTATTGTTACTCAAGTGTTGAGCTAACTGGCATGCAATTCTCTACTTTTTCCCAAGAGATTTTTTTCAGATATAGTTCAACAATCACTGTCCTTCAAACTGTAGCCTCAACACAGAGGGATCACAGAGTTTGTGGTCCAAGAGAGGGACAAGAGATCAAGGTAGGAAGCAGGTTTTTGAATGATTTTTTGAGGTGAAGATATAAAATGTATGTGATCTGACTAATTGGCCCACAGTTCCCCAGGCCTTCTTGCCTTTCTCCAGAAAAATGATGTCCACATGGGCCCTGTCACCTGAGATGAACACAAGGCCTGCTCAGGCTTCCACATTGCTCTTTCTTCCTTTCAGGCTCACGGCCTTTGTCCTCAAGTCCTTTGCCCAGGCCCGGCCTCACATCTTCATAGATGAGAAGCACATCCAGGATGCTTTGGTCTGGCTGTCTTACAAACAGAAGGAGAATGGCTGTTTCCACAGTTCTGGGACACTCCTGAACAATGCCATGAAGGTAACGTGTCCACCTGGTTGGTTTTTTGTGAGGCTAGAACTCAACCATAAGTCAGATGGGTCCAGCTGAGCTTCTCGAGCATACAGGCAGACGGGAAATTCCCACGTCAATGGCAAGCACTAGGGAGTCAGACGGCATTCGGTATGATTGCCACGATAGGAAGGAGAACAAAGTCTAACCTGCACTTTGGAAGTGGTATTGATACCTCCACATCAGCTGCAAGGGGGAAGAGGCAAGCTAAGAGTCTACAATGCAGGATAAAGTATTCCCACTGGAGTGGGAGAAAAGACTGAAGGTAAGAAGCTAGGTGGGGTCACCATCTACCTTTGTGTTTCCCTGCAGGGAGGCGTGGACAACGAGGTGTCACTGACGGCCTACATTACTATCGCATTGCTGGAGATCCCTCTGCCTATAACTGTACGTGGCTGCACCCTATTCTTCAGTCAGTTATGTTGTGTCAGTCTATGACGACACAGTACAGCCTAGAATTTGCTCCAAATTGCAAAAAGGACTGGGTTGTTGAGCCCTGTGTTAAAAGAATCATGAGCTGTCAATTTTGGCATTTCTGGAACACATTGTACCCTACATGTTCCTAGACCTCATTCTGGCAGACGCCTCCTCAGAGTTCATGGGAATGATGTGCCATTAGTAAGGCAAAACCCTAATTTCTCCCCAGACTTCTAATCAGAGGTTATCTCTCCCCAGCACTCAGTGGTGCGTAATGCTCTCTTCTGCCTGGAAACAGCAGCAGATGAGAAAGAAAACCACGTGTACACCAAGGCTCTGATGGCATATGCCTTCTCCCTGGCAGGCAAGGAGGACAAGCGGAAGGCATTGCTTGGCTCACTTGAAAAGGAAGCTGTGAAAAAGGGTGAGTGCTCCAGGCGGGACATCTCTTTCACTGGCATAAGATCTTCCCTTGAGAAAAAAATGCCTTTGGCTGCTGGGGCAATGGCTGTAGGAACTGGCTTGTGTGGGTAGGGAAAGGTGGAGGGAGAGGAAAGACTTGTGCAAAGGGGTTGCATTTTTGAGAGCTCCCTCTCAGTGCCCAGTCCTACTTCTGTGCTCCAAGGGAGTTCATCAGGAAGCACCAGGCACCATCCCCACCAGTGCTGCACTAAAGGATAGCTCTGCTAGCATCTCTCCTCAGTCAGCTCCTCTTGCCGCACCACGCACTGCTTAGCAAAGGCTTAGCCATGTTTATGGCCACTCCTTCCTCCAGTGCATGTGCTCAACAGAGAACAAAGCTGACCGTGCACGGCACAAGACATGATAGATCAGAGATGAGCTGGTTGTGTTGAGAGAGAAAACAAACATGCACCTCATTTTGGAGGCCTTAGCATAAGTTCTAAGTCTTGCAGGAAATCACGTAATGACTCGGAAGCGCCCTGCCAGAGTCAGGCGGGACAGTGGGTTTGCCCGAGCATTGGGTAGCAGGGTTGTGAAGGAAGAATGGCCAGCACCTTTTGCCTTCTCTGCCTGCAGGTTGACTGTCAAGCCCTGGTCACATTCTTTGGGTCATTTTGCCTCACAGAGCTTGTCACTGCCCAATGCCGGCAGCTTGACTCAACAAGGGAAGCAGTGCCAGCCTGGTGCTCTGCTGGTGCTCAAGCCCATGAATGTCTGTGTGAATCTGGAGTCTAGGACAAAGCGGTCTCAGCGGTCTCAGACTAGTCGCAGCAAGCAGAGAGCTGTCTAACACTTCCCATTTCATCCCACATGACAGATGCGTCCTGGAGGCTCCGTCCTCCCAGCTGGCCTGGCAGCAGACTAAGGACTCCCTTGCAATAATTAGTACTAACTGCTTGTTGTCTTGTCTCCACGCTCCCTGCCTCCTGGAAAGATGGGTCTGTTCATTGGCAGCGGCCTGGGAAAGAGCCAGAGGTTGATCTCCCGTACTATCGCCACCGAGCTCCCTCTGCCGAAGTGGAGATGACAGCCTACGTGCTGCTTGCTCACCTCACCACGCAGCCAGCACCTTCCCAGGAGGAGCTGTCATTCGCATCTCTCATTGCAAAGTGGATCAGCGGTCAACAGAACCCCAACGGAGGCTTCTCCTCCACCCAGGTGAGCCGCTTCCCTCCTGCGACCTCACACATCAACGTCAGAAGACGAGAAGTGCCGGAGACCCAGGTGGGAGCACAGTAAGGTTTGCCAGGGCAGGGGCTGTTGCCCTGCGGTATTTACCATGGTTGCCACGTCCCCAAGAGGCTAGAGGCCAGTATCTCAGGTAACGCTTCTGGAAATGACGGATGCTTTGATTAATGACCTGGTTTTCCTGACACAGTGGGGCAGGACAGTAGGGACACAAGGGACGTGTGTCTGTGCCACTGGAGAGGGCTCCCACTGCAGTGCGTCGGTGCCCGTGAAGTTGCTGCTTCACCCTGTGGCAAGGGAGTGAAGGCTCCGCAGTGCTCCGTGCCAGGGAGCTGGGGGAACATGCAGCTGCTGTGCAGAGGACACAGGAAGGGAACGGGAATGCCCCAAAGCTGCTCTTCTCCTCTGTCCTTTCTACTTAAAACTGGAGAAAGTGAAGAATGGAGGGGAGGGTGCCTGATGACAGCAAAGGGCAGGCTGTGGGAGGACAGGCTGTGGAAAGGCTGACTGCATCCCCCTGGGAGCTGGGACCCATCTTTTTCAGGACACAGTGGTGGCTCTCCAAGCCTTGTCCCTGTACGGAGCCGTCACCTATGCCAAGAGCGGAGCGGCCTCCAAAGTGACCCTGCGATCTGGAGGGGACTTTCAACAGGACTTCCAAGTGGATCCCACAAACCGGCTGCTGCTCCAGCGTGTGCCCCTGCCCCAGGTGCCAGGGGAGTACAGCACCGAGGTGTCTGGCGAAGGATGCGTCTACCTGCAGGTGAGGGGGATGGGGGCAGGTGCCATCCTAGGAGGGGAGCGCCTCACCAGGCAGCAGCCAGGGAGAGGGCAGAGGGGCAAGAGAGAGGGGAGAAGTGGGAGGGAATGCTCTGGGAGAGGGAAGAGGGCAAGGAGAGTAGAGATGGAGAAATCGTGGGAGGGAAAGAGGGAAGGATCTGCACCGTGGAGGTGTTGTGAGAAAGGGTGAAGTGGGGAGCCTGGATGGGGAGAGGACGGTCTCTCTCACACGGTGAGCATGCAGGCACACACGCTCACACAGAGCCGCTGGCTTTCCTCTAGACAAGCCTGAGGTACAATGTGCAGCCCGCGCAGGAGGATGCACCCTTCACGCTTCATGTGTACACAACCCCAGAGACATGTGCGGACTCCAAAGCTCACAAGGTCTTTGACATAGGCATAAATGTCAGGTGAGTCTGTGGGTCTGAGCCTTCCTGAGACGCCATGGCAGCTGAGTTCTGGTGAGCTGGTTTGGAAGGCCTGGAGAAGCAGTGCAACCCTTTGAAAAGTGGGCAGGGAGCAGCTGGGCTGGGAGGAGAGACTGTGGAGGAAGGACATGTCCTGCAGTGGTGGAGCTGTGTGGGCAGCCAGGGGCTGGGCAAGGGAGAGGCTGCGTAGGTGACTAGGAGACCCCGGCATAGCTGGAGAAGAAGGTGCTGGACCGCTAGGACGTGGTGGGTGCCGAGTGTTACAGAAAAGTTGGAAATGCCCCCAGCAGTGCCCCCCACTTTGGCTTGAGGTGCACTGAATCTTTGTTGCTTGGTTCCTCAGTTACACCGGGGAGCGCAATGGCTCCAACATGGTGATTGTTGATGTGAAGATGCTGTCAGGATTCATCCCTGTGAAGTCTTCCGTGAGGAAGGTAGGATGCTGTTTGTCAAACAAGCTACATCCAGCTGCTTATATTCAAGACACCTTCCAAGTGTCTATAGCAAACCAGAGGGCTTCAGGGTTGGAATGAGCTTGATCTCGCCACTGTCATCTGCCTATTTGCCTTGTACAGTGCTCTCTTTTCAGACCTGCCTTAAGGCCAGCACAAGGGGAGACAATATGATGAATCTAGGAAAAATAGATTAAGTAACTTTTTCTTTGGACTGATGGTGCGCCCTTTTATCACTGTGTTCCAGTAGCTCCCTAGAAGCACTGTTTGCATAGGACATTCAAAAGTAGTGCTGTTTTATTTTTCCCTCTGCTGATCTGACAACACCTTATAGCATTGTAACTGTTTAGGTCTTGGGTCACTATTTGACATGCTACACAGGTGCATGGTTGGGAAAATAAGGGCAATCATACGACACTGCAGAACTAGCAAGTCAGAAGGCATGGATTTTCATAGAATTGTTTCATCACTGCTTGAAGCAGTGCTCAGTCCCTGCTGAGTTAGGCTGTACTTTGTCAGCCAGGATGGTGAAGGGAAGGTCTGGGGACTGTGAAATCTAGCAGCACACCAAAGAGGCAGTTCCATGCTGCTCACTTAGTTCCCTGAGTACCCTGAGCAGCACACCAAAGAGAGAGTTCCATGCTGCTCACTTAGTTCCCTGAGTACCCTGGTGTCTCATCCACAGTACATCCCATCTGTAGGGCTGTGCAAGGGGCACAGGGACACCAAACTCAATGGTAAAATCTTGGTCTTCTTTCTCCAGCTGGAAAGCCACCGCATTATTGAACGCACAGAGCTGAGTACCAACCATGTCCTTGTATATCTGGAAAAGGTGAGTTTCCACCTAGGGTGAGGACGGGTCAGAAATACAGGCTTTGGGACATACGGTGACATGGGGGAAAAGACCGGGGACTCAAAACTACCACAGCTCTGCAAAGAATAGGACTGAATCTCATACTGACTCTTGCTGACCTTTCAGACTTACTGGTACTTTCCTCCCAGCCCTCAGCAGGCTTTCCTCCGACCCCACAGACAGATCATGCCCCGACCCCCCCACCAGCCAGAGCCTCCCCCAGCGTGGGGAAAGGCCCCAGGGTTCCCCCTTGCCCCTCAGCCAGGCCTGCAGCCCCCCAGGCCCAGCACGGGGGCAGGGGAGAGCGAGGGAGCCCGGGGCAGTGCGGGGCTGCCCCTCAGCCTCCACCACTTCCCTTCCCCAGCTGGGCAGCGAGACCCTCAGCTTCTCCTTCGCGGTGGAGCGGGACATCCCCGTGCAGGGCCTGAAGCCAGCTCAGGTGAAGGTCTATGACTACTATGAGACAGGTGAGTGTGGGGCTGGGGGTGCCCGTGGGACCGAGGGTGGGCAGTGGGCTGCGTGAAGGGGCACGGGAGCTGTGGGGACCCGCAGCTGTCCCTGGCCCGGGCCATCTCCCGTCCCCCCCATGCGAACATGGAGATGGTGAGCAGGTCTGGGTGGTGGTGACTCTGCGGGGATCCCTGCGTGGCTGCTCCTCACAGCAGAGCTGCTGTGCAGCCGTCCATCCTCCCCGGGGAGAGGGTGGAGGAAGCCAAACCCCCAGCCCTCCCACCGTGGTGCCTCCGAGGCCGGCCCTGCCTCGCCACAGAGAGGAGCCATCCCATGGGGCAGAGCTGCAGGTGCCGGGGGTCCCGTGTTCAGGTCTGGCCCCAGAGCACAGCCGTGCCCTTGCTCCCAGCCAGTCCTGCTGCTCCTTGTGCCTCTGCTGTCCTGGATGCTGCTCCAGGGTGGCGGTGACCCAGTTGTCCCCACCCCACCCCAGGGTGTGCTGGGAGAAGGTGCCTGAGCAGCCCTTGGGCACGCTGGAGTGGAGACCTGATGGGGCTGCCAGCGCCGGGTGGCTCTGCCTTGCTGGGTGGCCTCTGGCCGTGGCAGTGGCTGGGGCTCCCTCCCACCCAGCTGGGATCTCTGGGGGCAAAGCTGGGGGTGGTGGCGGCAGCCTGCCGTGTGGCCTGGGAGGAGCATCTCTCTGGCACCCATCCCTCTACCAGGGCATCAAGGGGCTCTGACAGCCCGCTCTCTCCCTTCCATTCTGTTTTCCAGACGAATTTGCCACACAGGAGTACAGCGCTCCCTGCGCCACAGGTAGGGTGCACAGGAATAACTGAGATGTTGCAGCATGGGCTATTGCAGGTTGTCTCCAATGAGAGTCATTGCAGACCTTGGGTCTCCTCAGCCTGTGTATCTTCTCAGCTTTCATCTCCATGGTCCGTTGCAGTCTGTAGGCACGCCTCGGTGCAGCGGGGAAGGGCAAGGCCACCTGATGTCCTGTGTCCGATCGGACGCAGCTTTCGTTTTGGTTCACTGAGAAGGGCAATCCCAGCGTCACTGCCTTCACTCACACAGAGACACTTGTCTTTACCTCTGTCCGTGTGTCACATTGTACAAACAACACTGAAATCCCCTTGGGACTGAATACCACACTCAGCCTTTCGTGTCTCTGCCCTTTTCAGGGCCACATTTGCAATGCTGCAGCCACAGAAGGCTACATGCATCTTGGTGAAGTTTTGATGTTACTCACGTCTTAGGTGGGGACCTTTCAAATTCTGCCCTGGGCTGCTTTTTGCCTTTCTTTGGGAAGTCCAGGTGCTGAGAGAGAATGTGTACTAGGGTAGCTCATGTATCTCCAGTATGAATCTGCCTCCCTTCCCCTCTTTGTAGCATGGATATCTTGAACATGTCCAGCCATTCCCATTCTGTTATGTGCCTGCAACTGGGTATTTTTAGGTGAAGCAGTTTCCCAAGTTTTAACAGGGCTTTAACTCACATAACCACCAGAACACAGAGAAGATGTCCAGGGCTCTGGACACTGCTTCACCAGGACACTTGCCTCTCTCTGTCTTTTTCCCACCTCCAGCCAAGGCTGAACAGGGAAATGTCTGAAGAGCACATCTTGTCTGGGCCTTGCTGGATCAGCTCGCGTGTCTCTGCCCCTAGAAGATCTTCTTGTTGAGGGGGGGCTACTGAAATGTTAGAGAAGGACACCTCAACAGCAAAAAGAAAGTAAAACTATAAATAAATTAAGTCTTGATTCTCATCAGATGACTCTGGCCTTATTTTTGGTACTGTGTCTTGTGTCTCCCTCCATCCACAGCTCAGACTCCGTGATGGCCTGAGATTTAAATCCAGAGCCATCCATGGCAAGGTGGTGTTTGGCAGCTCCTCAGGAATACCAGAAAGCAGACAGCTTTTGGCAGTGAGGAGGTTTGTCTCCAGGAGGAGAGGAAATCCTACCTGATCCATTACACGCTGGAAGCTTGGCTCCCTGCCTCTAAAAGCGAGTGTTTTCTGCAAGATAATCCTTGAACATAAACCTCTGATCGCACATTGCCTTTGATCTCACTGTGAACTCACTGCCATGAGCTGGAAGGACAGTGTGAGCCTGTCCAATCTGATCTTTCATGGCAAGCCAGATAGAAGTGAAGGGAAGACCTGTGAACTTTCCCATTCTGTTGGTGAAGATATTGCTTGTTTCTAAACAGTTGAAGTGAAATCAGAGAGGGACTGGGAACTTAACAGTGTCATTCATAGAATGGTAGAATTGTTTAGGTTGGAAAAGACCTTCAAGATCATAGAGTCCAACCATCCACTTAGCACTGCCGAGTCTACCACTAAGCCATATCCCTAAGCACCGCATCTACATGTCTTTAAACATCTCCAAAGATGGTGATTCCACCACCTCACTAGGCAGCCTGTTCCAGTGCTTGGCAACCCTTTTGATGAAGAAATTTTTCATAACACCCAATCTAAACCTCCCCTGGTACAACTTGAAGCCATTTCCTCTTGTCCTATTGCTTGTTACTTGGGAGGAGAGACCAACACTCACCTGCCTACAACCTCCTTTTGGGTATTGTAGAGAGCAATAAGGTCCCCCCTGAGCCTCCTTCTCTCCAGGCTAAACAACCCCAGTTCCCTCAGCGCTTCTCATAAGACTTGTGCTCTAGACCCTTCACCAGCTTCGTCGCCCTTCTCCGGACACGCTCCAGCACCTCAAGGTCTTTCTTGTAGTGAGGGGCCCAAAACTGAACACGGTATTCAAGGTGTGGCCTCATCAGTGCTGAGTACAGGGAGAAGATCACCTCCCTGGTCCTGCTGGCCACACTGTCTCAGATACAGGCCAGGACACTATTGGCCTTCTTGGCCACCTGGGCACACTGCCGGCTCATGTTCAGCTGGCTGTTAACCAACACCGCCAGGTCCTTTTCCCCCAGGCAGCTTTCCAGTCACTCTTCCCCAAGCCTGTAGTGTTTCATGGGGTTGTTGTGACCCAAGTGCAGGACCTGGCATTTCTCCTTGTTGAACCTCATACAATTGGCCTTGGCCCATTGATCCAGTCTGTCCAGATCTCTCTGCAGAGCCTTCCTACCCTCAAGCAGATCAGAACTCCCCCCTCCAACTTGGCATTGTCTGGAAATTTCCTGCGGGTGCACTCGATCCCCTTGTCCAGATCATTAATAAAGATGTTAGACAGAACTGGCCCCAGTACTGAGCCCTGGGGAACACCACTGGTGACCGGTCACCAACTGGATGTAACTCCATCCACCCCAACTCTTTGGGCCTGGCCATCGGCCAGTTTTTTAACCAGCGAACAGTACATCCATCTGAGCCATGAGCAGCCAGTTTCTCCAGGAGAATGCTGTGGGAGATGGTGTCAAAGGCCTTTCTAAAGTCTAGGTAAACAACACTCACAGCCTTTCCCTTGTCCACTAAGCAGGTCACCTTGTCATAGAAGGAGATCAGGTTAACGAAGCAGGACCTGCCTTTCATAAACCCATGCTGACTGACCCTGAACACTACTGGGTTGTCCTGTATGTGCCATGTGATGGCACTCAGGACAATCATAGAATTTCAACCAAGAACCACCTTATGAGCCAAACCACTCGCGTTTTTCATGAGAACTTTATCCTCTCCCTCTCAGTGGAGGCCTGTAGGTCTCTTTTGGGTTTTTCTATTAGTAATGTTTTAAAGTGGTTTGGATTTTTTTCTCCTTCACAACTAGGCTTACAGTGTTTCAGCAGAATTCAGAGGGGATGCCCTGGATTCCCATCGGGTAGTTTGGGTTAAACTTTTCACATGTCAGTTTTCCAAATGATCATATTGTCTCTAGTCTAGATCTCTCCCAGGGATGGAGAGGCAATCAGCCTTAGCTCAGTAGGTCATATGGCACCCTGCGTATTTTATTTACATGGTTCTGTGTGCAGAGGTGCCTTTGATCCTGCCAATGTAAGCATAAGCAAACACACCTATAGGAGTCCCTCACACAGCTCCTTTCATGTACACAGACCCAGGTTGTCAAAAGAATAATTCACTGCTGCAGCAAAGAACTTTTATTTGTTTCAGTGACACTGAAGCTCTTTGCATCATCGTTGTCCATGTAGGTGTCTCAAGACCCTCTTTCCCCTTCATGAGCTACAATTCCTCACTGTGTGAGGAAAGCAGTTTACTCTGGCCCCTTTCATAGCTGTTCCCCTGCTATGGGGTCATGAGAGACTGACTGTGCCAGAGAGACACGGTCCCACTGTTAGTTAGGGGCAACCAGTTCAAAAGTGCCAGGTCTGCAAACTTGTACATACAGACCCAGGTCTGCAAATACAGACCCTCCTTTACAGTGGGCTGTAGGTGGGTGCTAACAGCTCCTTCATTTTAATTTACTTTCTGGTGAGTACTCTACATGTTATGTACATGGTTATGGTGTTGGATCTCTTCTGCCTCAAATGCAACAAAGTGATCATCATGATAATTCAGAAGTCTGTAAAATCACTGGAGTATGTTCAATTCACAAAATTTCGATAATGGCTTTCGACCATGGAAACAGTTAATGTTTTGCTGCTGCCTTATAAATTAGACATCATCTAACTGTTGCCCATGGGCAGCCATAACACTTGTCTTTTGGGGCTCCCTGGCTGGCTTCTACATCTCTCTACTTGACTAGGCTGTGAATCGTCAATCACGTACTTGCAGGTCCTCCAGGGCATACCACATAAGAAACTTCAACAAGGCTACCTTAAAGAAGTACAGGAATGTCTGAATATTGAATTTCCATCCCCAAGGAGCATGCATGTTATGCTTCAAAGGCAAATCACAATGGTCTAAAGTCAAAACAGTTTAATTCAGCAACTAAAAACTATGTTGCTTTGAGACCTTGGAAAAGTAATTCCCTTATAGCAGGAAATTAGGCGGTTTTACTATTTCTAAATCAAGACAAAATGCAATTAGTATTCATGGTTTATTAGAAATTTCGCTCAGCTTTCACTGAAGACAGTTCATTCCATAGACTTCTCTGAATATGAAGTGTCAAGAAGGTCTTGAGTGAGTAAATGCCAAACACCACAGGAGACAAGGTGTCACAATATTAATATCTAGCAAAAAAGATGATGAACTTTATTTGTTCTCAGTAATGCTGTTGGGATAGGCACACTAAAAAAACTGGATGGAACAAATAGCTGTGCATACTTTGGATAAACAATAAGCCATGATGCCTAACAATAAGCATTTCATGAGAATAAAGTCACATGAGATCTTTCTGTCATTCAAAAGTTTAAACCAGAAATTAATGGGACAAAACCAAGAAAAGAACATTCCTAGAGATATGTAAGAGGATTATAGAGAGTTTGATCAAAGCAAGTCTATGATTTAAATACATTTGCCATTTAAACTAGACTTAGGTAGTTAAGTTACTGGCAAATGTCATGAGCTTCTCCTTGGGAATGTCCCAGAAGCAGCAGGCACAAGATATGGAAGTTTCCATAAGAAGGCTCAAGCTTCAGCTGGAGAACCGGCCATTATAAATTAGCAGCTGAAGGCATAATGCATGCACACATCCCTCCTACCCCTCCATGCACACTCTAATCTTAGAAGAGGACATACCGTCTATCTCCTTCCACTCTTCTACAAACAAGAAACAGTCCTGGAAGGGAAGTCTAAGGGGCACATCACAGAGGCTGAATTTCATGTAACATTAGCTAACAATCTAGGCTGCTTACCAGTGGGAGACATGGACAGGCACCTGCAGGGACCAGTTCAATCAAGGTTATGGTTTCTAAGCCAGGGGAGAGAAATTGTTCTCAAGAAGTACCTGTCCTTTGTTGATTAGATAGGGTCTCAGATCACAAGTCCAGAGTACATAACACTGAGAGGGCTACATTAGAAAGGCTGACCCCAACTTAAATCATTCTGTCTTCTTTTTTAAAAAAATATTCCTCACTTTTCGTCCTTATTCCTGCACAAAGGCATGTCTGGATGAGATGTTCTTCGACATAAGAATCCAGGGAGATTAAAGCTGTGACTGGAGGCTGAGCAGGAAAAAACAGAATTGGGAATAAACTGTTCAAAACCCATTCGTGAGTACAGTTAATTTATTTGTAAAGTTCATTTCCTATTCCTTGCAGGCACTATTTATCTGTCAGTCCATAGATGGTGGTGATGGTAGCTAGGCAGGGAAGTTCCAGCAACTGGGAGTGTTCTTCATGCATTGTCCTGGTCTACTTCCTCTGCAAGAATGGAAGAAGATGAGAAGGTAGAGGAGTTAAGAGAGATATGCCAGTTCCCTCTTTCAGGCTGAGAGACAGAGTGAGCAAAATGTGAGTTTGGGAAGCCAAGTTGTGTGTGAAGCAGAGTACAGGAGAGTGAGCTGCTGTTTGACCAGAGCTGAGGGTCATCCATAGCACTCAACACTCATGTCACCTTCAAAGCTATGTGAGATTGAGAGAGGGCTGAGACTCTTTCTGACCCACTGGAAGAGATAAGCAGAGTGGGATTTGTCACAGCTGGGATGGACACAGGAGCACAGTGCAAACAGGCAACAAGAATGTTTACTGCAGCAATGAGATGCTCTTAAAGTGTATTTATTTCTCTGCAGAGAGTAGAAGGGATCTGCTGCACCAGTACTATTCAGGGCAAGGATGGAAGCTTTCTGCTTTGCAACTGCTATCATCCTTTTAAGTCAGTGCAGACCACTTTTGGACACCTAGACCAGCGGATGGACCTCTTAACTAGCAACTTCCCACCATCCTTTCCAAGGAAGAGAAAAACTCTGCCTTTTAACAGACATGGGGAAGAATAGCCTAAAATCTAAAGTCTCCCCACTAGCCTCAGACTGGATAACCAGACCACACCAATATACACTTTGGAAATGCTTTACCATCCACTCAGTGTCTGTCTTACAACTCATGTTTTTCCAGGAAAGGAAGGCTGTAGGCCCAGAATCAGCAGAACACAGCCTGTACCTACGGACACAGTCCAGGTTAGCAAAGAGTATGGAGTGAAAGTGTGGGAGTTCAGGCTCTTTTCCAAGACATCAGATAAGAAAACAAAAGGACATAAATCTCACTGTTTAATACCAGGAAGAGATAAAGCTTTTGCTTTTCCCAAGTCCAAATCACTTTTTCTCTGCTCTCAGATGCCACAGTCATGCCTTGTGAAAAAACAGTTCCTAGGGTCTCAGTGCTTCCCAGAAGCCTCCATATTCCAAACACCTGAAACAGGGCAGCTGATGGGAAGTCACATATGCTAATCTTCATATTGGAAGACTCCACACAGGACAAAAGAAGTATCCTTGGTCAGGGCCTTCCACAGAAGCTCCTACATTACCTGTGCTCCAAACACAAAGCCAAGCACATGTGGTCTTGTACTGCAGAGAATCCCCCAAAGATCATAACCTCTCTGTCCTTCCAGCTCAGACTCCAAACCAAGACTGAGGGCTGGCTGCCTAGTGTCATGAGGAATACCTGCCTCATGGTAGGTCAGACCATGACATGCTTCTTTATGGGTTATCTTTTCATGGTCTTAATTTGCTCTGTTGCTTCAGATGGAGTGTTTTGGGGGAGGAATGTCCTGGGTGCTTTGAAAGAACCAAGTCCCCTCAGCATGATCCCACAGCTACACTATCTGGAGCTCTCAGGAAGGACCAGAGTTTACCTGAAATCTGAGACAATAAGCATTATATAAGAAACTTGAAATCAAAGAAAAAGTCCAGGGGGCAGCAACAGAACAATCGGGACACAAATTTCATTCAGGTCAGGAGAACTGGACTATGGAAACCACTGTGAGAATTCAGGGATGGTAGATTTTGAATGGTACAACAACATTGTGCCTTTTGTGCTCTCAGTTTTGTATACAAAATCTGTGCTTGTGAGTTGTGCCAAACTCATGCAAACTTGAGCAGAAAGACAGAAGCACTGGCTGGAAGAACAGAAATACAATGAAAAAGGTGTAGAGAACTGCAAAGGGAAGCACTTTCAGCACCCTACCTGTGGCGCAGGGAGCGCTGTACTCCTGTGTGGCAAATTCGTCTGGAAAACAGAATGGAAGGGAGAGACAGGCTGTCAGAGCCCCTTGATGCCCTGGTAGAGGGATGGGTGCCAGAGAGATGCTCCTCCCAGGCCACACGGCAGGCTGCCGCCACCACCCCCAGCTTTGCCCCCAGAGATCCCAGCTGGGTGGGAGGGAGCCCCAGCCACTGCCACGGCCAGAGGCCACCCAGCAAGGCAGAGCCACCCGGCGCTGGCAGCCCCATCAGGTCTCCACTCCAGCGTGCCCAAGGGCTGCTCAGGCACCTTCTCCCAGCACACCCTGGGGTGGGGTGGGGACAACTGGGTCACCGCCACCCTGGAGCAGCATCCAGGACAGCAGAGGCACAAGGAGCAGCAGGACTGGCTGGGAGCAAGGGCACGGCTGTGCTCTGGGGCCAGACCTGAACACGGGACCCCCGGCACCTGCAGCTCTGCCCCATGGGATGGCTCCTCTCTGTGGCGAGGCAGGGCCGGCCTCGGAGGCACCACGGTGGGAGGGCTGGGGGTTTGGCTTCCTCCACCCTCTCCCCGGGGAGGATGGACGGCTGCACAGCAGCTCTGCTGTGAGGAGCAGCCACGCAGGGATCCCCGCAGAGTCACCACCACCCAGACCTGCTCACCATCTCCATGTTCGCATGGGGGGGACGGGAGATGGCCCGGGCCAGGGACAGCTGCGGGTCCCCACAGCTCCCGTGCCCCTTCACGCAGCCCACTGCCCACCCTCGGTCCCACAGGCACCCCCAGCCCCACACTCACCTGTCTCATAGTAGTCATAGACCTTCACCTGAGCTGGCTTCAGGCCCTGCACGGGGATGTCCCGCTCCACCGCGAAGGAGAAGCTGAGGGTCTCGCTGCCCAGCTGGGGAAGGGAAGCGGTGGAGGCTGAGGGGCAGCCCCGCACTGCCCCGGGCTCCCTCGCTCTCCCCTGCCCCCGTGCTGGGCCTGGGGGGCTGCAGGCCTGGCTGAGGGGCAAGGGGGAACCCTGGGGCCTTTCCCCACGCTGGGGGAGGCTCTGGCTGGTGGGGGGGTCGGGGCATGATCTGTCTGTGGTGTGGAGGGACAGAGGTGTCTGCTATGTGACAGAAAACAGCACAGTGGCAGACAGGTTTATGTTTTGTGTTTACAGGCCCACAGATGCTTAGCATTGCTCCCCATCTCTGTGCACGCTATTGCCAGTGTGCTGCAGAGTTCACTGTGTGCCCCACGGCAGCCCTGTGTCAGTCCTCACCTGCTCTATGTACACGAGAACGTGATTTGTGCTCACTTCTGTCCGTTGGACCTGGTGAAACCAGCTGTTTGAGAGCTGTAAACAGGAGACAGAGAGGAGGTTGCTGATCTGAAAGGAAGTTAGTCAATCCTCCTTCAACTCATCTAAGCTTCTTCCCACCCCTAGAATCTCAGCAGGTGGATGCTGAGAAGTAAAGCACAGGGAATACTTCCCAGGGGACATGGCAAACACTTTTGTGTGAAGCCTGCACAGTAAGTCTCCCCCTAGTTCCCATCATCACATGCTCTTGCATCTCCTTGACATAAAAATGGAGGGAGGGAATGGCAGTGTAATAGCTGTCATATATCCTGAGTCCCTGAAATTAGACATGATGATCTCCTTCCAGCTCTTGCTCTCAGGTCCCAGCTGCACATATATTTCAGCTATTGCAAGCTACCAAGAGCGCTTGATGAGTGGAAATAGAGTGATGCTACTGGCATCCCTCATTCATGCCCCCTCCACAGCAGAGGGGTGAAAGACCTGGAGGAAAAGAGGAACAGGTCTAGCAGTAAAGAAAATACCTGGAAAAGAATTTGATGCTCCTTTAAGTAAGAAAATTGATGCCCCTGATTAAAGACTTATAAACTCAATGGAATGCTTGACACAGCATCCTACCTTCCTGGAGGTA
Organism: Falco cherrug; assembly: GCF_023634085.1. NCBI lineage: Eukaryota > Metazoa > Chordata > Aves > Falconiformes > Falconidae > Falco > Falco cherrug. Next base: position 8,971,462 of record NC_073701.1, read on the forward strand.
GCTACTGGAACTCAGTGATAATAAAGGGGCCCATCACCAGTCCAAAGAAAAAGTTACTTAATCTATTTTTCCTAGATTCATCATATTGTCTCCCCTTGTGCTGGCCTTAAGGCAGGTCTGAAAAGAGAACACTGTACAAGGCAAATAGGCAGATGACAGTGGTGAGATCAAGCTCATTCCAACCCTGAAGCCCTCTGGTTTGCTATAGACACTTGGAAGGTGTCTTGAATATAAGCAGCTGGATGTAGCTTGTTTGACAAACAGCATCCTACCTTCCTCACGGAAGACTTCACAGGGATGAATCCTGACAGCATCTTCACATCAACAATCACCATGTTGGAGCCATTGCGCTCCCCGGTGTAACTGAGGAACCAAGCAACAAAGATTCAGTGCACCTCAAGCCAAAGTGGGGGGCACTGCTGGGGGCATTTCCAACTTTTCTGTAACACTCGGCACCCACCACGTCCTAGCGGTCCAGCACCTTCTTCTCCAGCTATGCCGGGGTCTCCTAGTCACCTACGCAGCCTCTCCCTTGCCCAGCCCCTGGCTGCCCACACAGCTCCACCACTGCAGGACATGTCCTTCCTCCACAGTCTCTCCTCCCAGCCCAGCTGCTCCCTGCCCACTTTTCAAAGGGTTGCACTGCTTCTCCAGGCCTTCCAAACCAGCTCACCAGAACTCAGCTGCCATGGCGTCTCAGGAAGGCTCAGACCCACAGACTCACCTGACATTTATGCCTATGTCAAAGACCTTGTGAGCTTTGGAGTCCGCACATGTCTCTGGGGTTGTGTACACATGAAGCGTGAAGGGTGCATCCTCCTGCGCGGGCTGCACATTGTACCTCAGGCTTGTCTAGAGGAAAGCCAGCGGCTCTGTGTGAGCGTGTGTGCCTGCATGCTCACCGTGTGAGAGAGACCGTCCTCTCCCCATCCAGGCTCCCCACTTCACCCTTTCTCACAACACCTCCACGGTGCAGATCCTTCCCTCTTTCCCTCCCACGATTTCTCCATCTCTACTCTCCTTGCCCTCTTCCCTCTCCCAGAGCATTCCCTCCCACTTCTCCCCTCTCTCTTGCCCCTCTGCCCTCTCCCTGGCTGCTGCCTGGTGAGGCGCTCCCCTCCTAGGATGGCACCTGCCCCCATCCCCCTCACCTGCAGGTAGACGCATCCTTCGCCAGACACCTCGGTGCTGTACTCCCCTGGCACCTGGGGCAGGGGCACACGCTGGAGCAGCAGCCGGTTTGTGGGATCCACTTGGAAGTCCTGTTGAAAGTCCCCTCCAGATCGCAGGGTCACTTTGGAGGCCGCTCCGCTCTTGGCATAGGTGACGGCTCCGTACAGGGACAAGGCTTGGAGAGCCACCACTGTGTCCTGAAAAAGATGGGTCCCAGCTCCCAGGGGGATGCAGTCAGCCTTTCCACAGCCTGTCCTCCCACAGCCTGCCCTTTGCTGTCATCAGGCACCCTCCCCTCCATTCTTCACTTTCTCCAGTTTTAAGTAGAAAGGACAGAGGAGAAGAGCAGCTTTGGGGCATTCCCGTTCCCTTCCTGTGTCCTCTGCACAGCAGCTGCATGTTCCCCCAGCTCCCTGGCACGGAGCACTGCGGAGCCTTCACTCCCTTGCCACAGGGTGAAGCAGCAACTTCACGGGCACCGACGCACTGCAGTGGGAGCCCTCTCCAGTGGCACAGACACACGTCCCTTGTGTCCCTACTGTCCTGCCCCACTGTGTCAGGAAAACCAGGTCATTAATCAAAGCATCCGTCATTTCCAGAAGCGTTACCTGAGATACTGGCCTCTAGCCTCTTGGGGACGTGGCAACCATGGTAAATACCGCAGGGCAACAGCCCCTGCCCTGGCAAACCTTACTGTGCTCCCACCTGGGTCTCCGGCACTTCTCGTCTTCTGACGTTGATGTGTGAGGTCGCAGGAGGGAAGCAGCTCACCTGGGTGGAGGAGAAGCCTCCGTTGGGGTTCTGTTGACCGCTGATCCACTTTGCAATGAGAGATGCGAATGACAGCTCCTCCTGGGAAGGTGCTGGCTGCGTGGTGAGGTGAGCAAGCAGCACGTAGGCTGTCATCTCCACTTCGGCAGAGGGAGCTCGGTGGCGATAGTACGGGAGATCAACCTCTGGCTCTTTCCCAGGCCGCTGCCAATGAACAGACCCATCTTTCCAGGAGGCAGGGAGCGTGGAGACAAGACAACAAGCAGTTAGTACTAATTATTGCAAGGGAGTCCTTAGTCTGCTGCCAGGCCAGCTGGGAGGACGGAGCCTCCAGGACGCATCTGTCATGTGGGATGAAATGGGAAGTGTTAGACAGCTCTCTGCTTGCTGCGACTAGTCTGAGACCGCTGAGACCGCTTTGTCCTAGACTCCAGATTCACACAGACATTCATGGGCTTGAGCACCAGCAGAGCACCAGGCTGGCACTGCTTCCCTTGTTGAGTCAAGCTGCCGGCATTGGGCAGTGACAAGCTCTGTGAGGCAAAATGACCCAAAGAATGTGACCAGGGCTTGACAGTCAACCTGCAGGCAGAGAAGGCAAAAGGTGCTGGCCATTCTTCCTTCACAACCCTGCTACCCAATGCTCGGGCAAACCCACTGTCCGGCCTGACTCTGGCAGGGCGCTTCCGAGTCATTACGTGATTTCCTGCAAGACTTAGAACTTATGCTAAGGCCTCCAAAATGAGGTGCATGTTTGTTTTCTCTCTCAACACAACCAGCTCATCTCTGATCTATCATGTCTTGTGCCGTGCACGGTCAGCTTTGTTCTCTGTTGAGCACATGCACTGGAGGAAGGAGTGGCCATAAACATGGCTAAGCCTTTGCTAAGCAGTGCGTGGTGCGGCAAGAGGAGCTGACTGAGGAGAGATGCTAGCAGAGCTATCCTTTAGTGCAGCACTGGTGGGGATGGTGCCTGGTGCTTCCTGATGAACTCCCTTGGAGCACAGAAGTAGGACTGGGCACTGAGAGGGAGCTCTCAAAAATGCAACCCCTTTGCACAAGTCTTTCCTCTCCCTCCACCTTTCCCTACCCACACAAGCCAGTTCCTACAGCCATTGCCCCACCAGCCAAAGGCATTTTTTTCTCAAGGGAAGATCTTATGCCAGTGAAAGAGATGTCCCGCCTGGAGCACTCACCCTTTTTCACAGCTTCCTTTTCAAGTGAGCCAAGCAATGCCTTCCGCTTGTCCTCCTTGCCTGCCAGGGAGAAGGCATATGCCATCAGAGCCTTGGTGTACACGTGGTTTTCTTTCTCATCTGCTGCTGTTTCCAGGCAGAAGAGAGCATTACGCACCACTGAGTGCTGGAAGGAGAGACAGACTGAGCTGGAGGAGACAGAGCGCATATTGTGGTTCATCTTAGAAGAACAGGAATTGGATGGTGGCTATGGACCTTTGACATTGCGACTCCCCTGTCTGGCAAAGATTGTACCATTTTGTATCTCTTTCCCTTCAGGTCCAATACCTCATGGAAAGAATGGGCATCCATACTCTCCCGGTAGAGTTAATGTCATCCATGTCACACTACTGAAAAAATAATTCCTTTTGCTGGTTCTTACTGTACAGGTAAAAACTTCCAACAGAAAATAGTGCCTACCACATTTGGAGCAGAGGGTTTACAGCAGTTTGGCAACCATCCTGGCTCAGCAGTCCTTCTGCTGCAATTCACACCCCAGTTCTACCTGTGCCACAAGCTTGTCTCACAGGGAGGGGATCACAGTCTTAGGGGTCAGAATGACCAAACCTACATTGCTTTAAAGTGGCCTCAGGCTTTTCACAGACTACCATTTATGATATTCCCTATACCTATACCTTATCCCCCAAGCATTAAGGATGGGGATTTTGCATAAAACAATGTAGAAGAGGCAGAGAAAATGAGAACAAATCCCTGAGTATGCCACCTTTTTTCAGAGACCCGTGCTCTTGTGCCAACTCAATAAGACCATAGAAGTGGTTCAATAGGAATGTACTATTCCAACAAACAAAAGGAGATTTTTGTGGGTGTAGAAAAACCTATCTGGCTCATTTCAGAGATTCAACTATTACTTAACTCATTGTTGATTCAAGATGTACTCTTTTGTAGAAGCAAAGGCATGATTCTCCATGAAAGAACTCAGAAAAATATTAAGTGAAATGTGTATATGGGAGACAGGATTGGACAGGGGAGAAAAATGGAGGAAAAGTGTTATTCCAGTCTAGGTTTGAATGGATAGGATATTCAGACAGGATTTGTTCTTTCTAAATGTAAAGGGACCTGGCACTATTAGGTCAAGTTAGTACCATCTATGGCTTGGGTTGGGGTGCAGACACATACAGTTACAGGCAGAGGAATCTCCAGCAATGCAATAATGATGTAGGCTGTCAGCGTGATTTCATCATTCACTCCACCCTGCAGGGAATCACAAAAGTAGACATTGATCCCACACAGCACTACTGGATTCTCCCTGTGCTACATATCTATGTCCTGCAGGGACAAATTCTTTCTAGCTTCCTTCTCATGGTAAGTGCTTCAGAAGATGCTGTTTGCTTCTCCCTGCTTCTGTGATAGTTCGTATATATAACTCCCCCTTCCTCCCCAACCCCAAGGTCTGAAATATCCGTGCTGGTTCCAGAGTTACTTATGGTTGAGTTCCAGCCCGACAAAGCCCAAATGGAGCCAACCAGGCAAACATGTTACCTTCATGGCATTGTTCAGGAGTGTCCCAGAACTGCGGAAACAGCCGTTCTCTTTCTGCTTTTGGGTGAGCCAGACCAAAGCATCCTGGATGTGCTTCTCATCTATGAAGATGTGAGGCCGGGCCTGGGCAAAGGACTTGAGGACAAAGGCCGTGAGCCTGAAAGTGACAGAGGGAACTGAAACATCCTGAGCAGGCCTTGTATCCATGAGAGGTCATTGGGTTCATGCGGACATCGCTGTTCTGGACTTGATCACAGTGGGCTGGTTGGAAACTGTGATCTAGCTTAGTGACTCAGTGACACAGGGACAATGCTAAATGGAGCCTGCCATTCATAGCCCTGAGGGCTACAAGGAGGTGGGCAATGGCACTCGGGATTCATCAGCTTCTTCTGCTAACAAGAACTAGCACTGTGCAAGTCACCCTCACTTTTGCTGAAGAAGGGTGTCAGGGGAGGTAAGTAGCTATCAGTGCAGTGTTGCGGACCTAAATGGCATCTCCCTTAGCATCCTGCTCCATCATCCCACATGATTATTCTATAATGTCATGATTATAATTTCATCTTCACCTCCATTTCAACCTCCACAATGACCAAGAACTAGAGAACACTGAGGAAAGGAAGACCATGACAAGCAGAAATGAGAAGCCAGTGTTACTGAAATCTTACCAGGTATTTCCAACTTGCCCATAACGGGGCCCAAAGGTGCTATAAGAACCATCCCAGTGTTTGTACTTCAATTGCCTTTGATACCCTGAAATGGAGAGTGGAAGAATATTTTAGCTGTCACTACTTTTCAAGGAGCCATGCAAAGGAAATGTAGCAGACACGGGGTGCAGGGTCCCCCCTACAATGGCACAAGTGGGAGCTACACTGCTCAGTGTTTCAGTGGAAGTTCAGGCAAACTCACAGCATTGAGTACCTCCATTCTTGTGCTCTTCCTCTTTCCTAAAACACCTGGAAACTGGTTATCTGTGGTCATTGCTGCTCTCTGCCCTAGACTTGATGAGGAGAGGTAAAAGTATCCCAGACTTGAGAGAAATGGGAGAACAGTTCCCAGGGAGCTGAATTACAAAAGTGATCCCACAGTAGATAGGGATTTAGAAAAGAGGGTAACTTCCACTGGGGGAAGTGCAATTTTTCTGTGAAATAACAGAGTAAACCCAGTCCGTTAGTCAGCAGATACCCACTGTGTCCATATGTACAAGTGTTCTGTTTGCAACATGTCCTAACTAGTGTGTTAAAATTCTGGCCTAGACAAAGGCAAGTGACACTTTCTAAATCTTAATCCTAAGGAGGATCTCAGATCTACATAAGCAGCTGTCATGATTAATAGTTACAGTCTGATTTATGGATTTCATATATCCCTTTTTCTTATAGGGAAAACTCCTGAGTTATTGCCAGTCCTGGACTTTTTCTAAGTTCCTGTTTGGATGCTGTCCTCTTTCACCCTGCATATAGATACTGCATTATATACACCTGACCTACCACAGTATCATGTTCCTTTCCAGAGAATGCACTAGGACAGCCTCTCCCAGATCATACATGCCAGTGGCCAGTAGCATCCTTATCCAGTTGCCAAGGGAAGGAATGAACAGAGAAGCAAAAGCCATGTCCCAGCTCACCGCTCACTAAGTATCCGATGGCCTTGGATTTGACCTCCTCACTCAGCTGCCCTGTCTTGTTCAGGTAGTCCAGGACGTAGATGTTGGGTGCAAACAGGACCATGTTCTGCTCCCCACAGCCAAACGGCATCTGCAGGAGCTGGTGCAGGTTCTGCATGGCAGTGCCCATGATGTCACCTGGGTAATGGGAAAATTTCCAGTGTGAATTAGTACAGTTCAGGGCTTGCCAGCAGACTGAGCACAGCCTGAAGAAACACGGAAGTGTTTCAAAATAGCATGTGACACTTTAAGAATGCTCCACTTACCTAGTACTGAGAAATATGCTCTGGCTGAGCCATCAACCACAGTCTCTGGGAGAACCAGGGAGACTGGCTCTGATACTGACTTTTCTAGGATAAAAATCAGATCATTTTGGTTACAATTCCATATATATCTACATGCATGGGTAGCAGCTAGGAGGGTGAGACACCATCCCTAACACAGGGGTTTCCCGACTTCAACATATGCATTCATCAGCTGGCCTTGACTGACAAATACGATTTCCAGCCTATTTTTCTGGGCTTCTCTGCTTTGGTGGGTGGACCTGGCTTACTGCAGAGTCCAGTTTATGACTTTACACCCATTGAACGAAAGATATTAGAGACAACTCCATTAAATCCCAGATATTCTTTCCCTCAGGGACCTGATCAGCCTCAGTTCCTAAGAGATATGCTTCTGCCCCTGTAATTGCAAGAAGTATTACAGCCTCAGCTCTTCTCCTTTAGGAGGAATTGATTTAACTATCAGTTGGACATACATCTAGTTTGTCCAGTTTTATCAGATCCCTACACGTTTCTTTTCAGAGCGGAGCATTCACAAACCTTGTCTTCTCCCTTGGCCTTTTGTCTCTACCTCAGCAAAGGAAGTGTTAGAAAGCAAAAGGCCCTTACCAGGTGCACAGAGCACAGAGTTGTAGGTAGTTTCCATCTCAATCCCTTCCGGCTTGGGGAAGAAGGCAAGGAAAAAAAGCAAAAAATGAGACACAACAACAACAAAAAAGGAAGAAATGTCAAGAGGGAAACTAAAAGAGACTAAGAAAATTGAATACATATAAGTTGTCCTGTGGTAGTAACCTCATTATACTGAAAAGTCTTTAGAAATTGCTTACAAAGTTTTTTTCCATGTGCTAAACTGAGAGTAATTGAGGACTGTAACATTCTGGCTAATTACAAGTATGAAATGTAATACATGTTATTTTCTTTCTTACTACCAAGAAAGGCTCTGCAGCTTTACAGGTTGTGATGCAGATAACACACAAGATGATGTTACCGACAGTGCTAATAGAGCCGCAGGGCTCTGTCTTCCAAGATGCTGCCCACCCTGGCCCAGTCTAGCAGGATTATTTGAACTGTGATGACAGCTGAGCGCCTGGGACACCAGTAGGATATGTATGTAAGAGCTTTGACAGGTGGCAACTAGAGAACTCCAATGCACCCAACAAGTGACATGTTACAACACCCAAAATTTCAATACCTGCCACAGTCGACTGGTGATTGTATTCTTCTGTTTCAAAAACTTCAAGCCTAATTTTTGAAGTCAGAAAAGAAGCCCTATTTTCTGTTGAGTTGGTTGAAAACATTCTGCATAAATACTAGACACTATATATTGTCAGAGCGGGTTTTTTTTCAGTGATATCTCTGCATCAACTTTTTAACTTCCGTATAGGAGGGTTCCCTTTGCTTCATTACTGACTCCCAGCTTTTGCCAGCTGATTTTTTTTTTTCAGCGTGTAAACAATGTAAACTTCACTTTCCCACACAGTTAAAATATATTGTCTCTCATTCTTCACTATGGAAAGACGGAGGAAGATTAAAAGAGTAGGGAAAAAAAAAAAAGAAAAAGGAAAAAAGCTTTGAGGATAAACCATGACAGAGCTAAATGCTTCTGTTTGAAAAGGCATCTTCTCGTTCATTTCAGCATGTTATTCTGAAATGCAACTAAATGAGAAATCCATTGTTTTATTTGATTTTGAACAGTTCAACAGGAAATTAAAACATACAAATTGTAACTATTTGAAAGATTTTTCCTTTCCAGATGAGAAATTCCTGGCTGAAAAATCATCCCGTTGCTTAACTAGCTCTCAGCAAGGCTTGGTTTCCCGAGGGGTGAGGGGATGCCCCCGGGGCACTGGTCCCTTCTCTCTCTCTGGGATGCACCGCCTGCTGCAAGGGATATTGACATCCATGTGCCTGGAACAATGCAGATCCACCCCAAGCAAGTTACACTGTATCCCCCCCCTGCTAATTAATTGTTCAGCCTTGAATGCTAATCTCCCACTCTATCCAGTCAGGGCTTGCTGTAGATTAATTACCTCATTACAACAACAGGATAAGACCAGTAATCTCTCAGACACCCCGACAGAAGTAATTTTAGTGCTCACTCAGTTATTTTCACTCCCCTGCCACCTGGGAGAAAAGACTTTACAGTTCTGAGCTTCCAGTATCTTCAAAGAACAAAATAAACACTCTTTTTCCTGCAGACATATAGGAAATTAGGAAATTTTCCTGAAATATTAAAGTTATTCATCCCCTGATACACAACATGTGCTATACATTTTAATTAATTTTAAGTAAGTGAAACAATAATAATAAAAAAAAAGAGGCCTAAGAGATAGGATTGTTGCTCCATCATTGCAGTCAGGTTGGCAAAACATTTTCTGAAGCTACATATTACATGAATTGTAGCTCTGCCTTATTGAAAATTGGAATGTCTGCAATGTAGGGAGGATTTGCAACGTTATTCATTACTCCTGACTTAATTTTGTAAAATACGGTTATTCCTTCCTGTCCTTATTCCTTCCAATCCTGTTCATAGGATTGACAGTATTATGACACGTACTATTATACAGATTTCACTATACAACAAGCTAGTTTTGCTGTGTGCTTTGTTTGCTATTAATATCACAAGGAGTCTTATGCTGTGGATTAATTTTATGACTGGCGATTTGTCATGGGAAAAGCTGTGGTTTTATCATTGCAAAACACTGCTTAAGAAAAAAACTACAAAAGAATGCAAAAATAAGAAGTTAGTTCATACTGTTTGAACAATCTTAGAAGTGTAATAAAAAAAATTCAAAACAATGATGGTAGTTTTGTTTGGAAATATTTGTAGATTGTGGTGACTGTTTCATATTCCAGAGCACTACCCATGTGCTGGAGGGGATGCATAAGGTTTCTGGCAAGTCTTCCATTTACAGCCTATCCCTGTGATTTATTATAGGTAAAATGAAGGAATTTTCATTTATCTCCCAGATGATGTGTCTGGGACAAACCTGTCATTATTGCCTGCCTTATTATTTCTGTCCCACTATGTAATGTAACACCCTGCTTTTACTCTGAATTGGCAGCATTACAAATGATGGCTCTATTGGCCCGTGTGAGATTTATCAATGCTTCTTTATGAAAATGTGCAGAATAAGACTCATGCAAACTGCTATCTTGGCTAAAACAGAAAACCTTTGTCATACTGCAACCGTTGCTGCGTAGCATGGAATTATTACTACTTTCTGTGCCACTAAACTCAGTAGCCCACATACCTCCACCAGCAGCTGTCTGATGACTGTGTCCTTCCGCCCTTTCTCAGGGGTCTCCACCACAGCGTTCCCGCAGGGCTGCTGGTTCTGCAGCGCCTCAGTGCTCACCGATAACTCCACCTGCCCTGGAGGGAACAGGGGTCAGCCAGCCCTGCCAAGCAGCACCAGGGAAATGTGGGTTTCTGTTTGTGATGGGCACTCTCTGGTGCATTACAGAGAAGCTTTTGCAAAAGGAGAACTAAACTTGGGACAATGTTTTATCTTGATCCAGCTGCAGCCTTCCAAGCCATCTCCTTTGTGCTGGCCACCCTAGCAGGTGTTAGTCTATCAGCAAGAAGAGTAGTGAAGGGGTAGGTCTTGTAAATCAGTCTTGTTCTGGGAGGCTTCAGAGAAAGCAAGCTTTGATTAAAATATTTCAGATACCCACATTAAGCTAAGACATTCACAGCTCCACAACAAGAATGTCTGATGCTTGGCATGCATTGAGGGAATTTGTGATTTCTGTCCAAATGTTAAGAATACAATGGCCCATAACATTTTGTTTAGGACCTGGAAACTGCATCCCAGTGTAGCATCTCAACCTCAGGGCTGGACTTCTCACTTCTGGCATAGACAAGATCCTTCCAGACAGGTTTGGAGTCACCTAGCTCCTCACACCAAAGATCTAATATCATCTGCGGATACCTGATCCCAGTATTCCCTTGTCTGGCCTCTTACCTAGAGATCTTGGTGTTACTGCCCAAGCCACGGTTTTCCTTCCATTCATGCAGACACAGTAGGATTCTTCCTGCTTCTCTACTGGTGTGGCCAGGAAATGAGTAGATTCAGCCAGAGACACGGTGACCTGCCGGTTGTACAGAGGTGTCGTGAAGGTGGGAACTGCAGAGAAGCTGGGGTTACTGGATACAGTGCAGTACATGGGATTGGGTAGTGGAGCTGGTGGGACTGTGGGACTGAGGACCTTATGGATATTGCAGAGCAAAAAGAGCAAAAACTGGGCAATAAAATGGGAAAAGACTGAGGTGTGTTCAATTGTAAGAGATTGGGGAGATAGGTGTAGAGAACAGTATGTGTATCTTTGGAAAGGAAATAGATTCTGGGAAAACAGCATGGACCAGTTGTGTGAGTAAAGACAAAGCAGTGACTACAAACTTTGCCATGAATTGAAGACCTCCCTCATGATTAGTCAGGTGAAGGGGTAAAACACTAGTAGTGAGAAAGCTAATGAGGGAACAAGGGAGAGTGGAATAAAGAGCCTGAAAATAGCAAATAAAACAGGAAAGACAGGGAAATAAATGAGAGTGCGTTGGAATGGCTGGATCAGTGCCTTGTTCCAGCTTCATTCCTTTTAGAATAAAAATCTGTATTTATAAAAAACTGAGCAAAGGTGATTCTCTCTTGTCTTTTTTTTTGTTGGTAAAGCAATGCAGATAAGAATAGTGAAGCTGTAGAGCTCTGCTCAGTGTCTTAGGGGGAGATGCAACAAATCACAGGAAGTCTGGGTATTCCAGCGAATCTGGCATGGTACTTTGTGAGATATTTAGATGAGATGAGACTAAAGGCTGAATGCAACTATCCACCCTGCTGAACCTGGAGTTTCCATGTGAGTATGCAATGATGCTGTGGCCTGTGGATAACCCAAGTTTTATATTTCTATAGGACAATGACATAAATCTGTGATGACAAGGCTGGGGGCCTCAGCAGCAGATCTTTAGGTTCTGAATCAAATGCAGTTTTCAAAACTTGGTCAGAAAACCATATTCCCTCTTCATTAAATACACAATAATTTCTACATATATACACCTATATGGAATTATAGTCAGAGATCAGTTATATGGCTTGGGAAACCATTTATAAGTGGCCCATTGCAGTCTTCCCTAAGCTGTCAGACTAAGCAAAATTGTGAATGTCTCTTACCCTGATGCAGGCGGACAGGTAGTTGAATACGGTGGCTTTCAGTGTGAAGGACTCACCACGCACTACAGAGTAGGGCATGGTGAGCTCTACAAAGAAGGGCTGGAAGGCTCTGAGGGACACTGTTGGGGACAAGCCAAAGCCTGTGTCTGCCGAAGTGCAGAATGCATTGGCTTTCCACTCGGTGATGGTGTCAGGGATGGTCACATCTAGATCAGCATTTCCCTCAGAGCTAGTGAGGGACGAAGAAAAAGATTTCAGTTATATTCTGGTCATCACCTATGTTTTTCTCAGCCTGCTGAACAACACCTGCTGACAGCAAATTCCTGACCAGCTGGGATATAGGCACTGGCTTTTGCATGTTCCCCCAAAGCATCCTATACTTAGTGAACTTGAAAAATCCTTCTGTCTACCTGAAATACCTGCCACTGAAATACCGATACTTCCATTGAGGCTTAAATATCTTCCAAGGTTTTGCCCCAGGGGCCACACTCTATATTCATATAAACACTTACTTCACTGAAACTATGTCCCAGATCCATGTCTCAGGGAAGTACTTCCGGACCGTCTCCACAGGATTGCCAGCAACAATGTGGTCCGTTATTTCATAGTCCACATCTTCAAGCAGATTCCATGCAGTGACTAGAAAATTTGTTCAAGGACAGGAAGAAAGAAAAAGATATTTCAGACTCCATCCTAAATCAGGAGGATACTTTCCTTCCAGGTAGTGGTTATTCTTAGCTAAAAAAGTTTTGAACTTGAAAGAACAGCATTGAAACCTTGGTCACTGGAAACAAATGTTTTTCTCTGTTGTCATCTCGACATTTCATTTTTCCTAATGTTGCTGCTCTTCTTACAGAGATCGGACGGGGTTGGGCATTCTTCCCCCACTGCCAGCAAATGCAGCAGTGCCAAAAGAGCCATATTGAGGGTACATTTCTGTTGCAATAGAGTCAAATGTGGAATTTACTGCCTTCAGATGTTACAGTTGCACATAGTTTATTAAATTTGGTTGAGGAATTGATTGTGTTTATACATGACCTGAAACAGTAGCAACACTTGGCCCTCCCCTCCTCTATCTAAGAATTTTTTGAGATGAATATGGATCATTACAACTCTGGCCATTGGCAAATAAACTGTTCCAAAACAGGGAGATACTTTCTCAGAGGGTTGCATGGTGTTGTGCCTTACGAAAGGCTTTCCATCAGCCTTAGAAGACTTTACATCTTCTCAAAGCAGCCAGCTGTCTCAGGACATGCTCTGAAGACAAACCATGGATTTCAAACCAAAGATCTTATCTGTTATGAATAGAAGGCTAGAAGCTATCACCAGATCAAAACCTATCGCCAGTTCACAAATCAATTTTTTAATAGGAGTTGGGATACTGCACCAGAAAGTCAGTGTCTGGAAGTGATATAGGTGAGGGTGTGTTATCTAGCCTTTCTAATCTCAGAACTATTCAGAATTTTTAAAAAAATATAATTATTTTATCTTCACAGTCACTGAAATTGCAGAGAAGTGAAATGACCTATCCAGCCTCTCACAGTTATGTGAGTGGGAAAGCTGGGAACAGAACCAAATTTCTCAGCCCTCAGTGGTAAAACTTCTACCCACAGAATTGTACCACCTTCTCATTTGTCTTGGCCCACTTTTTCCCTAGTTGTTCCTCTAGTTATTGCTACAATGTGACTACCTAGAAGTAGAGACTCCTTTTTTAGGTTTCCATAGCTGGACTCAGATCTGATGGAAAAAAACCAGTACTTTGTGCTGGCGGACTGTTACAGTGCCTACAGGATGGCTGCAGTAGGGGCTGGCACCGGAGTCACTGAGCTCACAGTTCCAGCCAGGCACATCTGTCCAGCTGGGGATGAGCGGGCAGAGGTGGATCAGTTTCATATTTCAGGACTAAGTCCAGAAGGGAGTGATCCTGAATTAGGGCAGCATATCTGAACAGAGTATGATCTGCCTGGTGTAATTAATGTTAAAAGAAGTAGAGGGCAGGAATGAAGCAGATTGGTAAATTTTAGGTAGCTGTGTGGGAGGTAAAATGAAGAAGGTACTAGAACCACTGTAACTCCTTTCCATCATGTGTCCTGGGTAATGCTGGCAGATTTCAGGCTTATGGATCTTGCTGCTAGTGAAGACTTTTAAGCCCAATTCCTAGTAAACAAAGAGAAAGAAGAACAAAAGATATGCAAACACATTTTTGAAAATGAACTATTTTTACTATGTCAGGAATAGATGCACTTAAGTCTGGTATCCATCAGAATAACAAAGGCTTGTATATAAATGCCAGAGAGACTCGTTCAACCCAGATGTTGAGGCTTTATCATGTTACACATCCTAAGGCTAAGTCCTGGCATGATCAGATGGATGGAAAGCTGAGGCCACATATCTACCCTGGGGACAGCTGCCTGGGTGGCAATAGCATGTGTGAAAAGCATTGGATTGAGGGTACCCAAAAGGTCTTGTGCAGGACTCTTTAGATGGGCATAGGTGGGTTACCAAAGTACTGGCACTTTATTAAAGACCTGTCTACACCAGATAGAACATGCCTGACTGAGGAAGAATTTCTAATATTGTGGCACCACAGGTCACTAGGTCATTTCTCAGGACTGTTTCCTTACCCGACCTCATTTGCAGCTATCTCTATTAGCAATGAGGAGAGCTTTCAAAGTTTTAATGGTTCAGAGGAGCGCTTAGGTACCAATGATGGGTTACATAGATGCAGAGCCTGGGCCTGGTTATTTTGTGCACAAAAGTTAGCAAGCTTACAGCAAAGTTCATTAAAAAGCCCTTCAGAACAGGTGAGGAAAGAGGAGACTGAATTCCAAAAAGGAATAACAAAGAAAAATGAGAGGCTGGTGCTTACTTTCAGAATGTCATAGGCATCACCTTCACCGTCAGGAGAAATAGGTATGTAGACAAATCCATTTAATAATAGATTGTCAAGCGACACACAAGGGTTTACGTTGTCTTCCTCCAAGTAGTGGTCCTTGAAGCTATAACCTCGGATTTCCTTCAGTGGGAGAAGATCGTACACCTGGGGAAATGCGATTAACCAGGGAAAGAGGTGGCAGGTCAGCACTTACAGGGACACAGGCACTACCTAGCAGTCCATTGATATAAGCCAGCTTCTAAAAAACAGGTGTAGTGAATGCAACTATAAAAATATACGGCTCCATGTCTATAGTGGTGTTAATAGGTACTTGGTTGCTTCTTGTACTTGCTCATTACCAGAAACAGCCAAGACTTACAGAACTGGGAGAGAGCTCATCTTCAGGCTTCATAAGGAGAACACTCTTATCCACAGCACGAAGGGCACACAGGGACCTTGGTGAGGCATGGAGTTGCAGGCGTGTGTTAGAGGCAGGAAGACCTTCCTTGGGTACAAAACTCAATTTGACCTGCAATTCCAAAAGGAAATTAAAGCACTCACTTTTCCTGATGATGTTACATGCTATTATACTGAAACACCTAGCCTTGTGAACCGAGCTCTGCTATTGCCTTGCAGTTCTCCTAATACATATTCAGCCTTGGCCAATGTAATTAATAATCACCAGTGAATTTCATTCTGTCTTGTTCCACTTTTTACAGCTGTGGCTTTGTAACTTGTTCTGGAGTTTCCATCACTAACCCTCAGTCAGCATCTGGTCAGACCATTTCATGAACCTGTTGTGAATTCTGCCTCCATTCTGGAATACATAACTGAACTGCTGGCCACAAGACAAACATGGATTTCATAAACTGTGACTCACTTTATTGGGGAGGCAGCTTTCAGTCTGGAAATCTGCTGAACTGGCAATGACTTCCCCACTGGGTGAAATGGTATACACAAGCATCCGTGCCAGGGGAGCAATTGCTGCCTCAACAGGGAAGGTCAACTGGAATGTTCCGTAAGCTAACAGAGAAAAAAAAGCTGAGCAACATACAAGAAGTTCCAGGATATGCATTTACCTTCCCCAGACAAAAAAGTCAAATTCACTCATGTTGAATATTTTTTAGTTACAGGGGCAGGAATACAGACAGATACATGGCTGAAGTCTATGGTTGTTGCTGAAGACACCTGCATTCAAACCATGATCGTGTAATAGCCAAGTGAGGTGAGTTTGGTGGGCTTCAACGTAGCCTCTAGATTCTCCCCAGTTAACATCTGGCATAATTTATTGATGTTACCAACTTCTTTTTACCTCAAGCTCCATGACCTTGTGCACTGCACACAAAAAAAAAAAGGTGAGGGAAAAAATGCAGAAATAAGGGACTGTTGTAGAGGGTGGCAGCAGTGTGGGTTGCAGAGTGGCTCAAAGAATAACTGCAACGTTTCTGCTAAGGAAGCATTTAGCTGGAACACCAAACATTGCTCCAACCACAGTGGGCCTGAGCTTGATGTCACAACCTGGACAAAGCTGTAGAACACCTCTTGATATTATCCAGGGTGTTATTTTAGTCACTGCTACTACTGAGAATGCAGAACTCCCTATGAACATGCAGCACCCAAGATCTTCTACTCCCATGTACCTTCTCATAGACTTCCAAAAAGCCTCCCTGGTCTCATTGTTGAAAGACTTCTAAAGGTGCATCACAGCCAGTGTCAGTTATGTGTAATAAGTCTCAGGAATGTGTAACCCTTGGACACTTAGATGAATAAAATTAAATGTATTGGTTAGAATATAGGTATGTGTGTGTTTGCATGTTTGCAAGGGAGAAACAATACCCTTATATTTTATAAATATAAATATATTTTATAAAAATGAAAGCAAGTGAGAGAGAGAAAGAAAAGGAGACATGCTTTTCTTCCTGCTCACTGTACATGTGAGTCTCACAACACTAGTGAGTATGCATCCACAGTCTGAATACGGTAGAGTGGTCAGCAGAAAGTGTTGGTTTGAGGAGGAAATGACCAAAACATTATGCATAATTTTTGTTGGATTTCCTAATTTTTTTTCACCAAAAAAATAGCACCTGACAGAACTCAGAGGAAACAAAACTAACCCATGCCACTTCATTTAAAAAGATGTAATTTGTAAAATGCATTTCGTTCAAACATTAAATGTTTGAATAGAAATAATTTCTCTATGGTCCCCCCTGCCTCCAAATTGTCATCAGAAATGCTAAAAATTCATAGTCCTCTCACCTTCTCCAGGATTCACAGTCAGATTGTGGGTGTTTGCTAACATGATGTCTCCCTTGGCCATCACCTGTGTGACAGAGAAACCTTCCTGTAATTGTTGCAAGTTGTGTTGAAGGGAAGGAGAATGAACATTCACTGGGTTAACTGTATAGTGTGAGTATGAGTAGCACTGCCAATGGTAAGCAAAACCAAGAAGCAAGTGCCAGATTGGAATTTACTGGGTCTTTAGAGACAGAAACATTTACTCCTAGGAGATCCAATGTTTCCTCATTGGTCAGACCTGGCTTCCCTTTTGTACATACTCCATGTATAGATCAGGTTCAAATGCACTTTTCCTCTGAGCACACAAAAATTTGGGGGTTATATGCACATTTCTAACAATTTGGAACAGACTAAGGATCAACAGTTCTCCTCAGCTCCACTCTCAGTTGCGTTGCGAAACAGCCTGGAGAAAAATTTAATCAGGATTAGTTTTGTAACTCACAGGGTTGGAATAGAAGAGCACAGGTTGTAAATAATAAAAGTTTGAATAAGGTACCTGAAGCGAGGCAGTAAGCAACAGCCTGAATGCTGCCTCTATTTTCCTCATTTCTACAAAATTTTCCTTTTTCACAGTCAAAAATGCCTTTTATACAGTTACATTCCATGTAGGATATCTGTTCCATAGCACCATTTTAATTTCAAGGTCTGGGATCCACAGCTATAAAAATGTAAGCTCCCTCACTGTTTGGTTGCTTTATGTATATATTTAAGATCAGCTTTCTCAGGCTACCAGGATAAACAGAAATCTTGTGCTCCAGTTCATTGTTAGAAGTCTTAAAAATAAGCACATGGACATCTCTACCACAGGTTTCTATTCTCTTTTTTTTTGTAATCTCAGTCTGTCCCCATGAGGTTCTGTAGAATCCATCAGAACAGGAGTGTCTGTTCCACTGATTTCTTCTAGCCCTCTAAGGCTACTCTTGTCTCTTCTGCTAGTATCATCAAAGGATAACCAGAAAAACAAATTTAGGGGGAAAGAATTTCTGTTTGAATATTCATCTGATTCTTCCCGTGCTGCCAAGTGAAACTGGTAGATCGTTGTTCAGTCACAGCTGAATTAGTCTCTCTTCTCTGTCCCCCAAAATGATTCGATTCATGGTTCTCAATACCAGCATGTTATAGTCTGTTCCAATTAGTGTGGTATCCCAAACTTCCCATCATTGCCTGATATACAACCTAAACTCTAAGCTTATTGGGCTTTTCTGGTACTGTGGTTAGGGGTGTTGCTTTAGTTTCAGTGGTCAGATGACTAACAAAGGACAAAACTGAGTAGGAGACAGCAGCTTTCCTCCTTATCTTTAATCTTTTTGTTGTTGAGTGCTGGCTTCTGAGCTGTGACCATATACAAACCAGAATTTGGAATGGGGGAAACTCAGAGTGGAGTATGATGAGAGTCTTGGATGGCTGCATCTAAGACAATGCTCTCTCCATCAACATTCTGTCTCTCTTCTGTACTTAATAAAACATGTACACACTACCCATCTCTGTACACAGAAGAGAACATGAGAAACATTACTGAAATGTGTTTAAATCCCACTGCTGCAGGCCACAATTTCTGTTTCAAACTCTCTCTAACATTACTACTAAGGACTGACCATATGGCATTGCCGTGCTTGCTCATCATGGCATGCAGCTGTATGTGCCACAGTGCTCTCTGTGGCTGTAGATCAAAGTAACCACAAATAATTCTTACCAAATAGTAAATGACAATTTTCTTCTGCTCTCCTACGGCCTCTGGTGTGAAGATATAGTGCACCTGGATCTCCGTGGGTGAGCCACAACTTAATGTCTCAGGCTTTGGCTCAATTTTGAGGAAGCTTTTACTAGGGGAGTAAAATCGATTTATTCTACGCATGGCATGTTCATATGAAGGTGTGATCCAGTCGCTGTCATAACAGTTCAGTTCAGGTTTATGATCAGCCTGATAAAGAAGAATAAAAAGTTCATACCTGACCAAAACCAGGTAACAAGTCACATGAAAGTCCACAGAAAAACTCTGAGTGTATTCTATATTTCACATTCTTAGGAGAAGGTAGAGAACACACACAGAAGACACAGAGAAGAGAGGTGACCTGCCAAGAAATTGCTTTATCTTCCAGTTGGCAGAAAGACTGATAACCCATGGATAGATATTTCCCCTGCTGATCAGAAAGACAGAGGCTTACCCCAGTTCCCCTGCCCTGTCTCTGCCACTTACTCGGATTTCCAGGGAGGCTTGTGTGAAGGTGGTAGTGTCTATGGAAAACCAGGATTGTCCCTGTTCATCTGTGGTGTAATTCCCTTTGTAACTGTCTCCATCCACAGAAATCATGATGGTTTCATTGGCAATTGGAACATCAGTGCCATCTACCAGCTTCACCTAACAGAGCAAAAACAAACCTCAGGTTTTAGACTAGAAACAGAAAACAATTTCCAACTGCTAAAGCCTCTTCCCTCTTTTCCTCCCTGCCAGGAAGTATATTTCTTTATGGAGAAGAAAAAGACATGAATGTAGAAATTGTGAGGTGAGTCCTGAGATGTCTAAGGCAGCAACTGAGAAAATACTCAGCAAAACAATCTGATCGGCCCAGGGAAATCATCTGTCAGGGCCCTAAGTTCCTCAGTAGAACTTATTTACCCTGGCCAGCCTCGTTTTGGACCTCCACCACATATCATCTGCCTCTTGGTTCAGGAACTTTAAGTTCAGGTTTGTGCCTTGCTCCAGTCCTTGACTAAAGCTGCATTGGAGGTCCACTCCACCCAGCTCTTTCTCCTGCTCTTCCATCGGGTTAACTGGACTTCCTTGGTTGAGCTCAGCCCTGACTCATCACTTCACATTGTCTGGTGGTCACTGAACTGTTGGTGGTATCTGTTATTGTCACCTCCCCTGCTCTGCTCAGTCTGGTTGAGTACTGTGGGACTGTGCCCTTGTTGGTGTCACTACGCCCACCTGTGTTGTGGTTACCCTTTGCACGTGGATGACATTCCCTTGCGGAATAGCCTACGCTTGCTGCTCAGTGATGGTATTCTTATGTGTCAGGACAATGGGCCTTCTAGTCTATACTAGGCTGACTTCCAGGAGGTTCAGGGTCTGTCAGAGTGCCTCAACTATTAGTAATTCATCTGTCTGTGCACAGGCAGAGGAAGGTGGACCATGTCATCTGCACACACAGCTATTGCCTCTGATGGGATCGTGCACCTGTGAGTTTGCTATGCCATTAATTGTCCAGGGTCTCAGAAGTTCCTTACCCTCCCAAAGAGTGGGATTCCTGGTCTGTACTGAGAGTCCAGCAAGTCAAAGCTGATTTTGCTCATGATGGATGTGATTTCACAGAGGCCTGTTCCAGTCATCTCTATTCCTGAGAGAAAGTAAAGAGGGATTGTTAATGAATAGCAGAATTTCTAGACTGTTACTTCACCCTCTTCAACTTTGCCCTTCTGTTGTGGCCTGCCATCACTTTGCTATCTCCAGGTGATACATACCTGTGCCATCTTCTGTGATCTTGCCTTGTACCTCAATGTTCATCTCATATCCCCTGCGCTGGAGCTGAAATATCTTGGTCCTTACTACAGCAGAAACACACCCACGAGCATCTGCCTAAGCAGGGGGTGGGAGAGAAAATTGGAATTCTGTGAACAAATGTGGTGCCTTGTGGGACAGGAATAGATACCCCAAACCCAACATGCTTAACTTCTGTTCATGAAAACCAAGCCTTATGTTCTAGGGTTGTCTCCAAGACCAGACCTTGTTTACAGCCTGTTTTCTAGTGTTTCATCCACACATTTTCTGTGTTCTTTGAGGTACTTGGCATCCAGTTCTTCAAGGCACACACTGGTTTCCTCATTAACTCCCTCCTACCCTAGTTCTGTTTTTCTTCCTGTTTCTTCTGTTGTCTTCACTCTTTTCCTTGTTGCCCTTTCTCCTTTCTCTTGTGTTTGACCCATAAGCAATACTGCCATCTTGTTTTCTCCTCATCTTCTTTGCTCCTTGCTCCCTGCCAGTCCCTCCCACAGTTACAAAATCCTTTCACAGATTCTTTTCTCAGTTTGGGTACCAATAGCAGGGACCTCACAGCTGCTAACTGGAAATTTGTCACTAGTTTCAGCGGGGTCAGGATTTCAGCTGTGGGGTTTCTTCATTAGTTCTGTTTCCAGTTTAATGACCCACTTCTTAAAAATACCTTCCTCTGAGAACATCTGCTTTTCCTTGGACAGATTGCCCTCTCTGATGTCTTGCTATCTCCCAACAGTTGCAGATTTAGCCTCCCTTAGACAACATTGCCCATTACCCATAAAAAATATCCCTGTATTTTAATTTTGGGGCTCACCTGCCTAGTGAATTCTTCACACACAGCTTCTGCTTCTTTTCCATAACAATTTGAAGCAGAATGGGAAAATTTCCGGCACACTTGCACATTCACCAAACCAGGAACAGGCTTCCCATAGGTGTACCTACAGTCACAAAGCGTTAAACAGTATTTCAGATGATGAGAAAAATCAGTCCGAGTCACACTTAGATATATCTCCTTATAGACCTCTGTGAATGATTTCCTAATATTTCTTCTTTATCACTGACTAATCTGATATCTTAATGGTTCTAGTGATTACATTTCCATGATTTCCCGGGTGAGACTCTTCCATCATCCATTATTATCTGTTCGAGGTGGGAGATCTCCGCAGGAATGCAGAAAAAGATTGTCTGTAGAAAATTATTTCAGCCAGGAGTATCCTTGTATCATGAACTACTGAGGGTTTAGTGAAAAAGTAGAAAGGCAACCAGAGGCTCAGGAGGAGCAATTTATGAGTTAAAAATGAGAGCACTGGGTTTGCACCACCTGTTTAAATGATGTCTGATTTGACATATCTGAGCATTTGAGGGTTCAGGATTGGCAGAGAAGCTCCAGCTGAAGAAACATAAAGATAGGAAGAGAAAATGTACAACAAACTGGGAGGAGAGCTGCAGACTAGTTTGGCATCATTTTTTAAGGAGCGTAGAGAAGAACCTTCACTTTGAATTTTCAGGCCAAGTAGCAGGCTCAGGATTGATAGGGTGGAACAAGCCTGTATTAGATGTCTGGGAACACTAAGAAACGCCTTCCCAGCTCTTCTTTCAGTCCTCAGCAGAAAGGAGTAGTGAAGGATAAGCGAGGGAGATTTACTCACAGACCACAGACGGACACTGAAAGCTCCTTGTCCTTAATAGTGATCATCTTGGGCAGCTTCACCAGGACCTCGTACTTGGGCAGCACTAGATAGAAGAGAGAAAGTTTGATATGAGAAGAGTGAAGGAGAGCTGTGTGCTATGCAGCAACCCAAACACAGAGCCAGGATCATCTTAATATGAACCATCACCTCTCTGTCGTCTTCAGTACAGCTCTGCTACCCCTTCCCTAATTTTTCTCAGCCTTCACCACTAATTGGGTTTAAAGAGAATTAAGGAGGATTGTAACCTTTACCTTCCCTCATGGGCAGCACATGCTCATGTGATTCCATTGGCACCAGACACCTGTTTACATTCCTTGCATATGCTCATTCAGAAGGACACGCTGGTCCTGTGTGTTGTGTTCATGTTTCACAACGCATCATTTGCGACTGAGACTTGGAGCAGCACATTCACCACCTTTGTAATTTACCACATAGAAACAGCTTAAATCACTGACTCTCTTGGCTGTTTCTTACTGTTCTGGAGATCCCAAGGTGCTGTTAGGCTCACTAAAAGGCAGCATGTGAAACGGTCCTACGTGCCCAGACAGTTCTAGCGAATCTAGCCATAGATTTTCAGGTCTACATTTTCAAGTGAATTAGGTAGCAATAAAGCCCAATATAGGTGGCAAGTAAAAGGCATATTTTTCTCCTGAGTATGAAGCTACATCACTCTTCCCATATTGCATCAGGCAACCCTAAGCCCCCAACTACCCAAGCCTGGGGCTGGACTGAAGCATGTAATGGCCTGCTTCCAGGCGGTGCACCTGAGGTTTTTTTCACAGCACAAGGAAATAAAGACCAGGGAGGGTGCACACCCAGACCCAGGAACTGGAAAGCAACCTCAGGTTATGCAGTTTAGAATGAATTTGCCTTTAGGATGGAGGCAAAGCTCAATGTTTCAACTCCAGGGCACATTTCCTCAAAAAGCTGTATAAGAATTAGCAACAGGTGAGATTAAAGGGAATAAAACTAAAGAACAAATAGAAGAAAAACAATTTTAGAGTGAGGCTAAGAAATGGGTATACACCTTTGATTTTGGGGGTGTTCAGAATGATCTTTGTGGGTGGAGGGACAGCCCATCTGTCACAGCAGGTCAACGCCTATAACCTGGTTTGTGTTCAAATTATTTACCATGTTCATACTAGCCACCACGCCTGACTTTGAACCAAATAAGCCAGGGCCCATGGAGTTCAGTGACAATCTTTGGGTCACACTCTGTGTGTTCCAGGAACAGCACATTCTGAGCAATGCGCTGGGTCATTTGGGCTCCATGTACAGCTGGAGGGAGCCTGGGAGCGTGGACCACGAGCCAAGCAGCCTCCTCAAATGCACACAGCCTAGCCAGTGTACATGTCTACAAACACCTGAGAGGTTTTATTACATAACTGGGGGTTAGAATGCCCCATTGGGCAACACATTTCTCTTTACTCAGTCTCTACTACCAGTCTGTTTGCATGTGCTTGTAACATCTGTGGAGTGGTCTTCAAATTCTAGAACTATTCTACCAAACACGTTTTCTAAGCTTTTGCAGAAACAAGGAAGAGGAAAAAGAGAGAGGACAAACGGAGAAACAGAACCGATGCAGATGATGAGAGAAGCAAAACAGGGTCACCAAAATATTGTCATCTCTTACTCCATATCTAGTGTTACTTGCAACAAGCTGCTGGACTGAAAAGTGGCTAAACCAGTGCCAGCTGGTTGGTGCCACATGCCATGCCATGAAGCCTGTCAGACCCTGTACTCCCAAGACCACTATGAGCAAACACAAACTCAGGCAGGTTGCAGAGATGCCCTAAAATGAGCAACCACCTCTGATACTCAGCACCTTCTGGATCAGCCCCTCTGAACCCCATTGCCTATGTATACAGTCCCTCCCTTCTCCATGCAGTTCCCAGGAAATCCCAAACTGAGAGGTCAAAGTGAAAGGCATTGCTGTCAGCCCCCCTGGCAGCCCATACCTCCTCTCCTTACCGTATTCCTCCACACTGAAGGAGTGCTCCACATGGGATGAGAAGCTTTTCTGCACGACTATTTTGTAGGAGCCTTGGATGGGGTCTGAGGTGAGGGGGAAAGAGAGCTGTTTAAGGCCAGTCTCTAGTTCCACCCCTTGCCACTGGTACACACGGTTCCTCTGGGGATCCTGCAGTTGAAGATAACTCAAGGTCACAAGACAGTACAGAAGGCTCCCAGGGATGGAGCAGTGAAGTTCCCAGCCCATCCTGGCTGAGAAATGCCTAGCTGTAATTATTCAGTTATCTGTGAGGACCTGTGAGCACTCACCTGTAATTCTTCAAGATTAGCATGCAAGAGAGCTTTTTAACCCTGCAGGTCCTGTGTTGTCTCCCCCTCAGCTCTACCTGCATGCTTACAAAGGATGGGCCAGGAAGCTGGGAAAGACAGACTGGTAAGATAACAAGACAAGGATAGATAGCAGGAGCACATGGAGAAAGAAGGGAAGTTTCAGTCTCCTTCACTTCCTATACAGCCCACTAAGAGTTTTTTTTTTTCCATGCCCAGAATAGAGACTGTCTGAGTACCAGTGTGCAATGTGCTGAGGAACCAGACAGCTGATCTGTCTATGGGACTGAGAAAAACGCATCTGTAAGAGTCCAAAGCATGTGGTGGGGAGGGGGAGTGGGGACAGGAACAAAGTATATCCCACATGTGCATGCAGGTGAGACCTCTCCCTGCTCCCAGTGTTGAAGATGAATTCTCATCACTAGTACAGATGAGTATTGCTCATTATAAATTGAGTGTCAATAGGCTGTGCTCTAAATTCATCAGCTTAGGCCCAAATTTCTTGTAGAAGTCACTGAACAAGCACAGTGGTGCTGCGTAGTTTGCAGCACCCTTTCCAGGCTCCTCAGCAGGATGGTTAATGTTCACAGTCTTCTATTTTCTGCCTGCTCTTTGCATTGTACCTTGGCTGTCACCAAAAGCCTATTTACTCTAGATAGGTATGCAACTCAAGGTATGCAGCTGTGTGCATTTACTTCGCTGAGATTTTAGCTCAGGGCTCAGGGAAAAGGGGATGTGAATGACATCCCCCAGTTGGAGGCCACCAGTCACGGGGCAGAAGAGGGGGCCTTCTTTCCAAGAAATACGCAGGGAAGGAGGGCACAGTCAGTAAAACATCCCACAGCTCTCACCAAATCCTCTTCATCATGGTTTGCCCTGCTGAAAAGCTGATCGCCTGTTGTGAGGGACATCACCTGGCTTCTTTGGAAGAGGAACTGAAGAAAATGTTTACATCTGGGCTTGTGAACTTGTCCTTTCTGTGATATATTTATAGGGAAGGCCTGAAAGTGAGTTTGTTTTTCCTCAGAAAGGTATTTTTTTAAATGACAGAAACAATAGGCCAGGACAATAGTTCAGAAATAATAGGCTCATACTAACTTCTTCCTTTGTGCCTGAGTATGATCGATTAGTGACATTAAGGGTATGGATGGATGAACATTTATTTCCTTAGCACTGTTGATTTTAAGCTGTCACCTTTCTTCACTCCTGCCACCCTTTCCTTTGGGCCAGTCCAAATTTCGTGCAAGCAGGTGGTAAACTGCACTGGCAGTTGTGATCTGGCTGAAAAATATACCCTAAGGAAAACAGTGAATCTGCTGCCAGATGAGCTTCTCACTCTACAAGACTGCTTGTAGACATCTGTGAAAGCCAACTGAGGGCAGTGCTGGACTGAGAAGGAGCAGTGAGGAAGGGAGAGGTGATGGTGGGGATGAAGGACGAGGCCTACAAGAGCGGGCTTAAAGAGCATGAACCAACACCATGCCTCACAGGCTGGAGCTGAAAACACAGGATGGCCTTCCCAGTGGGTTAAAATTGAAGCCTTTCATGGTACTGACACACACATACACACACACAAATGTCATGAAATTATTTAGCTTATTAGGCAAAGGCATATGGCATTTCTGGAGGCAGTGGATAAGATTTATTTTTTGCTCCTCTGATGAAACTCCTGCACTCAATCAAGTATCGTCTCATTGAAAGGAAAGGGACCTGTTCTACAACCCCATGGGAGAACCTCAGCAGAAGGTAGTTCTGAGATGCTCTCTTCCATCTGCTATCCCACACCACACGCTCTCTTACTCTTCTTTCTCCAAATAATCCCAGACTGTCAGTGGCCTGCCAGCTCTGCAGCTCTGTTCTGGAAGTTTGCTGAGGGCAAAAGAGAGTGACAGCACTCTGACAGGAGGGTAGAAAAGAAGAGGAGCATAGACTGTTTCTGGCTTACCTTCTGCCTCCCCTGTTGTGACAACATCCCCAGCTCTAGAGAGAGATGGTGCAGCAACCCCAAGCAGCAAGGAGCAATGGTAGGACTGACTACACAGGACCCATAATCACACAAACCAACATCAGATTTGTGCATTGTTTGGGCTGCTGTCATGGCTTCAAGGTCCATTGCTGGGTTCTTCCCATAAATTTTCCACTAAAAGATGTCCCAGGTATTAATTGTAAAATTCTGTTTTCTCTGCTGAAACGTTTTCATTGTACTTGAATTACTGACAGAAGCATCCATCCTGTTAACTTTTGTCTGTCACTGAAGTTCAACCGTTTAAAAAAAAAACAAACCATGAGAAAAGATAGGGGACATCTGCTTACAGAATTTTCGTTCTTTAGTTTTGCTAGTTTGTTTAATGCAGTTCTCTGGTTTCACACTTAGCAGACAGAAAATCTTAGTTCTGCTTGGGAAGAGGAATAAACCCTTCTGATACGACCTCTAGGTAGGCATATCTGTTCACAGCATGGTTTGCACTGATTAACTATTTTTGTTTCTGCAGCACATTCCTCAATAAAAGAACCATTGTCAGAACTTACTTTGATGCCCAGCTACTCAGCCTTCCTTTACACAAAGGAAAAAAGTCATGCACCCATGTTTTTTCCCTTGTACCTCAGCCTGAAAACACCACTGCTGGAGACTACTAGCTCTGTGCCTGCACATTCAGCTGAAAGAATAGACATGCAGTTATCCACTCACCTGAACATAGACAAATGGAAACTGTAGGAAAAGAAAAAAGGAAAATCACCGTTAGAAATATTAGTCACATATGAATGGAAGTAATTTCCAAATTTGGACTGAAGGGCAGAAGAACAACCTTCTAAGAAGTCCTTTGGGTTTTTCCTTTTCTGTACTTCCTCTGTTTCCTTAGTTCTTGATGGTTACAAGAATCTCTTCTATAATATTTTAGACCCCCAACTTCTTGTCTTACTGAGGTATGAAAGTGCGATGATAAGAGTTTTCAAAGCATTTGTCTGCATGAGGAACTGATGAACAAATAAGCTAGAAGGTGGACTTACACATCCGAGCAGTTCCTTAAAACCAAGTCCTTGTCATGCTGCCCTCTCTGCGTCCAAGCATGTGGTTGCACCCACTGCCAGAAACAGCTGCCCATCTGTCACTTTCAATGGAAACTTGTCCCACCCAATTTTTCAGTAATGAGATCCCTGCCTACATGCTTGGCCACATCCATTACTTTGCAAATCTGGTTTTAAACACCTATATCCCTTTGAAAAAGGGGAGATGTTTCTCAGTCAACAGAGACAGGTGGAGTGTGTCCCAGGACAGCATATGGAATGGGTCAAGGAAGTTGTGAGTAGGAAAAGATCATAAGCTTCAAAAGTTGTCTTCAGTGGTTCTGGGTGCTGACAATAATGGTGTTAACTGGGAATTAGGCCTCCTGGTTAACAACAAGGAATTATGGCTCTACCTTCTCATTCAGCGGGTAGAAGTCTTTGTCCAGAGAGACGATCCGAAACAGAACTGAAGAGTGTAATGGAAAAGAAGGAAATTCCACTGTTAAATTTGTAGCCATTAACAGGAAATGTCAGTGTTTCAATAATTTATAAGTCATATTCATTCCATGGACCAACAGGCTTTGAATTGAGCTCTCTAAGTTATGGAAGCAATTACTTCAGGCTCTTTCTCTTGCAGATGGTGAGAGACAGATAAATTTAGAAGGATAATCAGGTCTTGGCTGAACAGAATTGTCCCTTGGGAGTGTCTGTCCTGCTTTGTTGGTTCAGGTGCAGCCAAGGGAGACTATGCTTTGAAGTCATCCCAGATTCGTGCCTCTAGTTGAGTAGAATTAATCTGAGCCTGTGCCTACATCTGGCTGAGATGCTGTGCCGGGAGGATGGAGAATAGGAATGATGAAGATACCACATGCCCTAGATCTCAGCTGACAGAAATAAGATTTACTGGATGTTTTAACTCCCCCACTTAAATAAAAGTATGGAGCCACTGGGGAATGAAGCCCGTAAGATTTTCTGCCCTCAAAGTCAGCACCAACCCAATTCCCCTTACCTGTCTGTCCAGGCTTGTAGATGGGTTTGTCTGTCTGGACGAAGACCAAGCTCTCAGAATCCTTGACCAGCACCGACTTGCGGCTCCTGAACTGCAGTGTCACCCCCTTCACCGACACAGTGAGAAATGCCACTGATGTGCTGCTATTGAACTTCGGAAGCTAAAGAAAGTGAAGAGAATAACTCCTTTACTGATTCATCCCATTGCACTAAGCCTTTGAAGGACTCAGTATTAGCTAGGTCTGAAAGTTGCCTAAAGGGACACCAGAGACTCAGTGCTGGAAGCAAGAAAAAAAGATGATTTTCTGATATGAGCTTGGACAGCTTGTCTCCTCTGTCTCAAGAAAACCATCTTTTTCCTTCAGGGAATTATTGCAATGATAGATCTTCTCCATTTCCTTGAGTTTCCTCCATGCTTCTTCTTTCTCTGCTTCCAGTACTGGAAGCCGTATCCCTTCCTTCATTTATATGCTTTCCTTAGAGAAATATTGAATCTGATCTTGTTCCATCCTGTGATTTATCAAAATGGAAATCAACCCAGATTCATTGTTTAGGGGGTGTGTGTACATTACTCGCCAACCAGCCTTCTGCAGGAAACAATCATGAATAAGTGCCAGGAGACAAATGACCTCATGAACCTCACTGTCTTTAACCACTCCTCAGCTCCTACAATTCTCATTCCACTTGGCTATTTTTCCTCTAAGGCTTACACAGATCAAAGAAACATGGGGTATGTTCTGTAAGTCAGTGCTCCAGGATGAAGGATCCCAAGAGAGTTCTTTAAACCCTGCATGTACAGAAATATCATGTGGCGCACAGAATTTGATAATGGTGGAAAATTATTCCTCATAAGGCTACCACCGTCAGTTTTCCACACCAAATCCATGTTTTGTTTGTCTTAGCTTAGAAGTCTCTGGTTGCAGCGTGTCTTATTTCTCATCTCTGGACTGTTTAGATCCACTGTGCCACATCAATAAACACAAGGGATCATCCCCCAAGGATGACATACTCACAGAGAAAGGGATGCAGGTGAACACATCCTGCTCTGACACCACATCATCAATCAGGCTCCTGTTTTCCCCTTGATACTCGAGTGTGGCACTCAGCGTCACGGACTCGTTCAGGTGGGTCAGCTGAACACAGACTTTCTCAGGAGAATCAGTGTGTATCAGAAAGGGCAGTAGCACCATATACTGCCTAGGAAGAGAGGGAAACAAGAATCAGAAGGTTCAAAAATGTGAAACAGTTTTAAGGAAACAGTATTAAGTGAAAGGAAGTTAACAAATCAGCATGCCTAATCCATTACTGTCCCGGTGATTGCAGTGCATATACAGATAAGCATCCATTTTATTTTGGGTTTATACATATTAAACTGCCTAACTAATTAGCCTAAAAGCAGGAAAGTGCTTAGAGTGGAAGGAACAATTTCTATGCTAATAGAGAGTCCCTTACAAAGGATGTTTTGTTCGGTTTCACAGCAGGGAGTAAGGATGGGTGTGAAAGGTTCCAGACTGTTAATTGATTTTTGTATATTCCACAATCTCCTATTGAGACTCAAAGGAATTAGCTGAAAAAGGTTGAAAATTCAGCAGGTTTAGGGCTGAAAAAAAACACCCACTTGTCTGGCTGCTTCTGGCTTTGCCTATCCAGGTTTCCAAATCCTTCTCATGCTGAGCAAAAATGTGAGTGCTTGCAGATTGGGACCTTATTAAGATAAGCACACAAAGGATTTCAGAGAGTAGTGTTTTATCGCAACACAAGTGTACTTGGGCCTTCAATGAGTTTTTGACAAAGGTCCCTCACAAAAGATCCTTAAGCTAAGCTGCCGTCCAATAAAAGGGATAATTTTATTTTTTTTTTATTAATAAATCAAATTATTAATTCTGACATGGAATAATTGGTCAAAAGATAGGACACAAAGGGTAGGAACAAGGGAAAATTTCCAGAGCCTGTATTGGGACCCCTGTTGTTCAGTACACTTCTAAATGATCTGGGAAGTATAATTTTCTGATAATTGTGCAGGGTAAGAAAAAACCTAAAACTGACTTACATATTTGTGGAAAACTTTTGTCATATGGTGGGACTGTGTGGTGGGACTGTGTAGCAAAAATGGCAAATGAACTTCACATAAAGGGAAAATAATCCATAGAGGAAGGAAAAAGTTACCCCAACAGCATATATACTGCTGTATATATGCTGTATATATGCTGTATTGATAAGCAGGCTATTACCACTCAGACATGACCACTGTTGATCACTCTTGAAAAATTCTCGTTCAGTGATAAGTAACAAATGGACTGTAGGGAAGCGTTCAGAAAGGAACAGGGGACACATCAGAATGTATCTTTTTGCCATTGTATAACTGCAAGGTACTCCCACACCTCACATGACATACATTTATAAAATGGACTTAGCAGAAAAGATTCAGTGAAAGATGGCAGCGATGATCTGGAATCTGGAATGATTTCCATAGGAGGAGACACTACATAGATTAAGACTTTTCAGTGTGGAAAAAGGTATGACAGAAAGCTATAAAGACATTACGTGCACAAAAGAAAGCATGGTTTGTTCATCACTTGTGACAACAGGAGTAGTAAGCACCACCAGGTGAAATATTAAGCAGCTGGCTTAAAAATAGAAGGGAACAGAAACCTTTTTTTTCACTGACATACACAATTACCGAGGAACTTAATACTCCTGTGTGCTGTACAATCCAAATGTACAATTCTGGTATGGCCAGGCTGTGGCTCCAGGTTGCATCAAGTGACAGACCACAGCTGGCTGTCCTCCCTCGGGTGAGGGACAAAAGGAGCCAGCAGGTGCCACTAAGTTGAACAGTTGTTAGAGCCTTACCTTCGAGTCCAGCCAAGTGCAGGCTCCTAAAAGAAGCTGACACTCCTCACCTGCTAGTAACTCTCCACGACGTATGGTATCTGCCCTGTGGCACCGCCTTCATAAAATTTGGTATGAGGCTCACGAGGGCAAGAAGATCAGCTACACCTGATATGCAGGATACTAAAAATGTCCTGTGTAACTTCATTGCCCAGAAATGGCTAGAAAACATATCAGCACAGGTGTAATCCCTGCCACAATAAGACCTTGAACCTCTGATAAAAGCTTCATAAAGCTACAGCAGACAGAAAATTAATTTCCACAGTACTTGCCTTGCTCCTCTACTCTGTCCCTCATTACCTATGACTGGCTTCCACGACAGAGAGATTACAGAGCCAATGTAGTCCTCTGGTCTGATGCCAGACCACTTTTACGGGCCTGGTACTCCTTTTTCCCTGTGCACATTCGAGCTATCCAGATGCAGCACTGGAAGGTTCTGGTGGTAATTCAGTCTGAAGGGTATATGCATAGGATGAAACCTGTGGTCAGGATGGCTCATACCGCTTTTCCATGGGCTCTCCACTGTGGAAGGCTAATGGGCACCTTGCCAGGTGGTGCCAGCCCTGGGGAAAGAGATAGCTGGGACCATCCAGAGCTACATTATTGCCTGGGCTCTGAGCTTTTGGGAATTCCTAAAGCTACTGTGGAGGCAGTGGGACCCAGGCAGTAATTCCATTTCCCTCACCACCAGGCAACGGGATAAAGCACGGTGAGGAGCCAGCCAGCAACTCCAGTCAGTACGTGCTGCTGCAGAAGCAGTGAAAGGAGGGAGCTCCAGCCACCCAGGCAGTGACTTACAGCTTGTGACTATCTGCTTGCTCCAGTGCTCCCCTTCTTCCATAGACTTCTCACCACAGCTTCACCCTGTGCCTGCTTCCCCTGATTTTGCTTCCCCTGCCCCCTGTCAGCTGCACTGGCAATCTGACTGTAACATCCAGCCTCCTGAAGGGACAGCGTGACCTAGTTCATGGGGATTTTGGCCTCATTCCTCTTCCTGTTCACTGTTCTGCTGAAATTTTGGCCAATGCACAGAAGTTCCCCCTACACCAGCTTCCCTGCCTTTGAAACAAGGGTGTGAAATATGTTGTTCATAGAACTCCCTTTAGCTGTTTTGGGATGTGTTGGTGAAAAGAGTTGGGTGATTTAAAGTACTATGGGAGCTTTAAACAACTTGGGTGACAAAGTCCATTCCAGGACAAAAAGCACTTGGGCTGCCCAAGAGACCTCAGAAGCCTCCCTGCATGCAGTGAACTGTTCTGACAGCAGAGGCAGTGACTCTGTCAGAAACAGGAATCAAGGAGTGGCAGGAGACCCTAGAGAAAGTGGCTGAGGCAAAAATGATGTTTGTGTATATAGAGAAGGTAATACTCTAGCTTAAGATGGACTGATGTCTGTATTGACTCTCAGCTACTTCCTAGAACAAACACCCAACCAAAGAAGGCAGTGAATTTCATCAGCTCCATCGGTCCAAATCCACACCTGTCAATTCAAGTGCCATCATGACCTTGCATTTCTGACCATATGCAGTGTATTCCAAGCATGTACACTGCATTGTAAAACAGCTTGCATGCACAACCACATACCAGAACAGGAGAACAAAACCTCCTGTTGAATTCTTCCAGAACAGACCCAGAGCAAGAAAAAAATAATCTTGCTGTCAGTATTTTACAGACTCATAAAATTTTTAATTGTAAGTGACCACTGGATATCTCAAGCCCAACTTCTCTCCTGGAACAGGACTATTGCAAAGGACTCCACAGATGGAGTTTCCACCATCTCTCTGGGTCACTTGTTCCAGTGCTGCTCTAACTTGGTGAATAAGTTCTTTTTTTTTTTTCTAATATATAATCTGAACCTCAGTTGCGTCCCTTGTGCAGCCAGTCACATCTGAAACAGAAATAGCAGCAACTGCTGCTGCTCGAAGAAGCGATTTCCCTACTTGTGCAGAGCACAGTAAGCAAGTCTTGGTTGGAAGCTTCATTTTGTCTTCAGTTCAAGGGCAGCTTCCCTTCTGTGTTCACAGCACCCCATCTACCCTACAGCACTTAAAACAAAACCACTACCCTCCTACTACCTAGCAATTCACTGCTGAGACACCACTGCCCACACACCGGCCTCCTATCTCCATCCTGTGGGTCCCAACTACACCCCTTTCTCCCTCACCCCCTCAGTCCTTCCTCATTCTCCCCTCCCCAGATGGTGCTCAGGTCAGGGACAAAGAGCAGCATGTTGCTCATAGGAGGTCTGAGCAGTATGGAATTCATTCCCTTTCTCCCTGATCTTGGGCAGAGGTGAATTAAGATTACTTAATCTTAATTACTTAATTATATCAAATTACTGTAGGGAGACCAGAGGGCTCTGCGTGACCTCAAAGCAAACTTGGCTGGCAGATCTACCCGAGAAGCACCCAAACAGGACAGGTGAATGAGGGGTTGATGGAACAGTGTGAGTCAAAGGTCCT
Source organism: Falco cherrug (assembly GCF_023634085.1). NCBI lineage: Eukaryota > Metazoa > Chordata > Aves > Falconiformes > Falconidae > Falco > Falco cherrug. The sequence continues at coordinate 9,005,269 of NC_073701.1, forward strand.
TCAGTCCGAGCCAGTCACCACTTCACCCCTGACCACACAGCAAGCACCAGCGGTAACGCTGCACCTTCTGCTACAGCTGCTACCACTACTGCGGTGCTTGTGGGCATGAACTCTCCCTGTAGCCATCATTATGGGATCCACGTTGGTGAGAACTGCGCTTCTGCCAGCACAGCAAGGGGCACAGCATGTGACAGCAGCCAGGGTCTGAAGAGAGAAGCTGTTCCCGTCCAGACTAGAGGCTGCAGAGCACCTCTCTCTGGTAGGAGAGGCTGGGTGGGGATGCCAGACTCCAGTCCTCCTGTGCCATCCCAGGCTGTTCCTCTCCTGGGGGCCCTCGGCAGAGTGGGCACTGTAGCCAGGCTGCTGGTCTGCAGAACACTGGGGTAGATGCCCCAGGGGAGGGTGCCAGCACCAGGCTCCATGCCAGAGGAAGAGAATCTAGGTCATAGATCCTCTTTGGGAACAAGTACATCTCATGCTGCCAAGGGAAACAAACTGGCTTGAAAGAATCAGGAGAAAGGGGAGCAAACTGGCTTGAAAGCAACAGGAGAACGGGGAGAAATAACTCAGTGATTAAAACAAGGATACTACAGGAGAGGTAAGTACATGGATTCTGGCATCATGCCCACAAAACTCCAGGCACCTGAAGGTTTCTAGGCAGGAATATACTTAGGCAAAGGTGCTGCAAGGATCCAGGTCTGGACTAGCAGGCAGCTGCAGGGCAGGAGTGTGGGCACTGGCAGAACTGGGGGGGTGGGGGGTGGGGTCCCAGGGCTGCACACCCAGGGGGTTGCAGGGTGGGAGTGGGGAGCACTGGCAGAGCTGTGCTGGAAGCTCAGGGCTTGGCTAGTAGTGGGACATGGGGCAGGAATGGAAGAAACTCACAGCTGTTTGACAGGAAAGAAGAAAACTGAAGGAAAAAAGGAGCAGTAAGACCACCCTCCCCCCTCTGCCTGTGTAGCTTACGGTTCTGTGGTGGGAGAGGTGTTTCCAGGAAGGAGGAAGAGGAGAAGGAGGAAGATGTTTGGTTTGCTGTGCAGACTGTCCTTCCTCATGGTGCAGAGCAGGTTGTGACGGCAGACACCCAGTCTGGTCCGGTGCTGCAGTTTTCCTGCACCTTGTAATTCCCCTCCACTCTCTGCTCCGTCAGCCTCTTTATAACTGCTCTCTGCAAACAGCCCAGGGGCTGGAGGAGATAAGGGCTGGGGGCCAGGGCCCATCCGGAAACAGGGAGAGGCATAAGGAGGAGCTGGAACAGAGGGACAGTATTTGGCCAGAGACTTTCCAAGTGGGGGAAGGGCATTTATTGGATAGTGCTTATATTAGAAATCTTTGAATAATTCATACCCTGCTTTCTTTAACCCACCAGAGATCCACAGTATTGGGGAGATGAACTATGTTCAACACAGGGTAACATTCCCTGTGGGCAGCGTGCAATCACAGCACTCTGATGTGGGGTACTGTTGAAGCCGAAAGCCAGGTTTATAGGTATTTTAAGAGCAAGAGGAAACCCCCTGACAGAAACATTTCTGTTGACATACTACTGCAGTAGTTTGCTGACACAGTTGCTAACAGAGCTACTATGTGTTAGACAATCTGTCAGGAATACAATCCAAAAGGTGGGGTACTGGTTTAGACATGGAAATAAGTTCCGTTTCCACCATGAGTATGCAAATATTGCACAATGCCATTGGGAGACATCCTTGCTTCCCTGGCATGGTGATCATCTTCTGTCATTCAGTGTCACCTGGAGTGCAGATGTTCCAGGTGTTCCAGGTGGCTCCTCCTTCTCTTTGCCAGATTCAGCTCTGTGCTGCTGTGAGTCATGTTTGTAAACAAAGTCACTCAGAAATAGTGATGCTCACTTGTCTTGGTGTTCTGTAAACCTCTGGCTGTAGCAGCTTAACCAGAATTTGAAGTAAGAAAAAGCGTTTACTAAATTCCAGCAGGTCATGGAACAGAAATACTCAGTCCAAACTACATGCACTCCCTGAGAATCCTAATTAAGCGGGGTGTTTGCACTAGCCCACAGAAAAGTACAAAACTGGAGCTATAGGGCTGCCAGCATGCCCTCCTGTGCCTGTGCAGTGAAAGGATTCAGTAAAGCTCTTCCTAGAGATTCATGATCCCTGTGAAGATTTCTATTGTGCAAGAATAAACTAGCAGAGAACATGCTTCAGCACAAACCACCTTGAATGTGTGAAGCCACCATCATGGCAGAGGTTCTCTGTTCTGTGCAAGGGAGCTTGTTAGATCACAACAGCACAGGCAGCCCTATTTGCTCTTTGCCTGTAGATTAAGCTTTGAAAAAGAGTGGATGTTAAGACTGATTGTCAGCTGTACAGCGTGCCTTGACTCTGGCACTGTAGCCAGAAAACTGCAGGGAAGAGCAGTGCAAAGGACTAGGAGACATGTCTGAGGATGAAAGGAAGATTAAGAATGGTATTCAAAACTCAGGCACAGTCTCTTGTGGAATAAAATTTAACACCTTTTGTAAACCACAAAAGTTAGGAAAACAGTTGGGAGGCAGCCAGTGTCTTCTGGGGGGGGGAAGTGTTACATAAATGTCATATGGAGAAGGAATGAACACATACTCAAACCAAAAGATTTAGCAGATTATCAGTTAAGGATGGAAACACTGATGAAAAAGTGGTTGTGTAACTACCAAGTAATAAAAACCATACAGATCTTTCTCCAGAAGTGCCCCCTATCATCTGTCCTCTCACTCCCATCTTCAACTCCTTTAGTAAATAAAGCAATAGTGTCCTGGCCATTTGCTGGAATACATGACTCATCCCAAGTTGCCTGTTGTCATTCAGGCTGCTGTAAACTGAACCCAAAAAGAAATCTGAATGGTCACATGCAAAGTACACCGTAAGGATGAGCATGTAAACCAAAAATTCATAGATCTACAGGACCATCAAAACCAGTGATTTGATGGATGTCCTATTCACCATTGTCTTCTTCATTCTACTAATTTACCACCCACAAGGTATAAAATACCTGCTTCTCAGTACCCCAGGAACCAGCTCTCTGGCACCCTGATGTCCAACTCGCTCCACAAGCACTAACCACCCTTTAGCTCCGGCAGCTGGTGCTTCAGCTGGTTCCCCTCTCACCATAATCAGAACAAGTGGTCTGAACTTCTACTTAGCTTGAAAGCTCTTAGGTGCTTTTTCAGACTGAAGGAGAGAGAGATTGTGTGTCTGAAAGACTGGGTACTTTTTCCAACAAGGCTAGCTGGTCTAATCAAAGATAACACTGCTGAAAAAGGCATGCAACATCCTTGCCATAGATGGCGATGGTTCCAGGGAACTGGCAGTCATGATCTTAACCACAGGAAAGATGTTACCTTTATGATAACACTTCACACGTGTCTGAGGTCACTGCACACTTGGCAGATCAAGAGGCAATCTGTACGTATCTAATATCTTCAGTGACTAGTCTCCATATTGAGCTGATACAAAACCTAAGTGAATTGTTGTACCTAACTGTTGATCGCAAAGAATTTAAATTTGGCCACATCACAGTAAATGGTTCATATAGCCAAAATGCCTAAATCTGATTTTTTATAACCCTCCAAGCAGAGTGGATTTCTGTACTAAATGACAGCAATTAATTTTGGTTCATCCTGCTTGAAAATGAATGATTATATATGTGCACTCTCACTTTTAAAGGTAGCACATCTTTTGGTTGTTCCATAGAGGGTTTTTGAAAGTTATTTCCAATGCTAAATTAAAACTATAACATTATTCTAAAATTTTATTTTGTTCTAAAGAACACTTGGGGAAAATTAGCTTAATTCCAAATGATTCTCGGAAAGGTTACAGTGATATACTGGTAAGTTACATGTGCTGATGCATTGGATTTCCTTTCCAGGTATTATCATACTTAAATGGAGCAAGACACCAGGTCAATAAGAAACAGATGCCATAGGAGCGCTTCTACTTTGCCTGAATATATCATTATGACTCTTTTATTTTATAATTTTCTGGAGCATTTCATTCTCCACAATATTTCCTTCACAGGTTCCTTTCCACCAGCACTTTAAAATGCATTATTTTGAGTTGGACTGACTGACACAAAAGGTGCAATTAATAAGTTAAGACAGGCCGTCATAAACATAAATTCCAGTCACAGCAAACCTTATTCTGCAGTTTCCTATGTCATACAGTCTTAACTGCATTGCCTAGCAAAGACAAAAGAAAAACATGATGTCCTACACCTCCAAGTTTATGACCACTATAGAAAACATACTTCTTGATGAAAACAAAATAAGATATTGAGCTGTGCAATTTTAATCATCTTAATCCAATTAATACTATATTATTACCATATATTATGTATGGTATATTTTCCTCTGACTTCTTTCCAGTTTCTATTATTCAGCTTTCTGGATGACTATCCGTTGTCCCTTAATAAGAGGGTGGCTTACCAGTCACTGCAATTGCAGGAAGAAAAGGTGTCTGTGGGTGGGTGTAAATACCCTTAGTACTACCACAGCACTGCTACGAGCAGGAATCCTTGTCTGTCCCAGCAGTCTTAAGCAAGCTTGGAACCACAGTCACAAAATGTAAATAACCCCAAGAAAGGCACCTGCTTCTCTGCTATGTTCCTGGTCTGCCTCCTCAAGGTCTGTAGCACAATGCTCAGCCCTCAAAGCCAAAAGTAAACGATAAAAACCGAACTTCACGTTTGTCTTTCAATAAGACATATGTTAAAAGAAAAAGCTGAGGAAACAGTTCTTGGTGATACTGGTATCATGCCTAAGGTGGTCCATGCACTTTCACCTAAGATCCCTGGTAGAAACCAGGAACTCTAGCAAAGCAAAGTCTCTCTTTGGTACGTACATCAGCTTTGCCTGGGGATGGGTGAGGAAACAGTCACTGTAAAACCCGAGACTTACATTTACAGCTCTGGCTGGCAAAATTGTGTTAGCTGTTCAGCTAAAGGCTGAAAAAAAGATCCTTCAGGAGAAAAAAAATGAGAAAAGATTTCAGTATTTTTATTTTAAAGGAAATCCAAATAATGATACTAGTTTCCCCAGCCTCCAGCCTATATATCTAAAGCAAAGAAACCCAAAGCAATTTATTTCAAATGGCAAAAAAGCTTTACAAGGAAAATTACTTATATAAATTAATAGGAGTAACAGCAATACCCAGAGAGATAAAAAAGGGCTTGTTTTTGTGTGGGAGACAAAATATTTCACAGGCCATAGTGAAAAGAAGTTCCTCTATCAGAAAACCTCAGACAATATGAACACTACACAAGTCGCAACATGCAGATACAGGAAGATATGCAATGAAATGCAATGCCATAGTAATCCTTCATCAGCTAAACTTCAAGTTAAACTGAAAATATCAGACTTAATAAAGATTATCCACTTTAATGTCCTGTTAAATATCTTAACCTGAGAGAAGAGCCTGGTGGCAGATTAGCTGCCTTTCCCAGGTGCAGACAGCTGGGCTGCTAAATATATTTCTGTGGTGTCATATGAACAAATGAGTAAATTCAGGCATGGCACAGGCATCGATTAATTACTCTCATTTTAACGCACTTTGTAGATTAAATTGAAAACTCAATCAGTAGCTGGGTTTTATAAATAGTCCTCTGACTATATTTTGTATGATGTAAGACTAGCCCATTTGTAGGGTAAGCTCTCTACAAAGTATGGTTTATCCAACTTTCCCAGCTATATTATAAGAAACATCTCTTCTGTGTATAAACTTTGTCTTGCCTTAAAAGAAACCTGTACTGTATGTTGCCAAAAAGGCTTCAAGCAATGTTGTTAACCCTCTGGCATGAGAAATGTGCGGTGTGTCTGTCTGATACTTACAGTGCACAGTAGACAGAGTAGGATCAGTTGTTGAAATCCCAGTATTAAAGCCATTACAAGTAATTAATGAATTATATCTAATAATTTTAAAATATATAGACAAGAAAGTAGCTGTTTGCATATTTACAGGTATTTTGTGTATATAAGATAATCCCTGATGTAGTAAAGAATGAAAAGCTGTTTTCATTTATACATTTGTATTACTCAGACTATTGCAAAGAAGGGGAGAGGAAAAGCCGAAATATTTAAAAAAGTATCTGAAAACAGCACTTGGCCAATTAACTATACTTTTTTTGAGTCATATGACTCCTTTTTTTCAGATAAAAATTTACCACATTAGAAGACATACATAATGAATATAGACTTTGTGTTTTTCTTTAGCTGTGGTGTTACTGCAAGGGCTTCCTCTCTCCTCAGATGAGGCACAAGCATCTTATGAAGGTCCCTCTGCTGGCCCCGAGGTTGATGTTCAAGACAGGTGGAATGAAGCTGAAGTCAGGCTCTTCTCAGAGGTGCTCAGTGGCAGGAGCAGAGGCAATGGGCCAAGCTGCATACAGAGAAACACTGAGCAGACAGAAGGAAAAAAGGCATCTCCCAAGAGTTATTCAACAACAGAACTGGTGCCCAGAGTTGCCATGAGATAGTCATTCCCAGAGACCATCCAAACTTCATGGCACAAGGCCATGAGCAAGAGTGCCAGTAGAGAAAAAGGTCGTACTTACATGATGTAGGTGTTTCAAAGATTTTTGCCATTTAGACTTGATGTTTGTTTCGCTACAAAAAACCGAAACCCCAGATCACTGCCTCCCTCTGAATGGCTTCGCTAGAATAAGAGAGCAGAAGGCTGCGCTGGGACCTCCTGCCGGACAGACCACGCTGTATTTGCGCAGTGCAGGACCCCCTTGCTGAGGTGGCTGGGCAAGGGGGGGGGCTCCTCCAGCTGTGCCGGGGGGCACCTGGTCGTGCACCACAGGGGCCTCCTGCCCAGAGCCTGCTGGCTGACCTGAAGCAGGAGGGAAGAGCTTTTTGCTTAGCTCAGTTACTGCCTTGCTGGGTAACGTGGGGCAAGCCCAGGCCTCTCTCCGTGCCACAGCTAAGCCAGATGTCATTTGGTGCCCGCCCCAGAGCAGAGAGGAGCTGGGATTCAGCTGATACGTGTTTGTCCAGAGTTTTGAGATGGAGACTGCTGCAGGAAAGCAAGACAAGAAGTCCTAATGGAGTACAGGGCAAGGATATCAGATATTCTCATGTTTAACCTTTTCCCCTGCATCTCTGCTTTGTTCTGTTGCACCCTGTTAGGCAGGGCAGAGCTGGTCGTGTGTGGCCCTTCAGGTCAGGGAAAGGGGTATGAGCCATGATGCTGTAACGCAGTTACAGAGCCTGCCCTGGGTGCATTACACCGGTGCACTTCCCTCCTGGTTTGGGATACCCTGCGCTGGACACAAGTGGTTGGAAGGGGACAGGACAAGGCCTCGCCTAAGCAACCAGGGGACATGAGGGGAGACCCAGCTGCACGTCCCACACTCGGGGCTCAGGACTTCCCACATGAGCTTTATTTACCATGGCGCAGACCTCGAGTCACTGAGTAAGTGTGGACACCCCTTACCTGGACAGGAGGAACAGCAAGGGGAGCCAGTGGGGCCTAGAGCCAGTCACTTCTAGTAAAGCAAAGTAGAAAACATGTGGCATAGTTATGCAATTGCCTCCAGTGCTAACCCAGCCTTCACCTCCCTGTGGGTACTGAGCCAAAGAGTGGGAGGCTGAAAAAAATGTGCGAGGTTAGCACTTTAGTAGCATGCACACAGAGCCCTGTCAATACACAGTATGGTGAGTTTTATTCCCTCCACGTCTGCCTGCTTCATTCATATTTACCCTCCCTTCACTCTCAAATAAGCTTTTTTAAATGCCCCAGCTGTCAGGTTCTATATGCAATCTATGGACAACATGGGGTCCAGGAGCCCTGCTGAATTCATGTTCTTAAGGGAGGTCCCAGTTTGCCCAGCAGGAACGCTGGTGTGGCAGGAAGAGGGAGCAGGGGGCTCCAGGGCAGGATCAAAAGGCATCAGGAGATCAGTGTGCTGAGCTTGCAAGAGGATCAGAAAGGGGAAGAGAGAGAAGTTTCCTTGAAGGAGGCTTTTAGGTCCTGTACTCAATGTAATGTCTTGCTTCTAGGATTTTCTTGACCCTCAAAAGGTGACAATTTCGGAGGTCAAGCAGAAAGAAGCTTTCTCTTGCTGTTGACCTACAGGACTAGCTGACATAATGTTGCTTCTTTACTTGAAAATTTTTCAAGAAAACTTTTCATTGTTACCCTGAATAAAAAATTAAAATGTACATGAGTGATGTTCCTCAGGAAGTCCTTCTTTGATGCTATGCATTTCACAGCCATTGGTGCCAGAGATGTGTTCATAGTTCTGTGTCACCAGTCTGATGAATCAGATGGTGGGCATTATTTGACTGCAGACAGGCCCCTACCTCCCTAATTGGCCATCCAGCAGGTAAGTTGCAAACGAACTCAAGAAAGAAATGATCCGAGAGCAAGGTTGAGTTGTTTCCACAGAGCATTTTGATACATCATCATTTCTTGATCGAAGGTTCCTTTGGCACATTTCTGGTTGCCTCTGATCAGTGAATTGGTTGGTCATCATTCACACTTCATATCTGACAGACAGAGGGTGGTGAGGAGAAGATCTGAACATCAACAAGTAGGTAACAAGATCTGGAAAATAAAATAAATCATACAGCTGAGGTCTTGCTGTGCCTTTGTTTAACAGCTTGACACTACTACCTGTGACACTGCAGGGATCACAGAGATGCTGAGCCAAAAGATGGAGCAAACAAATTCCCTGGATCAAAGATTCCTTTGTCTAGTGAGAGTGCTGGCTAAGCAGTTGAGGGGCTGCTACACACTGGGGCTCATCTTTCTGGGGACATTCTTTTGTTCTTATCTAGATTTTGCATCCTGCTGACCACGTTGTGGATGAAAGTCATAATTTACAGTAAAAAAACCTATGTTCAGTTTCCAGAACAAGTGTGATCATCATAAGTCCTGTTCGTAACTGGGCCATGACATCAGCCTTTACCAGATCTTTCAGTGTGAACTCCACATGAGCAGCAAAGAAATTCCAATGCCACGAGTAAACTCTGCCCAGAAGGATTTCACACAAAGTGAGCTTGACAGAGTATTATAGTCAAAGACAATCCCATATGATTATACTCTTTGTTATCACTTTTTTATTCATAAGAACTTGCATTTAAATGTACTTCTAACAGCTTCATGCACAGACCCGTAGGAGATCCAGAAGCTGCAGAGCCGGCACAAGGGCATACAACCCTAGTGTATGTTGTGCATTTCCCATTTCTTACAGTGTTCTTGATTCAGGCCCAGGACCTGAACAACAGTTTCAGTTGATACTTATATCTGTCTCCATTCTCTGGTAGCTTTTTTAAACTGATATGTAAAAAACAGAGCACAATAACCCAGTGCCTGTGCCTTTGGGGCAGCAGTACGGCAGTGCAGAGCACCCTGGGGGACAGTGAGCACTTGGGGAAACAGAGTTTGCTTAGCCTGTACATCTTGCCAAAATTAAAGCAGTTCTAACCTTATGATACTTAGAACACTCTTTAAATCTCTGAGATTGAATGATATGATATCTCAGGATTATTGGATCACAGAGGAAGAAATGACATTCAGTCTAGTGGGTGCCCCTGTCTTGCTTAGTCAACAATTAAAATACTGGCTTCAGTTTCAGGTGTGTGGCATAAAATGTATAGCTGAAACAAGACACTTAGGTTCCAGAAATCTGGGAGGTGTTGGAATGCTTTTTAAGGAATTTAAGGAATATTTAATGAATACTGCTAATCCCTGTGAGAGCAGGAGCCAGGGAAAATTTGGTGTATATGTAACGATCTGCAGGAAGAGTATTAGCATGGGATGTTTGTTAGATCTGACTGCAACTGGCAATTAGCTGTTTCAGTCACAGGATAAAATTGGGTAATAAACATTACATTTTCAGCATGCAGAAGAAGAGTCTGCAGTAGGAAATATGTTCTTGATGTTTTAATAGTACAGGTTTGGCCTAAAAGGAAAAGAAGGTTCCAAAAGAATGATAAAAATGCAACATTTTTTTTTCCCCAGGACGTTGGCTCTTCCCAGAAAACAATGTTTGGCTGAACAGAATAACATTTGGCCAGACCTGAGGGGGATTTTTATGAGTTCCATGTGGGATGCTGCAGCCTTGGCTTCACTGGCTTCAAATCCCCCAGAAAGTTGCACATCCTGTGTCCACAGCCACTCAGCCTGCTCTCCTTTTCTCCTTTTCGCTGTAACTATTGATTTATCTTGCTTCAGTCCTGTCTAATGCTCATGTAAATCGAATCAGTTGTTTGCTACAGTTCAGGGTGTGTCAGTAAAACAAAACTGACAGCCGTTCTTGCTTCCCTCCTACTGCCAGTGAAGTTTTGATTTTGGAACTTGGCATGGAAATCTGCACTCTACCCAAAGCAATTTCATGCCCCACAAATTCCTTGTCTGTGAAACTTAATGAAATGGCTTTTTATAACATCAATATCATGCACATCCTAGATGGCCAGCTCTGTGCAATTCTAAAACTCACACATGGCTGATGGATACTGTGACTATTTGGGTACCCTGCTGCCTGTAGAGACTCAGACATCTGCTTTGGTGAGGAGTCAGGCCAGAGTAATTCAGAAGCACAAATCCCAGTGACTCAAATTATTTAGTACCTTTTGTGAAAAAAAAAAATAAAAGTATTTGGGAGTAAGGGTATTCTGTGTTGACATGATGATTAATATTTTTCAATAAAAATATGCATGTCTGCACACAACTTTAGCAAATTGCCCAGTGAAATGGATCCTTTCAAAACACATACTAGTCCTCAGCACTTGAACAGTTTGCACCTTCGCTTACATTCCTGTTCACACCTTTGCATGGCAGGTCCTTTTCCTCCCCACTCCATAATGATCCATCCTTTTCTCCCCACTCCTTCGTGGCTGATGGTCAGCTCCTCATACATTGCAAATGAGTGGGTGTGGGGCTGGATCCCACCACCTGCAGGCTCACACCCACCCAGCCCAGCTCCTGCCCCATCGCTCTCCCTGGCTGGGGTGGGCGAGGGCTGTTGGTGCTGTTGTTACTCCTGGGTAAGAGAAACATCATCCATATTTCTTTGTGGAGCCCTCCTGATGCTGCTCTGTTCCCTCCTCCCCAGCCATCCCTGCCTGTCTCTTTGTCCCCTTTGCCAGTGCTCCGCTAGTGCTTGGATCATGCTCCTCCCACCCTTCCACCAACTCTGGCATGCTGCAGCCCAAGAGCATTTGTGTTTGCTGAAACCACCGTGACTCCAAGTGTTACAAAGTGGGGGATGACAAAAGGTGCAGGAAAATGGAGAGGCTTGTTCCTGCTGGCTAGGACAGGGCATCATGATCCAGGCTCGTCATCTCTTTTGGACAAACTCTGGCCAGTCTTGTGGACTGGAGGGCCTGGCAGGGGGTTATCCAGGACGTGGGACCAGACACTCACCAGGCCTGGACTGAAACCTGCCCCTTTCTTCACCCTCTCCTCTACTAAGCATGGTGCATAGTCACTCCATCATGTCCATACATAAACCCCTACTTTTATGCCACAGGGGCAGAGGCAGCACCCTGGCAGGGCTGGGGAAAGGTGAGGGGCTGTTCGGCAGCCATGGGAAATGTGTCCTAAACTCCAGAGGTGGGAGGGACTGAACACGTTGTGTATTGCAGCAGTTACCAGTGGTTATCAGCTGTAGCTGGGAGAGGAGGCTGTGCGCTGCCAGCAAGACAGATATGTTTCTCCCTTCATCCTTCTCCAGCCAGCAACCATAACATGTGAATTGTCATTGAAATGTCTGTTCCATGACACTGAAAAAAAGCCAGTGCCCAATGTAAAAGGGAGGTTTATTTATGGAAAGTTATACATTATTATGATACAGATCTAAAGATGTGTGCTGTGAAAGGAAGCAGAGAATCAGACACTAGCTCAAACGACGTCGCAAACTCCCACTGTGATTAGTAAGGTGAAATGGCCCTTTCCAGGACTTAATGACAGAAGAAAATAGGATGCTTGACCTCTTGCTCAACATTGATGTTGATCCTGCAGGGGAAAAATCCAGAACAAAATAACCTCAATGGGAACAAACCAACAGCTGCAAGATATAACATACGGCTTCAGGATACAGGGTAGTCATCCCCTTCTGTGCAAAACAGAGGCTGGGCCCAGGTCTGGCAGCAGGGTGTGCCTGTACCACTTGGGCATTGCTCAGCAAGTAATAACCAGCATAACTGCCGCGCTGAGCAGGACGCAGACCTACAGCAAGACAGGATTGTACCTCTGACTAGTCAACACACCGCCTCCATGATTCATGTCACCTCAAGTATTCTCCTCAAGTAATGTTTTAACTGTCCAGGAAAGGGTTTCTGTAACTCCACGTGAAACACCTTGTCTGTGCCCATGAGGCGTAGGCTTCAGGGGGGAGGCTTTCAAGGACTGCTGTAGGTAGATTATTCCTTGCTAAGTGCCAATGCTTTTGAGGAAAACCTGAAAGTATTCCCCAGTCTCTCCATTATTCTGCAATTTGGCTTTCCCCCCTAGAGGCTGAGCTCTTCCCGTGAACAGCAATGTGGTCTCCCCTTGAGTCCACTAAGCATGTGTCATGGGACAGGACCTGGCCCCTGTCTGGCTGCTCCCTGAGAAGCCTGGTGGAGTCTGAGGAATCTGTTTCTGCGAGGATAGTTATTGCTGTACTCACCCCGACAACTTCTCTGCTCACGTTGTTTTATACTTCACCTTCTTACCTGCCTGGTTTTTTTTTCCTGGCTTTTACTTTCCTTATTAGTCCATTTCTGCAACAGCCTCTTTGCACGGTGACGTATACTGGGTGACAGCATACTCTTCTGGAGAAGAAGGAAAGAAATGTCCCTTTAGCCTGGAGACCACCTTCATTGCCTTTCCCTGGAGGTGGGTGTACCCTACACATGCTTAAGCTGGAGATCCTTGAAATGTCCTTAGTTTTGGCACCTGCATTTTTGTAACTTTCTAGTCATGCCCACTTGTACCTTGGGCATGAGACCCAGCTCACTAAAGTGAAATGAGTCTTGACAGTAGATCCAGATCCTGCGAGTTCCAGGAGGGCTGGTTCTGGGTCTTCCACAACGCATGCAGTGTTTCTGCTGTCTCAGCCCATCCCCCAAACTTCATACTAGTCAAAATCAAAGACCAACCTGTTTCATAGTAATCATAGATCTGCACAGGAGCTGGCTTGGGATGGGTCACTACAAAGTCCTGCTCAGCTGTGAAAGAGATTTCTTTCCTTTTCTTCTGCGAGATCTGGGAATGGATGGACAGGGATCACATAAATCTTTTTATTTGTAAAACAACATCTGGAGCAGACCAGGGTGGTAACTGATAGACTGTATGTTCCAAATCTCATTGATGCCACACATACAGATGTGGGACATCCATTATCTGAAATATGTTTGGAGAGTCCAAATTGAAACTGAAAAGTTGTAGGTTTCCTATCCTGCTTATATTACCTGATTCTGTAGTTATTACACATCCTATTACCAGAGAGGGGAAAAATGTCCCAAAAAACTGGGCTTAATTCTCAAGGGTCTACCAATGGTCAGGACGATAAAATCTGGTATCCCAGCCCCTCCCATTTCAGACAGGAACATTATGTGCCACCAAGAAACTGGGAATCAATGTGCATCATGGGCATATTGGCTTCTGTTGTTAGTTCTGCAGGGCCCCAAGCAAAGTTACTTTTACTATGTAAATGCTGAGCCAGGGATTAGATTACCGGTTACATTTGGGAATGAACTAGTGTAAGAGAAGGAATGGAAATCTTTCCAGAGGAGTTTAGGGCAGTGTTTCATGTCCTGTTGGAAGAACTGAAGTTTACGAGAAAACTACCAAGGGGACATAACACACAAAGGAACATCTTTTGTGGTGTTTATCTGATATTGACTGAAAAGAGAAAGATTTTTGATTAATTTCTATGTGCTTTTGTTGTTTAATTTATTTCTAGGTGCTAATGGGGCAGGCATCATTGTGAAGCCGTTTGGGAGGTTGGGATGTTACATGCAGTTTGAGGACTAAGTAGCTTAGTGATTACAGGGGAAAACTGTTGAGGAAGGAACATGATAAATGCACTTCACAGAGCGCATCCATGCTGTAGATGCATCTATTACATGCTGTTTGCATCCTTTGTGAAAATTAGATGCACAGTGATCAGAACTTACATTTTCCAGATAAAGAAGGACATGGCTTTTCTTGTTTTCTACTTGCATCACTGTATGACTGGCAATGAGCTTTAAAACAATGAAATGGAGATAAATGTATTTATAAACAATGAAAAAACAAGTGCTACCCCAGATCCTACCATTGCATGTTTATGGGATTCATTCTGGTCCTAGCCAGGTATCAAGGGCTGGCAGCTGATTTTTAGTCGATAAGTTGCTGAACAGATGAGTAGACTGAGCAAAACCTGCTGCTTAGTGGGGGGTACGAGCACTTCCCAAGTGCATGGGAGGCACTGCAGTTCATTTAGGGAATACTGCCTGACTCTAGTGTAGAGTTTTCAGAATCAGTCTGGCAGATTTCCTACACTTTCCCTACCTAGGCACTGCCAGCTCCCAGTTGTACCTGCCAGCTGGTCAGGTTCTAGCTGGAACCCTTCCTAGTTTTAAAGGTGCGAATGTCTGTGTGCTCACAGCTCGCTCAGGACATTCCCTCTACCTGGTAATGAAGACAGTGCAGCCATGCAAACACCTCGCAGGGCTTGTGGGTCAACAAATGATCCTTAACGAGGCCTTTGCTTTCATCATGACCAGTCTTCTCCTCTGTCCCTGGGATGACTCATTTAGTCTTGCTCCTATAAGTTTACCTTGTCCAGGGAAGACTTAACAGGAACAAAGCCAGACAGCATCTTCACATCGATAATGACCATGTTGGAGCTGCTACGCTTCCCTGTGTAACTGAAACAACAGAAGCCCTCGTCAGTGGGGACCGTGCCTGGGGAAGCAAACCTCAGCTCTCTGCTCCTGGTCTCATACAGCACAGGGAGGCTGGCATGAGGCACATGCACTTGCTGACTGGCTCAAATGAAGACACTGGGGAGGCCCCTGGTATGAAGGGGCCAAGTATGTGCTACCACCATCAGTTACCGCGACAAGGTCTTTTGGGATACTGTGTTTCACAGGCTGGTATCATCAACACATTGATCAGCTCATGGTTCTTGACTTCGTAAGCAGAACTGAATACACAGGGTAACCTTCTCTGCGTGCCTTGTCAACTGTGCAACTGGTTTGTTGATGGCACATTACCTGCTTATGAGGACAATATTAAATTTCGCTGGTTGATCCAGTGGGCAGGAAGCATTTGATGTCTGTACAGAGAGTGAAAATCCAAAGGTCCCCTCTGGAAGGTGAATGTTGTATCTCAGTGCTGTCTGGAAGAGGAAAAAACCCTTTTGTTCAGGCATGACAAGAGTTTTCCTTGCATTCCAGACAACAAGTATCAGACTTAGTCAAGTTTCCTGACAACGTTGCTCTTGGTTTTGTGAGGAAGATCCTTGCTTACATCAATGACAGACACAAAAGACTAATGCTCTTTAACAGTGAAGGTGCTTGTACCCAGAGTTACCTCCCTGAGGCAAACCAGCTCCTGATCAGAAAGGACTCTTTTTTTCCCCATGCTGTGAGTCACAATGTGGGTTGGAGGGAAAAGTTTAAATAGTTTAGGGAAATAAAATAATTAGGGAAAATAAAGAGAAGTCTGCTAGACAATCATCAAAAAGATCACTGTGTTGTGTGCAGAATGTGAGACACAATGAAGAGGAGAGCAGACGCTTACTTGCGTAAGTACACATCCACTGCCATTCACTGTTAGGCTGTATTTCCCAGGGACCTCAGGAAGGGGAATCTGTTGCAGCAGGAGCCTGTTTGCATTGTTGACAATAAATGTCTTCTCAAAAGCCTTTTTGGAAGTGATCTTGACTACATTTTGTGTAACAGAATTGTAGGTAGCCTCACCATAAGCAGCAAGGGCTTGAAGAGCAATGACTGTGTCCTGAAGAAAATAATAAAAAGCAATTAGCTACACAGTGTGGTCCGTGCAAAGGAGGTCAAAGTTATGGTTCCAGTATGAAACATAGTTATTTCATCCTGGCTAAAGAAACCCTGAATTTGCGCATAAATCCAGGGTTCCCGTATATACGGAGCCGTTCCATTCTGACATGTATGTTTTAGGGTGGAAGAAATCTCTGTACTCATATAAAGGTCTCAGGACATAAAATCTGAGCACTAGAGCATACTTCTAGAGTTTTTCATGGTGGTGAAGCATGTATTTTCTGGAGAACTACTACAAAACACTTCTTGGTCATGTAACAGCTGGAACTTGGTGTTTTCTATGCTCATCCCCAACACAAGTATCTGTATTTGTTGCTAGTCAGATTAATCTTGTATGGCTTTAACTTTTTCATAGTGAAGAGGGAAAAAAAAGAAAAAGGGGTATTTTGGTCTCTTTAAGAGAAATGCTTGGTCTCTGTGTGTTTCAGACATGAGGTACAAAAGAGAAATAAGACTAGGTAGTCAAAGCCCTGCTGGCACCCTGAAGCAGTGCCCCATGTCCTAGGACTGGCTGGGGAGTGGAAGGGAGTTTTGGCACCTGGGTGGAAGAAAAACCTCCGTAGGGATTCTGCTGCCTGATGATCCACTGCACAATCCCTGAGGCCTTTGTGAGATCTTCTTGATTCTGGCTGGGTTTGTAGAGCAGTGCCAACAGCGCGTAACTGGTGATCTCGACTTCAGCTGATGGGGCATGGTCAAGGAAGGAGGGAGATTTTTCTGATGGAGACCTCTCCTCCTGCTCCCAGTGCTGCGAGCCATCTGAATAAACAGAGGGTGAGGAGCAACCAAAATGGGTTATGGGTGTCACTGCTGCATGCTGCCTCGGAGGTGTGCTGTGTCCTGGCCTCTTTCTCACAAGTAATCTCTATGGAGCAACAGGTGTGCTGTAAATTAACTCCATGTATTATTTGCAGAGGTCGGTGCATGTACCTATACTCTCAGTATTGTTAAGGCTAGACCATGAACCATCAGTAAGATCTGTTCCCTCTACCCACTTCCCAAATTCCGCAAATGGTTGAAACTCACCAACTTCTTTTGCTGATTTCTGTAACTCTCTGAGGAATGAATCACATTTTTCTGCCTTGCCAGTTAAGCAGAAAGAGTAGGCCATGAGTGCCTGAGTGTAAACATCACTGATATTCTTCTCAGATGCAGTCTCCAGGCAAAAAAAGGCATTTCGGACTACAGGGTACTTTAAAAAAAAACACAACAAACCAAAGCAAAACAAAACATATGGGTTTACTTCTGGACAGTAGTCTTCACCTGGACAAATATTTATTTTCTTTAAACCTGTTCTTCCTCCCGTCACTATCACAGCAATGAGAATGGGACCTCAGTTTGTATAGTGATTTCAGGAGAGACAATACAGGATTATTTAAGGAGAGATTTCAGAGAAAACATCAGACAAATCAAGTGGCTTTTCAGTGTGTTTTTGAAGATGTCAGTCTATAAAGAGAAGACCGTTTCTTTCACAGCTAATTCCTGCTTACCTCCATGACAATAATTCACTCTGCACTTTTATAGACGGGAGTCTGTTGTTTTAAACAAATCCAACCTAGCAGTCTCTCCTCAGTGACTCTGGTGTAATTTTAATTTAATTCTGTGAAGTTGTACTAGGTTTACAACAAATAAAAAATGTTTACAGATTGACTCTTGCCCTTGCCAATGCACTAACCAGGAAGGCCCTCAGAAAAGATATGACAAATTGGAGGCAGAGAAACTCATATATTGAAGTTTAACATCTCCTCTGTGGTCTTCTTTGTACTAGCCACTTTTTAAAAAGGATAGAACAGCTTTTCACTGTGATGGACCTTCATTTTTCCAACACAGCTTTTAGTCCCCCTTGTAGACTTTATGGATTTACCTGCAATAACTTACTTTCTTGACTGAACCATGTCTGAGGCTAAACTATAGCGTGTGGGTTACTACTTTTCAAGTTTCTTTATCAGAAACTAAGAGATGTCGCTAAAGGTCTTGGGTATCTCAAATAGAAGACCTAACCTCACTAAGACCTGTACAATTTCTGCTTGAACAGTGATGGCTTAAAAGATATAGAGATGGGGAACTTCTCTACCACAGCAACTAGTGCAGATACAGAGCGGGGTCACGTTCC